>NW_025814833.1:17022500-17675555 GCF_022079265.1 Lynx rufus
AATCAAATGTATTGATTTTTCCTTTTATGCTTTCTTATATAAGTTCTTTCCCATCAGGTAAAAACTTTCCCACTGGCATTTCTTATTACATAGAACTCTTTAATTCTTATGAAATTTATTTTGTTGCGTCCTGTGAGAAAAAGGTATAATTGTACTTTTTTCAAATAGATAATCCATTGCCTCAGTGAATTACCTAACTGTCACAGTGCCAACATTATTTAACCTTTTTGAAACAGTAAAATTGAGGGGTGCCTGGGTGGCTCAGTTGGTTAAGCATCCATCTTCGGCTCAGGTCATGATCTCACGGTTTGTGAGTGGGAGCCCCGCGTCAGGCTCTGTGCTGACAGCTTGGAGCCTGGAGCCTGCTTCGGATTCTGTGCCTCCTTCTCTCTCTGCCCCTCCCCAACTTGTGCTATGTCTCTCTATGCCTTTCAAAAGATAAATAAATGTAAAAAAAATTTTTTTAATAAAAAAATAAACAGTAAAATTGAGAACAAAATCTTTCAAGAGGGAAATTACTAAATGCGACCCAATAGCACTATAGAATAAAGGACATATGTTTACCACTTTTGAAGAATTTTAAGAGCCTAGAAACATTCATTGACATAATGTTAAGTAAAAAATCGGAAACTGGGGTGCCTGGGTGACTCAGTAGGTTAAGCCTCCAGCCCTTGGTTCTTCATTTCAGCTCAGGTCATGATCTCATTGTTCATGAGTTCAGGCCCTGTGTCAGGCTCTGCACTGATAGTGCAGAGCCTGCTTGGGATTCTCTGTCTCTGCCCCTTCCCTGCTCTCTCTCTCTCAAAATAAAGAAATAAACTTTAAAAATCATAATGTAAAAATATTCATACATGTCATAGTCCATTCGGGCTGCTATGACAAAATATACAAACTGGATATTTGTATACAAACAACATAAATTTATTTCTTACCGTTCTGAAGGCTGGAAGTCCAAGATCGGGGTATCCACGTGGTCAGATTAAGGCCTGCTTTCAGGTTGCAGACTTCTCACTGTATCCTCGCCTGGAAGAAAAGGCAAGGGATCTCTCTGGGATGTCTTGTGTATGATCATTAGACCCATTCATGAGGTCTCTACTGTCATGACCTAAGCGCCTCCAAAGGCCCCATCTCTTAATACCATCACGTTGGATGTTAGGATTTAGACATGTGAATTTTGGGGAGACACAAACATTCAAACCATAGCAATACAGTATAGCTTCTGTTACCTAAATATCAAAAGTGGAAGGAAATATACCAAAGTATCAATGATTATGATATATTATTATATTATATATTAATATATAGTATATTATATATATGATTGGATTATGTATTTTCTTTTGTATATGTTATGCATTTTACAGGTTGTATTTAATAGTATGCATTATTTACATTGCTTTTAGGTATTTAGAAAAATCAATTTTCTAGTGACAGCCGAAAGGAATTCAAACTGGGCAGGGACTCATGTGAAAAAGATTCTTGGAGTCTTAATTGACACAAGATTAATATAAAAGAATTATCCTTGTTCACTAGCTATCCAGACATCTATATCAACAGAAATATAGTGTCCAAGTCATGGGTAACAATAGTCTGACACATTTCTGTGATGGCCAGTCAACAAAGATTATACTGCATTTGGTTCTAGGTTTTGTATTTTAAAGAGAATTGACAAACTGGAAAACATCCAGAAAAGGTTTAATGGAGTAGTTAAGATTCAATTATTTTTTTATTTTTTATTTTTTAGCATGGAGAATGGTTAAAAGAACCAAGGATGCCAATCAGGACAAGACTAAGAAGGAAATGATTTTCAAATATTTGAAGACTGTCTTAAACAAGAGGCAGTTTTCTATCACCCCAAACAAACAAAAAAAGACAGAACTGAAACCAAAGTTCGAGAAATGAATTTCACATAGTAGTTCAGACAGAAACAAGTTGATCACCTGTCAGGATCACTACAGAAAGATTTCTGCTTTAAGTGGCAAGGTATATTGGATGAACCAAAATGTTTCTTTCAACCTTGAGATTCTCTGACTCTTAGATTACTGATCACCTTTGCTTCAGAAAATATACTTTTCTATACCATTTACTATCATCCAGAACATGACAGATTCAGCTTTGACTCACTTATTCACGGGGCACTTAAATCTGTTTGGGGCTACGAATTGTAATGTCCTTATGATGAAAATGTGTATACTGATGCTACAAAAGAATTTCCAACAAAAGCAAAAGTTGAGTTTCTAAATTTAATAATGAAAATCTCTGAAGAGTCATTCAAATAATGGTATTTCAATTAGTATAAGAGATATTTATTATGATACTGTTCACATGATACTAATAATGCTTTATACATGACAGAAAATATGAATTATAAACAAAATTCTAGTACAATAGCATCATCATGGTATCAAAGGCCATCATTGCTCTCATAATTCATAGGGAGAAAATATCATTATGATTTAAGAATTAAATGTCACTCAAACCTTTTTATTATGATGAAAGATGTGTAATTACACTTTTTGAAAGGCATTCAATCTAACGACATTAGAGAATATGAGGCAAAACAAGGGTTCTACCAATGAGAACTTGAGTTATTTATCAATTTGGCATAAAACTTCTGTGCTCAGATCAGAACTGTGTCTGTTTTGTCAATGCATAGCCCAGATGACAGGTTCATTTGGAGTCACTTCGCTTGAACTACCTCTAAGCATTACTGAATACCAATGGAGATCAGGGCAATCACAGGGTACTTGATCTAGCCAGGTCGCCCATTGTGAAAACAGGAGCTCCGATGTCCTGACTGGGCTCATTTTGACACGTTAATTGATTCATTAATCATTAACTAAGTTCTTAATATTTCCCATCTAGACCTTAAAGATGGTAGTGCTATTAAGTACCTTACAGTTTAATCAACCTTGTAAGATTTATGCACAAATAAATAATGCAGGGTACAAGGTGATACAAACCATAAAAGAAGGGGAAATTAAAGTCTTTTGCTAATTCAGAGGAGAGAAATGTTGCTTTTGAATAGGAGGAATATGGAAGAAATGGTATTTGACTTAAGCCTAAAAAAAGATATTTAGGATTTGGACATGGAGAGAGGAGGACAATTGAGGAGAATATTTTAGGAGACGGAAGATGGCACACACGCACGCGCACACGCACACACACACACACACACACACAAGTGCTGAGAAGTAGAAAGCATATTTCGTAACCATAAGTAGTGCTGTAACCGTGAAGGGAATGGCAGTAAGCAATGTACTGAAAGATAAGACTGGAAAGATAAGTTGAGAGCAGACACTGGGGGAGGGAGCCTAGAGTGCGTTGCTAAACAAATTGGAAATTGCTTGGTACTGAGAAGCTTCTAGGGATTGGGAAACTAAAGACACCAAGATGCCTCAACTCCTGGAAATGGCTTCACTGGATGCCCGACAGGAGAGGGAGATGGGCAAATGTTCCTCTTTCATCGGCTCCCAAGCACTTCTGATTGGACTGCAGCATCTGTCCAAGTATAGCCTTGATTTTTGAGGGAGCTCAGGAACTAATCAGAGTGTACCTGAAGCTCTGTGCTGAGGAGAAATCTGGTTCTTTTCTCTCCAGACCCCATTTCACTTTTACTTACATTGCTACATACAATGGTTATTGAGTGGCATAGGATGTCTGAGCTCAGGGAGAAGAAAAGAACAGCAACATCAGATTAAATATTATAGGCAGAAAGGGAAATCTTCAGCCAAATGAAATGATTTACTGTATGGTTTTGAATAATGTGCTTTGTCATGTTATCCATGTTTGTTCCCCTTAATGAATATAAGTAGCTGACAGCTGCCTACATTTCGATCCAGGAATGAAAATAAGGCTGAAATGTAACTCAACGTCAGTTATCACACACATAGTCAATTTCTGCATTTGACATATGTCAATAAGGCTCCTCACCAGGGATGGCAGAATTGAATTAGTAATATATATAAAGGCCGTGACACATCACTGACAAAGACAGCATAGGCGGTAAATAAGAGCAATATAATTGCAAGGCAAGAAGCAGATTGATTACCTTTAACAGATACATCTTGAGCACTTTGCTTCTTGTTTAGCATAGATTGTGGGGTACAGCCAAAAGGGAACTAGATACAGTGACCTATAATTTATTGTTGAAACCAGAATGCTTTTGAGAAAAAAGAGGGTCACTATGAAGTTAAAATGGAACAATAAGTAATAAACAAGGACTGTCCAGAGAAAACTGAGATGTATGGGTATTCTAGATTTTTAAAAGTCCAGTCTGTATGTAGCTTGATGGAGTTGGCACGTCAAAAATTTTCAGTGTACCAAGTGGCATACAACCAAACATGAAATGACAGGAGTTGGAAAAAAAAAAAAAAAGTTCTGAGAATGAACTGTAATGATCGAGAAAGTAAGGTTTGCAGTTTGGGCAGATGAAAAACTTTTGACTAGGCATAGACATCAAGGTAAAGAGGAGGTAGAAGCTGCAAGAAATCTGTAATTAAAAGTGGAAGGTAGATGTGAATTGGATGTGAGAGGGAGCCTGAGGAAGTATGCCTGACCTGAATCTGTGCTTATTTTAGTGGAATGGATATCTGAAAGGAATTTTTTAAGGCTGACTCCATTGACTCCCATTGGCTCCCCTTGAAAAGCAGTCTTAAAAGATAGCACTCCTTACTTCTCCTGTAAGAAGCGATTTCGCTCTTTAGAAAGCCAACTCCAATGATGGATTTCATGCATGTCAGACTCAATAGGCAGGGATATGATTACATCAGAAAGTGGTATGCAGTGTATGCACTTTAAAATTACTAGGAGAATAATAGTTTGCAATCTTTATGTAAATCGGTAAGCTTTTCTGCCTCTATCGCGCCCTCTCAGCATGGCAGGAAAAGTGCAAACCTCATGCTTTTGGAAAGAAAATGACTGATGAAATATTAATAAAGATTACTAACAAAGTAAGCACTATGACTCAGGTTGTAGAGAGTGTGGGATCTAGATGGCGAACAAATTTATTCAACAGCAGGGCACGTTATTCAGATGTTTTAAAGCAGATGACACCAGCTCTGTAAGCTGCAGGAAGCTTTTGGGAGTGAGGCAGCGTGGGGATATAGGGGGAGGGGATGCTTGGAAGAAGGGAGCTATGTTACTGGGATTAAATAGTATACAAAAAAGAAGGAGAATTTCACTGAAAAGTTCACAGCACATCCGCAAGGTAGTATGCAGGTCCTCATTTCCTCTCTAAAATGATTGCATTTCCCCTAGTCTTGTCTTTTTGACCATCACAGGGATTGATTTCAGCCATACATGTTCTTGGGCACAAGGCTGTGGTGCTGAGGCTTTCAGATCATAGGCTCATGTGACTGGCCAAAGTGGATTTTTTTATCAAACGAAAATCAAATAGTGAGACTTGGATATCTTCAGTGATAGGTGAAACAAGATAACATAGACGGTTTTACCCATTTTTATGAATTTTTGCTCCAACTATCTTAGTTTCCACTGCTATAATAAAATACCATTACTGCGTAGCTTAAATGACAGACATTTGTTTTCTCACGGTTCTGGAGGCTGAAAGTCTGCCATCAGGGTGCCAGATTGGTTGGATAGTGGTGAGGGCCCTCTTCCTGACTTATAGACAGCTACCTTCTCACAGGAGCTCACATGGCCTTTCCTTGGTCATGCATTTGGAAAGAGGGAGCTCTGGTGTCTCTTCCTCTTATGAGGACACTGATCCCATTACGGGGGCTCCACCCTCATGACTTCATTAAAACCTAATTACTTCCCAAAGGCTCCATCTCCAAATACCATCATATTGGGGGTGAGGGCTTCAACATATGGATTTTGTGGGGGCGTACGTTTAGTCCATAATAGAAACTTAGCTAGTGACAGACTCAGGGAAAAGCCAGAAGGGAACCACTGCCTCTTAAATGTAGAATCAACACATATCCTGTCCTCCCCAACATTTCCTGAACTCAAGGGTAATTTACCCTTGCCAACACAGAGACTGAGATGGAGAAACAAAGATAAAGGAAGAGATTGAGCACCAACTTTAGCAGGGTAGTAATCATGTTCATAAGCTGAGGGTTCAATGGCGGCCACTGCGTATCATGTCTGGGAATCCCTCAAGCTTTGCAAGGTAGGGGATTGCTACGTATGCATCTGTGGTATCTTTGTTTGGGCTGCTATAACAAAAATATTATAGACTGGGTGGCTTATAAACAACAAAAATTTATTTCTTACAGTACTGGAGGCTGGGGGAGTCCAAGATCAGGGCACTGGTAGATTCTGTGTCTGGTGAGAATCTGCTTCCTGGTTCATAGATACCCATCTCCTCACTGTATCCTCACCAGGCAGAAGGAATGGGGAGCTCTCTGGGGTCTTTTTTATCAGGGCTTTAATCCCATTCTTGAGGGCTCCACTCTCATGACCTAATCACTACATAATACATAAGCCATGAGCCAATGGAGAGATTCTTCCCATGAGTAAATGTCAACATTATTGGAGAGATAAAATTAGACAGCATACCTTAATCAAGAGATATACCCATTTTTAGAAGTGAAGAATTTGAGGCCGAGGGAGGCCTTTAGTGACTTACTCAAGGTCAAGAAATGAGTTACCAAGGAAACACAAAGAATAATCCAGGTCTTCTGAATCCTAGCAGAGTTCCCTTCTTCAAAAGCATAATGCTGACCTGAAAGCTTAAAAGACTCCTAGGGCCTCCTTTGATAGGTATTCTCCTATAGGCTAGAAAGGCACCGAAGGTCATTTTTATAAAAGAAAGGTAATTAAAGAAAGGTAAGATTGCTGCTATTTCTCAAAGATTTGTAGTTCGTCTGTATCTGTCACAGTGAATAACTCATGGAACAGGGGACACAGGTGAGAGTCCAGAGGAAAGAGTGAGGCTCTCCTGACCTCAAATTTTTCAATCAAAAAAGGGAAGCTTCATTATTATTTTAAAGGAGATTAGAGGATTGTTGTGCTACTGTTGCATGGTGCCAGTAGAATGAGAAAGCCAAAAGAATAGAATAGACACTGTTTGTGACTCTGGGGGTTTAATAAGGAGGGAGCCCTAGGGTGTCAAGGTACAAGTGTGCACTACACAAGATTGACTGAGCTTATTGCAAAATGAATGATTGCTATTAGTAAATACGTTCAATAAATATATTTAAAATTCTATTGCTTTTACATAAAACCATGAGTCTTCCAGAGAACCCTTCACTCAATTAAACTGTTGGCTTGGATTCGGACCCTGCTAGGCTATGTAGTTCATATACATTAGCAAAATTTAAGCACTGTTTTGCTTTTTTTAAAAAATTTTTTTAATGTTTATTATTTTTGAGAGAGAGACAGGGAGCAAGCAGGGGAGGGGCAGAGAGAGAGGGAGACACAGAATCGGAAGTAGGCCAGGCTCTGAGCCGGATGCGGGGCTCGAAATCACAGACCGCAAGATCATGACCTGAGCCGAAGTTGGCCGCTTGACCAACTGAGCCACCCAGGCACCGCAAGCACTGTTTTTCTTTTATTGATGAACACTAAAGACTACTGGACTAAGAGGACCACCAGTTCAAATAAATGTCAAGAATGTCAACATCAGAGGTATGAACATGGCTTTAAATAATGATTTTAATAAGCATTCCCTCTGGTTTAGGGTATTAAGTCAAATCTGGTGTTTATCATGTAATAAGATAGGTGTATACAAAATATAAAATGTAATCTCAACACACACATACAATACAGACACACACAAGAGTATTAATTAGAATTCCAGCAACTTCCACTTGGATCCTAGAAACAGACAAACGAAAAATCAACCTGAGGGAGTTCTCAAAACTCCCATGAACTAAAGCCCAAGTATTTTTGTATTGTATTGCATACATGTATTTCACTCCTTGCTCAGATTCACATATTGATATATCTTTATCAATATGTAGACATCTATATATCTTTGTACACAAGCAAAATAAACTTACTTATTTCATTTTCCAATCTATAGAAGATTAGAAGCAGCAAATTATAAACTACAAGCAAATTAAGAAAGTTGTCATTTCAGGCTGACATACCACAGTGAAAAATGACAGACATTCTTGTAGCAATCTAGAGGGTAAAACTTCTAAGACTATGCTCAAGCAGTTAAAAGCACTGAAATTTGGGGCTATTTGAAGATATTGATAACATATCTCAATAAACACCAAGGACATGATAATGTGTTGCATGGTCTGATATTTGATGGTCATATTGATCTGTTTCTTGAGTCATCACGTGAAATGTTTTCATAGTCTATTTTTTATCATCTTGGATATGAATTTGTATAAAATATAATCCATTTCTTGCTGCCTTTCTAAACATTTCAGTTCTTAAAGAGGCAAGTTTAAGTATTTTCTGAAAATTAACATTTTTTAGAATATCTCCATTGATGATGCTAGATTAAAAGAAAATTACCATGTGTATATGTGTATGAGAGAGGAAATGCAAATCCATAGTACAGGGAAAGAAATAGAACTTGGGTGCTTGGATAAATGGAAGTAGGGCCATTTCTAGGTTGTAGAGTGGAGGAGCCTGGGTAAGTAATTTATGTGGGATCTCCGACTATAAACACAACTTAATTTTAAAACATACTAGTAAATCAATGGGCCCATATGAAGTATAGTGATTTATGGATGAATATTTAGAATACTAGATAGATGAAGATTTTGACTAATGGATAGAGAGGAGGTACATTTACATTTGTTTATTAAACAAAAAATACAGGTGAAGAATCTTAGTCATGTCTGGGTACTATTTCTTTCTGTTCAGGTCTGGAAGCAATCTCTTTGTGTATTTGATTGTCAAATGTGCCATTCCTGGCTAATTTCATATCTCTCAACTTAAAAAAAAACATAGCAATACTGGTATTATTCATAATACCATGGCTCTTTACAACCAGTTGGTTATGAAATAATGTAGATCTTGCCTCTTCAGTTCCCTAATACCATTTATTTAATGCTGATCATGCCATCACTCATGACACTACATTATCCATCCTGCCTCTTCTGAATACTTGTTTCTGGTGACTCTCTTTTAAGTCATTACTGTGCTCTGTTGATGGTGACCACAAATGCAAGGCTTGCCCAGAGTATGCAGAAAAATGTGAAGCAATAATTTGTTTTCTGGTCATGTATAATTTATTATCCAGAATCTTATAATATAAACTTAAAGAAATACATCTTCCAATCATGTCTTCCTTTGAACTTCTCAGGCCATAATCACTGCCAGATAAAATCCATCGGAAAGTCCTGAAAATTCTCCCTGCAAAATATATCCAAAATTGGACCTTTCTCCCCTGTCTCAATTTCTACAGTTCTAATCCAAGCCTTCTCACTTAAGATACTGGCATTCACTAGCCCATAACAAGCTTCCCCAATTCTACTCCTGTGTCTTTATGTTCTTTCTTACACAGCAGTCAGAGTAATATTCACGAAACAGATCAAACTGCGTCCTTGCATAATACTGATTAAGTGGCTTCCCGTCACAATTTGAATGAAGTTCAAATTCTTAACAATGTACAAAAGAAGAGCCCTCGCGACCTACCCTTGCCTACCTCCTAACTTTGTTTCTCACCCCACCCCCTTGCACACTCTGCTCTGTGTGGATTCCTTATATACACCACTACAGGGCCTATGCACTTTGTTTCCTCTTCTCTACTCCACAAATCAATCTCTATCATAATCCCTTTTATTTTCCTCGTAGCACTCACCACCTACTGAAATTCTCTTGATTATCAAATTGCTTTCTGTTTATTTCCTCCTCCCACCCCACTAGATGTAAGGTCCGTGAAAGCAGGAATGTTCTCTATTGTGCCCACTGTGGTATTCCTTATAGTATAGTTGGGATTCGAACCTAGACCCAAAGACTCAGTCCAATTCTTCCTTCAGGACTTTTAAAACCTATTTAGGGAGACATGAAGCACATTAAGAGTCATGCAATACAGTCCTCAGTTAGGTACTGACTGTTTAAAATGTACTGAAAGTGATAATGTCAGAAAAGACTGAGATTAGTATAGCCAGGAGTCCTGAGGGTAGATATTACAGAGGAGGTAGATTAAGTGTCTTCATTGTCAGAGAGCCAAGACAAATGTGAAAGTTAAAAAGTGAAATATACATGTGTGGAATCATTATTTTGTATGTGGACAAAATTTACTCTGTAAAAAGAACTCAAATTAAAACCTCCCAACTTTTGATTCTTGCCATATAATGTTTCTACTCAGTGCCGTTCTATGTTTTCAGAAAAAAAATCACAACTTAGGTACTTGTATTCTGAGCTTTACCAATTCACAAGAAAGAACCGCTTGAAATGTAAATTTTCTTCTTCCCACCAGACTCCCAGAAGCACCTGTGAACTAGGGACTGACCCCGGATAACGTCAGGCTCCAATATGTTACAATTAAGATGTGATCTTAAGTATATTCTAATTTGTGAGAAAGGGCCATGAAACTTTCAGGGAGAAAATGATGTTGTCATTAACATGCAAACCAGTCCTGTGGTTAGCACCAGTCTGTGCAAAAGACATATGCTGCGTATGCACAGGGAATGAGTTATCAGTTGGATTGTGTGGGCTGCTTACAACAGGAGACAGAGTTGTAAACAGCTAAGAGAACTTTTTATAAATCTGATCAGGCAAGAAAGACCATAGAAGCAATAGAATAAGCCGTTTTTGATCAAGAAAAAGGGACTCTGAATGTCAGGCATTGTATTGTGGGGGTAGAAGACAGAGGCTGCAGCTTTCATTTGAAGAGCTGAACTGTTTAATACAATGAAAACAAAATATTAAGCCCATTTTTGCCTCTCTTTTGGCCTCAGCCCAAAGCAAAGACCCAAGACAAGGGCAGAAAAGATGAGAGAGAGAGAGAGAGAGAGAGGGAGAGAGAGAGAGAGATTCCTAGGCGCAGACTTTGGCTGACAAAGGCAATGATGATGGGAGAGGCTGCACACTTGCATTAAGAAAGTTGAGTATCATGAGATTTTTCTTGTGACCCGACTCAACATATATTCAGGTTTCTCATGAGGTATCTATGCTGTATTGTGTATTCACGTGAATTCTGTGCGCTGAAAACATCAAATCTTAGGGGGTAAGAACAACGGATTCGTTTATGATCCTGAAACAAGAAAAGGAACCTATTCTCTAAGGCTTCCGGCTGCTTGGGGATGACTGTGGGAGGAAGTGCGCCATCTCACCAGATGAAGGCTTGTCTGGCTTCCCAAACTAGGACAGCACATGTACTGGGGTATTTTTCTAACAAATGTATCAGGCTGTTTTACGTGATTTTAAATATTATATAATGAGCATGACCCTTTCTTCTTTTATAACGAAGAAAACGCTAGACATTAATCATCTCGCGATCCAGGGATGAGCACTATTAACAATCGATGTATTTCCTTCCATTCTTTTTATTCCCGGTTACGAATATGCACTGTGTCATCTGATTTGGAGTACAAACTAAAGCCACATCTCTTCTGATATTCAAAGCAATACAAGTCTGGATCTCATATCACAAATTTCCATCGGTTCTTTTGTTCTCTTAGACATTGCTTTCCCCAGCATTCCTCAGAATCCTATGGTGGGCACAATAATTTCATTGACCACTTGAGCCATATTACATACAATGAGAGGCAGGCCATTTTCCGAGTGGAAAACAAATTGTTATTAAAAAGAATGAATGGGGGCGCCTGGGTGGCTCAGTTTGTTAAGCGTCCGACTTGGGCTCAGGTCATGATCTCACTGCCCCTGATTACAGAGCCCGAAGCCTGCTTCGGATTCTGTGTCTCCCTCTCTCTCTGCCCCTGCCCCCCCCTCTCAAAAATAAATAAACATAAAAAAATAAAAATAAAAAAATATAAAGGATGAATGAATTCTAAGTGGCTGAGGGGTGTCTACAACAAATGTGCACTCTATTTCCATGGCTTCTCAAGAAAAAGGGATTCAGAATTTCAGGCATTCCATTTTTAGGGTATTGCACAGAGGCCGCAGCTTTCATTTGAGGAGTTGAACTGTTTAATACAAATAAAACAAGTACTAAGCTCATTTTTGCCTCTTATCTATATTTTCCTCCTCCAGACTGTCATTATTTTCTTAAACTACAATTTAAAAGTAAACTAGGGCTTGAACTGGTTTCCTTTCAGATGCCTTTTCTGAATCATTAGCCACCTTAGTTTGCATTTGATTTTGACCATTCACCCATTTCCATGGTGATTTAGAAGCAGTAGAAAATAACAGATAAAAATCTGTCATCTTAAGCAACAGTAGAGGTGAAGACAGAAAGCAGGAAAGTAGACTTGTGTAAGTGTCATTCAGGCTATGTGACCCATTATATTGACGGTAAGCAAGGCACCGTACTGGCTGCCACTTCTGCTTCTGCTAATGTTGCCACTATTGAATTACCATGCCCTGAGGGGGTACGGTGGCAAATGTAGGACAAGTTCCAGGTCTCCAAAAGGTGTGATGCATTGTGGATGCCTTAGAGGCTTCTGGCAGGAATTAGAGCATCTCCCACATTTAGAATATACACCCAACTAGTGACCATCTCACATTAGTAATTTGGAGTTGGGGACCGACCGAATCCAGCCAGCCTAAAGCCAGATTGTGAAATCAGTAACATGTAATTGCAGAGTCTACAGTCTTTGCTTCCATATATCCATCCTCTTTTGTGGTATGCAAAAGGCCTCACAATAACTGGGACTTCTTTCTGCGGTACCATCTTAGAACTAAGTATTCACACACTATTGAATTTTCCTCATCTCTTTCTTCCCTGACAAACATTGCCATCCAGATTTCATTCTCTTGGGATCCTCCAAGAAAATGGAGGAATGTTGCTATGGCAACATTTTGATAAGGATATTTAATATCTAGCCCGATCATCTTCAACTATTTCTTAATCTCGGAACACTTTCCCCAAATAATGTTTTACAGATTCACTAGTACTGTGAGTGTGGACTGCCCATGTGTCATTGAGAAATTTGTAGCAATTTTTGTGGACTTGGAGATTTTTCTGATTACAGAAGTAACACATGATCCTGGCAAATGAAAAAGCATGGCGGAATGCAAAATCATAAGGAAGAAAAAATAAAGATCACCCATAACCCATCACCTGAAGGTAGTTACTGTTAACATTTTGGAGATATTCTTCAAAACCATATAGCTTTAATGAAGAAGCCGAGGCTGAAAATTACATGAACACAGCAGAATATAAGTAATTGAATAATATAATAAAAACACCTAGAATGATGCCTGGCACACAGAAGACCCTAAATGAATGTAACTATAGTTTGTCAATTTCACATTTTTAGTCTCATTTGATTCCCCATGCCGTCACCCTGGTGTAAATGAAATCAACAGTGTTTATGGACTGAATGTGTCATCAAAAAATTCATACTTCGAAATCCTAACCCCAATGTGGTAGCATTAGGAGGTAGGGCCTTTGGGAGGTAATTCGGTTATGAGAGTAGAGTCCTTATGAATGGGATTAATGCCCAGAGACCCCAGAGAGCTTTCTTGTCCCTTCTGCTGTGAGGACACAGCAAGAAAATGGTGTATATGAATCAAGAAGCAGGTCCCCACCGGACACCAAATCTACCAGTGACTCGATCGTGAAGTTCCCAGGCTCTAGACCTGTGAGGAATAAATATTTGCTGTTTAAACCACCTAGTCTACAGTAGTTTTGTTATAGCACTCCAAATGGACGAAGATAAACAGTATTAGCATTAATTTTTTTCTAAATGACTCTTGTTAAGAACAGAGATTTCTAGGCGCCAAATACCTGAAGATTTCCAATTCGGTAGATCTGAGTAGGATCCTGGTCTTTTGTACCTGACAATATTTCAACACATTAATCTGGTGCAGAGTCAGATTTGAGAACCTTTTCTTTAGAGATATCACTCAGTGAAAGTTCAATGGGCGTACCTCAAACCTTCTCCTGAAAATATTGACTAAAATTCAAAACAACTCACTGCAAGGTAGGTGTTGGTGGTGATTCTGAGCCCTCTTGACGCATGACCTTGAGAACCTTTGCCTTACACCCAGTGTCTTCTGGTCATGTGCTTATATCCTTGTATGTGCTCTGTTATTTTCCACCTGTGTGTTATCCCCAGTTTATGCTCTTTATTAGCAGCCCAAGGAGAGCCAATCTGTACTCCTGATGTCTTTATGTATCCCCACATTACTTAGCATAATGTGTTGCACCCAGCCACAGATCGATCGATATTATTGACTCACCAAATGATGAATTTGAAGCAACCAATCAATACTACATTAGTCCTAAGGGAAAAGACCATGGAATGCACTTGTTTTGAACAACCTCCATTTGCCCATTGTTGCTGGAACAACCACTTCCCTCTGGGCAGAGTGAAGTACAGCTCCCTCCACCCTCTGTCAGATTCGTCCTTCTCCAGCCCCTCCTGACTGTAGTCCACAAATCAAACCTCTGGCTAACATTTCCTTTAAACTAGTATAATGTGAGCCATTGAAGAAACTCACAGAAATGGGCCTAAAAAAATAACCTAGCCTATCTCTGATAGGCCTCTGGTCAACTGACCCACAGAAGTTCTTTTACTACTCTCTTCTAGAAGCTCTGAAGTAATGGAATATACAGAACTCCCTTAAGCTGCCAGTTCTTATACTCTAGTTGTTATTAGTGTGGCCTCTGGAATCAGACTGTCTCAAGTGGAATGCATGCTCCTACTCCAACCTTGGGCATGCTCACTGTCCAACCTTGGGCAAGGTTCTCTCTTCTCTATGCATCAGCTTCTCTGTTAAAAAAAAAAGTGGGGGTCATAATATCAGTATCTATCCCACAAAGCTTTTGTGAGGATTAAATTTCATAATCCTCATAAAGAAAGCACTGTGTCTGACACATGATAAGTGCCCTGCAAGTGTTTAGAAAAGGTGGTGTTAGCATTGGCAGTGGGAGAGCTGTGAGAAATTTGCTGGTGTCAGGACCCTGGGCGCCAAGAAGTCACATCCGGCTGTCCTGACAACAGAGGTCGGAGTGGGAAACAGGTACTGAATCTGGGGCAGCAGCGGTGCAAGCACTGAAGGGGGAACCTGATAGAGAAGTGAGGGTTTGGCTTTTCTGTGAGGTTCTTACATACTTTCAGCAAGGACCTGCGGGCCGAAGCAGTAAATGATTACTCCGGGCTGGATGGGAAGTTGAGGATTTCAGTCTAACGTCAGCGTTCCCTTCCCAAGATGTGTTGTGACAGATTCTGAATTGCTGGTGCTTAACTCAGAAAAAAAAATACTTACTGACTTGATTTGGGGTTTTTTTACCCCCAAAGTAGGAAACTGGTACATTAAGTGGCCAATTGGATCTCCCTGTGTGAATGTGGGGGGAGAAAAGGCTACAGTAAAGGGATAGTGCCCTTCTTTGGTAGAACCATAGGGACTGTATCGACTCCACCACTGTCCATAGTCAGTGCCATCATGCAGCATCTCTGTTGACAACAGCTCTGCTACACAGGCTGAGAGGAGTAGAGGTGGCAGCAAATGATGTTGGCCATCCATGAATCTTCCCATTGCACCCTTACGCTGTCCACAACACAGACGGCCCCTCCTCCATCTTTGAAAGCATCATTAAGAAGAATATGGGCGCCTATGTGGCTCAGTCCTTTGTGCATTTTACTCTTGATTTCGGCTCAGGTCATGATCTCAGCGTTTGTGAGTTCGAGCCCTGCGTCCAGCTCTGTGCGGACAGCACAGAACCTTCTTGAGATTCTCTCTCCCTCTCTGTCTGCCCCTCCCCTGCTCTCTCTTTCTCTCTCTTTCCTTCTCTCTCTCAAAATAAACAAACTTAAAAAAAAAAAGAATGTGTTAACTAACATTATTGTGGTAACGATTTCACAATGTATACACGTGTCAAATCATCACATAGTACACTTAAGCTTACACAGCGATATATGTCTATTATATCTCAGTAAAGCTGAGAGGGAAAAAGAGCTGTATTGTAGGTAGTCAACAAGGCTCTCAGCTTTCAGGGCTACTTTTCCCTTGAGGCTGGACCAGATCCTACTTTTCAGCAGGTATTTGGAAAGGTACATTTTCTCCCTTTCTTGCTCAGGAAGAAAATATATCAAATATCATTGTAAATGTTGGAAGCCACAACACTGAAACTTGAACCTCTCAGTCGGTACAGCAAACCTCTGTAACCCCACCACTCACTGTCTATGCTACACCTCCAGAATCATGGCCCAGGAAGAGTTCTAGACAACTCTGTCACCCTTCCACTAAGCAGAGCATCTTCTCTTTGCCTCTCTTCCTGCCCTAGTAACATGGGCTAGACCAGTCTCTGTTAACCTCTCGCCAGGTACAGGCACTGGGAGCCTTGCGGTTCCATTAATAATTTATCCTCATCCTACTTCCCTCCCACTCCTTTCCTCGCTGCTGCCAATGTACACTATAAATTCCTTCTCCATCATGTTACTTAGGCGATTTCCTCCCCCTGCGATGCACTCCCTCCTCCTCCCTGCCTCTTCAAGTTCTACTCAGCTTTCAACACTCGGCTCAGCTTCTAACTCACTAATTAAGCCTCTTCTGCTGGTTCTAGCACACTCTGGCACATTGATCTTAATCTCCCCGGAGTTGATCTAATAAATGAGTGTAAATGAGTCACTAAGTCAAGTGTTTTTATTTATTTATTTATTTTTTTTAAACCAAGTATATATGTCACCGGTGGTAATGTTTTCTATATATAAAATTCTGGTCTTCCTGGCGAATTATAGGTTCTGGAGGGCAATTGTATTTTATTTTTTTCTAAGTTTATTTTTAATTATTTTGAGAGAGAGAGAGAGAGAGAGAGAGAGAGAGCAAGCTGGGGTGGGGCAGAGAAAGAGAGGGAAGTAGAATCCCAAGCAGGATCTGTGCTGTCAGCACAGAACCCAGTGCAGGGATCAAAGCCACGAACTGTGAGATCATGACCTGAGCCGAAGTTAAGAGTTGCTTAACCAACTGAGCCCCCCAGATGCCCCTGGAAGGCAATTTTATATTCAATGCTTCAGTATTTCCCACAGCATTTTATTTATTTATTTATTTATTTATTTATTTATTTATTTATGTACTTATCTTTATTATTGAAGTACAGTTAACATACAATATTATATTAGTTTCAGGTGTATAGTGTAGTGATTTGACAATTCTAGACATTAGTCAGTGCTCACCTCAGTAAGGGTAGTCACCATCTGTCACCATAGAATGTTACTGCAATATTATTGACTATGTTCCCTTTGCTGTACTTTTCACCTCCGTGACTTATTTATTTTATAACTGGAAGTTTGTGCCTCTTAATCCCCGTTATCTATTTCACCCATCCCACCACCCACCTCACCTCTGGCAACCACCCATTTGTTCTCTGTATTTAAGAGTCCCCTGGCTGGCTCAGTCAGAAGAGCATGCAGCTCTTGATCTTGGGGTCGTGAGTTTGAGCCCCATGTTGGGTGTAGAGATTACTGAACAAGAAAAATCAATAAACTTAAAAACAAGAGTCTGTGTTTATTTGTTTTATTTTTGTTTAGATTCCACATATAAGTGAAATCGTATGGTACTTGTCTTTCTTGTCTAGCTTCTTTTACTTAATGTAATGCCCTCTAGGGCCTCAAAAGTTAAACAGAAATAGTATATGATCCAGTAATTCCACTACTAAGAATTTACCCAGAGAAAATGAAAACACTAATTTGAAAAAATACATGCACCCCAATGTTTATTGCAGCGTGATTTATAATAGCCAAGTTAGAGAAGCAGCCCAAGTGTCCTGTAGCACTTTGCACAGATTGTAGCACTTTAAACATATATAGTCGGTTAAGCGTCTGACTCTTGATATCGGCTCAGGTCATGATCTCACGATTTATGAGTTCGAGCCCCGCATCGGGCTCTGCACTGCAGTGTGGAGCCTGCTTGGGATTCTCTCTCTCTCTCTCTCTCTCTCTCTCTCTCTCTCTCTCTCTGTTCCTTCCCTGCTTGTGCTCTCTCTCTCTCTCTCTCGAAAGAGATAAATTAACTTTTAAAAAAAGTAATGAATTAGCATCTATTGAGAGCTTTCCAGACTTCAAATGTTTGGATTTACTTCTTCAAGCAACAATCCCATGAAGGGAATTTTATTCCCGTTTTACAAACAAGGAAAGTGAAACATAGCAAGGTTAAGCAACTTGTCAGTTGCAGTAAGTAAGTTGTAGTAAGTAAGTCGCAAAGCCAGAATCTCAACCCTGATCTGGCTTTATTCCAGTGCCCATATTCATAATTGCCATGCTATGTGGTCTTGCGTTTCTCTGGGCTGGCTGAGGGCTCAGGTGGGCAGATTTACTCCCTGTATCTAATCAGAACTCGGGAAAGCAGGATCTTAACAGGGTTATGTGATTCCAATGTATTTAACACTACAGGTAAAATTTACTATAGGTGAGGCATCACTGTATGGAATAAAAATTAGGGACTTTGAAGTCAGACGAGCTGGTTTACAGTCCCTAATTTTGCCACTAATTAGCTATGTGACAGTAGGCAAGTCATTTAACTTGTTTTAGCCTCAGATGTTTTTTGTTTTTTTGTTTTGTTTTGGTCTCATCTAAGAGATGAGGGAATTGGACTAGGTGATCTCTAAGGTTCCTTTTAACTCTGATATTCTCTGAATTGAATATCAAAATTATTACCCCAAAATAAAAGAGACAGTTGCTTAAGGATCTGCAATTAAACCAACGAAAGGAAAAATCTGGCTCAATAGATTTAAATATATGTGTTAAGCTAAATTTAGTGTTTTAGCACTCACAGACAATTTTGTCTTGCAAGTTAATACAGGAATCAGTGTGAATGGTTAAGTTTTCCTAACTCGAAGAAGAAAATATCTTGTTATAATATCACCAAAACAAATCCAGTCGTTAAAAAGGCCAGAAATGTGATTAGGAATCCACATTTACATCTTGAGTAAATGAGGTTATGGTATAGAAAGTAGAGTATCTCTGCATGTCTCAGAGGTTTGAGCTGAGAACTCTTCATGAATAAAACATTCGAATGCAATGCACACTCTAGTCTTTTACCTTTCCTCAGCCTTTCGATTCAAGAAAAGCATTTCATCTAAACCTCCCTGTGTTGATTTTGGCTGTCTATCTACACTTATCTTGTCTGAGCATTTAGACTCTAAGCTTCTAGGGACAAAGCTCTTCAGAAAGAAAAAAAATAATTTATGGCCAGATTTATAGCCAGATGCCTTAAAGTATGATTTAACGTGACTTCTTTTGTAGCTTCATACCCACAGTAAACCTAAATCACACTGCTTTCTCAGTGGTAAAAATATTAAGCCACAATGTTTTGTTAACCACTGACCTAATATCCGATGGGAATAAGATGAAGATTAGGGCTCCATGGATAGAAAGAATAACTCCATCTGTCTGCATTTGATTTATGATTGATTAGAAGTAGTTACCACTACTCAATACCTTTCATTTGAAAGGATCTCAGGTTGAAATTTGTAAATGACAGAAGATTCTAATTGGGCAATTTCATATAATGTGAATACTATCTGACATACAAAGGCGTATGGGAAGGGAGCCAAAGAAATGTAGACTTCGGCTGCCCCACTCCCGTGGTTCCTCATTTAAATCCAAGTTTTTCAATGTGTTTAAGGGTGAGATGTTTATGATCGTGTGTCTATGTGTGTGAATAAGTGGAGAGACACAGACGGAGAGATGGAGAGAGACAGAGAGAGGGAAGCAAAGACTATCATCCATATATTAGGTTCTGTTGCAAAGCATGTCCAACATCGTATTTAGCTTTGGGGACTGTGGTAAATATTGTTTTTTGATTTACTCCATTGCCACTTACTCTACTCCCTTCCTAAAAGATTCTGTTTGTTAAAATGTGCCTAGGCCCAGGAAATAAATCATGGTCGGTCTAAGCCAATTAAGGCAATCCAGTCCCCCTTTCCCAGTGAATGGGCTGGTCAGAAATATATGATGCAATTCTGGCTAATAGAATTCAAAAAGAAGTCTGCTGGGAGCTTCTGGAAAAGATTTTCTTCCCCTAGAACCTCCCAGCAAGCTCATATCTATCATGATTCATCTCCTGGTACTGGGCATATTTTAGCTTTAACAAAATCCAGGCTTTTGTTTTCCTGTGTTCCTTCCTGCTTTGAACATTCTCATATGAGGACATGATGCTTGCAGCTATTTCAGTCACCTAGTGACCACAAGAGAGGGCAAAAATAATTCCCGAGATGCCTATCCAGGTCCCTGGCATCATCATTCTGTTGAATTAATCCTACCTCCAGATTTTTCCTTTAGAGAACACTAAATGTTCTTATGGTTTAAGTCACTGTTAGTCTGTTTTTCTATTATTTGTAGCCAGAAATATCCTCAATAATACAGGAACCTGCCTAGAAACATGAACCACTTCTAAATAGCTGGAATCAAATCAAAAGGCCAATATCTATTATGTTGCAGAACATAGAAACTCCCAAATCCTTCATGACTTCTACTTCAGCTCAGTCATGAAGGGTTCCCACCCTTGGTCTTAGTCATTCTTTGTCGTTCCAGACCATTCTAACGTACACACACTGTGGCACTTAACTGTGTGGAGATTTGTGTGCTTTATTTCTATCTTCTAAATTCATGTCACATTTCTAACAATATGTTAAGCTCCTTTTGGACTGTAGCCCTCTTCTCTGTCCTGCTTGTGCTAGAGACTCTGAAACTCAGTCTCCCCCTTCGAGATGGATGCCAGTGGGAGCGTGATCTTTGCCATTAGGTTCTGGAGGGAGAGTCCTCTGCTCCTTTCCCCATCCCCCTTCATGTAGGTAGTTGTTAAATGAATAATACTATCAAGGTAAATAGCGGCACTTTTATCACCTCAGGCCTCTGCTTTGCCAAAATCAATCTGTCATTTATGTAACTCATGTCATGTTTGTGCACGACAGCCCAGGCAGCTTGAGAATGCGATCAGAGAAGGGGCATATCAGTGGATATTTTAATGATCCAAACAATGGTATAGAGCTCCTGTCAGCTAAATTAAAAGCCTTGATGAAATTCACCAATGTTCCTATTATTCCAACTAAGAGCAGAGCCTTGGGGATTATGAAGACACTCAAATCCTTTTGAGTATTTGCTTGTACTTTTCCTTAGCCTCAGGTCACAGGTTAATTAAGCAATTGTGCAGGTTTTAAATTAAATAAAAAAAGAAACACACACGCATTGTTTCTACAGCTTTTGTAACATTCTCAGCGTCTAAAGAAATGCGAAGTCAGAATCAAGCATTTTTAGTGTTGTGGTTGACTCCTAGGAACTTCTGTTTCCCTAAAAACATTCAGGTTTTGCAGCTATATAGATGGCCCCAAATCGACATCTTCAACTGAAACACTGGATTTTGGACACTCCACAAAAGTAGATGTTCTTGCCTTCTTTTCCTCTTACTACAAACCAAGACAGGTTTTCCCCCCAGATCATTAACAACTTAAAGTGGATTACTTTGAGAAATGATGTATCATCCTCACCAATAGATGGCTTGAGTCCGTGACTTCTAAAAGGCCTTTATTTTATTTTTTTTAAAGGACTTTATTTTACTTTGGGTTCTTTCCTATCCATTCTGTTCCTTTTACTGTGATCATTATGTTTTATGTGAAAGAGTCAAAGAGAATGTCTTTCTTTGAGCAATTCTAAGATGAATGTCCGGAAAAACAGGCAATTAGAATTTTAGCACCTGCACAATTGAATTCCACAGCACTTTAAACAACAGTGCTAAATTTACTATAGAAAAGCCAATGTTTATCTTAAATATGGTTTAATCCTCTTTTCCAGGAAGCTTACGTAACAAGAAATACAGCTGGAGGCTATAGTGACCCATTTATAACCATAGTTGGGTTTGTTACCAGGGAACCTGTCAAAATCAGCTTAGCTTGTTTGAATGGCTCATTCTGGCTCTCTCTGTGCCTTTCTTCTCGTTTGATTTTAGGAGCTCAAACTGGTTTAGTGATGCCAGCCAGGGGAAATGGGTTTCTTTGACTCTGCCAACTCGGCAGGACTAGAATAAATGGAATAGAGGGCTATCCACATGATGTGATGTTCCGGGGGTTTCTCATTTGTCTCTTCTTCTCCCCAATGATTTTTTTCACCAGGATAGCTTTAGATTCCTTCCTCAAAGTCATCACTGTAGGATAAAACAAAACCTACAGCAAGCTACATATGACATGTAAGTGTATCTCTCTTAGGGAATAAGCCAATGTCTTAGACTGATGACACCTGACTGGAGGAAAGGACAAGAAGGTAGGTTAGTGTGAGACTCAAATGCCAGCACTTAAGGTTTAAGCAACCACATTTCACTCCCTGATGAAGAGGAGACAAGGGCTGGAGTCAAATTAGCCACAGCTGCTCTTGCTCTCATCTTTTTTTCTTCAGAACTCGGCACCAATACATTCCTTGCTTGTGATTCATTTCCTTCTTTATTAAACGGGGCCATCCAATGACAATCTTCTGCATTCATTTTCTATTGCTGCGTTACAAAGTCCTACAAATTTACAGGCTTAAAACCACATCCATTTATTAGCTTACAGTTCTAAAGTTCAGAAATCCAGGCAGGCATGACTGAGTTCTCTTCTGGGTCTCCTAAGGCTGTAATCAAGTTGTGTTGGCCAGAATGGGCTCTTATCTGGAGCATATGGGGAAAAACTGACTTTGAAAGTCATTTAGCTTATTCGCAGAATTCAGTTCCTTGTGGTTGTAGGAGTGAGGTTCCCATTTCCTTGAAGACTGTTGGTTGGGGTCCACTCCCAGCTCTCTACAATCCTTCAACATGGTCCCCTCCACTTTGAAGCCAGCAGCAGCATGTACCTGGAAAGTTTCTGACTTGCTCTTTGGCTACCAGCCGGAGAGAACTTTGCTTTTAAAGGGAAAGAATCATGTGATTAGATTAGCCATGTCCAGATCATCTCCCTTTTGCCATGTAATGTGACATAACTGAGGGAGTAGCACCTTTACACTCTCATCCATTGCTGATGAGAATGGGAAATAATACAGTGACTTTGGAAAACAGCTTGGGAGTTTTCCACAAAGCTAAACATAGACTTAGCATCTGATTTAGTAATCACACTCCTAGATGTTTACTCAACTGATTTGAAAACTCATGTCCACAGAAAACCTCTACTTGAATGTTTATAGCAGATTTAATAATAATCACCAAAACCTGAACGAAACCAGGATGTGTTTCAATAGGTGAACGTATAAGCAAACTGGCATATCCATACAATGGAACACTACGTAGTGATAAGCAGTGCACTATGGATCCTCACAACAATATGGATGAATCCTAAATGCATATCGCTAAGTGAAAGAAGCCAGTCAGAAAAGTCCCCATACATGACCTTCTGGAAAATAAGCAGATCAGTGGTCATGAGGGGTTTATACCAAAGAGGGGGTTAAATACTTGAAGCACAAGAGACTTTTCAAAGTGGTAAAACTATTCTGTATGACACTGTAATGATGGCTATATGACATGATGTATTTGTCAAAACCCATCCAACTTTGCATCACAAAGAGTGAACTTGAATGTATACAAGTTTAAAAAACACTTGAAGAGGTCAAGGGATATAAGGAACAAGCGCACACTATGTTAAGAAAATCTAGCTGTATTACAAATATGGCCACTTCGCTGAAGTAGGGGTGGGGAGGAAAGTGCTGACCCAAGCAACTTTGAAAATGAGTGAAATCTCCAAAACTGAAACCCAAAGGAACTGTACTCTAGTTAGTCAAGTTTTGTCCTATGTGAGTAAGGATTAGCAATTCTGATAGTGCCATATGTATACGCTGAGATTGAACAATTAAGGGAATGGATGGAGGATAGCGGGAGCCAGGTTCTCAGTGTTGTGGTGAGTTTACAGGTAAGCACTAGGAGAAGGCTAGAATGATGCATGTGGTAATGGATTAGAGTTGGAAACACCAACATGAAATCATGTTTAGTTTAATATAGATAAAGATGGTTACACATAGAAATATTTATGGTCATGTGTATACATATATATACAACATAGTATACACACATTTTTTTTTTTTTGCACTGTTAGCTAGGGGGACCTATAAGCAATTAACTCCAGTAGCAATGAGCATGCCTAGCATCAAGACTTTGGTTTCTGTGGAAATAGTAAAGATGAACCAAATGAGAACTGGGGAAGGTTATTTGTTCAAAGCTTGCTGGGGAGTCAGCTTCCATCACGCCCATTTTGATTCACAGGCAGGCAGAGAAGTAGGAAAGCTTTACAGTAGAAAAAAGGGAGCGGTGCCTAGGTGGCTCAGTCAGTTAAGCGTCTGACTTCCGCTCAGGTCATGATCTCACAGTCCGTGAGTTTGAACTCTGCATTGGGCCCTGTGCTGACAGCTCGGAGCCTGGAGCCTGCTTTGAATTCGGTGTCTCCTTCTCTCTCTCTGCCCCTCCCCAACTCAAGTTCTGTCTCTCTCTCCCTCTCTCTCTCAACAATAAATAAACATTAAAAAATTTAAAAAAAAAACAAAAAAGAAAAAATGGAAAGCTTCAGCTGTGTCCTGACTGGAGGCAGTTGGCGTGGGAACGCTACACATAGGCAGGCTAACTAAGTGGGGTATCTTGTGTGGTTAGTTAGGGGTTCCTAGTCATAATTAGCTTTCTCTGGATGGGTCTAAGCTGGAAGCAGGGACAAAAAGTAGGGAAGTTGTCAGTCCTGACAACAATTAATTAAGTCTTGGCCATTTGGGACCAGTTGTTACAGGGGTTATTATTTGACTTTCTAAGCTGATTGCCAGGAATAATGGTCTGACTTCCTAGAAGTCTGACTCTTAGTAAGCTGCCTTCCTGGGATATTTCCTATAGACAATGAGTTGGTTTTCTGGGCTGGTTGCTACAGACAGTGGGGCAGATTTCCATTTTTATATGTGGTCTGGCTATCATCTCATTGTATATGAAATCTGCCATTTTTAATACCATTCTGTAATAAAAAGAACTAGAGCTTTGTGCACAAATGACTGATTATAGGAGTGGGACAAGAAATATACAAAATGATCCTGGAGCATATTTTAGTGCTGGAGAGTGGGGGATGATAACAACAACAACAACCTCATAATGATGGTAGTATGTCAAAGGGACAGAGGAGCCAGCAGTAGGAACTTCCAATTGTTAAAGTTGAAACAACTTGAGCCACAAAATAAATATTTGATTCAAAAAACAAGTACTGGATTATAACTCAGAGTATCAAATAGATACTCATGAGTCTATACTGATATAAAGCAATCATTGAATATTTAGTCAATTTAATAAGTGGGGAGAATAAACAACCCTTCTATGATTTATGTAGATACCCTCTCCCGAGGAGGTGGAGCTATAATTCCCCACTCCTCAAGGGTGTGCTACACATAGTGACTTCCTTCCAAAGAGCATAGTATGAAAAGGGGTAGAGGGAAGGACTTTACAATGGAGAAACCTGACAAATAATACCTCAGCCAGCTGATCAAGGTCAACATCAAGAATCATAAATAATGTTGATAATAGGTACCCTTAAGAGGATGTGATGGCACTTTACCTCTCTGGTTTTTATCCCCAAACTATATCATCCCAGTATAACCATAAGAAAAACATTGGACAGATCCTGGTTGCTACAATTCTGCAAAACACCTGACCAGCCTTTCTCAAAACTGACAAGGTCATCAAAATGAGGAAAGTCTGAGAGAAACTGTCACAAACAAGAGGAGCCTAAGGAGACATGACTAAATGTAGTGTGGAATCCTGGATAGGAGCCTGCATTAGACAAAGGAACATAGGTAAATACTAAGAAATCCTGAATGAAGTAAGGACTCTAGCTAATAATAATGTATTAGTATCAGTTCAGTAGTTATGAGAAAAGTACTACACGAACAGTAAGATGTTGACTGTAAGGGAGACTGAGTGTGGGGTATGTGACAACTCTGTGTTCTATCTTTACAACTTTTCTCTAAAGCTATTCTAAAATAAAAGGTTTATTTAAAAAACACACTGTGGGCTCAGCTGCGAGGACAAAACAAACAGCTTGCTGGGTTCCAGAAGGCTACCTCTGATGTAACACGATCACCGAAAAGCAGAAACTCTGTTGGATTCCCCTAGGGTCGGCGGGAGTTTAGATACTACAGAGTGGGTACTGCTGAAGACCTGAGGCAGGGGAAATGAATCAAATCCACTGCTGAGGTGAGACCGGAGCAGAATCCAGTGACTTTAAGGCAGAGGTCGGGGGAGACAGGGTATGTAAATACCGTAGTCACAGCAGTTCAGCAGACTACTTCTAGAGCATCCCAGATGTGAAAAGGAAGCTGGCTTTAAGGCCATGTGGAGTACATCACGTGGTTACTGGTAGAAGGGGAAGGGCACCTTGCAAGGGACTACATCTGACAGATTGCGCTTTGAGCTTTGCAAACCGAAATAAAGAATGTTAGCTTTCTAATTAAAATGCCATAGAAGGCAAGATGGATCTGAGAGTGACCATTCCCACAGCGGCATTAACTGAGCAAAAATAGAACTCTGCCTTGATTGATAATTTGGGGATAGGAAAGATAATCCAGGATAAATTCAAGAATTCACAGTTCTTATGAAACCTTTTTTGTGGATACACCGAGGGTAAGTGCCTAGTGGGGAAACAGACACAGTGAGGGGAGCGAGGGGGGCACTGGCACAGGAACATTAATCATCCTCACCTTTTTGGGATGAAGTCCTCCTTAGAGAAATCAATCTCATAAAACACGATCTAGGGGAAAGCCCAGAGTAAACCTCTGGTGTGATCATTTTGTTTTTACTCTGGGCTGATAGCCAGATTGTTTTAAATCAATTGACTATGGACTCCAGTGGAATTGGGCTTGTGGATTGTTTGAGACCAACAGGAAGTGTTTTATTAATCTATAACTCAGGGTACACTTGTACAGTACTTCACAAAGATTATTTTTAAAGTCCATTTCCTATACGTTATTTCACTTTGGTTCTTACAACTGGAAAAGGTGGAAAGCAACTTTTCTGATGTTCATTACAAAAGATGAAAAAAAAAAACGAGGAGAGAAATTTGGTAATTAGTTGGAGGTACCACAAACAGAAAGTTGCGAACACAGACTTGGACTCTTGACTCTGGGCCCGGTGCTCTTTCCCCCCTGCCATGCTGCTTCTCATACACGTCCTAGAACCTGAACCTGACTGGCTTTTCCCACTTAGCAAGCTACCTTAAAGTTTCAGAGAGATTTGGGATGAGCACACGATGCAGCCGGCAGTGATCCTTTATGTAACTGGAACTGAAATAGGAGGGAAATCATCCGGGCTATAGTTATGAATGACGCCTGATTGTTTCTTCTTGACCAGCACCACCTGTTACCTGAAGCAGCTCATAGCATCTCTGTCTATTGAGACTACTTTGGGGGCATTTGGCTGGTAATTTGTCACAAGGACCTGGGTAAGATGCACTTTCAACCAGAAATGTCAGTGATATAAAGACCTTTATTATTATTATTATTATTATTATTATCATCACCTGCCTGACAGAGTTGCAGCATAAGCTAAGGGCATCTTTTGGATTCCAAATCAGATTTGGCATTAGGAAGACTTAGCCAAACCAGGATATTCATTTGAGTATTTGTTTGATTAATTAGACATGATCTGATTCTCAGGGTTTGTATGGGGTTTTGCTTAATTCATCCCCATCCTTTACATGGACATTTAGGGGCGCCTGGGTGTCTCAGTCACTTAAGCATCCGACTCTTGATTTCGGTTCAGGTCATGATCTCGCAGTTCATGAGTTCGAGCCTCACTCACTGCACTGTCAGTGCAGAGCATCAGATCCTCTATCCCTCTCTCTCTCTCTACCCCTCCCCCCCCTCAGAAAAAAACACTAAAAAAATGTCCATTTAGTGTCATGGAGGGTAAGGGATAAGGAGATGGTGAGGGGAGGCACCGACCCTGTAACTGGAGGTAGCACAAATCCTCCCAATTACCAGATGGCTCTAGACCTCTGCTTTCCTCTTCAAGCAAGAGGAACAATCTGAGCAGCCAAGTCAGTGATGCTGTGGGGAATGATGCCTGGATACAACAGGAGAGCGGAGAGCAGGGCATCGGCTCCAGCACTGAGAGTGAAACAAGGTTTGGAAAAGAAGCCCGAGTCTGGAGTGACTTCGGATCTGATTTTATTGCTGTTGTTTATATATTTAGTTCAAGTTTTTATTTAGTTAGTTAGTTTTAAGTTTTATTTATTTATTTTGAGAGAGAGAGAGAGAGAGCACAAGCTGGGGACAGGGGCAGAGGGAGAGGATCCCAAGCAGGCTCCACACCACCAGTGCAGAGCCCGACTCCAGGCTCAAACCCACGAACCTGAGATCATGACCTGAGCCAAAACCGAGAGTCAGCCACTCAAACCACTGAGCCACCCAGGCTCCCCGAGTTCAAGATATTTTAATTGTCTTATGTGGACACCCCAGACAGGAAGGCTGTGTCCAACTACCCAAATTATCTGACCTACTTCAAACAAACTACAATTAAAAGGCAATAGTTGAATACCAACACGTAAGGATTTTTCAATCTTCAACTGATTGTTTCAGCAACATGTATGATAGCCAGCCTAGGAATAGATATAAAACTCATGTGGCTCCGGCTGGTGGAATTGTGGATGATTTTTAAAAATCTTTTTTGGGATTATTTGTGTTTTATAGTTTGGGTCAGTGAAAATATTATTTTAATATTGTAAGTTTTTTTAATGTAAAAAATAATATAATACTTTATCATCAAATTATAGATCATAAGAGTTGGGAAATATTAAAAAGTCCTCAAGAGAGCCTCTGCTCCATATCCTACCCCTTAGGCAGACCTGAGTCAAACTTACTAAAGTGGTACCTCTTGAGCTTACCAAGTCATTTATTGCTTAAACCCCTCTATTTTACCAATGAGGAAATAAAGATCCAGGGCAGATCAATACTTTGCTCCCAGGCACACAGTTAGTTGGTGGCAGAGACGAATGTGGATTGCTGAAATTTGACATCACTGCCATTTCATCTTTTCCTACACTCCCTGCCTCTGCAAGCCATTACCACCTTCCTTCCTGTGACTCCACCTTCCTCGGGGTCTATGTTTAAGGAACTCTGTATAGACAAGTGGTTTGAAAATACTATTGCCCCGAGAACACACTGTGTGGACAAGATTCTATGTATTAGCCCCATTCATATACATCAGCAGCTTATATTACATGTTGTAAAGACAAAGGTACCCCCGCACTCCCAAAACCCTGACTAAAAAGATCGTCTTCATCATTCTGCCACAGCGCCTGAAATTTGCATCCTGCCCTACCTATAGAGCCATAGATGCAATATTCAAACAATCATCTGTAAGAAGTTTGTTAAGAACAAACCATATGAGGGGCACCTGGGTGGCTCAGTCAGTTAAGCACCCGACTTCAGCTCAGGCCACGATCTCACAGTTTGCAAGTTCGAGCCCCTCATCGGGCTCTGTGCTGACAGCTCAGAGCCTGGGCCTGCTTCAGATTCTCCCCCTTTCTCTGCCCTTCCCCCACTCACACTCTGTCTCTCTCTTCTCTCAAAAATAAATAAATATTAATTTTTTTTTAAAAAAAGAGCAAACCATATGATAGGAAGTACTCGTAAGATATGGGGATTCAGAGATGAGAATACCCTGGCTCTTCCCTTGAGGAGCTGATATAACATCTGTGAAGAAAAGCAAGTAAAAAGACCATCAAAAGTTGTAATAGAGAAATCGATCCCATGAGAATGCACAGTTAGGATACCTAAGTCAGCAGGGGATACTCAAGGAAGGCTTCCTGGAGGAAGTGACATCTAATATATATTTTAAAGCAGGTAAAATGGGGAAAGTTGAGGGAGGCGTCCTTTGCAGAAGAAACTTGTAAAGGATCGGACACATTAGAGCACATGGTTCATTGAGGAGCTGAAAGTAGTTCAGCACAGCTAACGAAAAGCATGATATAATGGAATAGAGACAGATAAAGATAAAAAGGAAAACAGAGGTCAAGTTATAGAGGGCCTTGTGGACCATGCTAAGGAGTTTTGACTCTCTCTAAAGTGATCTATGGTCACTGAAGGATTTTAAATAGGAGAATGCATTAGAATTGGGTTCACAGCATTGTATTATCTGAAAGGGCCTCCATATTAGCGTGAGTGATTTTTAGCCAAGAGCTAATCACTAAAGGAGTGGGAACAGTATTAGGGACAGCAGGTGTAGGTCAGGTACACTGAATGCTAACCAGAATTGGGTAATGACAAATTCTATTCATCTTGGGACTTTGGAATACGTGGGCTCACATTTTTACAGTAGAACTCATCCCTCTCAATGGTATATCCCCTCTGTCTGTGTCACCTTCCCCACTTTGAGTCCTGATAGTGAGCAATCAAGCAGGACTCATAAATGAGAACTTTACCCGACATCTTTATTGCCTCTACACGAATACAGCTTGATATCAAAGAGAAGACCACTCATAATGTCGGCTTGGCTCAGCTTTAGAGTTACACTGTCCCCATTAGCTGCTTTCTCAGTTACACATTGGGTTAGTTACCTAGAAAGCCAGCCACTCTTAGCAAAAGTGTAGTCTCTCCCATTCAGGGTTGAAATACATCCCATGAGACAGAGTAGAGCCCCATTAGGGCATAGGCGTTTAAAGTACATGTTTATTCTCCAACCTTTACATCTAATTAGCAATCAGCAGGGCATAATCAGGGACCAAACCTCTGCTAGCCCCCTCTCAGCCATTGACACAGACTTTGGGCACTAGTCAGGCTGAAAATAATACCGCCTGCACTAATATTTAATTCTGATTTCCATCTGTAAGAGCTATAAAAACTTCAGAGGGTTACCAATTATAGGAATAAAGAAGAGAGCTCAGCTTTCAAATGTACTAATGGTGCCCCTGATTTTGGAAAAATGTGTGCCAGTGTTCAGGGAAATTGCAGATTAATAATTTGAATGAGGGCGTTTTCTATCTAAATTAGCTAAGGAAGACTGTGGCATAAATATATTTTATGATATTGCTTGCCATAGCTTGCTGCCATTCATTCACATATATTTTAAGGAAAAGATCTCCATCTCCTTTTTTTGATCTTTATTCATTGGAGAGAGAAAGAGAGAGAGAGAGAGAGAGAGAGAGAGAATCCCAAGCAGGCTCCACTCTGTCAGCACAGAGCCCCATGTGGGGCTCAATCCCACAAACCATGAGATCATGACCTGAGCTGATATCGAGAGCGGGTCGCTCAACCGACCGGGCCACCAGGCGCCCCAAATCTCCATCTTCTAACAGAGAGCTTCAAACAAGCAGTAAATGAAAATTAAGGGCTTAAAAGTTACTGGACTGGTGCCACTTTGAGATGTCGTGGCAAAACTGGTACCTGGAACCTGTTCTTCCAGTACCTCATTAAGTGACCTTGGGGAAGTTTCTCAAAATCTCGATTGACCTCTTTTCCTTCACGTATGAAATTTTAAAATGATTTAAAGATGAGGTGATAAATATTAAAATGTTAAATATGTATTTATACAACGTGCTGATGAGGGTCTGGGTATGAGTGAATCATTGAATGAATCCTAGAACTTGAGAGCTGGAAGAGATCTTCATGTTCATCAATTCAACCCACTCCTTTTAGAGATGAAAAATTTGAGCCCATAGAGGGAAAATGACTTGCCCAATGTCAATTTTCCACTGAGAACCACCTGCCACTCAGTTTGGCTCCCACTCCTACTGACCACTTGGCTTCACGTTATTTAGAAAAGGGACAGGTCAGACAAACTTGGCAGGAGAAGAGTAAGGTAAAGAGCGCAACATTCCTGAGCCTGGACAACAGAAAACAGTGCTAGCAATTAGAGATCATGCTGACACTCAGTGTGCTACTTTTTAAAAAAAATTTTAATGTTGGGGTGCTTGGGTGGTTCAGACAGTTAAGCATCCGACATCAGCTCAGGTCATCATCTGATGGTTGGTGAGTTCGAGCCCCGCTCAGATCATGACCTCACAGTCCGTGAGTTCGAGCTCCGCATTGGGCTCTGTGCTGACAGCTCGGAGCCTGGAGCCTGCTTTGGATTCTGGGTCTCCCTCTCTCTCTGCCCTTACCCCGTTCATGCTCTGCCTCTCTGTGTCTCTCAAAAATGAATAAACGTTAAACTTTTTTTTGAAAAAATTAATGTTTGTTTATATTTGAGAGAGAGAGCTTGAGCGGGGGAGAGGCAGAGAGACAGAGACAGAATCTGAAGCAGGCTCCGGGCTTCGAGCTTCGAGCTGTCGGCACAGAGCCTGACACGGGGCTTGAACTCAAGAGCAGTGAGATCATGACCTGAGCTGAAGTCGGTCGCTAACCGACTGAGCCACCCAGGTGCCCCTCAGTGTAGTACTTAGTGATATTGCAGTGAAAGAACCTAAGAACAGAAGAACTTTGAACCCCTCCCTATAATAGTCACATGCAACGGGGAATGGTGACAATGAAAAGCAAAGTAGCATTTTCTGGGACTTTGGTCACAAGTCCCGCTGCAGAAAATTCTGAGTTGGGCTAGACCACATAGAATGCTTTTGACTACATCAGACCGTGTGTCCTGGTCTATAGAATTTGATCACTTCCTAACACCTCCACTGCTATGACCCTATTCGAAGCCACCTCACCTCCCACTGGAGTTAGTACAATGGCCTCTTAACGGGTCTCCCTGCTTTCGCTCTTGCTTTCTATAATCTATTCTCGAAAACAACCAGTGATTCTGTTAAAATGTGAGTCAGATCATGTCACGTTCCAACTTCAAACACTCCGAACTCATCCCAGGGGCTGTCAGCACCCACTGCATAATCTTCCCCGTTATCTCTCTGCCTCATCTCCTGCTGCTTCTCCACCTCAGTCGCCGCTCCAGTCCCACTGGCTTCTGTGCTGTTACTTGAACTGCACCAACCGTCTTGGCTCCTCGGGACCTGTCATTTGTTGTTTCCTGTGTCTGGAATGCCCTTTCTCCAGATAGTGTGCTTACTTCGCAAGGATTTCTATTCACGTGTCACTTAGAGAGGTCTTTCTTGGTCTCTATAAAAATAGCAACAGCCACCCACCCCTTCCCATCCCTACATTTCTTCAGCCTGCTGTATTCGTCTCCATTGCACTTTGGCCATCTTTCTGTCTCCGCCCACTGGAATGTAAGTGCCATAAGGTCAGGGACTTGAGTGTTTTTGTCCTGTTTTGGTTTGACTTTCCTTCATTAATGTATCTTAATGCCTAAAACAAGGTCTGGAATATACTAGACATGCAAGAAATATTCGTTGAACACATTGGCTGAATGAGCACTTAGAAATGCCACCTGTGTTTATGTGACAGGCACTGTGCTAAGTACTTTGCATTCGTTATCTCACTTAATTCTTACACATACAAAAATGGCACTAGGAAGTTATCTTACTCCTGGAGGAGAACCTTGAGAGGTTAAGTAATTTGTGCAAGGCCACAGAGCTACTGGTAGCACACCTAGGATTCATTAAAATCCAAGTATGCCTGACCCCAAAGCCCATGTGCTTAGCCACCATAAAATACTGCCTTCTTAGTTCTAATCTGAACCTCAATTTGCTTGTCCGTTCTCTCTTCTTTCTTGCCCTGTTTTATGGGAATAGTTGACTTTGTATATATGTCACTATCCAGGAAAGTCTCTCCCTGTCTACTGATTACCAGTCCAGTAGGTGATGGAATTCCAAGCAGGACATTCTTCGGTTTCAACAAATGATGCTGAAAGCTGACGAGCTAGCCTGGGGAAAGGGCACAAGTGCTGGGAGCATGCAGTGCATAGGGGCCTGACCAGCCGACTGGCCCCATGTGATTTCAGTGCTTATCTGAAGCTTGGCATACCAGAGAGCTTTTGCATATCCTGGGAATTGGAACACAAACAGCCCCAGAAAGCACCGAGTTTGGGCCATAAATTTCAAATCCTCGTGTCAAGCTGTCACCTCACTGAACACAACTCTTGTAGCGGTCCGTGTGCCTGTTGACAATAATATTTGCTTGAGAAAGAAAACAGGTGAGAAATTATCTAATCCAGACAAGCCACCCATAGACTCTAGGGAGAAGATGTGAACTTATTGGTGCCTGGAGCTTTATCAAAAGCATTGAGGGTCATAGGATGACCATTGCGCACATTAATAATAATTGTATGTTTACTGCTCCTGCCCTTGACAATTTTTAAAGTGCTTTTATCTATAATACCTTAGTTTAAGCTTTTAACAGCTGTTTGAGGAATGCAAGCAAAGAAACCAAGTCCCCGAGTGTGATGACTAGTAAGCGGCACAGCCCGAGCTAGTACCTAGGTCTTCTAATCCCAGCCCAGTGTTCCTATCTCCGTACCATACAACATTCCTGGTAATTCTTCTGTGGGATCTTTGCAATGATTATTTTTTAGAGATGTTGTTTTTTAACGAATCTCTACACCCAGGTTGGGGCTCAAGCTTATAACCCCGAGATCAAGAGTCGCATGCTCTACCAACAGAGCCAGCCAGGCGCCCCCCTTTTTCTTCAACCCTCACGTTGGGTGCAGAGATTACTTAAAAATAAATAAATAAAGGGGTACCTGGGTGGCTCGGTTGGTTGAGCGTCTGACTTCGGCTCAGGTCATGATCTCACCGCACGTGAGTTGGAGCCCCACGTCGGGCTCTGTGCTGACAGCTCGGAGACTGGAGCCTGCTTCGGATTCTGTGTCTCCCTCTCTCTCTGCCCCTAACCTGCTCGCATTCTGTCTCTGTCTCTCTCAAAAATAAACATTAAAAAAATTTTTTTAAATAAATAAATAAACAAATAAACAAACAATAAAATTTTAAAAAAAAGGAACTGGAAGGCTTTGGAATGCCTGACTGGCTCAGTCAGTAGAGCAAATGACTCTTGATCTCAGTCATGAATCCAAGTCCCATGATGGGCAGAAAGCTAACTGTAGAAAAAAATCTTCGTATGAGTTATACACTGGCTCGAGGCACATTGAAGTTTGATAGCCATAAAATGCTACCAAAGTTTGCTCAACAGAATCAACATAGGAACACTGTTAACTGGAGTGATAAGGAGAGTACTACATTGCCCCTTGCCCCAAATTTTTGTTTCCACCAGTTTGACCTGAGACCTTATGTTTCCTTATTCAGTTAGGCCATTGGAGGAGAACCATGTGAAATAGACAGTAACTCCATATAGTAAATCAATATGACCAGTTGGCTTCAGTAGTGCAGCAATATCTTAAAGAACAGGCCACTAGACGGATATATTTCAGTGGAAGAAAGGGGGAGAGACAGAACAGCTTTGAATAAAGAATCCCAGACAAATAGCCTAGGTATCCAGAAGACACTATGGGAACACACAATTCCTGGAGTAGGAAAGGCAGAATGTGTCGGGGGAGTGAGGAACATGTACGGCAGAAAGGAAAAGGGTCCAGGAGTTCAAACCATGACTGAGTGATTTTCCTTTGGGCTAGCTTTGATGGAAAAACAAGTTGTAATCTGATGCAAGACAAATTAAAATGAGTATGCAAAGACGAAATGTTGTTTGTAAATACCACAGAAAAGAATTCATTCCTGAATTAAAGTGTTTTGAAAAGATGTAGATACATATATATGTATATGAAAATAGTAAGGAGTTTGTAAGAAAGCACTAAAAACCTCTATGGTTACAAATGATAAAAAGAATCTATTAGGCAGTTGTTATCTTAATTCTTTAAATGTTCCATGGTAGGAACCATCATTTGGTCAATAATTAACTGTAAGTAAAGTAAAAAGGAAACAAGAACTGTTCACGGATATTCCTTTAAAGAAACGTTTTTAGAACATCTTGAGTAACACATTTTTCCTGTGTCATCTTTTAGCTCTGCTCTTGTGATACCTATGGAATTCTATTCTGAAATCAAATGTATTTACCAATGAATCAGGAGAGTATGTTAAGAGAAATGGTATCACTAATCGCACTAATCACAAGACCCTCTTATTCATCACATCCAAATGTCTTTGAAACTAGAACTTTTCAAAGACATTTTTTGTTAGTTTCAAACAGAAATAACTTCTATGAAGTTTGTCATAATATAGTGAGGTTGATTGTTTTTCCACAGAGGACATCTTCTAAAACTGGGATGGCACATAGGTTTCTTTTCATATGCCAGTTCCAGCTGATTCGTGGCGGCTGCCTGGGGTACTGCTAAGAAGAATTCTGAGGCTGTTTCCAGGCTCAGCCAGAAAGAATCCCATGATTAATTTTGTCATGTCCATGGCTGAAGAAGGGAAGTGGTATTACAAGTGTCAAATATTTCCCATCTCATCTCTAGAGACTTTTTTTATTTTCTTAAGCCTGATGACTAAAATTTGGGTGTCTTCTGCCAGTGGGTAGTGATAATTTCTGTTGGAGTAATTAATGTAGTCCACTCTTGGACTCTTCTCAGAGGTGTATAAGTGAGAGGTGTGGAGGAGAAATCATTGTTCCATTATATAAAAACGTAACATAATTTGATATCTAGGTTTCATAACCCTTAAGGAAAAATATGACTGGAGCAAGATTCAAAGAAATAGAAAATCTATGTGCAAGGCAATTCATTAGTCTTATTAAAATAAGCTACTTTGATATCCTTAACTTCAGTTTTTGTTTGGACTAAAAAAAATGTGCTAAATTATTTCTCTTAATGTGTTTCTAGGCTCTGTAAAGAGGCTTCTGGGCCTAGTCGCTTCTGTGGAGCAAAAGCAAGCGGTATAAATTTTGACGCTAAAACTCCACATGCGCTGTCTTCCACTGCAAGTATTAATTGGGTACCCTCTGGCTTGCTTGGCTCCTCACCTTGTCCTTAGACGTACCTCTCACTTAGACATACCTCTCACTATGGTAACTTTCAGTAAAATCTTACAATGTTTTCCCCTATTTCCTCCATTCTTTAGTCTGCCCCTTTCTAGGCCGAGAACACAAAAAGAAGGGGAAATCATCACACTGATTCTCTTTCTCCTCAGGCTTCTCACAACCTTATCACTCTCACCCTCCAACATGGTTCTGGTTACCCAGGTAACTAAATTACTGATATGGTTTAACTTCTACCCACTCTTCTTCAACAAACCCAGTCCCAGAATTTCTTTATTCTCCTGTCCTGTTTAATGAGAGCTTCATCCACAAAGAAAATCCTCTTTTTTAGCCGAACATACTTTTTTGCAATGTTTCTTCCCAACTCGTCCCTTAAAGGAAAATTACCATTTCTCATTGTTTTTAATCCTTAAAGGAACAGTGTTCAGGTACATTCACCATTTCCTTGTTAATGGTATCATTATCATCTGCCCATTTCAGTCTCAGTCCCTGGCAGCCACCATGCTCCTGTTTCTCTAAAGTTGGTGTTTTTAGATTCCACACATAAGTGAGATCATACAGTGTTTGTCTTTCTTTCACTTAGCATAATATCCTCAAGGTCTCCTCCATGTTGCCACAAACGGCAGGATTTTTTTTAATGAATAATATTCATTCATTGAATTTATTCACTGATAAATATTCATTATATATGTACACATATCACATTTTCTTTATCCATTCATCTATCGATGGACACTTAGATGGTTTCCATGTCTTTGCTAGATCACATGATAGTTCTATTTTTAATTTTTTGAGGAACCCCTGTAATGTCACTATCTGTATCAACCTACATTCCTACCAGCAGTACCCCAGGATTCCCTTTTCTCTCCACAATCCTGCCAGCATTTGTTATCTCTTGCCTTTTTGATACTAGCCATTCAAACAGGTCTGGTATGATATCTAATTGTGTTTTTCATTTGCATTTCCCTGATGATGAGTGATATTGAGCATCTTCTCATGGACTTGTTGGTCATTTGTATGTCTTCGTTGGAAAAATGTCTATTCAAGTCCTCTGTCCATTTTTTAATTGGGTAGTTTGTTTTTTGGCTATGAGTTGCATGAGTACCTTATATATTTTGGACATTAACTCCTTAACAGATATATGGTTTGCAAATGTTCTCCCATTACATAAGTTGTCTTTTCATTTTGTTAATTGTTGCTTTTGCTGTGCAGAAGCTTTTTAGTTTGCTATATATAGTCCCACTTTTTGATTTGTGCAACTGTTGCTTGTGATTTTGGTGTCATAATAAAAAAAAATTGCCAAGACTGAAGTCAAAGAGCTTTTTCCATGTGTTTTCTTCTAGAAGTTTTACAATTTCAAATCTTGCATTTAATCTTAGTTAATTTTTGTAAGTGCTATAAGGGTTCAATTTCATTCTTTTGCATGTGAATATCCAGTTTTCTCAACACCAATTACCAAAGAGACTATCTTTTCCCCATTCTTGACTCCCTTGTTAAATATTAGTTGACAATATATGCATGGGTTAAGTGGGACACTTAACTAACTGATCCACCCAGGTACCCCTTTATTGATCTTTTCTATTGTTTTCTATTCTTTCTTTCATTTATTTCTGCTTTGATCTTTGTTATCTCCTTTCTGCTAACTTTGGGCTAGTTTGTTCATATTTTTCTAATTTCTCGAGGTGTAAAATTAGGTTGTTTATTTGAAATTTTTCTTGTGCCTTATAAATTTTCCTTTTTAATTTCATATTTGACCCACTGGCTGTTCAGGAGCATGTTGCTTAATTTCCACATACTTACAGATTTTCTGGTCTTCTTTCTGTTATTGATTTCCAGTTTTATACCATTGAGGTCAGAAAAGATACTTGGTATGATTTCAATTTTTAAAAATTTTCTGAGACTTGTTTTGTGACCTGAAATATAACCTATACTGGAGAATATTCCTGTGCACTTGAGAGGAATGTGTATTATGCTGCTATTTGATGAAACATTCTGTATGTGTCTATTAGCTAGATTTGTTCAAAAGTATAAAGTCTAGTGTCTCCATATTAATTTTCTGTTTGATCTATCCATTGTTGAAAGTGGGTTATTAAAGTTTCCTACTAGTAATGGTATATATTACTCCCTTCAAATCTTTTAGTATTTGCTTCATATATTTAGGTGCTTCAATGTTGAGTGCATATATATTTACAATTGTTACATCCTCTTGATGAGTTAACCCCTTTATCATTATATAATGAGCTCCTTTGTCTCATGTTATACTTTTTGACCTAAAGTCTATTTTGCCTGATAAAAGTATAGATATTCCTGCTCTCTTTTTATTTCCATTGAAATATATTTTTCCATCCCTTTACTTTGAGCCTATATGTGTCCTTGATGCTGAAGTGCATCTCTTGTAGGGAACATTTAGTAGGGTCCTGTTTTTTTTAATCCATTCAGCCATTCTATGGCTTTTAAATAGTAAATATAATCCATTTACATTTAAAGTAATTATTAATAGGCAAGGATTTACTACTGTGATCTTGTTAATTGTTTTCTGGCTGTTTTGTTCTTTCTTCCTTTCTGTCTCTCCTGCTGTCTTCCTTTGTGAATTGATTATTACCCGTAGTGGTACGTTTTGATTTTGTTTTCTTTATCTTGTGCGTATCTATTATAGACTTTTGTTTTGTGGTTACACAGAATCTGATCTGAAATATATTATAGATATAAAAGTCTATTTTAACCTGATGAAAACTTAACTTCAATTTCATACAAAATTTCCCTTTATTCCCTACCCCCACATTTTATGTTTTTGATGTCACAATTTACATCTTTTTATATTGTGTATCTATTAACACATTACAGATATAGCTATTTTTTATATTTTTCCTTCCATTTTTATAGTAGTGGTGGTTATAATAGAATTAAGTGGTGGTTAAGATATCACCATATTACAGTATTAGATTATTCTGAATCTGACTATATACTTACTTTAAGAGTGTGTTGTTTCTTTTCAGTTTTTCAGTTTATTTTCAGTTACTAATGTTTTTTAGTTTCAGCTTAGTGTTTTTTAGTTTCAGCTTAAAGAATTCCTTTCAGCATTTTTTAAAGGCATATCTACTGGTGATAAACTCCCTTGGCTTTTGTTTGAGTGGGAAAATCTTTTTCTGACCTTCATTTCTGAAGGACAACTTTGCTGGGCAAAGTATTCTTGGTGGGCAGTTTCTTTCTTTTAACACTTTGAATAGATCATCCCATTCTTCTCTGTACTGCAGATCTCACTAAGAAAACCACTGATGACCTTATGGGGCTTCCCTTGTATAAAATAATTTTTTTCCTTTGTTGATTTTAAAATTATTTATCTTTGATTTTAAATACTTTTATTATAGTGTGTCTTAGAGAAGATATTTTGGGATTGAAATTTGGGATGACCGGGGTGCCTGGGTGGCTCAGTCAGTTAAGCGTCTCATTCTTGGTTTCCACTCAGGCCATAATCTCATTGTTCATAGGTTCGAGCCCCACGTTGGGCTCTGTGCTGCAGAGCCTGCTTGGGATTCTCTCTCTCTCCATCTCTCTCTTCACCCCACCCTCACTTGAGTATGTGCTCTCTCTCTCCCTCTCTCTCAAAAATAAATAAACTTAAAAAAAAGAAATTTGGGGTGACCTATTGGCTATATAAACTTAAGTGATTAAATCTGCCCCCAGTTTTGGGATGGTCTCAGCCACAATTTCTTTTTTTTTTTAATTTTTAGATTTTAACTAAGTTAACATACAGAGTTATCTTAGTTTCAGGTGTAAAATATAGTGATTCAAAAATTCTACACATTATTCAGTGCTCATCATAATAAGTATATGCTTAATCCCTTTTACCTATTTCACCCATTCTTCCACCTACTCACCTCTGTTAACCATCAGTTAGCTATAGGTAAGAGTCTATTTCTTAAAATTAAAAAAAACTGTTTCTTGGTTTGTCTTTTTTCTTTGTTCATTTGTTTTGTTTCTTAAATTACACGTGTGAATTTAGAAAGACAGTATTTGTCTTTCTCTGACTGACTTATTTCACTTAGCATTATACCCTCTAGATCTATCCATGCTGCAATGGCAAGATTTCTTTTTTATGGCTGAGTAATATTCCATCACACACACACACACACACACACACACACACACACACACATCTTCTTTATCCATTCGGCTATTATAAATAATACTGAATAAACATATGGGTGCATATATCTTTTAGAATTACTGTTTTCATATTCTTTGGGTAAATATCCAGTAGTAAAATTACTGGATCATATGGTAATTCTATTTTCAATTTTATTGAGGAACCTGCATACTGTTTTCCACAACGGCTGCACCAGTTTGCATTTCTACCAACAGTTCACAAGGGCTCCTTGTTCACGTCTTCACCAATACTTGTTTCTTGAGTTTTTGATTTTAGTCATTCTGATAGGTATGAGGTGATATTGTGTTTTTGATTTTCATTTTCCCTGATGAGGAGTGATGTTAAGCATTTTTTCATGTCTCCATTGACCATCTATCTATATGTCTTCTTTCAAGAAATGTCTGCTCATGTCTTCTGCCCATTTTTAAGTGGATTATTTGTTTTTTGTGTGTTGAGTTGTATCAGTTCTTTATATATTTTGGATACTAACCCTTTCTTGAATATGTCATTTGCAAATATTTTCTCCCTTTCAGTAGTCTTTTAGTTTTGTTGACTGTTTCCTTTGTTGCACAGAAACTTTTTATGCTGATATAGTCACAATAGTTTATTTTTGATTTTTTTCTCCTTGCCTCAAAGACATATCTAGAAAATGTTGCTATGGCCAATGTCAGAGACATTACTGCCTGTGCTCTCTTCCAGGATTTTTATGCTTTCAGGTCTCACATTTAGGTCTTTAATCCATTTTGAGTTTATTTTTGTGTATAGTGTGAGAAAATGGTCTAGTTTCATTCTTTTCCATGTAACTGTATAGTTTTCCCAAAACCATTTGTTGAAGAGACTGTCTTTCCCATTGCATACTCTTGCCTCCTTTGTTGAAGATTAATTGACCATATAACCATAGGTTTACTTCTGGGCTCTCTGTTTTATTCTAGTGATCTGTGTGTCTATTTTTGTACCAGTGCCATACTGTTTTGATTGCTACAGCTTTGTAGTATAACTTGATATCTGAGATTGTGATACCTTCAGTTTTCTTCTTTTTCAAGATTTTTTTGGCTATTTGAGGTCTTTTGTGGTTCCATACAAATTTTAAGATTACTTGTTCCAGTGCTGTGAAAAATGGTATTGGTATTTTGATAGGGATTGCTTTAAATCTGTAGATTGGTTTGGATAGTATGGACATTTTAGCAATATTTGTTCTCCTAATCCATGAGCATAGAATATCTTCCCATTTGTTTGTGTTGTCTTCAATTACTGTCATCAATGTTTTATAGTTTTTAGAGTACGGGTCTTTCACCTCCCTGGTTAAGTTTGTTTCTAAGTATTTTATTATTTTTGGAGCAATTATACATGTGATTGCTTTTTTCACTTCTCTTTCTGCTACTTCAATATTAGTGTATAGAAATGCAATGGGTTTATGGGGCGCCTGGGTGGCGCAGTCGGTTAAGCGTCCGACTTCAGCCAGGTCACGATCTCGCGGTCCGTGAGTTCGAGCCCCGCGTCAGGCTCTGGGCTGATGGCTCGGAGCCTGGAGCCTGTTTCCGATTCTGTGTCTCCCTCTCTCTCTGCCCCTCCCCCGTTCATGCTGTGTCTCTCTCTGTCCCAAAAATAAATAAAAACGTTGAAAAAAAAAATTAAAAAAAAAAAAAAGAAATGCAATGGGTTTCTGTACATTGATTTTGTATCCTACAACCTTACTGAATTCACTCATCAGTTCTAGTAGGTTTTTGGTGGAGTCTTGAGGGTTTTCTATATATCATGTCATGGCATCTGCAAACAGTGAAAGTTTTACTTCTTCCTTGACAATTTGTATGCCCTTTATTTCTTTTTGTTGTCCAATTGCTGTGCCTAGAACTTCCAGCACTATGTTGGAAAAAAGTGATAAGAGTGGACATCCTTGTCTTATTTCTGATCTTAGAGGGAAATGCTCTGTTTTCCCATATTGACTATGATGTTAGGTGTGGGTTTTTCATATATGGCCTTTATTTTGTTGAGATACGTTCTAAGTCTACTTTAATGAGGGTTTTTATCATGAATGGATGTTCTACATTTTCAAATGCTTTTTCTACATCTTTTGAAATGATTATATGGCTTTTATCCTTTGTCTTAGTGATGTGATGTATCTCGTTGATTGATTTGCAAATATAAAATACCACCTTTGTTTGCATCCCAGGAATAAATTTCACTTGACAGTGGTGAAATATTTTTTAATGTGTTGTTGGATTCAGTTTGCTAATTTTGTTGAGGATTTGTGCATATGTGTTCATCACAGATATTGGTCTGTAGTTCTCTTTTTTTGTAATGCCTTTGGTTTTAGTATTAGGGTAATACTGGCCTCATAGAATGAATTTGGAAGCTTTCCTTCCTCTTTTATTTTTTGGAATAGTTTGAGAAGAATAGGTATGAACTCTTCTTTAAATGTCTGCAAAAATTCACTTGTGAACCCATCTTGTCCTGTACTTTTGTTTTTTGGAAGTTTTTTGATTACTGATTCAACTTCATTGCTGGTAATTCATCTGTTTAAGTTTTCAACTTTTTCCTGATTCAGTTTGTGGAGGTTTATGTTTCTAGGAATTTATTCATTTCTTGTAGGTTGTCCAATTTGTTGGCATGTAATTTTTCATAATATTCTCTTACAGTCTTTTGTATTTCTGTGATGTTGATTGTTATTACTCTTCTTTCATTTGTAATTTTGTTTGAGTTCTCTCTCTCTTTTTCTTTTTGATGAGTCTGGCTAAAGGTTTGTTAATTTTGTTACTCTTTTCAAAGAACCAGCTCCTGTTTTCGTTGATCTCTTCTGTTGTTTTTTGTTTGTTTTAGTTTCTATTTTGCTTATTTCTGCTCTAAGCTTTATTATGTTCTTCTACTGGTTTTGGATTTTGTTTCTTGTCTCTTTCCAGCTCCTTTAGGTGTAAGGTAGGTTGTTTATTTGAGAATTTCCTTGCTTCTTGAAGTAGTCCTGTATTACTGTACACCTCCCTCTTAGAACAGCTTTTGCTGCATCCAAAATATTTTGCACTGTTGTGTTTTCATTTTCATTTGTTTCCATAGATTTTTTATTTCCTCTTTGATTTTTTGGTTCACCCATTCATTGTTTAGTAGCATGCTATTTTATCTCCATGTGGTTGTGTTCTTTCCAGATTTTTTCTTGTGATTGATTTCTAGTTTCATAGCATTGTGTTTAGGAAAGATGCATGATATGTCTTCAATATTTTTCAATTTGTTGAGATTTATTCTGGGCCTAATATGTGATGTATTCTGGAGAATGTTCCATGTGCATTTGAAAAGAATGTGAATTCAACTATTTTAGGATGGAATGTTCTGAATATATTTGTTAAATCTATCTGGTCCAATGTGTCATTCAAAGCCACCTTTTTCTTGTTGGTTTTCTGGTTTGATTTTACATCCATTGATGTAAATAGGGTGTTAATGTTCCCTACTATTATCGTATTACTACTGACTACTACCTTTATGTTTGTTTTAGCTGCTTTATGTATTTGGGTGCTCCCATGTTGGATGCATATTGAAAGATCATCTGATAGCCTTTTGGGGTTTCCCTTGTATGTAACTGTATTCTTTTCTATTGTTGCTTTTAATATTCTCTATCACTAATTTTTGCCATTTAATTACTATGTGTATTGGTGTGGACCTCCTTTGGGTTGATTTTGTTGGGGGCTGTCTGTGACTCCTGCATCTGTATTTCTGTTTTCTTCCCCAGATTTGGGAAGTTTTCAGGTATTATTTCTTCAAATACATTTTTCCTCCCTTTTCTCTCTTTTCCTTCTGGGATTCCTATAATGCAAATGCTATTATGCTTGTGATGTTTTCATTGAATTCCCTTGGTTTATTTTAATTTATTATTATTTTTTTTCTGTTTCCTGTTCACTTTGATTGCTTTTCATTACTCCAACCCTCAGGTCACTGATCTGTTCTGCTTCCTGTAGTCTACCATTTATTCCTTCTAGTGTATGTTTAATTTCAGTTATTGAGTTCTTTATCTCTAATTGGTTCTTTTTTGTGTTTTCTATCTCTTTGTTGAGGGTCTCATTGAGGTCCTCCATCTTTTCTCAAGTCCAGTGAGTATTTTATGACCATTTACTTTAAATTCTCTATTATACATATAACTTAATCTCCATTTTGTTTAGCTCTTTTGCTATGATTTTGTCCTGTTCTTTCATTTGGGACATATTCCTGTCTCCCCTTTGTCAAATTCTCTGTGTCTATTTCTATGTGTTGGTAATGTCAGCTACATCTCCTACTCTTGAAAGGAGTGGCTTTATGAAGAAGAGGTCCCATAGTTCCCTGCAGTGCAGTGTCCCCTGTTTGCCAGAACCTGGCATTTCAGGAGTGTCTCCTATCTGTGTTGTGTGTGCCCTACTGTTTATGGCTGAGCCAAGTTTGCCTTCAGTCTAGATGTCTGCAATGGCTCTTTTTGTTAGTTGTGGGCAGAGTTTGGTCTCTGTGTTGTTAGTGGGCCGGTCTGGGACCCCCTTAGGCTTGAGTTGAATCAGACCAGGCATTTGCCAGAGATGCATTAGCATCAAGCTGCACAGGAATTTCCCTATGTTGTCCCCTGAGAAGCTTTCATTGGTGGTCAGGGCCTGTAGTCAGAACAGATATCTGCCACAAGCCCACTGCTGGGGACACGGTTGGACTGGCGTGTGTGGTTATCTTCCCCTCTCCTTGGGTCTGGAGTCACTTTGGAGTGGTGCTGGCCCCTGTCAGGGCTGGTTGCACGCTGCCAGGCTTGTGGCACCACTTTGGATGGGCTCTGGCCAAAGGCGTATTGGTGGGGGCTGATCCACAGGACACAGGGTGGATCCCATTGTTAGCAAGCTAGGTGGAAAGTGTTGTGCTTGGATGGTTCCCACAGGTATTCCTGCATCTAGGCTTGGGGTCCTAGAGGGAAATGGTGCCCATCAGCTCTTTTGTTCTTGGAGAGGTCTCCCACAGACCCCTGCCCCTCCAGCACACTCTCTGAGATTACTAAGTAAATCTTTTCCCCACATATCCAGGTGTTTTTTCAAACTACTGCTTCTATGTTATATCTCTGCGGGGTTGTATGTTGTACTGTCTCTTTAAGGGTCGGGTCTCAATTTCTTGTTGCCCTCAGGCTCTCCCAGACCAAGCCTACTGGTTTTTAAAGTTCCATGTGTTAAGCCCCACAGAGTGTTGAGTCTCTCTGGTTTACAAAGCCAAATGTTATGGGAATTCATCTTTCCTGTGTGGGTCCCTCATGCCTGGGGTGCCTGGCTTGGGGATGTGCTCCTCTCTCTTCTCTATGCCTATGGCATCCCTCCTTCCCATGGAAAGTCTCTTGGGTCCATTTGGCTCCTGACTTTGTCTCCACCCCTCCTACCCTCTTCAATGTGGCCTCTTGTCTACATTTTAGTTGTGGTGTGTCTATTCTGCCAGTCTGCGGTTTATTTTCTGGGTTATTTACACTGATGTCAGTATTATCTAGTTGTATCCATGGGATGAGGTGAGCTTAGGATCCTCCTACTCTGCCATCTTCCTCAGGAGTTCTCAGCAATTATTTATTTAAATAAGTATTCTCTCTTTCTCCCTTTCTTCTCCTTCCTGAACTCCAATGATGGAGGCTAGGGTGTCCTACTCCATCATGTTGGTAACATCACTCTCTTGGCACTAGTTTTAATTCATATTTGAAGGTCTAGCTGGAACCATCTTGTCCAGGTAAAGCCAGTAAAATTGTCCATAATCTTCACCTTCACTATGTAAAGCTCAGAAACATATTTTCTTCTGTAGAGTTTTTTATGTACAATTCCAAGATGCAGAATAACACTGCTGGTTGAAAGTACCTAAGAGACTTTGCAAAATAATTGTCCATATACAGTCTCCAATCACTCTCTTTTCATTCTCTCTAGAATCTATTCCAGTTGGACTTTCTCCATCCCTCCCCTGCCAAAACTGCTCTTGATAAGGTTCTCCATGACCCATGCCTTGTTAAATTCAATAATTTTTATATATGATGTCACTCTCCCCTTCCAGGAATATTTTTTTTCTTCATCTCTGACACCATGCTGTCTTATTTCATAGACCACTCATCTTCATCTCCTTTGCTAGTGTTTCTTTGTGGCAGAGACTGGCTAGATGTTCATTAAACCCATTTCCTCTTCTTGGCACACACTTCAACTACATTTCCCAGTTTCCCTGAAGTTCACTGTAGCCACATAAACAAGTTTTTACTAATGGAAAATGAGTATGAGTTATGTGCTCATATTTCAAGGTTGGCCCATAAAGTACTCCCACTCACAATCCTCCAAATTCATTCTTCTACCAGCCTGATGCACTATGATGAAGTTTAAATTTGTGATTTTGACCTGGGAAGCCTGGTAATTAAGGATAGCAGAAATACAAGTTAGGTCACTGGGGAAAAGCCCCCACTCTATGAGTAGCACTCATTTTGGAATTTGCATAAGACAGATAAGAACTTCTTTTTTAAAAAAAACACATCTAAGGGCACCTGGCTGGCTCAGTTGGTAAAGCATGTGACTCTTGATCTCAGGGCCCTGAGTTCAAGCCCCATGCTGGGTGTGGAGCCTACTTTAAAAAAATAGCATTTAACAATTGCTTTTTAGAACAACTAATATTTATTTAACTAATGTGTGCTTTATTTTTCTGACTCCTTAATGTTACATTGCTTCGGGCATTAGTCCATGCACCTCTTACCTCCTTTGGTGATCTCATCCAGACTGTATACAAATGATTCACAAATTTACATCTCTAGCCTGGACCTCTCCTATAAAATCAGACCTTTATAAACAATTGTTTACCTGATACTTCTAAATAAGTTTAAAACTTAATATGCCCAAAACCTGAACCCATGATTATCCCCCTAAAACTTGTTCCTCACACTCCTTCCCAGCTCAATTTTTGGCTACTGCCTCCTTCTATTAATAAGGCCAAAATCCTTGGAGTTGACTCATTTCTTTTTTGACATCTTCACATTTGTCTGAAACTCCTGATGGTTCTGCCTTCAAAATATATTCAGAATTCAGTCACTTCTCACCACCTCCATCATTACTACCTTAGTCCCCAAATCCTCATCTCTCATTTGCGTTACTGCAGCAGTCTCCTAACTATTCTCACAGTTTTCTTTCTCACTTCCCTCCAGTCTATTCATCACACAACAGGGTGAGCTCTTAAAATATGAATTACATAATATCACTTCTTTGTTTAGAAACCTTCAATACCCTCCCATCTCTCCCATGTTAAGAGCCAACATCCTTTCAATGGCTTATGAGGCTATTTAATCTGACCTTTGATCTTTTTTCCTACTATCGTCTGCCTTCCTTGCTCTTCTATAACCACACTGACCTCCTCATTATTCCCTGAATGTATCAGTTCAGTTACACTCCTACTGCAAGTCCCATTGTATTTCTTATTCCTGTTGCCTCCAATTCTTGTTCCCAAGATATTAGAACAGTTAATATCCCCACCTTCTTTAGGTCTTTACTCAAATTCAGCCTCCTCAGTTAAACCAATCCCCACCACCCTTTGAAAATTGTAAATTCCCCCAACAGTCCCCCACACACTCTATCCCCTCTCTGCTTTATTTTCCTCCATATCACTTATCACCAACTAATGTACTACATGTTTTACTTCCTACTTACTTTGTTATGTTCCACACACTAGAATGAGAGCAGGACTCTTGTTCAGTGCTATACTCCCAACACCAAGCACAAGCCCACAGTGGGTTCACAACAAATATGAGTTAGATGGATGCATTTTCAATCATTGCTCTCTTAAATGCTTTCAACCAGAATCAAGCAGACCTTTTCCCACTATCCACAAATCCTTGTAGCAAATGGCAGGGCAAGAAGCCATCCCCTTCTTTGTCTGTCACCTGTGTGGAAAACTAGCCACTCACCAAGGTGGCTTAAAACAGCTAATTCCCATGCCACTGGAATTGCTGTCCATCACACAGCTGCACTGTTGTGCTACTCAGGCTGTGGCTGAAAGGTCTGTCCTCAGGGCCCCTTGGCCTGGCAGAATCCATCTCTACTGACTTCTATTCAATATCCTGCCAGCCTATTTAAGCCTCTGTTGCTGTAGTAGGGGCTGATAAATAACTATCATCTGCCTGACATTGCAGGTTTTTCTTCCTTCCTGAGATTCACCTGATTAGTTTTTACAGCAAATTCTTGGAAGGAAGGAGATTTCTGTTTCATTTCTTGATTTTCAGTTTCATTACCTCTGTTCCTATTGTGCTGAAATCGGGAAGTCAGTTGTCTGCATCTCCTTACAGGTTTTTCTTACAGGTTTTGGGGTGGGTTTTTTTTGGCATTTGATCACTCTTTTTTCTGTGTTCTACGTTCCCCTAGAGCATTGGACCATATTATTACTTTCTTGAGTATTCAATTTTGAGTATAAAATAATCTGAGTAAATATTTTTATAAAACAAAATAATTTTTATATTTTGGATGATTACATGTGAGAGTTGTAAGCACATTTAGAATTCTCCTTTTCCAACACATTCATTTTTCTAGAAGGGGAAACTGAGTCCAGAGAATCTGAGTGACCGTAGCTACTTAGCATTTGCAAAGTGCTTTTGCAAATATCTTCATGCTTTAATATCTCTGTGGGACAATAGTTATTATCCTCATTTTACATATAAGGAACCTGGACACAGGGGCTCTGAAAGGTTGAGTGACTTCCAAATGTCATACACACAGCAGAGGAAGGACTCCTATGCTCTTTCCATTATACCTCATTGCTTCCTACACATACCTCAGAAAAAAAGAAGTGCTAAGTTGTTAAGTTTGTGGGGCGCAAAGGGGGAGAAAGAAGGGTTGTGCAAGGAACAAGGTGACTCACAGTGAAATCGCTTATCCTCTGGAATTACAGTCTACTTCTCCATGTTGTCACTACTCTTCTGATAGCTAGTGCGGTGCTGATAAGTTGCCAAGGGCACAGACGATACAAAGACTGGTTTAGACACAAAACAGCAAGAAGAGTTCATTGGCCCTTAAAGGAGACCTTATCCCCATGCAGTTTCAGCGTTGCCATTTGCCAGACACAAGCAGTGGTCAAAGCCATGTTTTGTAAGTCACTGTTGGTAAGTAAGAAGCGTTAGACTAGCTGTCTCTGCTTCATGTGAGGCTTTGCTCTCTGAATTCTAAGATCAGAAGGAATATACCATATTCCCTCACTTACATTTTCCTTCTTTTTCTCAGACATTTTACTGTTAACACAAGAGGCAGCAAATTTGAGATGTGAAGTACGTCTGTATGTCTGTGTGTATTGTAATAGTGATGGTAAACTCTGGTAGAGTTTGAGTTCAGGTATAAAGTCTTTCCAGCAGTATGTTGTTCAAAACACTCTTTCAGCATAGAACCTTCAATAACTTGGTAAGACATGAACAGTGTAAACAGTGGTTAAGGTCTCTATAGACCTCTATTCAGTCAAGTGGATTTAATGCAACACAATTATCCTTTTTTCACCTATTGTCATCTAGATTCTAGAAGTTTCAGACACCTTTCGGGGACATATCACAGATCCCATTGTTGAGCTATATTATATATTTATTCAAGGTACAATATTTGGCATGAGCTATGAAATTCAAGCAATTATCTTACACAGTTATATGAATTCTATATTTTGCCTTTCCCTACAATGCCTTTGGCTTATTCAGCATTTTCATCTGTGAACAAAAGTAATCAACACACATCTTATCTAAAGGCAGTGGGATAAATCAAAGAGATAACAAAACTTGAATACCTCTGTCTTATAGTAAGCTGTCTTATACTCAGTTATGCCTCAGGAACTTTGTATAATGAAACTAATGCCCCCAAAAAAGTACCTAACTGTATCATACCGAAACAAATGTAAGTTATTTTATTCGATTGGCAAATTATTTTCTCTACACTGAAAACATAAATAGAAATAACCACAAAGATGAAATGACTGGTTATTCTTCCCTTCGGAAGCAATGACTAGAATTAGATCTTTAGCCAAAAATGTATCTATTATTCTGGTTGCTTGTACTTTGGGATGATAGCAAAAGTCAGGGCCACAGAAACCAGAAAGTTTAGGTAACTATCATCACAGAAAATTTCCAAGAAGGAAATTGGAACTTTTCAGGTATGCATCACATATTCAGCTATTGATTTGTGAAAATAATTTTTTTTCTATTGATTTGTGAAAACTGGCCCTCCTGCCCCTTCATTCAATTCTCCACACTATTACTGGAGCAATCATTTTAAAATGCAAATTTGAAAATATGTAAATTACTGTCACTCTCTTGTTTAGATCTATTCAGTGGATTCATGCTGAATTTTGGATAAAGTCCAAATGTCTTAACATGACCTAAATAAACCCGCATGATCTAAAACCTGACTAATTCTCTAGCTTCAATCAATACACCCCAACAATACTAAATATCTCAGTTATAATTAATTAACTTCTGTTTGTACATGTTGTTCCCTCTGCTTGAAACACACTCCTTAGTGAGTTTCCACTCTCTCTCCACCCACACTCCCCTCCTATTTGTCTCTTTGTCTTGATAGCTCACTCTCATCCTTCAAGTCTCAGCTCAGATGTTCACTTCTAGACTTTCTAGACGATGTTAGGTAGCCCTGTAACATACTCTCATGACATCCTATAAATCCCATATCATAGATCACAGTGTATTACAACTGCTTGATCTAAATTTTTAGTCTATTTTGCTGGGCTATGAAGTCCTTTAAGTCAGAGACTTTCTCATTCACTATTGTAAACAGTTTCACATAGTAGCTAAGAGTGCAGGCTCTGGAATAACTGCCTGGCTCCATCACTTTGGCCCTGGGCAGATTATTTGACCTGCCAGTTTCCATTTTCTCATTTACAAAGTGAGATAATAATGGAACCTATCTCATATGGTTACTAGGAGGATTACACGAGTTAACACATGTGATGTACTTAAAACGGCGCTAGGCACACATTAAGTGCTTAACCCATATTAATCGCTATTTGTTTTTATCCACACACAATGCCTAAACACAATGTCTGACACATAGCACATGCTCAGTAAATGTCAGATGAGTGAATGAATGAGTGAATAAGGAGTACAATCAGGTAAGTCTTATTGCTAAGCAGTAAGCTCTGTGAGGGTAGGAACACAACTTATCCTTCTCATAATTGAATTCTTTTTTTCTATTTCAGAGAGAGAGAGAAGAAGAGAGAGACAGCACAAGCAGGGAAGAGGGGCAGAGGGGGAGGGAGGGAGAGAGAGAAAGAATCTTAAGCAGGCTCCATGCTCAGTGTGGAGCACAATGTGGGGCTCAGTCCTGCAGCCCTGGGATCATGACCTGAGCCGAAATCAAGAGTCAGATGCACAGCCAACTGAGCCACCCAGGCGTCCCTCTCATAATTGAATTCTTAAAGCCTAGCACAGGTTCAGGCACCATGTAGTTCTTTAATCTGTATGAGTTGTATGGGCTCATGAGATGAAGAACTCTAACTTTGTACATATGTTTATTACGGTTAGTGAAAATTATATTCAAAACTTTAATAAACAAATTTCTAAAATCAAACAGAAATGTAGAACCCAAATCTGCTCTTGTAAATCATTGTACTAGATATTTTATTATCTTTGGGGATGGAGTCAGATTATAGTTGGTTCTCAGTGAAACTAGCCAGCAGTATGACTCATACCAAAATAAAAGGCAGAAGAAAGAAAGAAAGAAAGAAAGAAAGAAAGAAAGAAAGGAAGAAAGCCTCACAAAATTCCTTTCTGCCTTTGAAAACATTAAAGATATTACTTCCAAAGTGCTACTTTCAAGTGAATACCCCCACTGATTAGTACAAGTTCGCCCTGATGGAAAGTAGCTTTGAAGGTTGGATTTGAACTTCCCAGCTGAGCCAGTAGTGCTCAGGGGAGGAGTGAGCAGAACTGTTCTCCCCTGAACAGTCATATATGGGAAAGATGTACAGTCTTTGACACAGCCTAGTAGAAGACGGCCAGGGGTTCATCCTAGTGCTATAACTTCTTAATCCTGTACACCTGAGCAAGTTACCTGCATTCTCTAACCCTCTGTGTTTTCCTCTGTGAAATGGGAATAAGATGAACATCACACTACACAATTGCTATTTGTAAATGATACGGAAATATGATTATGTATATAGTGTGCATAACATGGTGCCTGGCATATGGTAGGTACTCAACAAAAGGTAGCTATTTTTATCATGGTGGGCTTTAACCTTGACATTTCAATTTGTTGGCTGGATCACTTGAGCAAGAGTACTGTAGTCATTTGCCAAATGTAAACACTTAGCACCTTAGTGAGATTTTGCAGCAGAGTCTTTCCATATAGGTAGCATAGAAAGTCTTTTATATCACCATATTTAAATAGAAAATATGTAGAGCCCTGGCTGTTAAGTTTCTAGCTCTATGACCTTGGTCAAGTTACCTATAACCTCTTTGTGCCTTAGTTTCCTCTTTCATAAAATGGAATAGTAATGGTATCTAGTTCATAGGGTTGTTATGCAGATTAGATGAAAGTGTTTTTTATAGCCCTTAACAAGAGAACCAGCACATTCTACAAACTTAGCAAATGTTAGCAATGATAATGGCCTAAAAGATTCATTCCTGGACCTTGAAATCTAATATTCTTTTGGTATGATTTTTTTTTGAGAGAGAGAGAGAGCACATGCATCTGAGCAGGGGAGGGGTAGAGGGAGAGGAAGAGAGAGAGACAGAGAGAGAAAAACCCAAGCAGGCTCCACACCCTGCACAAGAGCCCTACTAATGGCTCCATCTCACAACCCTGAGATCGTGACCTGAGCCGAAATCAAGAGGTGGATGTTTCACTGACTGAGCCACCCAGGCGTCCCTAGTATAATATTCTTAATATTCTTTTGATATAATGAAGATTCATATGAAATTATAAATATATTCTTGAGAAGAAGAATATATTGAGTGTGAAAGAGCTGCTCCATTTATTAAGTATCTACTATATCCAGGGTATTCTTCTAGGTGCCTCATAGACATTACTTTCATCTTCACAGCAATGGGGTGTGGTGGACACGATTATTCCCATTTTAAAAACACATCAACTAAAATATTTTAAGAAAGCCACCGAAGACCACACATCTAAGAAATAGATTAAGAAAGAGGCAGAATTGGGATCTGAGCCCAGGTCTGTCTGACACCAAAGCCTCTGTTCTCTTCACTACATCTTTAATCCTTCGTTATGAATTTGTTTACCAGATTAGCTAGCTATCATCAGTAAGAGAGAGGGCCCCTGAGGATGAGACAGAGGACAAGAAAGTTCAAGAAGGAAAGAGAACAAAAGAAAACAGCTCAAACATGGCTTGGCCTCAGGCCAGTCCTGTCAAAGGCTCTAGTCTCTGGCACTTTGTCTGGTTGCCTCAAGGTACATTGAATTTGCTTGTGCTTTTTGCCCTAGGTTTATATTTATTTCCCAACCTATGAAAGCTTATTCTAAATCTCATTATTTTAATATCCATAGCACTATGTGCAATGTTCTGAGTTTCTTTGCTTTGCTTGTTGACTTGATTTCTTTTTCTTTTCGAACCATATAAAACTTCTTTTCACCTTTTTATTACATAGCATGTTCTGTCCCTCCCCTGCTCTGCCATTGACCTGATTCTCTCCCAGCGCCTACACTGCTGGTGATAACTGCACATCTCTATCAAGTAGACATTAGGAAAAAAACAGCATCATACAGGGGCAGAGGGTACTATTTAAATGCAGCATATGGACAATCTGCCTTGGTTTTTGTTTTGTTCTGTCACTGTTTCATCTGCTTTGCCATCAGCTCCCTTACCACTGAGGAAGGTATTTAATTTACATTTCTTTTTCTGTCCATTAGAGTTAAGGTCCGCTTCTCCCTTCTTACATTCTAGACGTGTAGGCTGATTTGTGACATCATGGTTATAGCCAGACAGAAAATTGCAAAGTTACCCATACTAAATAGGTTTACAGTGGAGAAGGTGCCAGAGAAGGAAGTGACTCAGGAATGCAGCATCCAAGAAACTGAAATATTTCTGAAAATTCTAGAGCCCTAAAAACTGGACGGTGGACTCACTGAGGTACTTAAGAGGTACCTCACACATGTTAGGTATTTAGGTAGCCTGTCTGAGAATCTCTGAAAATTCACACCAGTGATATGCTATTGGAAATAAAGCACCTCCAGGAGAGAAGTAAACAAGACAGTCAACTTTTAAGCAATTGTGGCTCTTGTCACACGGACAAATCTTTTTTCTTAAACCACCCTTACAGGCTTCCCCCCAATATCTCTCAATGCACTTCTATTTAAGGTATAATTCAAACAAAGAAAGAAAAGCGTGCTCTATACTCTTAGATCTGCAAATTTCTCCTTCCTCCCTCACCCATGGATCTGACTTGGTGAAACTGAGTTAACAAGTAGGGGGTTAAAGAGACTAGGTGAAGGAACTGCTTTCAAACCTTCAGGAAAGTAATGGGTTAGACTGAGAGTTTGCAATCTGGTGTATCCAGATACAGAGCTATCCTAGATCGAGGTAGGACTTGAGAAAAATCAATAAGGAAGACAAACCTATTAAGAGATGGATTCATTGGAGTCCTGTTTACATTTCTATCACCTAGTGGAATGATGTGTTTGCTTGAATTTATGCCCTTTTTCCTTTATTACAGCCAGTCATGACCATCTGTTTAAAAAGAGTAGGTTTTACCACCATAAGCGAATTGCATACTTCCATTTCCTGAGGAACATCTAACTTTAGTCAGTATTTTCACAGTATAATAAGCCTTAATAAGAGGGTATATAGTATGAGTAAAGTTTATAGAGATGGCTATCCCACGCAAAAGTACTATAAACAAGACCCTAATTGACCCTAAATTTGCTAATAGTTGTCCCCTGTTCTTGGGCATTAGTCAAGTTCATCTTTGAGCCAGGATAGCTTTTCAGTGAAAACCACCAGATTAAAAACAGTCAAACAGGTCTTTCTGGCTGATTCGGCAGCCAACTCCCTTTAAGGACACAGCTAATCTCTTCCCTTGTTACCACTGCGCTCCCTCCATCACCTTTCCACATCCACGCTCCCAACTTTTTTGCTTTCTTTTCCTCATGCCAGAGCCAAAACCATCTATCTGCCAACTTTACATCCCTACTCTGAATCGTGAAGAGGAGAAGAAATGTTCCCATTGAGGGACTGCGACCAATGCCTTTTTGGCTTTGCCTACAAAGAAGGCGTCAGAGGCAGCAGGAGTGTTTTTGAAGTTAAAAAAAAGGGGGGGGGTGTCCAATGTTCATTGTTAGTGTAGAAGTACCTAAGTGTGGCCTCTGTTTTCCTTTGTTGGACATTAGCATCTCCATATCTAACCAGATGGAATTTAGTGCAATTTGTCAGTGTGCTAAGATGATGGAAACTCATATATTATGAAATGGCAGCTCGAAAACTATTAAAGAAACATGAGCAAACAGTTTCTATCCCTTCCATAAAGAGATTTGCCACACACTTAAAGAGAATTGAGTCTGTGTATTTATATCCTTTAGATGTTTTTCCTTTTCATTGGCATTTTAAGCAATTTAGGAATATTTTATTTCCCTTCCCATGATCCATTCTTTCATGCTCTTTCTCACTAGATGGCAGAGTGCAAGTGAGTTTGCCACTGCTCTTGCCACATATCCTGACTTAGTGAAGTGAAACAATGCTCTTCCATCCAGCCATGTCTAGGCCACCTTAAAGCTTATTGATACCCCTGGTCCACAGATTATGTGATATGAGCATAACAGATCTGCCTGCCATCCTCAAACTCCTAATTGGCTTTCAAAATCCATTTCAAAAAATCTTTGAATGATACTATCTTCGCAACTTTTCTATAAACCTACAAATATTTCCGAATGAAAAGAGGAAACCCAAAAGAAAACAAATAGACTAGGCTATCTTTATTAAGTTCTAGATGTCAGTCTAAATTGTGTGGGAAAATGATTTTATTTGCTATGGCCCAGACTAGTGAGCAGAAACGGTCTGGGAGCAGACCTGGTAAGTAGTTAGAGTACATGGCGAGGAATAGTAAAATAACAGCTGTCCGTATAAATTATCACCAAGTATCAAAGCAAGTAAGAATGCCATGATTTGGGACTCATGGAGAAGGTGTGACAGATATCAGACAAAAGAAGTCAGACACAGGGGTAGATCCTATGGCTGTTGATAAGCAGTCTGTATGTTACTAGCATCTATTTATGGCTTTGAATTACTTTTCTATTACTACTGTAACAAAGTACCACAAATAGTGGCTTAAAATGACAATCATTTATTATCTGATGGTGTTCTAGGACAAGAGGCCAGATGGGCTTGCTGGGTATTGTGCTTAGGGTCTCACAAGACCAAAGTCAAGGTGTCAGCCAATGGCTTCTCTGTAAGCTCTGGAGGAGACTCTGCTTCCAAGATCATTCAGATTGTTGGCTGAATTCAGTTCCATGCAGCTGTCAGGCTGACCTCCTGTTTCTTTGTAAGTTCTCAGCTGGAGATTGTTCTCAGCTTCTAGAGTCTGTCCATATTCCTTGGCTCATGGCTCTTTTCATCTTCAAAACCAGCAATGGTGTGGTGTCTGGAAAACTTCTTATGCTTCAGATATTTCTGACTTCCCTTTATGCATTCGTCTGCTTTTAAAGGCTCATGTGATCACATTGTTCCATCTCATCTACTCCAGATAATCTAGGATAATCTCCCTATTTTAAAATCGACTGATTAATAACCTAACCGTGGCAAAGTTCATTTTGCCATATAGGATAGCCTGTCAGGTATATACACAGTCCTGGGGATTATTGAGTGGAATCTTCTTGGAGACAATTCTATCTACCGCAGGCTTTCAGGTTGGGTGCATCCTAAAGTCACGTCCTGTGCAGCCTCTGCCGGCATCTAATGCCCTTTGCGCTCACTGACTCTTCACATACACGATGATCTTTATGCATCAGGAGTAAATGCAACTGATAGAACTCTGCCGAGTTCCATTTCCCATAATGCCACTGCATTTGCGAGGCAAACATTGAACATTGATTAAATATAAAATTATCTGAAAGTACTCAAATTATGAAGGGCTCTAAGAATGTATTTAACTGTAAATGACTATGTCAGTAGCTTCTTATTTCATACAACTCTTGAAACAGTGCTTATGTGGGTGTAGAAAAAGACACTTTCAAATAAAGCCTCTGTGTACAGTACTCGGCAAACTAAGCTTGTTAATAAGAGAGGGAACCGTCTTGGAGCTGAAATCCTGTCCCATCAAAAGTGTAGGAAGGAGGGGCGCCTGGGTGGCGCAGTCGGTTAAGCGTCCGACTTCAGCCAGGTCACGATCTCGCGGTCCGTGAGTTCGAGCCCCGCGTCGGGCTCTGGGCTGATGGCTCAGAGCCTGGAGCCTGTTTCCGATTCTGTGTCTCCCTCTCTCTCTGCCCCTCTCCCGTTCATGCTCTGTCTCTCTCTGTCCCAAAAATAAATAAACGTTGAAAAAAAAAATTTATAAAAAAAAAAAAAAGTCTAGGAAGGAGATACACATTGTTTGACATTTCCCATGAACCTGAACAGAAAAAACTACCTTCTTTATAAAAAAAAAAAATTCAAAGCTCAGGAGCCCACCCTGGAAAAGGACTAGTGATGGCACTAAAAGCCCCTTTGTAAATCCATTTGTCGAAGAAGAAACAACCAAGAAAGCCTCTAATCTATCCCTTCTGAAATACCTCTGTAATTGATTTTTTCCTCTAGTTTTTATGAACTGACTACAGAACCTGACTACAAGGCTAGCCTACTGACAGAATGTAAAAAAATTTATAAACCACACACAAAACACAAGAAATCACAGCACCATCCTCTCCAGGGATGTTCCAAAGTACTAATCCCGACACTATCTGATCCACGTAGCTCAGTCATACAATTTCTGCATTTTGAAATGTAAATTGATTTGGTGAATCATTTAAGTTTACTTTAACTGGTTATTATTAATATTGCAATAAAGGGCTTAAGAATATGAAAAATTAAAATTCTTTTAACTCTCCTCGAGAGGGGCAAAGTGTTCATTTGCAAGGCTTTTCCTATCAACAACTCCGATTGGCCTGTCTGTGTGTATTTGGAAGAACCCTTCATTTAATGACTACTAAGTAACTTGGTTTGTCAGGGAAGAGGGGCTTCATTACCATTGCAAATCATTCACTTGCAGGAAAACATTGTCTGCTCTATTTCCACAGCTGTTTTGTCTTAAATACCTACCCATTAATGCTCTGTATCTCAGCAGACATGTTTACTTAACTCGAGGAAACAATAGTTGTCTTAAAGGATTAAGGAATATTTTCTTGGCTTTCATGGGAATATCATTTTTTCCCTTTGTGTGTGTGATTTTCATTTGCACTTCAGTTCCCCTATGTTGTTTTCTTTAACCCTAAATTCAGAAATGACTGTTTGATATGCTATATGCCATTTTACTCATAGCTAATATTTCTTCTACCCCTAACACTTTCTGAACCTTCACATTTAAAGACAATGAATTTGCTATGCTTGGACTCTATAAATAGAGATGGTAAATCTTAATTACACTTTCAAATTGCAGTGTCTGTTTCCAGCTGTGCATATGAATGTTTCTGATCAGGATGTATGTTCCAGTATGTTTATTTTTAATCCCAAATTACATCCTTCACAAGCCAAGACCAAATGTAAAATGATCAACTTTTATTTACAGACACGTGTCAACTGCTTGTTAATAGTTCCATTCTTGTACCTTTCTTGATATAGCTCTCTGAGAGTTTCCCCTTGCCTGTAGTCTGGGGGAATACATGAGCCTGAAAGATTTCTCACTGAAAGGGTGGGTGTGCCTACAATACTTCCCAAAGCTTACCAAGTGAGGTACCCCCAACCTTGTTGGGTATGGGGTGTTTCCATGGGCTTCTCTGGATCTTCTATGGAGAATCATAAGAGATTTTGAGAAAGCTACACAATCTAAGAAGGAGATTTAGCTCTGAAAGTTGAATCAAGATGCACTGTCAGTCTATTCACAAGATTATCAGTATGCAGTATGCAACATAGATTTTAAACATCTTCTAATGTGGCTTCAAACTAATGAAAGACAAAAAAAAAAAGAAATAAAAACCTACAATGTAACATCCAAGGGAAGAACATGCTTAAAACTCATCTACAGTATTACCTCACTTATTTCCTATTCTTCTTTAGTCACTCACAGAGGCTAAGACCTACTTTTTTCTCCACCCTATATCCCATTTTAACTAAAAAATTTGCATTTTTGATAATTTGATACTCCAAGGCTTTCAGCATTCTTCTTAAAAGATTTACAGAAAATAGTACTTGGGGAACATGTAAGGTTTTATGAATGGTTCCACAGAGATCATAAAGAGAGAAAAAAAAAAAAGCAGTGGGTTTCAGACCAAATGACCAGTAAGCAAAGATAGTAAAAGTATTTATTATTATAAAAGGTATGGCCTTAGAGATTGCCTATTGCCAATGTTATCTATATATAACAGAAGACTACTGGGCCTACTTTGTGGACACATTGGGTATTTATAAAAATTATTAGTCTTTTTGCTAAAGCAATACCAACTCAGGAGTATTTAGTTGAAAATGTATATTGATGGTTTTTGATAAGGAAAGGGACATGTTGTTTGGTTAGTCAATAGTTTGTGAGTAGAGACTTCCAAACACTGAAGAGTTGAGGCAACGGAAGCAAAGAAAAAACAAACTATTGGGACTACATCAAAATAAAAAGCTTCTGCACAACAAAGGAAACAATCAACAAAACTAAAAGACATCTTACGGGATGGGAGAAGATATTTGCAAATGATATATCTGATAAAGGGTTGGTATCCAAAATCTATAAAGAACTTATCCAACTCAACACTGAAAAAAATGAATAATCCAAATAAAAATGGGCAGAAGACAATGAACATACATTGTTCCAAAGAAGACATACAGATGGCCAACAGACACATAAAAAGATGCTCAACATCACTGATCATCAAGGAAATATAAATCAAAACTACAATGAGAAATCACCTCACACCTGTCAGAATGGCTAAAATCAACAACACAAGAAACAACAAAAACCCTCTTGCACTGCTGGTGGGAATGCAAACTGGTACAGCCACCCTGGAAAAGAGTATTCCTCAAAGTGGAAATGAAAATCTCAAAAGAGATTCATCAAAAAGTTAAAAATAGAACTACCCCATGATCCAGCAATCACACCACTAGGTATTTACCCCAAAAATACAAAAATACTAATTCAAAGGGATACATGCACCCCAATATTTATAACAGCATTATCTATAATAGCCAAAGTGTGGAAACAGCCCAAGTGTCCACTGACTGATAATGGATAAAGAAGAAGTGGCACATATACACAATGGAATATTATTTAGCCACAAAAATAATTACCTCTTGCCATTTGCAACAACATGGATGGAGCTAGAGAGTACTATGCTAAGCAAAATAAGTCAGTCAGAGAAAGACAAACACCATATGATTTCACTCATGTTTAATTTAAGAAACAAAACAAATGAGCAAAGGAGGAAAAAGAGAGAGAGAGAAGCAAATCAAGAAACAGAGTCATAACTATAGAGAGCAAACTGATACTTACCAGAGGGGACATGGGTGGGGGGATGGATGAAATGGGTGATGGGGATTAAGGAGTGCACTTGCAATGACCATAGGGTGATGTATTGAAGTGTTAAATTCCTATATTGTTACATCTGAAACTAATATAACACTGTATGTTAACTAACTGGAATTAAAATAAAAACTTTTAAAAAAGTAAAACACTGAAGAGTTAACCAAGCAAAAACAATCCCAGCAACAAAGGTTAACTTTACATAAATACAATAGTTATTATTGTATTTACACTGATAAATCTCTTTTCCATTTGACAAATCCACATCCCTTTAAAGATCTGAATTTGACTTTATAAAACCGTAGTCATGGTAGCAGAAAGCATGTAAATTTCCAGGTACTGAATTTCATTTCATTTGAAAACCCAAGATTCTGAGTATGCAAGAATGCTAGTTACTGGGGCACCTGGCTAGCTCGGTCAGTAGAGCATGTGACGCTTGATTCCAGAGTCGTGAGTTCAAGCCCCATGTTGGATGCAGAGTTTACTTAATAAAAAATATATACATATTAAAAAGAATGATACTAAAAGTAATGCCTACATAGCAGTCCAAAAGTGCTTCAAAGTACCTCCAGGGTGAGGGGGATATGCACAGTAATTGGTGTTCAAATTTAATATACTTTTCTAATAGGCACTTAAAATTTAACATTTCCAAAACCGAACACTTGATTTTTCCCCTTTCCAAAAAAAGCACCCTCCACCATTCTTCTTCATATAAGTAAATGGTATCGTTAGCTCAAGCAAAACCTAGATTTTATTACTGATTTTACTCTCCCCTCACACATCTCACTATTGAATTCACCAAGTCCTGCTTACTTACTCCAGAAGTTGGATTGAGTCTGACCATTCATCTTGATGTCTGCCATCCAATCCAAGCCACCATCATTTCTCACTTGGAGTACTGCAACTGAACCATAAATGTTCTCTCTGCTTCTATTTTTTATTCCCTCTATTCTAATTTCTTTAGAGTAAAATAGTAATATCTTAAAAGCGTAATTCACATAGCACTCTGCTACTCAAAACATACCAATGACTTCCAATTATCACTGTACATAGAATAAAGTCAAGCTTCCTATCACTTAAGGCCCTACAGATCGAATTACTGCCTACTTCAACCTCATTTTGTAACACTCTCCCCTCATTCACTACACTGCAACTACCATGGCCTTCTTTGTATTTTTTTCAAATGGCCATGCATATTACAACCACATAGCCTCTGCACTTGTGTTTCCCTCTGCCTGTAATCGTCTGCCCCATACTGACACAGAGATGGTTCTTTGTGGCCATTCCAGTCTCAGCTTAAATGTTACCCTCCCGTATAAACTTACTCTGGCCACTCAGTCTCAAGTAGATCTTTACTCTTTCATTCAATCTAAAGTAGAACCTTCCTCTTTCCTTTTTGATCCATTAACCTATAACCTATTTTTTTTCTACATGCCACATAGTAGGAGCACTGTCTTTCTGGCTAGCTGCTATATGCCCAGAGTCTATTGTTGGACACATAGTAGGTACTTAACTATTTGTTGAATAAATACATATTTTTGCTTTAGCTGAATGTCACTACTATTTATTTTATTTGTGTTTGGTATTGTTTTGCTTTCTTTCTTTTTTTTTTTTTCAAATCACACAGAGACAGTCAAACTAATTTTTTGAAAGTTTTTTTTTTCCTCTCAAGCCTAGATTACTGGATCTACCATCAAATCTGGAGTATGGAATCAGTAAACAATTGCCAAGGATGTCCATATGTACACAGACACTATGTATACTCTAAATGCATCTGGTTTTTGTAAGCTCTCTCAAAGATTTTCTCTGTTCAGTGAGAACATCATTTTGCCCTGATCACTTTGAATTGTTGATTTCATGTATATATGGAGACCCATTCCATTTCAAATTCAAATTGTCCCTTCTATGCCTAATTTGTTTTTAGTTTGGGGTTTCTCTAGAGATTAGAACCTTTATGTAAAATGAATCATCTTAATATAGGTGATGACAAATGACAAACACCAATATTAGATGAGTAACAACTCTTTTTAACCTACGGAAAATTAAGTTCTCTTATTTGTAACTCAGTTTCCTTATCTGTAAATGGAGTTGGACTAGAACTCTAAGATCCCATCTTTCTCTGTTGTTCTTTGCTATTACAGAGGTCTTCCTAGTCCTTAGGCAGTACTTTATGTACAAGTGACATTCTGCTAAGGATGAAGAAGAGGCTGTGGTAGCAGTGACTCAGCTAAGTAAATGCTTGTTACTATATACATGGAAAGACTGTTGGACAGATCTGTTAAAAATTGTTCCAAATAAGTGGAGAAAAGATTCAACAAATGGCGTTGAAGCAACTGGTAGCTATCTAGAAATAAGTGAAATTTGGATCCCTACTTCATATACCACCACATGATAAATTCCAGGTGGATCACATATTTAAATTTATGAAATTAAATAATACAATTACGAGGGAAAAACACGGGGGGACTCTTTCTAAACATAAAGTAGTAAGGCCTTTCTGAGGTTGCTACAAGACCCAGAAGACATAATTTAAAAGCCAAAATTTTAATAACTGATAGTTACCACTAAATAAATCTAAAAACTACACATTAAAGTCAAATGACAATAATAAACTAGGGAAACATTTACAACTCATATCACGATTAAAGTACTAATTCCCTTATTAAATAAAGAAATCCTCAAAATCAATAAGGAAATAAATGATAACCCAACAGAAAATGGTAAAAAATATATGACTAAGCATTGCACAGAAATGAAAATACAAATAGCTATTAAATATGTGAAAGTCTTTCAATCTCATTCTTAATTGAAAATATATGTAAATTAAAACTACAATGAGATAATATGTTTTACTTCAAAGACTGGCAGAGATTAAAAAGTGTCAAGATATATTATACTAGTGAGGGTTTGGCAAAACACCCTTATACACTGTTGGTGGGAGTATAAATTGGTGCAAAGTCTAAGAAGGGCAAGTAGGATATAACCACAAAACTTACAAATATACATTAGTCAAGGTTCTCTAGAGAAATAGAACCAATAGAAGATTATATTGCATAATTATGTGTATATATATATATATATATATATATATATATATAAAATGGGATTTATTCTGATAAACTGGTTCATGCTATTATGGAGGTTGAGAACTCCCATGATCTGTCATCTGTAAGCTGGAGACCCAGGAAACAAGGAAAGCTGATGGTATAAATCCCAGTCCAAGAGCAGAGTAGTCTTGCAGAGATCGAGAATTCAGCCCTCCATCTTTTGTTCTGTTCAGGCCCTCAATGGATTCGATGATGCCCACCCCACACTGGGGAGGGTGATCAACTTTTTTTAGTTTGCCAATTCAAATGCTAATCTATTCTGTAAACACCCTCACAGACCCACCCAGAAGTAATGTTAACCACATATCTGGGCATCCCTTTGCCCAGCCAAGTTGACATATAAAATTAACCACCACACATGTATTTTTGACTCACCAATTCAATTTCTAAATATTTATCCTGCAGATATGCTCATATGTGAACACAATTAACTATGGAAAAGTATATTTCTAGCAGCACTCTTTGTAATATGTATTCAAAAAGGAAATTATATATTTAAAAGAGAAAGAGAGAAATGTCTGTTAGGAAATTATATCAGGCAAAACTGGAAATGCAGAGAATTAGAATTCTTTCTGTGTTTCTGATCCTCTCTATCCTTTCAGTACTGTCCTCTTCCACAAGGCCCTTCTTCCCACACTCGGGACCATGTCTTTTTTCTATACTTTCCCCTAACAAATAGGTACTTAATTTGTGGCTCATTTATTTAAGACCTTTATAGGTGATCAAGAATCATCTATTTTTCTTACTCTCACTAGGGTGTTAATGGCTGACAATGTGATCTATTACTCTTTCCAAATAAATTTTACATTTAAACACAAGCTTTCAGCCAAAGGTAAGAACCCAAGAATTTTTACATTATGGAGGAGAAAGCAGTGATCTCCCCTTAACACATATCACCTTGAATTTGAGCATCGTAAGGACTGTTACCGGTCATGTGCCTAAAAAATATCTAAAGTCAAAATATTGTGTGTCTAGAGAGGCTTAGTGTTGGTAGAACACAAAGAGAAAGTCCTGGAACCCAACTAACGTGAGTTACTCCTTGGTGAGTCACAAATAGAAACTATACCAGGTAGAGTTGTTACACAAAGGAAACTTTATTTGCAGCAGATAAGGAGATCTCAGAAAATAATTTCCAAAGCCATGACTCCCCAGGCAAAGGTGAATGGGTTCCTTTTATTTAGGGTTAGGGTGAATATTTAGAAAGGGGAGTCCTGTCATCATGTGTAGAGGTGGGCACACTAGCACCTTAAGAAAACATGCCTATACGTACATTATATGTTATGTAAATGAAGCTTGCATTCCTCCTTAGGTGATTTTAGAGTCACAGTGAGGTTAAGGTGACTATCGGTCGCTCCATAGGTGACTCCATGGTCCATCTGCACAGGCATGAGTTGGGGGGCTAAGCTCAAACTGGTCTGGGTCATCTGGGCTGCCAGAGCTCTTTGTCCAGGCAGTTGTTATTGCTTGAGAGGTAGTTTTGGTTTCCATCGCTGCATGATAGGCAGGCCAGGTCTTTTGCCTGAGTTAAGAGATAAGCTGGAAAGAAGGCCTTAAGGAAAAATGCGGGACAAAGTTTGGGTGAATACAAACAGGTGAGCAGTAAAAGTGAGCTCTTGGGGTCTAGCTGGTGACAGTACTGCATTGAGGGCAATTTGTATTTTCACCAATGGCAGGGAAAAGTTGCATTTTCTCACGGGACATATGTGAACCCCACAAAAAGTGACCAGCTGTGAACCATACTATAAAGGAGACTACTAAACAAGGCTTCCTGCTAGATGACCTCAGACAGGATGCCGGATATATCCTGCAGGAAACTGTAACTTGATCTCCCCAGCTGGAGAATATCAAATATACCCAAGAAAATGGGGTGCCTGGGTGGCTTAGTCAGTTAAGCATCCGACTCTTGATTTCCACTCAGGTCATGATGTCGTGGTTTGTGAATTCAAGCCCTGTGTCGAGCTCTGTGCTGACAGCTCAGAGCCCACTTCGGATTCTCTCTCCCCCTCTCTGTGTCCCTCCCCTGCTAGCTCTCACTCTCTAAAAATAAATAAATAAATAAATAAATAAATAAGTATGTACCCAAGAAAAGAAAGAATTAGCATTTGGGATATTGGCCATACGTGGAGGGCATTAATATCAGATGACATCAGTACTGGTCAAGTCCTTTCTGGTCCTTTGTGTGTGCTTTCCTCTACACCTCCAACCTTAGAGGAGCAAGAGTCAGTGCAGTGATTTGAGGAAGAGGAAAGAGGAAAAAAGGGAGGGACTACTCACTTTTATCTGTTCCTCCCTTGCTTCTCCGACCATCATCACTCCTCATTTGTTGACTGGCCTTGACAGGTTGGCATCAGCAAGGATTCTATCCTGGGCCTAGCAGTCTTCACATACTATGTGGTTTCCTAGAAACACATCTACTTCCACAGTTTCAAACATGTTTTGTTTATTTTCTAACACTTATTACTCTCTGAATTTCAGTTTGTTTTACATACTTATCATCTGTCCTTCTCTGCTAGGATATAAACTTGATGGCAGGGACTTGGCTGAATCTCCAGGAAAATGCCCAGTGTATAGATATAAGAAGTCACTAAGTGAACAGAACTATGACAAATGGGATGCAGAGGTAAACGAGGCATGACCTTTGCCCTTCAGGAATTCACTACCTAATAAGTGAGAAAGCCACATATGAACAGATAACTGTCTTATAGTCAGTCAAGTTAATACACAACATGGAATACACAACATGGTTTAGGAAAAGGGGTGACTAATTGCATGGGACAGTCATGTAAGTCTTCAAAGAGAAGTTTCATGTTAGCCATATCTTAGAGGGTAAATAAGAAATTTATCAGGTGGAAAAAGGAGAAAGGGGGAAGAGCAGGAGCAGAGGCATGAAAACATGAAAACAAATGACCCAATCTCATCCTTAAAATAGTTTACAGTAGTTGAAAAGAGGGAAGATAAACTGTGAGGCTTCAGCTCTCCTTCTATAGGAGGTCATAAGATAAGCCAATATATGTCGACCAGGAGCCAGGCTCACTCTAGTTGCAAAATCATGTCCATAACCCTTTTCATTCCTAGGCTGGATCTGTCAGGCTAGTTACCTGTTTCAGTCTGCAACTTTTTAAATGGTTTATTTATTTGAGAGAGAGAGAGAGAGAGAGAGAGAGAGAGAGAGAGAGAGAAGGGGAGGGGCAGAGAGAGAGGGAGAGAGAATCCCAGGCAGGCTCCACACCATCAGCGTGGGGCCTAATGTGGGGCTCAATCCCATGCACTGTGAGATCATGACCTAAGCCAAAGTCAGACTTAACAGACTGAGCCACCCAGGAGCCCCTCGGTTTGCAACTTCTAACAAAGAAGTACTTCAGACTAGTCGTAATACATGGAAATAGCTGCCACTCCCTGACAGCTGAATCTACGGAATGGGCCCTGGCTGGGCAGCTCATTAAAGAACCCTGCAGGCTCCTGGCAAGCTGTCCTTGAAATTCAAACCACTTATGTGTTTCAGCTTGGGAACAATGCCACTCAGACTCCATTGGTCAACCTAATCAGGCACAGGTGCCCATGCGTGGATGCCTACATGCACGGGTATGCCCTGCCCTCATGAAAGTCTCAGATACAAATAGGTTGAATTTGTTAATTCCCTTTTCACATTTGTTTCCTTCCACCATTATCTGTGATTACTTGGGGAGTCCTCCCCTCTTTGCAAGTCCCCATCACATCACATTTCCACGACAACTATCTTCGAAGGAGGAGAATAGGGAAATATGGTGGGTGTGCTGGGACTTGTGGGAAACCCTTTACACATTATATAGTATTAAATCTTGGCCTGTTGCGCTGCTTTCCTGTGCTTCTACAATAATCCCTTTGCTTTTTTTTGTTCCTCAGCTTCCTCTTCTAGAAAATGGGAATTAAAGTACGGTTCTCTGCTTTTCCCTCTCTGCTACCTAATACATAGACATGGTATTGTGCTCATTAAGATGCCGTAAAACATTTTAGAAGCTCTGAAACTTATTTGGACACATCAGAGACAAAAGCTTTTAACATGTTACTATTACGGGTTCTATAAAACATTAACCCTTCTTTTAGATTCTCTTTCCTTCCCCAAATAGGCGATCATTTGATCTTTCTATTTAAATATGGTACTCCTCAAATGAATTGAGCCAGATATATTGCATTCTCTTGATACATTTATTCCAGTTCCATTCTGTACTTTAGCTGAAAAAAATGGGTCATTTCCCAGTAGACAATCATAATAAAAATAGTCTATCCTCAAATAATAAGTACGTCCAGATACCAGACAATATTAGTTTTTAAGGAAAACCCAATTGTGGCCTTTATGGGTATAAAGTTTCTGACTTCCTTATATTTTAATGTAGTTATGGCTGTTTAAACTGCCATAGTAAGTATTGTTAATAACACACATAATATTGTTGCTTTGGCATGGGGTAAGTATGAAAATAGATATTATTCTCTAGGCTAAGAGGAAGACATTTAATAAGAAGATATGAGCTGAAAAAAACACAGTAGCTTTACCCTGGTGTATGGGGCAGGCTGTTAGTTTATTGGCAAGTATCAGGTGCAATTGGAGCCCTGTTTTTTCATTAGCAACTTAATTTCAGTCACATTCTCCCTATGAATACACAGGATATTATTCATTAATTAGGATGTAATTGTAAAGTTGCCATAGTTATCTAACAAATGTGTTAATTAGGCCCTCTCTAAATTACGGTGATTACGTTTACTTCCTTTGGTGACATGTTCTTGAAATGTAAATGGACTCTGACACCCATGTTTGGCTCTCTCTGTGAAAAGTGTGCAAGCACAGCTACTTTCCCATTCTGCCCTAGTTCACATGGACACAAGCCTCCTTGGGGTAAGGGCTGGCATTTAGTGAAGTTGTAAACTAAAAGGTCTTGTGGCTTAGGGCCAATAAAATACAATGTCAGCCAATGCAACCCTTGTAAATCGCATTCTGAGGCTCCCTATTTCCTATCCAATGAGGGAATATATGCACTAAAGGACCCCTTCCCAGTCATTCAGCAGCAGCACGAGGAGATAGGATGGCTAGGTGAATAAAGAGGCTTGTCTTTGATTGAGGACACCTCCTTGTCCATCCCTGCCTCCTTTGCCCCACCCTCTCAAAAAGGTTGCATGACCAAATACTGTCCTTGGCTGCCCATTGAGAGAACTTTTCTCTAGGCCTTCCCTTCCCACTTACTCCACATTCCAGACCATTCCTTCACTTTTCTCCTCTCTTCTTTGTCTCATAGGGCTAATCTGATGGGCAATACCAACTATCCCTCCATATCCACGATCTCCAAAACATATTTCCCTTTTCCTAGGGTCTTCTGTGTCTTAACTCAGATGAGTGACTATAGGTGCCTGTGTTAAGCACAATACAGAACTCAGGAAATTGCCTGATTGTTATATGCAAAGAGTAAGTACTCCTGGGCCCTCTCCTTCATTTTCTCTACCTCCCTGAAGAGGTTCTCTTCTTTTTTCCAGTCTTTGCGTTCTTCAGTTGTAAAATTATGTTCATTAGTTTCAACCAAAAATTGAAAAGCAGTTATCAGGGAACAGCTGGAAGAGTTGTCAGAGACCATCTGGACTAGAAATGGTATAGGTTTCATCCCAAGGGCCAACTTCGTTCTATCGATCCTGGCTGTCTGTGGTGCAGTTAGAGTTCTGAGGCCCTGCCTAGGTTCAGTGGTACAGAATGTCATGATTGATAAAGCATTTTCTACCACTGGTGTGAAAATGGGTTGTGGCAGCCTGTGTCCCAAGTATTTTGTGTATTTTTTCTTTCCATTTTATACCAGAGATGTCTCAAAAAGCCTGCCATCTTTCTATGTTGTGAGGCACAAGCATAATTAGAGATGTGAACACTTTGTAGCTGAGAGATGGTACCAACCGATGGATCGTATGTCCTATTTCTTTCTTTCCCTCCAAAATTGTGTTTCCAGGTACTTTGGAATTTATAACAATATACTCTAGTAGGGCAAATGTTACACCTAAGCAGCTTTGGAGATGGCTTGAAACAGCAGCCAAAAGCCCTGGGAATTGCCACCATCACGGTCACTTTTTTTTATGAAGGTAGTGAAGATCTTATAACAAGATGTAACTATGTTCCATGCATGGCAGAACATAGAAAGTTCTCCTTAGCCACTACTGTTGACATTGGTGACAGTATCAGAGTGGCTCCTGTTGTCTACTGGTAGGCAACTTTGGGCCACGGAGAGGACAGGGTATTTTGCTGTAGAATAAAATCAAATAGAAGGGTTACAATTTGGGGCACAGCCTGGGATATACAGATCCTGGTGTGGAAGAGCTGGCTTGAGAGTTCCAGGCATCAGAGACACGAGGACACAAAGAGGGAAAGTCAGACACCCAATGTCAAAATGTTTTCTCCTCCACAGGTTGTGAGTTTTGAAACAGATAACGCTCTATGTATGATGTGTGTGTGATAGAGGGAGTTGGTTGAAAAAGTAGACAGAGGTCAAAACTAACACAGCTGCTCATCTATATTATCCAGTATTAGCCATGGCTTCTCCCACACTTGCTTGGGCATACGGTCAATCTGGTTCATAATATCTGGCAGCTGTGTTTTTGGAGTACAGACTTGAGGGGTTAGAAGCTTCAAAGGAAGTCACAAGCATGTTAACAATGGTTAGCAGCAGCACTGAGAACATGATTAACCAGAAGGCAGAGTCCCCCAGTTCCGTAAAAAACACAGTCAAGTTTACCTTCTGGGCTATCCTCTAAAGCTAGACAAGCCCGAGTTCATGTTTCTAGGGCAGTGATACCAAAGGCAGCATCACTTACTTGTCCAGATGATGTTTTTTTTTTCCATTATATAATTAAACTGGGAATGTGCTTTTAAAAATTAAAATTATGATTTAGCTCTAGGGTTCAGAGTGGACTGAATTATTTTCTGCCCTACTTACCCTATACTAGAATGTTGGTTAAGAACATGGGGTTTGGAATCAGGCTTTGGTTTGGAGAACATGCACAACTTATTTAAAATTCTTTGCCTCATTTTCTTCATCTTTTCTTGTGAACCTGGACCATCATGTAACTAATCAGTTGCTCAAACCAGAAACCCATGGTATGTATTCTCTGAGGTTAACATACCAAGACGTTACAGACCATGTGGTTGAAATATTTGTTTCTCACAGTTCTGGAGGCTACAAATCTGAGATCAAGGTGCTGGCAGCTTTGGTTCCTCCTGAGGCCTCTTTCCTTGCCTTCCAAATGATTGCCTTCTGTCTGTGTCCTCACGTGGTTGTCACTCTGTGCACACACATCCCTCTTCTTAGAAGGACACTAGTCCCTGTTGGATTAGAACCCACCCTTATGACTTCATGTACCCTTAATTACCTCTTCAAAGATCCCATCTGCAAATATAGTCACACTGGGGGTAAGGGCTTCAACCTATGGATTTGGGGAGACATAATTTAGTTCATAACCAAGTAATTATTAACATTTATTCCATGAATTTAATGTATCACCAAGGCCTGTCCTTTATAATGAATTAAATGTATCTGAATCAAATCCACTCCTCATCTGCCACAACCAGTTCATCCAAACTCTCATGGTCACCTTTGGCCTGAATGAATATAATCATCTCCTAAATGGTCTTCCTGCAGCTACTCTCTTCCTCCCCTAATGTATTCTCCATTCAGCCAGAATGATTGCTTTAAAACATGCATTTGAACAGGTCATTCTCCTCTAGAATATTTCACTGGCCTCTTATGGCCCCAGATCCTCAACACACTTGGCACATGATCTGGCCCTTCCCTAACTTTCCGGCCTCCATATACAACAAGCTCAGGCTTATTCTTTCTGCTCCTGCCACACTGGCCTACTTTCAGTTTTCCAAAAGCCCCGTGCCCCCTCCCTTCTACTTTCAGTTTTCCAAAAGCCCCACGTCCCCTCCCCTACAAGCTTTTGCACATGCTATTTCCCACTCTCTCCCCCTTGGGGAAGTCTTCCTCGATCTTTATGACTAGGGCAATCCCCCTAATTATACATTCTTGTAGCCATTTTTAAGACTTGTCACAGTTGCAATTTTAATTTATTTATGAGATTATTTGATTATTATCTGCTTCTCCCACCAGACTGTACGTTCTTTCAAAGAATTGCTGTGAAGATTGAATGAGATAATGAATATAAAATACTTTGTTCAGAGCCTGGCACTTAGTAAGTGCTGAATTGATTTTAGCTTTTATCATTATTATTGGAGTAGGGGGGCATTCTCAGCCACTGCATATATTCTATTGGTTGAGCTTCGTTTTCAACTCATTTTCATCACCTGGTTTCTATCTTTTTATGAAAAACTGCCACAGTATCTAGTATGTAGTACCTGATTAGCTTTCAATAATTGTTTGCTAGTATTGTTATTATTACATATTCCAATTCTCTTCTATGTACTGTTCTATCTTTGCCACTTACTGGTACTGTGACCTTGGGCAACTTGCCTAACTTCCCTGATGATAATGAGGCCTACTTTAGCCAGCTGCTATAAAAATTAGCCAAATACATTGACCTAGAGAGAATGGGTGCTGAGCTATATTATTTTCCTTCCCTCGTGTTCTGTGTGAAAGATTTATGCCTTCCTTTCTTGGAGATCTGCAAAGCAAAAAAAAAAAAAAAAATCTTAGAAAATACATTTTATACTTAAGTAAAACAAACCATTGCTTTTACTACAGGAAAGCTGATTTCAGACTCACATTGGGAGTCAACACAATTCTATCTTCCTCAGGTGCCAGGAGAATATTCATTTTCTTTCAATGATGTGGCTAGAAGGAATGTGAGCAGGCACTGCTTCTGCCCCGGTGGAAGCACTCGGGCCCGAATGCATTCACCTCCACTTCCAGCTTGCCTTTGTCTTTTCTATGGCTGACAGCTGGGCCTTCAACACATGCTGCAGATGGGGCCACTTTAAGACAATAATATACCAAACAAATCCAAACTTCCAAAACATCAATTTTGGAGTGATTCTTCCCTTTACATGATTCTGTCTTGACAAAAAGATTAACCATAAGATAACGTTTAATAGCAATCTCTCCCAGTGAATTGAAGTGTTCACTCACACATCGCTGACTGAAAGAGAGGATTTGGGGAGATGGTAGCCAACCGAGAGGAAAGAGCAAAATTACTTAAGTTGCAGCTTTAGGAACTATGTCATGACAGAATGATGTAAATAAAAAGTAAGCAACTCTGCAATTATGAGCACGTGGAGGAATGCGAAATGATTTACAAACCCTCCATTCGTAGACACCTTTTCGGGAGTTGCTGTAGATGCCCTCTTAGAATTCAAGAATGTCAGAGCGGAGCAGAACCACACACAGACGCACAAATATACACACGTCACAGTGGACTTAGAAATTCACTTAGATTTCACTACCATTTAAGAACGTGCCTGCAACATGGCAAGTGCTGAAACATGGGATGTGCGTGGCTCGACAGGAGGGGAAACATGGAGTAATTATGGAATCTGTCGGCTCTCAGTAGCATACCTGTTCTCTGACTTCCTCTTCACTAAGCAGCTTGTGATATAGCGTAGTAGTTAAGACTACAGGTGGCCAACATTGGAATCCTTACTTACACCTTGCTTACTAGCTATTGTAAACTCAGGTAAGTGATTTAACTTCGTGATCTCAGTTTTCTCATCTTTAAAATAGGGATACACATAGTATGTGTAGTAAGGTTACAAGGATTAAATCTATGTAAAACACTTAGCACACTACCTGGCACATAGTAGGTACTCAACAATATGAACAATATATATTATTTATTAGTATTAAATAGTCTGAGTGTTGTTAATATTAAATACCAACTTCCTGAATGTGGCCGGAGTCACTGCACACGTTAAAAGCAACGTGTCTATATAAAATGTCTCCAATACTGTGATTCAGTATTAGAGAAGGACATAGTTGCAGTAGAATTTTTTTACTTCTTTGGGAAAGTTCATTTAGCAAATCAAAAGCAAAATGAATGGTAGTTACATAAAGGGAATGTTAAAATGTGGGAAAAGTGTATTCATACTGTCAAACAATGGAATACAAGGCATTATGCAAAAAGTCTGTGGAGGAATGGGAAATGATCTATCTATTGAGAAAGAATATTTAATGATATAAAAAGATAAGAACAATGGGTAATTAAGTAAGACAAAGCAGGCGATAAAATAGTATGCACAGTATGATCTATCCCACATGTACATACACAGACTAACACACACATTTAAACAAAATGTGTTTAATTTGGAAGAGATACACAAAGTCATTAGCATAACTATATCTGAATGGGTGGATTATGACTTTAAATTTTTTTTTTAATTTTTTTTAGTTTTAATTTTTTTTTGAGAGAGAGCACACTCACAAGTCTGAGAGGGGCAGAGGGACAGAGAGAGGATCTTAAGCAGGCTCCACAGTCAGCATGGAGCCCCACATGGGGCTTGGTCTAACGACCATGAGATCATGACCTGAGCCGAAATCAAGAGTCCAATGCTTAACCAACCGAGCCACTCAAGAGCCCCAAACTTTAAAAAATTATAATCTGTATTTAAAAAATTTCTCTGCATGGAGGAATCATCTGGTTGTTTCACTCTGTCTCTTCAAGTGTGTGCCAAATTCTCATTGAGGGTGGGAAAGAGAAAAGAATAAACATTAATTAGATGCCTCCTATGTATTAGGCAAATATATATATACATATGCATATATATATATATATAACACATACACATATACACACACATATATATACATGCACATGTGGATGTCTGTGTATATATATATATTATACACACATATGTATGTAAATTAAATTACATAATAACCTTGCAAATTAAGAACCATTATCCCAATTTTACATATGTCAAGAAGTTAAATGACAGGAACAGGGACTGAGTCTCAGATTTCATATACTAATTTTTAGAGTCTAGCTCCAAATTGGACATGCATTGACAGCTGATGATAGAAATGAGCTAATCCATTTCCAAATGTTCTTTGAAACTTGTAATAATGTAACCTAGCCTATACCTACTCCATATACTTGTAACAATTATAAATTTCACTGAGTGAGATTTTCTTCTATTTTGAAGGATAAGTTTTAAAATTGTAGAATTATGTGAAGCAAATGTAATATGAATGGGAATGAAAATAGAGTAGGATTTCAAATTGTTTGGCCCCAATCTCTCAGAGTTGAACTTCTACATCTTTCTAGATATGAGTAAAATAAAATATTGTTTCTTAGTGTTTACCCAGTGGATCTTTGTTTCAATTCATGCAACCAGGACGCTTGTGATTGTCAATTTGGCTCAAATATTTGTCAAAATATAAATTCATTTAATCCAACAAATGATCTGCCTGCTATTCTAATGTAAGAAATTGTTTTTTAACTAAATCGATCACAATAAATTCAGTCAACTGGGTGGACATTCGGGCTGTCAGACAGCAAATAAAAAATCCATATCTACTGCCTAGCTTGCACTCCACAAATCTAAACCTACCACCAAGAAAATCATGCCTCTGAAATAGAATTTCCCACAATAAGAGCTCAATCGCGAATTCTCCCAGTAGGCAGCCACTGTAACTACGGTGTGTCTGTGCATCCACATTAGTCTGCTCTGCAGCACATACTAAGGGGCTGACACGCTTCCTGCCCTCACAGAGCCTGCATGCCAACAAAACTTTACTTTTAGCACTTCCTGTTTTTTGTGACCATAGGTTGTGTTGCCACTTCTCTGTGACTCCTTTTCCTTTCCACAACCCTAATACCATTGGACTTAAATATGCACATATCGCATGCATGCATTCCTGTAACTACCATTCTTTCTTCAAAGCCTTCATTGGATTTCCATTGCCTTCCAAGAAAAATCCACATGTCCCTCAACGTGACATTACAAGGCCCTTCATGATCTGCCCTTTATCTATGACTCAAGGCTTATGTGCCCTTCACCAGGTCTGAACAAGGTTCTTACAGTTTCCTAAGTGTGTTTCATCATTTTTGCACACGTGTTTTGCCCTTTTTGGAAAGCCAGGTCTAGCTATAATTTCCTAACTGCTTTCCTTTTTAATTATGAAAAATAAAAACGGATTATAGAGAGTAACACAGAAAATGTCCATGAATCTAAAACCTGTAAAAAAATGTTAAAAAGAAGAGATCCCTTGTGTTTAAGTTCCTTAAGCTGTTCCTCTCACACCACAGGCAGTCACTTATGTAAATTATAGATATATTTTCTCATCCTCCACTTTATACACACATTGCATACATTTGTGTCCATGAAACTAGCTATAGAATTCTTTTGTATGATTTAAAATTTATAAAAGTAGTATAATTTGCATATATAACTTTGCGACTAACCTTTTTTCAGTCAACAAGTTTTTTATTTCAATTTCAATTTATAGGCTAATTGGATGTAATTACCCAATATATTATGATTCATCTAATCCCTTATTGATGGACATTTTAGTTTTTTTCCAATTTCTGTTTGTTACAAACAGTGCCATATTAAGCATACTTGTACACATCTCCTTGTATACATTTACAAGACACTTTCTAGGGCATCTAGAAGTAAAAATGCACATTTTCAATTTTACTCAAATTTAACTTTATTCCATTTGTTTCCCAAGCAATTATAACAATTTACATTCCTACCAGTGTGTCTAAATGTTCTTTTTTCCCTCCACTTTTTCTCACATTTGATGTTACTGGGCAGATCTTTTAATTTTAAACAATATTCAACATTATTAATATATAACTAGCCCTTCACATTGACGGGAATTTGGTAGGTTGTAGGGAGTTTCTTGCCTCTTATGAATAAAGCTGCTATGAAGATTCATGCATAAGTCTTTGTGTAGACGTGTTTTCTTTTATCGTAAGCAAATACCTAGAAGTAGAATTGTTGGGTCAACTCCATGTCCAGAAATATGGAATAGGTATACTTTCCCCTATTTTTCCCACCAAGCACAACTAAAAACTTTGGACATTAATTATATATAGAACAAGCATAAGAAGACAGAAGAAGAAAAACTAGCTACTTATCTCAGGTCACAAGGAATAACATAGTGGTAAGTTCCCTAGATTTTCTTTTTGCTTCATATATCCTGAATTGGAGCTAAAGAAACTGGCAATATGTTAACACCAGCAGGTACAAATTAAAAAAAATATCTCCCCTCTCCACCAAAAGCCTGCTTTCTCTAAACAAAGGACTAGGAAAGGAACAACCTAGATGGAAAATTATTAGACAATAGCCACTCTAATCCAGCCAGTACCACACAGAACACTGTGGCCCCACCTCTACTGACATCAGCAAAATTTGAGTGGGAAGCCTAGATTTTTACCTTTGCTGGGATGTAATAAGGTGCCCAAACACCCCTGTTGGAGTGATATCAAAGAAGGTCAACTAGAGAGCCTAGACTTTCATCCCCCATGGTATCAGTAGAAACCAAGGGAGACCCCACACCCTTGAGTGTCAACAGAAACCAAGTGGGGGAATCTAGATTTGTACCTTCTTCTGACCATAATAAGGTGGTACCACCTGTCCCATGACAGAGCACTGTAAAAAAAAAAGTAAAATAAGTAAAGAAAAATTAAAGAATGTTAGTCTCAAAACATAATACCCAAACTATCCAGATTTCAATAAAAAGTCACCCATAATACCAAGAACTGGGAATACTGAGATAAGTGAAAAAAGATCATTAATAGATATAAATATTGAAATGACAGAAATGTTAGAATTATCTGACAAAGTTTCTAAGGCAGTCCTAATAAAAATGCTTCATCAAACAATTATGAATTTGTTTGAAACAGATGAAAGATGAAGACTTTTAGTAAAGAAAGTATCAGTAAAAAAATACAAAATATAAAGACGAACCTAATGAAAATTTTAGAACTAAAAAATACAATAATTGAAATAAAAATCTCAGTAGAAGAAGAGAATCTTAAGGATCTAGGGCTAGGCAAAAAGTTCTTAGATTTGTCACCTAAAGCATAATTCGTTAAAGGAAAAATGGATAAATTGGGTTTTATAAAAATTTAAAACTTTTGCCCTGTGAAAGACCCTGTTAACAGGATGAAAATATAAGCCACAGATGTGGAGAGTATATTATCAAACCACATATCAGATAAAGGACTAGTATCCAAAATATATAAAGAACACTCAAAAGTCAACAATAAAAAAAGCAAACAATACAATCAGAAAATGGGGAAAAGACATACACAGACATTTCACCGCAGAGGATGGATAGACACAGGACAAATAAGCACATGGAAAGATGTTCAGGATCATTAGCCAACAGGGAAATGGAAATTAAAGCTACAAGAAGATCACGACATGCATATACAGAATGCACACAATAAAAAATAGTTACAACACAAAATACTGACAAGGGTATAGAAAAACTGGATTCATTTCCAGTGGAAACATAGAATGGCACAGTCACTCTAGAAAAAAACTTTCAGTTTCTGAAAAAACAAAATACGCAACTAACATACAACCCATGAATTTCACTCCTGGACATTTATCCCAGAGAAAGGAAGACTTATGTTTATGCAGAAACTTGCACACAGATGTTTATAGCATCTTTATTCATAATAGCCTCAAAGTGAAAATAACCTAGATGACATCCAGTTGGTGAATGGTTAAACAAACTGTGGTACATTCAGAATACTGCTCTACAGTAAAAATGAATAAACTATTGACACACACAACAACCTGGATTATTCTCTTTTTTCCTGGTTCCCAATTTGAAAGGGAATATTCTTTTTTATTGAAGTATCATTAACATGTAATATCCTATTAGTTTCAGGTGTACATCATAGTGATTCAGTATTTTTATATATTATGAAGTGATCTCTATTGTTAGTCTAGCTACTGTCCCCATACAAAGTTATTACAGTATTATTGACTATATTCCCTATGCTGTACATTGTATCGCCATGACTTACTTATTTTATAACTGGAAGTCTGTACTTCTTAATCCCCTTCATCTATTTCGCCTTCATCCCCCCTACCACTGGTAACCATCAGTTTGTTTTGTGTATCCATGAGTCTGTTTCTGTTTTGTTTTGTTTGTTTTGTTTTTTAGATTTCACAAAGAAGTGAAATCATACAGTATTTGCCTTTCTGTGATTCATTGTACTTAGCATAATACCCTTTAGATCCATCCATATTGTTGCAAATGACAAGATTCCATTCTTTTTATAGCTGAGTAATATTCCGTTGTATATATATATATCATGTCTTCTTTATCCTTGCATCTATTGATTGACAGGTTGCTTTCATATCTTGGCTATTGTAGATAATGCTGCAATGAACGTAGTGGTGTATATATCTTTTTTAATTGGTGTTTTTTATTTTCTTCAGATAAATACCCAGAAGTAGAATTGCTGGACTGTATGGTGGTTCTATTTTTAATTTTTGAGGAATCTCCATACTGTTTTACATAATGGCTGCACCAGTTGACATTCCCAGCAACAGTGCATAAGGATCCCCTTCCTCCCACATCATCGCCAACACTGTTGTTTTTTTTTTTTCTTTTTGATAAAAGTCAATCTGACAGTTGTGAGGTGATATCTCATTGCGGTTTTGATTTGCATTTCCTTCATGGCTAGTGATGTTGAGCATCATTTTGTGTGCCTATTGACCATCTGTGCTTATTAATAAAAATGTCTATTCACACCTGGATTACTCTTACGAAAGTAATGTGGGGGATGGGCGAGATCATAAAAAGCTATATTGCCTATGATTTAATTTATATAACATTCTTCATATGACAAAATTATAGAAATGAAAAATATATTAGTGGTTGCCATGGGTAAAAGACGGGTGAATGTGTGCATGCCCAAAGCTGCACCTTCTGAGAAACCACATCAAAGACTTCACATTGCTGGGGAATTAGACTTTACTCAAATATCCAAGTAACTAAGCAAAGAATAAAACAACAGCAAACACAAGCCTCCAAAAGTGAGGAGAAAAAAATCATCAGCCAGAGTTGCTAGATATATTGCCTAAAATATTCAGATTTCAACAAAAAATTACAACACACATGAAGAAATTTTATATGAGGCCCACTTTATAATCAAAATGGGCTCACCATTTTTGCAAGGATCAGCTTCCCGAGACTAAATGAATTTCCAAAAACATGTAATTATACAACAAACAAACAAAAACTTGCTCTACTGGGATTGGGAAAAGCTATTAAGAGAGTCTAGTAGCTTCAGATGCAAGTAAATTAATATGCCAACAAGTCCATCTTCTGGTGGCAAGTATTAAGATTTTTTACTTTAGGGGCACCTGGGTTAAGGGTCGGTTAAGGGTCTGACTTCGGCTCAGGTCATGATCTCGCATTTCATGGGTTCAAGCCCCGCATTGGGCTCTGTGCTGACAGCTCAGAGCCTACAGAGCCTGGAGCCTGCTTCGGATTCTGTGTCTCCCTCTCTCTCTGCCCTTCCCCGGCTCATGCTCTGGCTCTCTCTCTCTCCCTCTCTCAAAAATAAACATTAAAATTTTTTTTAAAAAAAAACATTTTTTTACTTTAGGTCAGTGCTTCCCAAACTTTGCTACACATTGGAATCACCTAGCTTCTACCTCAGGCTATTCTGATTTAATTAATTTGGGATACAACTTGGGCATCACGAATTTTAAAGGCTCCCCCTATGATTCTCATGGGAAACAAAATTTGGGAACCACTGTTTTATGTTGCTATTATTATTTAGAATAGTAATACATATTTTTTTTGTGCATCTATTTCTGGCTGAGAATACAGAACTCTTTATGTTATGTTTAGAATTATAAAGCCTATCTTATAGGCAAAATGAGCTCAGAGTAGTTAATGACTTTCCCAAAGTCACATACCTAGGAAATACCAGATTCAGGATTCAAAATCAAGTATATTTAATTTGATAATGCACTATGCATAATGCACTATATTGAGGTAGTAACAGTGCAGTAACCATATTATTGAAAACTTGTATGGATATCATATCTTGGTATATTGAATGATATTTTAAATGCATCAGGGAGCTTGTTATTTATAACAGCCCTGTAGTGAATACATGTTCATCTTCTATATTACTTTTGGGAACATGGCTTAGCAAGAATAGCTCTTGTAAAGGAGACTTCAGGATTTAATAGACAGTAAGCTCAGAATGATTCAGTAAATGTGATACAAACACCGAAACAAGTAAAGTGGTTATTCTTAGGTTGTGTTACTAAAAGTATAATATCTAGACTGGGGGAGGTGACTAATTGGGCCGCGCTGTGATCAGAACATGCTCAAGTATTATCTACGGTTTCTGGGCTTTGCCATTCTTTTTTATTATTACAATAAAGTATTATAAGCTTACTTTGTCATTCTTTTTTATCATTACAATAAAGTGTTATAAGTTTACAATACCATATCTAAAATACTTACAGCCAGATATGTTTCAAAAACTCAAAAATTTTCAGGATTTAAAAAGATAATACAGTGCTATATGCTGTATATTATTTCGCATGCCCAGTAGGGTCTGGAATAGCACCCCCAAATCAAACACATTAATATTTTTGGAACAAAATCAATGAATATACATACAATATTGCAATAACGAAGATTATAAACAGCTCTACATCAGTTCAGGTTTTCTGAATAATTACCAAGTTATTCAGATTAAGTGAAGCTTAATGGCCAAATGATATGAAAAAACTTTTCTCTCTCAGAGTTTTTTGGGCTTCTGAATTACATATAAGTCATCGTGGAAGTGTATATGCCCTTAATAATAAAGATTCAAACAATCCAGAAGAGCACAAAAGGAGAAAAGAGCTCTCCCTCTTTATCCCTCGTCTCAGTCTCAGAGCAGTCAACTACTCTTCATTATTTCTCTTTAGAAGTTTCCTGCTGGTTGTAACCACAGCACAAAACATGTACTTATACGTCTTCTGGATTTATACACTTTTAAAATAACATAGTAGCTTCCTGCCAATAAAGAGTGAGTTCATTCTCCTCTCCCACTTCTTCCCTAATCACCCCCCAAACCCTGCTATTCACGTTATTTTTAGAGACAACTGTGTATACTGTACTTAAATTTATTTTCTTAACCTTTACAGTTTGGGTGGTACCTTTACCTTCCACTTTATATAGAATGGAATACCAGTCCCTGTGCTTTCAAAAGGGAATAACCACAAGTATCAGAGAGACATAAACCAATGCCATATAAGAAACATAAAGTCTAAAGAAGATGTGACCCAAGAAAAAGATGGAAGTTGTCATCAAATCGTTGAAGGGCCATCATGAAGATGAGAGAACAGTGTGTTCTGCGTATCGTCAAGAGGGTAGAACTAGAAATAACAGAGAGAATCTACAGAACAGATTTTGGATCAGTATGAGCAAAATTTTATAAGAATAAGCAAGGGCAATCCAGAGAAGGTATAGACAACTTCATTAAGTAATGAGTGCCTTATCACTAAAGGTATTTACACAAGAGTTTGGTAACCTCTTGGCTGGGAAGTTATAGAGGAATTTAAACATCCATTGGGCAAATGGACTAGGTAACATTTAAGACTCCTGCTCTGGGAGTCTATGATGCAGTGACTAATCAGTGTCTAGGGTCTCTTACAATTTAAAATATCTCCAATCCCATTAGTCTCAATAGCATTATGGTTAAACTCATTAGCCAGTTTTCCAGAAAGCTAACGATCTGCCATCTATTGAATCAGAGCCCTAAACTTTTCTTTCAGGGAGTCTCCAGATTCTTCCTGACATGATTTTTGCCAAGACACAATTAGTTCTTTGGAGACACCAAATGAATCAAAAAAATGTTTGTAGTCATTTCTCTTATAAGCCATAGTCAGGAGACTGGAAAAGAGAGAAAGAAAGAGGAAAGAAAGAGAACCAAGGTGGGGCAAGAGTGATTATGTCTGAGGGCTGGAGATTTGGATGTGAAGGAGCAGGAAGGTAAATTTTTAAGACCTCTAGAGCGTCCTAGGAGTTCTTATTTATCCAATGTTTGCCTGGTGGGGAAAAAAAAATGTTCCAAATTTAAAGCCCAGGCCTCCAATTTATTATTTTTCATTCTTGATGAGAAGACAGCTATTCACAGGAGAAACACTGCTGCAGGTGAGTGTGCAGGGAATCTCCTAACGCTCAACCTTGAAAACTACAGAGGTGGATGGAGATGGTTCAGGAATACGTACTAATAAAGGGAAGTTAAAAGGGGGTGAGAGATCTTCATATTTGCTGCCTAACCAGCTTCATTAATGAATTCTTTTCTTTCTTATTTTATTTTTATTTTTATTCAAAGCTTTAAAAGGGGGCACCTGGGTGGCTCAGTCAGTTAAGCATCTGTCTTCAGCTCAGGTCATGATCTTGCAGTTCATGGGTTCGAGCCCCCACGTGGAGCTCTGTGCTGACAGCTCGGAGCCTGGAGCCTGCTTCCGATTCTGTGTCTCCCTCTCTCTCTCTCTGTCCCTCCCCCGCTTATACTCTCTCTCTCAAAAATAAATAAACATTTTTTAAAAAGCTTTAAACAAAGTCTAATTAAGCCTGAAATCTCAATGAAATAGCAAATAGTGTTTTTCCTCTTTTTTTTTTCTTGCAGGCATATCTATGGTAAATTTCAAGAGAAAATATTGTTTTGCATATTCCTACCTTATCTCCTCAGTATTTGATATGGAATCACAGGAAGTAATGCCTACCACTGAATGACTGACTCACCCATGTATATGTGTGCACTCATGCAAAGCCTCCTAATTTGTCATGAATACAAATGTATGCACACCTTCAAATGCATGAGTGAAAATTAAATATGTACAGTGAAAATTTTTTAAGGTATTTGAATAATTCCAATGAAATAGTATTATTTTCAGCAGAATAGCAGAGAATCCAAAGCAATTTTTCTACTTTTTTGTATTTTCCCCTGAGTCACCAGAATGTTTTATTTAAATGGTGACATTAAATTAAGTCCCCCACCACCCTAACTCCCTCCCACATACATATACATGTGCACGTGCATGCGCGTGCACACACACACACATACACACACCACACATACTTCTGCTCATATTCAGAACATTTCTTCACTCACAGATTTGGAGCCAAGGAGCAAATGTACAATACATCTATTTCTTTTTTTGGAAGCAGGGGTGGTTATAAATTGGTTGGAGTAGGCCTTAGAGAAATATATCTAAATTGACCAAGAAGGAGCCTATTCACCAAGGCTGGTTAATAAGGTGAACCCTCTAATCTAGAAAAACAAGGACTGAGAGAATGAAGTGGTAGATAGTCCTATATTCATTAAAGGAGATAGGGAGAATGACCTTGACTGTCAAACTCCACAATATGGAATTAGAGGAGAGATGCACAAACATAAATAAGAAATTGGAGAAGGCTAAGACTGTTACCAAGGAAAGGAATTTTGTATTACATAACAGTGGGAGGGTACATTAATAGGATTTCCTACCTTAAGAGTCTGTATCACCCTGAGTTTCAAAACTTATTTCGGTTATGCCTTACATAAGTCACAATGATGTGTAAGCCACTCACATGAGGTATAAGTTAAGATTTCATGGAACATAATCATCTTTGAAAATGCTCACCTTTCAAGGTAGCTCTTCCATTTTTCTGTGTTGTTCTTCATGAACCGAAGTCATAAGATACTTTAAAGATATATGGTTGGTAATATTAATGAAATATTAGCCAGTTACTTATACACTAATATCTTGGGATGCCCTGTGTCATGTAAGTGTTCCCAAATGCCCTGTGCAGGGTGTGTTAAGGGAATGAGGCAGTCAAGAGGCCTTGTATCAAATAAATATGACTAACAGCAGGACAAACTCGATCTACATTTGGGGGAAACTGGATGAAAAGTACATGTGACCTCTCTGTACATTTTTTTTTTTGCAAATTCCTACAAATCTATAATTATTTCAAAGTAGAAACTTAAAAAAAAATCCATGGTGAGCAAATGTGAGCAAACCTGAAGAAACCTATAGGATTTGGGAAATGAGAAAGAAGGAAAATCCTAACCTAGATGGTGACAGAATTTACAAATCGACCACACTGGGACTGTTTTCAATCTCTGCACAGTAGTCTCCCACTTATCCTTGGTTTTGCTTTATACTGTTTCAGTTACCGGCTGTCAACCACAGTCTGGAAGCAGATGATCCTCCTACTGACATATGGTCGGAAAGTCGATAGTACCCGAAAACTACATCATCCTGCTTACATCGTTCACCTCACTTCACCTCATCAGGTAGGCATTTTATTATTTCACATCATCCCAAGAAGAAAGGTGAGTGCAGTACAATAAGATTTTGAGAGAAAGAGACCACATTCACATAACTTTTATTACAGTATATTGTTATAATTATTCTATCCATTACTAGTTATTGTTCTTAATCTTTTACTGTGCCTAATTTATAAATTAAACTTTATCCAAGGTATGTATGTGTAAGGAAAAAACAGTATAATAGGGTTCGGTCCTACCCACAGTATCAGGCATCCACTGGGGGTCTCAGAATGTATCCCCTGTGGGTAAGAGGGAAGTACTGTACATGATCCAGAAAATGAATGGCATAATAGGGTTTTTTTTTTCCAATTCTTAGCTCAAGAAGTAAGCAAGTGTGGTAGGGGACTTCTGATAATCACAGAGATTATTTATAGATACTGACTATTATCTAAAGTTCTGCTACTTAGAAGACAGGATGGGAGCACCTGGGTGGCTCAGTGGGTTAAGCGTTTGACTCTTGATTTCAGCTCAGGTCATGTTCTCGTAGCTGGGAGACTGAACCTTGCCTCGGGCTGCACGCTGGGCATGGAACCTGCTAAAGATTCTCTCTCTCTCTGTCTCTCTCTCTCTCTCTCTCTCTCTCCCCTTCTGCCCTTCCCCTACTCGTGTATGCATGTGTGCACACACGTGCACACACACTCTCTCTCTCAAAAAACAAAAAAAAAAAAAGAAGAAGAAGAAGATAGAAATCTGTTTTGGGGGCCCATGACAGAAACAGAACATGGGTTGTTCCCATGCATGCACTAGCCCCTCATTCCCTTCCCTCCATGGCCAAACCCACTTAAGAAATTACTGTGCTCTAATGTATAATGATGCCATATCCTTTCACGATAGCTGGGATGTATGAAGAGACTTCTGTGTATACACCTACCCATAAGTAGAGTTAACTTGAAAGGATTTCCCCAAATCCTTTCTGTACCGCAGATGACCCCACCAGTCCCCCGTAGAGCCTCTCTTGGCAATAAGTAGGATATCCTCTCCCATTTAAAGATGAGGTTGCTGTACAAAACTATTTTTCCCAAGACAGTGAGCTATGCATGGGTAAATCCAGCAAGCTAAACAGGATGCTTCCCCTACATTCCTGGTGGCTTCTTTTTTAATTCCAATGCTTTGCACCCCCAAGCCCACCGATTCCTGAAAACCCAAATGCATTACTTGTATGTGGGATGGAAAGGCATGTCTGTTGATATACAAGCCCCCGTGCAGGCCTTGTATTGCATCAGTTTTGTAGTCAATGTTTCCAGTATGTGCCGAGTACTAATTTTTATTTATTAGTGGAGATAAAAACTGCCAGGAAGAAAGGGTGTAGGGTAGGGAGGTGGGGATAAAGGAGGCCCAAAGTCTTCAGTATATTGTCCTGGGCCATATTTGGGATTCAGACTGGCTAATGACACAAAGTTCTCTCCAGGTGTCAGTGAGTCACCTGACAAGCTGGCAATCACTCCCACAGCCTGTTCAAGTCTGTCTTTAAATAAAATACTCCTTAAACCCCTCACCTCTGCCTCTCATGTCAATTGCAGCAAGATAAATGTTACATTAGATCCCATCACATACTTTCAATTAACGAGGCTTTGGAGCATGTTGGTGTAATTTGAATGCAGGCGTTTCAGTTTTTGAAGCTGGGGAAACGATAAAGCTTGCTTCTTTGGTGCCTAATGAACAGCCTGAGTCATTAACCAGGTGAATAAAGACTGAGGGTATGGATGGGCCTCCTCCTCCTCCCCATCCCTTTTACATTTTAATTTGGGATTCAAACTAATGCCTTATTGCAGGGAGCGATTCTGCCACTGACAGCACATTTCCTGTCCCTCCTGCCTGAGTCACCAACCGACAAGGAGAAAGTTTGCCAAGTCACAGTGAATATCTCTACCATTAGCTTGTCCCATATCTAGAATTTGGCTATCTGTGACATCAAAAGAAGGTTACAAAAAGGTCACTAAGAGGGAAAAAGGAAATTGAATTCAGAAAAGGAGCCAAAGGTAGAGAAAATTCAGTGACAAACAGAGTTCCTTTAGGGCCCTAGTGGCACTAGGCTTTTGGGGCATATGGTTTGGATGGTCAAGTAGGAATCATACATTTACACAGATACCTGGAAGCTGAAATAATACAGGAGGGTCTTTCATGGATGCAGCATGCAAATCCAGAGTGATGCAAAACACATGGGCTTGAATTCTTTCAAAGGCTTCCACGTTGCATCTTTTATTCTTAACTGCAAACCTTCCTACAAAGGAGGTAATAGTGCCTACAGGTGGGAGAGAGAGAGAGGAATCACTCAGGCATGTCCAAAAGAGACTAAAGGTAAGAAGACACACTCAGCAGTGTGGCTTTAAATAAGTTCAGCAGCAACCAGCCATCTATACAGAATCTCTGGCCTCTCTGTGGTCCATATTATTGAGAGGGACTGAACACCTATGCACAAACGGATATCCATCCAGGTTTGGGCAACCTTCCCTTTGCCGCTATGCCCTACCAAAGTCTCAGAAATCAGCCAAGCACCATCTTGCCATGGTTCAAAATAGGAAAATTCAGAAACAGGCCAGATATCTACAATGAGCCTATTAACAACAGAACTCCGCTTATTATAATACACACTGAAGCACAACATTTCTTCAAGTACCTTCACGGCATTTGGGGCCTGAGTACACTTAAAAGAGCTCAGGTATGGCCAAGGTCAGACAGTAGGAAACCAAAGTCAAGCATAAGACAAAACAGCTGCGTAATTTGTGGGTCCCCATGGCAAAATTAAAATGTGAGACCCTGGTTCAAAAGTTATTAAGAATCTCAAGACAGCAGAGCATTAAGCCACCAGTGGGATTCTTCTGAGCATAAAGCCCTGTTGGACAGTGTAAGACCCAGGCCCATGAAGCAGATTCTGGTGCACCTTATGGGTTCTAAAGGAGATGCCTCCAAACAAGTCCATCTATCGGACACGTATTTTTCCTCAGATCATCTATTTGCCATGAATGACAATGTGGAAGGGCCGTGAGAGGGAGCAAACTATGAAGCAAACAAAACCAAACCAACCAACCAAACAAAACAACCCACATCGTGTTGTCATCATTGGATTTTGAATATTTTATTTGGGTTTTTTGTTATTGTTGTTCTTCATTCCCTAGATGGGATTTTTATGAAGACCATAGTGAGAAAATCAAATATGTCTGACAGGAGTTAAGCTTGAACTCAGGTACATGGCCCACAGCCCCTCCTGAGAGGAAGAGGGACAAGCTCCGTTTTGCACATCTTGAGGATTAATCACTGTACTGCATTAGCAATCCTAGATTCAACTACAGTTAAACTGTGCAATGCTCAAATAATTTATGGCCTTCCTGTGGCATACTGAATAATTCATACCATTGTTTCTCTCAGGGAAAAAATAAAGGCCTTGAGATACTAAGCCTGCTACTGGTTCCTGTGAAATCTTGGTAGAGACAGTAAAGGCTTTGGTTATCTTTCTGAGAGGAAGCTCCCCAGTCCCAAATAGAGTCCCATATGACCTGGAAACATGAAGCAGTCTGGTCCTGCCATGAAGACACAGCATAGTGTGTTAGAGGGAAAAATAGGTCTGTTGCTTACAGGATCAAGGTCACAGATATTATCCCAGGTGTGTCCATTCACTTTTTTAATGTAATCATAGAATGAATACAAACCGGCCTTCAGACTGAGCCCTGGCTTCGGTCACCTTACAGCTCTATCACTAATCACAGCAAGATTTATGAGAGAGAGGATGCATGATCCAGTATGTTTTATTCTACTATATCTTTAATCCAGATCTCTTTTCTGAGCTTCATGCCTGTCTCCCTACCTGCCTCTTTAACTTCCACCTGGATTTTCCCAAGGAAACCTTAAACTCAACATGCCTAGAATTAAACCTCTCTCCCATTCCAATCCTTATCCCATCCCTGCATCCATCCAGTAGTACAAAATAAGTCTTTAAAGTTATATTTGATTCTTCCTTTGCTCATTTCCAGTCCCTTAGGGCTAAGGTGAAACTAGCTGGAGAAGTTAGGTATTAGGGGACAAGTAATATAAGTTATTACCCAAAGACATGCCAATATTGAGGAAAAAAAATGATTCCAGAATGGGTGGTCCATCCACATGGTGTGTGATGTGGGTAAATGAACAGGAGAACTATAGTAGCTGAAGTACAGTATCAAATGGAGGTCAAAGAACCAGTGGCAATAAAAGCAAGAAACAAAGAATAGCATCAAAAACACAACTGGATTCAAATCCCAGCAACACTACCGATGAGCGTTTTTCCCCTTCCTTACTCATAAAGTAGGAAGGGGTCAGCAAAGTTTTTGTTTTGTTTTGGTAAAAGGCCAAGTAACAAATGTTTCAGGTTTTGCAGGCCACGACGTCTCTGTAGCAACTATTTAACTCTGCAATTGTAGCATGAAAGTAATCATAGGGACATGATGTGAATGTTTGGGTGGCGCTGTGTTCCAATCAAACTTTGTTTACAAAAACAGGTGGCAGGTCATTTTTGACCCACTGGCTGTAATTTGGCAACCACTGGCATAGCCTATCCTGTGGTAACAAATTAACTCTCTAATCTTGGGGATTGAACACAAAGTTTATTTCTTGCTCATATTGTACACATGATGGATGAGGATATCTTACCCCATCTTGTACATACTATCAATGGAACAGGTGGCCTCCAAGATGACACAGAGGGAAAGAGAAGCCTGAAGGATCCCATTAGTACAGGAAGTAGCTTACATATTTTTAGCCCATATCCACTGGCCAAAACTCAGTCTTATAACCCAACTCCACTGAAAGGGAGGCTAGTGGAGTATATTAATATTTGGTGAGCAATTCAGCCATTGCCATATGAAGCAACAATAATTTCTCTCTTGTATAGTTATTAGGATAAAACATGTAGAAAACATTTAGCACAATGCCTCACACATAAGCAGCACTCAATAAATAATCCAGTGTTCCCAATTCCTCCCTTCTAATCACTCTACTCCTTGGCATACTAAGCAATGCCCTTCACACCCAGACAGAGCTATTTATTGAATCAACATCCACTTGCCTTTTCCATTCTGTTTCCTTTACTCTTCCCTCTTTGTTATTTCCACCCTACTAATACATATTCACTTACCTTTCCTACTCCTGCTCAAATGACATTTGACATTTAACATTTCCTTCATTTAACTTTCCCAGGCTGAGTGGCCTGGGCTCCTCCTCTTGTGCTGCCACACTTAGTACACACCGTGCATAATGAGTATGTTGTGATGTCCTTAATTGGACATGCATGCCTTTTCCATCAGGCCGTGAACTCCAGGAGGACAGAGCAATGTCATATTCTTGTCTTTACTTTAGCATTTACCACAGAGTCTTTAATACTGATCGACAATCCATAAGTGTTCATTAAACTCAACCGGTTAATCTTAATGGTGGGAATTCTGGTTGTAGGTATCCTATCCTCATGGTAGGAGCAGCTTGAGACATATGAAGAGCTTTTCTTGTTTATGGCAGCAATAACTCCAGAGCCTTATTAGTAGCTCCACAAAATGAGGTTTGGCACAGAAGAAGCACTTAAATGTTTGCTAAAATCTACAGAAAAGAGAAAAGCATAAAAGGTAGTTATTTGTCCTATGTAGGCCCCCCAATTTCTTTATTTTTTTATAAAATCCAGTCCATTGAGGGGAAGAGTTGACTAAATTCAGGCAAAGTGATGGGTGTGAATAGTGTATATGCCCCAGAGCATATTCGTTGTCATTTCAGAATGGGTCCATCAAGTATACTTGTGAAACTATATCGAGCCAGCCATCTGTAGCCCAGGGCCAAGTGACCCTGACACCTGGGACTTCTCACTGTTGAGTGCTGAGCATTTCTGTTTAGAGAGACTCCCAGAGCGGCGTCAACACTATCTATCTTGCTACACCCCTCGCTCTCAGTGGAAATCAGCAAAAAAATACTGTTAAAAAAAAAAAAAAAACCTTGCGTATCTTAGTCAGGCCTTGGTCTCTTGGCTCACCTTTCCGGAAGCCATATCAAATAATGCCTTTGATTTTTTTTAATGATCCATTGCATTTAGTGCTTCTCTATCCTTATTACTGTTATTTTAAAAAGCAATAGCAATCATAGCCATTTGTAGAGCAGACTCAATGTAACAGGGACTTTATATAAATTCCACTAAGCACTTTGAAAGCTTAAAAATACCTGTTCTGACACAGGGACTGTTGATTTGGCCTACTGTTCTATTTAGCTAACAGGGAAAATCACCATCTCATTCAAACATTGAAAATAGTAATGCATGATCTCTGCATCTCAGGGTTAGGCCCTCACTGATAGGAAAGGCTGCAAGTAAAGGGGAGGCAGTATATAGTGTCCAAATCTTAGGTGTGATACTAATTATATGGCCTCCAACCAGTTGCTTGACTTCTCTGAGACAGCTTCCGTGTATGTAACATGGAACTAATCATAATGCCTATTTTGAGTTATTCTAAAGGGTAAGCCAGATAATGTTTATAAAGCACTCAACAAACTTTTGGGTACATAATAAGCACCCACTAAATATAAGCTATTATTATTTTGACAATGTGGATAAAATAGGCTAGAGATGATCATGGGGGAGTGGAACAATACCCAACCCTGAGGGCAGATAAGGAAGCAGATGTAGGTTCTCATCGTACTCTGGGAAGAACATCAGTATATCTGGTGGTGAGAACCATGAGAGTATCAGAGAGGAAACACTGGTGGACAGCATGATAAGCAGTAATGTTTGGATGAATAATTCTGGAGACATTTGTTAAGTGATATCTGAGTAGGCCCCAGAGATGATATGGGGGTAGGAAGGCTGATTGTGTCTCACTTTCATTCCGGGAGAAATAATACAAGAGAGGGCTTGGGCTGTCCTTAAGGTGAGGCTCACCTTATCAAGGTAAAGGAAGGCAGAAGTCAAGGTAAAAAAACCTGTGAATTAAAAAGGGTGGAATTTTTGACAACATGGATGGATCTTGAGGGCATTATGCTAAGTGAAGGAAGTCAGACAGAGAAAGACCAATACCATATGGTCTCACTTGTATGTGCAATCTTAAAAAGAAAAACAAAAACAAGGTCACAAATACAGAGAACAGATTGACTGTTGCCAGAGGTAGGGGTAGGGGGTGGGCAAAATTGGTGAAGGGGTCAAAAGGTATAAACTTCCAGTTATAAAATAAATAAGTTATAAGTATGCAATGTAAAACATGGTGACCATACTTAGCAATAGTGTATTGTATATTTAAAAGTTCTCATCACAAGAAAAACAATAGAACTATATGTGGTGATGGATGTTAACTAGACATTGTGATGATCATTTCATAATATATACAAATATCGAATCATTATGTTGTATACTTGAAACTAATGTAATGTTATATGTCAATTACATTTAAATAAAACATAAATAAATAGGTAAATAAATACATAGAAATATTTATGATATCACAGAATGGAATTCCCCTCACTCTTTTACTTTTTCTTCTTTAAGCCCTGAGTACTCAAGAAATGTGAGTTTTTGCTTTTCCCATTAACTGTCTTAATAGGAGTTCTTCAACTTTTTATTATGGAAAATATCAAACATTGCAAAAATAGAGTACTATAACAAACCTCCATTCTTTTATCACCCACTTTCAACAATTCTCAATTCATGGACAATCTCATTTAAACTATACCTCACCTAATTCTTGACCCTGTACCTTGGATTATTTGTGGCATATCATAGGCATCAGATAATTTGGGTTTTTAAATTTTTTTTAAACGTTTATTTATTTTTTGAGAGACTGAGAGAGACAGAGCATGAGCAGGGGAGGGATAGAGAGAGAGAGAGAGGAAGTCACAGAATCCGAAGCAAGCTCCAGGCTCTGAGCTGTCAGCACAGAACCCGACGCGGGGCTCGAACTCATGAGCTGTGAGATCATGACCTGAGCTGAAGTCAGACGCTTAACCGACTGAGCCACCAGGTGCCCCATAGGCATCAGATAATTTGATTAGTTAATATTTCAGTATTTAGGTCCAAAAATACAGATTAAAAAATAATAACTACAATACTATTATCATGCCTAAAGAAATAAACCATAATTCAGTTGGCTAAGTGTGGGACTCTTGATCTCAGCTCAGGTCTTGATCTTAGGGTTGTGAGTTCAAGCTCTGCATTGGGCTCCATACTGGATGTGGAGCCTACTTTAAAAAAATGAAATGAGCCACAAATTTTAAATTTTATCAAATATTCTGTCAGTGTTCAGATACTTTCTCCACTTTGCTGTTTTTCATTTAGCATTGCATCATGGAAATAATTCCACAATACTATACAGAGATATTTAAAAGAGCCTTTTAATATAATAAAGCATTCAGGTTTTCCCACGTAGAAAGAAAGCTGTATTAGCAAGATAAGGACTTACTTGTCTTGTAGATGATCCACTCAGAATAATCTGAGAGATCCAAACACTTCCCACACTAAGTAGGGGCCATTCCATAATGGAGTCATCAGTAATGTACTTCTTATTCTTGACCTGGATGGGAAGGGCAGAGGGGCAGAAGAAAAAAAGGGAGAAGGGAGACTAGAGAGAGAAGTAGCTCTCAGGACTCGTATAGAGCTAAAAGTTGACCAGATGGAAATAAAAAAAGGAATATTCACCGTTGTCCAGCTGCCATTTTGTATTTATGATGATCTAGTAGTAATGTTGCTTCTTTTCCATTAGTGGGCTACACATGCAAGTCCCACAAAATGTTGTTGAGCACAGTGGGCTAACATTTATTTAGGCATCTCTGGCGCTAACTGTGACCTTGGAAAATCACTACTTCTCTGGGTCTCAGATGCATCATCTGTAAATTTTGAGAGTAGGTTATATAATTTTGGATGCTCCTTCAAACTCTTACATTCTATCTTTCTTTCAAACAAATTGAAATTAAAAACAATCAAACTCACCAGAATTATTTGTGGGTACATAAAGTGAAAAAATCAGGGCTTCACTTTTTGCAGAGGGAACTTCACTCTTTGAAACCAAGAACAGAAGATTTAAATTAAACATAGGGGCACCTGGGTGGCTCAGTTAGTTAAGCATCCGACTTCAGTTTAAGTCATGATCTCGTGGTTCGTGGGTTCAAGCCTCATGTCGGGCTCTTCTCTGACAGTTCAGAGCCTGGAGCCTGCTTCTGATTCAGTGTCTTCCCTCTCTCTCTGCCCCTCTCCCCCTCACATTCTGTCTCTTTCTCTCAAAAAATAAATAAACCTTAAAAAATAAAAACAACACACACTGCTAACAACAATGCAGCTGTAAAGACAAATACATATAAATATAAATATAAATATAAATATAAATATAAATATAAATATAAATATAAATGGGTTGATGCATTTGGCTGAGATTTTAAGCTGCTCTTTTGAGAATCTCACCAATTAAACCAGGTACATAAATAGCAGATACATAAATACCTGAACATGGTAGACAGCAGCAGTGGCAGTAGAAAAGAAGAAAAGAAGGAAGGAATGTCCACCAGTGAATATCTGTTAACAAACCTCAGAGATTATGGGTCAAATATGATATGACTCAAAGTGATGAATACTTATGTGTCATTTCCATGTGCAATGCTAAGCACAAGTTTGGATATGTGGGAAATGATCTTCAAAGCTTTCAAGAAAGATGGGTGAAAAACTCAAGGAATTCTAAATTTCACAATGTATAATAAGCATACTTCTCTCTAGAGGTAGGATAGGTAACATAAAAATAGCATCATGCTTGGTTGACAGAACCATATTATTTTAACATGTATTTTACTACTAAGGGAAGAGACTGGAATGATCAAGGGACATCCAGCACTTGTCAAATCAGTGGCAGCATATATAATGTTTTCTCCATCTGAGATAGAGCATGATCCAGGGTGACATTTCCAGAGTATTGTGATCTGATGTGGAGGGCAATATAAAGGGTTCTAAATAGGAAGAGTCCAGAAGTTTAAGTCTTAGTTAAGGATAAATTCTAAGTTTCCTAAATAATCTTTGGAAGTAATTCAGCTACTCTGGTTCTCAGTTTTCTCGTCTGTAAAATGACTTCCAAACATTTTGTTTTAGTTCATTAAGAAAATACATTGCTTGGTTTGAGTTTAAAAATACAGTAATAAATAATATTATTATTAATAATAATAATAATTAATGACTGCCAAACAAAGAGTGGCACTGGTAACAATGCCCACTGTAACCTATTGAGAAATGTCTTCATCAAATTGCTTGATTGGTATTCTATTGCCTGGTAACCTCCTCTTTTTTTTTTTTTTTTTTTTTGGCTTTTTAAGGTTTTATTTTAATTCCAGTATATTTAACACAGTGTTATATTAGTTTAATGTGTACAATATAGTGATTCAATAGTTCTGTGCATCACTCAGTGCTCATGAATACAAGTGAACTCCTTAATCCTCATCAACTATTTAACCCATCTCCCAACCCCTCCCCTCTGATCACCATCAATTTGTTTTCTATAATTAAGAGACTGTTTCTTTTTTTTTTTTTGAAGTTCATTTATTTTGAAAGAGAGAGAGAGAGAAAGAGAGAGAGCATGAGTAGGGGAGGAACAGAAAGAGGGAAGACTGAAACAGAGAGTAGACTCTGATGCAGGACTCCAACTCACGAACCACGAGATCTTGACCTGAGCTGAAATCAAGACTGAGGCGCTTAACCAAATGAGCCACTCAGGCACCGCAAGTGTCTGTTTCTTGATTTGTCCCTCTCCTGCCCCTGTTTTTCCTTTTGCCTGTTTGTTTTCTTTCTTAAATTCCACAATGAGTGAAATTATATGGTACTTGTCTTTCTCTGACTTACTTCGTTCAGCATTATACTCTCTAGCTCCATCCATGTCATTACAAATGACAAGATTTCATTCTTTTTAACTTTTGGGGGAACTTCTGTACTATTTTCCACAGTAGCTGCACCAGTTTGCATTCCCACCAATAGTGCACAAGGATTCCTTTTTCTCCACATCCTTGCCAATACCTGTTATTTCTTGTGTTGTTGATTTTAGTCATTCTGACAGGTGTGTAGTGATTTCTCATTATAGTTTTGATTTACATTTCCCTGATAGTATGTGATGCTGAGCATCTTTTCATGTATCTGTTGGCCATCTGAAAGTTTTCATTGTAGAAATGTCTGTTCATGTCTTCTTCCCATTAACAAAAAATATTTTTAAGTTTTTAAAATTTATTTTGAGAGATTGAGAGATTGAGAGAGAGAGAGAGAGAGAGAGAGAGAGAGTATGCACAAGCAGGAGAGGGGCAAAGAGAAAGAGAGAGAATCCCAAGCAGGCTCCGTACTGTTAGTGCAGAACTCGATGCAGGGCTCAAACTCACGAACTGTGAGGTCATGATCTGTGCTGAAACCAAGAGCCTGACACCTAACCGACTGAGCCACCCAGGCACCCCTGCCCATTTTTAAATTGGATTATTTGCTTCTTGGGTGTTGAGTTTTATAAGTTCTTTATATATTTTGGAATCCAACCCTTTATCAGATATGTCATTTGGAAATATCTTCTCCCATCCTGTAGGATGCCTTTTAGTTTTGTTGATTGTTTCATTTGCTGTGCAGAAGCTTTTTATTTTGATGTTGTCCCAATAGTTTATTTTTGTTTTTGTTTCCCTTGCCTCAGGAGACATATCTAGAAAAACGGTGCTACGACCAATGTCAAAGAAGTTACTGCCTGTGTTCTCTACTAGGATTTCTATGGTTTCAGGTCCCACATTTAGGTTTTTAATCCATTTTGAATTTATCTTTGTGTATGGTAAAAGCAAGTGGTCCAGTTTCTTTCTTTTGTATATTGCTGTCCAGTTTTCCTAACACCATTTGTTGAAGAAACTGTCTTTTTCCCATTGGATATTCTTTCCTGCTTTCTCAAAGCTTAACTGATCATACACTTCTGGGTTTTCTATGCTGTTCTACTGATCTATGTGTCTGTTTTTGTGCCGGTGCCATACTGTTTTTATCACTACAGCTTAATAATATAACTTGAAGTCTGAATTGTGATGTCTCCAGCTTTACTTGTGGCTCCATGCAAATTTTAGGATTGTTTGTTCTAGTTCTGTGAAAAAAGCTGTTAGTATTTTGATAGGGACTGCATTAAGTGAATAAATTGCTTTGGATAATGTAGACATTTTAACAATATTTTTTTCTAATCCATGAGCATGCAATGTGCTTCCATTTCTTTGTGTCTTCTTCAATTTATTTTATCAGGGGTTTATAGTTTTCAGAGTACAGGTCTTTTACCTCTTTGGTTAGGTTTATGCCTAGATATCTTACTAGTCTTGGTATAATTGTAAATGGAAGTGTTTTCTTAATTTATCTTTCTGTTGCTTCATTATTGGTGTATAGAAATGCAACTGATTTCTGTACATTGATTTTGTATCCTGTGACTTTACTGAATTTGTTTACCAGTTCTAGCAGTTTTTTGCTGGAGTCGTTTGGGTTTTCTATATAAAGTATCACATAATCTGTAAATAGTGAAAGATTTACTTTTTCCTTACAGATTTGGATGCCTTTTATTTCCTTTTGTTGTCTGATAGCTGTGCCTAGGACTTCCAGTACTATGTTGAATAGAAGTGGTGAGAGTGGACATTCTTGTCTTGTTCCTGACCTTAGGGGGAATGCTCTCAGTTTTTCCCCATGAAGGATGATGTTAGCTGTGGGTTTTTCATCTATGGACTTTATTATATTGAGGTATGTTCCCTCTAAACCTACTTTGTTGAGGGTTTTGATCATAAATAGATGTTGTACTTTGCCAAGTGCTTTGTCTATATCTATTGAAATAATCGTATGGTCTTTATTCTTTCTTTTATTGATGGGATGTATCACGTTGATTCATTTGCAAATATTGAACCACACTTGCAACCCAGAAATAAATCCCACTTGATTGTAGTGAATGATTATTTAATGTATTGCTGGTTTCATTTTGCTAGTATTTTGGTGAGGATTTTTGCATCTCTGTTCATTAGGGGTACTGGCCTGTAGTTCTCTTTTTTAGTGGTGTCTTTATCTGGTTTGGGTATCAGAGCAATGCTGGCCTCATAGAATGAATTTGGAGGTTTTCCTTCCTTTTCAATTTTTGGAATAGTTTGAGAAGAATAGGTATTGACTCTTCTTTAAATGTTTGGTAGAATTGGCCTGGGATTTTGTTTGTTGGGAATTTTTTGATTACTGATGCAATTTCTTTGCTGGTTATCAGTCTTTTCAAATTTTCTATATTGTCCTCTTTCTGTTTTGGTAGTTTTTATGTTTTTAGAAATTTATCCTTTCTTCTAGGTCATCCAATCTTTTGGCATATAGTTTTTCATACTACTCTCTTATAATTGTATTTCTGTGGTGTTGGTTGTTATTTTCTCCTCTCTCCTTTGTGATTTTGTTACTTGAGTCATCTCTCTTTTTTCTTGATAAGTCTGGCTAAAGGTTTATCAATTTTATTGATTTATACAAAAAACCAGCTTCTGGTTTCATTGATCTGTTCTACTGTTTCTTTAGTGTCTATATTATTTATTTCTGCTCTAATCTTTATTTCTTTCCTTCTGCTGGTTTTAGGTTTTGTTTGTTGTTCTTTCTCTAGCATCTTTAGGTGTAAGGTTAGGTTGTTTATTTGAACTTTTTCTTGCTTCTTGAGGTAGGCCTGTATTGCCATAAACTTCTGTCTTAGAACTGCATTTGCTACATCCCAAAGGTTTTGGACAATTGTGTTTTCATTTTTGTTTCCATGTACTTTTTAATTTAATTTCCTGGTTGACCAATACATTATTTAACAGCATGTTATTTAGCCTCCATGTATTTGTGGTCTTTCTGGATTTTTTCTTGTGGTTGACTTTCAGTTTCATAGCATTGAGGTCAGAAAAGATGTATGGTATGACTTCAAACTTTTTGAATTTATTGAGGTTGGTTTGTGGACTAATATGTGATCCATTCCAGAGAATGTTCCATTTGCACATGAAAAGAATGTGTATTCTGCTATTTTAGGATGGAATGTTCTGAATATATCTGTTAAGTCTATCTGCTATAGTGTGTCACTCAAAGCCATTCTTTCCTTGATGTTCTGTTTAGATGATATCTCCATTAATGTAGACAGGGTGTTAAAACCCCCTACTATTATTGTGTTTTATTGATTAGTTCCTTTATGTTTGCTATTAACTGTTTTATTTATTGAGTGCTCCCATCTTGAGTGCATATATATTTACAATTGTTATGTATTCTTGTTGGATTGCTCCCCTTATTATTATATAGTGTCCTTCTTTTTCTCATTACAGTCTTTGTGTTAAAGTCTATTTTATCCTATATAAGTATTGCTACTTAAGCTTACTTTTGTCATCCATTTGTATCATACATGTTTCTGCATCCCCTCACTTTCAATCTGCACAAGTCTTGAGGTCTAAAATGAATCTCTTGTGTGCAGCATAGAGATGGGTCTTGTTTTTTTATCCATTCTGTCACCCTGTGTCTTTACATTGGAGTTTTTAGTCCATTTACATTCAAATTATTGATATATATATTTTTGTCATTTTACTATTTGTTTTGTGGTTGTTCCTGAAGATTTTCTCTGATCCTTTCTTGTCTTTCTCTCTTTCATAGTTTGCTGCTTTTCTTTAGTGATATATTTGGATTTCTTTCCCTTTATTCTTTGCATATATATTAGTGGCTTTTTTATTCTTAAGTTTTTTTTCCATTTGTTTAATAAGTTATTTTATTTTGTTTTGTTTTTAATATAATGTATTGTCAAATTGGCTAACATACAGTGTGTAAAGAGTGCTCTTGGTTTGGGGGTAGATTCCTGTGTCTCATCGCTTCCATTCAACACCCAGTGCTCATCCCAAGTACCCTCCTCAATGCCCATCACCCATTTCCCCTCTCCCCTACCCCCCATCAACCCTTAGATTGTTCTCTGTATTTAATAATCTCTTATGGTTTGCCTCCATCCCTCTCTGTTTATAACTATTTTTCCCCTTCCCTTCCCCCCATGGTGTTTTTAAGTTTCTCAAGATCCCCATGTGAGTGAAAACATATGATATCTGTCTTTCTCTGACTGATTTATTTCACTTAGTATAATACCTTCCAGTTCCATCCACGTTGCTGCAAATGGCATGATTTCATTCTTTCTCATTGCCAAGTAGTATTCCATTATATATATAAACCACAACTTCTTTATCCATTCATCAGTTGATGGATATTTAGGCTCTTTCCATAATTTGGCTATTGTTGAAAGTGCTGCTATAAACATTGGGGTACATATGCCCTATGAATCAGCACTCCTGTATCCTTTGGATAAATTCCTAGTAGTGCTATTACTCGGTTGTAGGGTAGTTCTATTTTGAATTTTTTGAGGAACCTCCACACTGTTTTCCAGAGCGGCTGCATCAGTTCACATTCCCACCAACAGTGCAGGAAAGTTCCCTTTTATGGTTACCATTAGGTTTGTATATAACCTCTACGGCATATAACAATCTGTATTAAGTTCATGGTCATTTTCATTTGTACCCAATCTTTACTTTTCTCCCCCTCACATTTACATATATGCTGTCATATTTTACATTCGTTTATATTGTGAGTTCCTTGAGTCATGTTTTACAGAAATATTCACTTTTTCCTCCTTATATATTTCCTACCTTTATATTGTCACTTTTGGTCTCTTTTCAAATCAAAGAGTCCCCTTTAACATTTCTTGCATGTTGGTTTAGTGGTCACAAACACCTTTAGTTTTTGTTTGTCTGGGAAACTACCTCTCCTGTTCTGAATGATAGCCTTGCTGGATAGAATATTCTTGGCTGCAGATTTTTCCCGTTTAGCATTTTGAATATATCATGCCACCCCCTTCTAGCTTGCTAAGTTTCTGTTGAAAAATCTCCTGCTAGCTTTATGGGTTTTCCATTGTAAGTTACTGTCTTATTTTGTCTTGCTTGCTTTAAAACGTTTTTTTCTTTATCACTATATTTTGCAATTTTAATTACAATATATCTTGGTGTGGATCTGCTTTTGTTGATTTTTATGGGGGTTCTCTATGCCTCCTGGATATGGATATCTATTTACATCCCCAGAATCAGTACATTTTTGCTATTATTTCTTCAAATAAATTTCTTGCACCCTTTTATCTCCCTTCTTCTTCTGGGACTCCTATAATATGAATGTTATTACATTTGATGGAACCACTGTGTTCCCTAAGTCTATTCTCATTTTACATAATTCTTTTTTTCTCTCTTTTATTCAGCTTGATTGTTTTCCATTACTCTGCCTTCTAGCCCTCTAGGTCATTATTTCCTTCCTCTACTTCTTCCAGGCTGCTGTTTATTCCACCAGTTATGTTTCTCATTTCATTTACTGAGGCTTTTATCTCTTTTATGTTATTCCTTATCTCTGTGTTATGGGTCTCAGTCTTCCGGTCTTTTCTCATGTTCAGTGAGTATCCTTATGATCATTACTTTAAATTCTTTATCAGAGATTTCACTTATAACTTTTTTGCTTAGATCTCTGGCTGTGGCTTTGTTCTGTTCTTTCTTTTGGGATACATTTCTCTATTATCATTTTGTCTAAGTCTTTGTGCCTATTTCTATGTGTTAGGAAAGTCAGCTATGACTCCTGTTGTTTATGGGTAATGGATTTATGAAAAAGAGTTCCTGTAGAGCCCTCCCATATTGTCACCTCTCCCCCACAGCCTGGCCCTTCCAGGAATGTCTGTAATGTGTTGTGCTCTGCTGTTTGTCCTGGCTGCTTTATCCTTCAGGCCAGTCATCTGCAGAGGCTCTCCTTGCCTGCTGTGGGCAGTGTTTAGTCCCTGGCCTGAATGTGGCACATTTTCACTAGGTGTACTCTAGTCTACTTGTGAAATAAGACCTATCACCACCACTGCTGGAGCCAATGCTCTCAAAAACTCCTGACTTGGGAGACACAGTGTGGGCAAGTGTTTGGACCATTCTTCTGTGGGTGGGGGCCTGCCTTGCTGGGACTGAGGCAAGAGTGACTGGAGGGGCAATTCTACCAGATCATAAGGGGGTGGGGCTTGGTGTAAGCAAGTTAGGTTGCAAGCATGGGTGCTGAGCTGATTCTTGCAGGTAGCCCTGTGCTTATGTTGAGGGGTGTGGGAGGCAAATGGCACTGGCCAGTTCCTTTGTTCCTGGAGGGTCTCTTCAAGAATGCTGTCTTTCTGGTATATGCTCTGAGATGAATGAATAACCTCCCCACTGTGTGCCCCAGACAGTCCTCAGATAGCTGTTTCCACACTGTATGTCCATGGGTTGTTGGCCTGCCTTCCCTCCAAGAGTAATGCAATGCTCTCTGGGTTCTATCCCAGTCATGCCCACTGACCTTTAAATCTCCAGGCTGTTTGTAAGAACTCATGAAGCTTGAACCCTCTTGCTTTCCAAGAAAATTGCTATAGTGATTCATTTCCCCCATGTGCTCCCCTGTGTGCTAATCTGTCTCTCATCTTTCTTTGTGATCATGGCTCCTTCCTCACCACAAAGGCCATGATCCATTTCCCTCCTAAACCATGTCTCCACACTACCTACTTTCTTTGAGGTGGCCTCTTCTCTACCTCTTGTTATGGAGTTTGTTCTATAAGTCTTCAGGTCAATTTCTGGAGTATTTAGGATTATTTGATAGTTATCTTCATCGTGATAGTTGTATACATCGTGTGAGGCAAGCCTAGGGTCCTCCTACTCCACCACCATCTCCCCACCGTAAGGATGGTGACCTCCTATTAAAGTGAGCTGGTATTCATTTCACTGAAGAAGAGGAGTTCCCTGACTCTGAGTGCTCAACTTTCTTTGACCAAAGCCAGTACTAAACTTAATATTCAGCTTCTCTGTAGTGTTGAAAATTTTAAAAACATGAGAACAGTTGATTGTTCAGAGACAGAATCCTTTGTATAAAATATGCCAACTACCTAGTATCTTCTCAGGCTAACTAGTACCTTCTTTGAGAATGAGCAATGGAACAACGATCTCTATATAGAAACACATTCTTATGCAAATTGAGCCATGAGCACAAAGCATTTTTACAACCTTTCTGAGGTGCACATATGAAGGCCTAAATTTGTAGTGGTATCCCACTGGGTTGTGGGGAGGCAGAGCAGAGGGAGCTGGAATGAGTTCAGTTACACTTAAGTGACTCAAGATTAAAAGAGATATATACAAGAATCCAACCTCTGCTGAAAGGAATAAGTGCTTAAATAAAGACTTGGCTTTAAATACCCATTCCACCTCTGAAATCTTCACTTTCTCGCATGTAAAATGGGGTAGTCATTCTTACCTCACATGGCTGATGTCAAGATTCACAGTAGATGCTAAATGAAAGTTTCTTCATATACACATTCAACCTTCTAGCATAGCACAAAGGAGTTAGAAAAGATTTGACAGAGAGAATTTCCAAGAACCTAGCACTGACTCTTTCAATTGTTAATGTTGTTAATGGACCACTGTTTTAAAGAAAGAGGTGGAGGGGTTTCAACAATAAAGGAGATATGGCTTGTTCTTGCAAGAGGTGATGAGTAAATTCTTCCCAGGAATACTAGGGGGACATGAAAGTGGCAACAATTATGTATGTATAACTGGATTTTAATCATGAGAAAACGTCAAGAAACCCAAATAGATGCCCATTATACAATGTAACTGGCCTGCACTCTTAAAAAATATTAGATCAGTAAAGACAAAGGCTTAGAAACTGTTCCAAATTAAAGCAGTCTAAAGAGATATGACAACTCAATGCAATATGTAATCTTGGAATGGATCCTGGACTGGTAAAAATAACTATAAGGACATTATTTAAATTATCGACAAAATTTGATTATGGACTATGAATTAGATAATAGAACTTTATCAAAATTAAATTTCCTGTCATTTATAATTATACTATATTTATGTAAAATAAGGTATCATTCTTTAGAAATATATACTGAAGTATTTATGGGTAAAGGGGAATAATGTCTACAACTTAGTCTCAAATGGTAGAAGGAGAGAGAATGGTAAAATAAATAAGGCAAAATGGAAATTAATCGGCCAATATGAATAAAGTGTGAATCATTGCAAATTTTCTCTAGGTTTAAAATTTAAAAATAGGATGAGAGACATAAAGAGGACAGTACGGTGCTGTAGCAAGATGTATATAACAGGTTTACCCAGTGTCTTGAATGGAAGAAAGGGTCAGGGAAGACTCAACAGAAGAACTGACATCTAAGCTATGATATGAAGAGTAAGTCATTTTTTTTTTAGATGAAGTGGTATAGTGGGTGGAAAATGTTACAAAGAGCAGCATATATGAAGGCCTGGAGGCAAGTAAGAGTATGATGGATGTAAGTAACTGAATATACAAAAGAGGTCAGTGGTGAGCAACAAAGCTGGAAATGTAGGCTGGATCCAGATTATAGTGGGAATTCTGGGGAGTAAATATTTGAGAGGAGGCTTGTAAAAACCCATAGGATGTGAGGGAAAGTTAGTGGTATTTTTGCCCATGGTTTTCTGGCAAAGGATTTTTAGGAGATTTTCTAGATAAAGATTCTTAGATTATCTGGCTGTAGGCTTTTTGAGGTGAGGTGTTGGGGAGTTTTCTTGAGGTTATTTATTAATACAAATGACTAAGAAAAGAAAGTAGGGAAAAATCCCAAACATTGTTTTACACATAAATTCTAAATCTTTGGAAGTGCTCTGCTACATGGCACAATACCATATCAACAGTGATAGAAGACATTGTTCTCAAGAACTCTGTTCTCAAGGAAATCACAGAACCAATATCGGGATAAGGCTGGAGAAGGGAGGGTTGGGGGATATGCTCCTCAGCATAGGAAGCACTTTATTGTACAGATTTGGTCTTTTGGATAGAGTTTAGTACATAAGATAAAAATTAGAATAACCATAACGCACAGGGAAGCTTAACATATATAAGTAAAGTGGATCAGATATAAGAAAAGCAGTGTGCAGTCCAGAAAACATGTGTATAGACTCATCCCTCCCTGTTTTTCCATCCATATACCTTGGACAGGATCTGTACTAAGTACAGCTATAAACCTTGGAAACAATGTAAGATAAAACCCAAAGAGAAATCTGAAATGTGGAAAGAGGAGGGTGGACTGGTTGGGGACACCAAGATTGAAGAAACAAATAGCAGCAAAGTGTCTTAAGACACCACTCAACACAACAGGGCAATCCAGGTCCAGCATCCTCCAACCCTTAACCTAGAAACAACAAGTAGTTCAAATAAGCACATTCCTCCTCTGCATGATGGAACAGTGGTCCTAACAATAGCAGGCACTCCCATTGGCACCAGAAAAGAGGATAGATCAAGAACCCCACTGATAAGAAGCATCCAGGGGAAGCACTCTCCTACCCTGCTGGGCCAGATATCCCCCTCTCTTACACAGAGACACCTGGAAGCTGGATAGCACTAGCAAGGGGAAACCTGTGACAACAGCACCCAGGTAAGCAGTGGTCTTTAAATAAACCAGAGAATTCCTTCTTCTACTGAAAAACACTGGACACCTGAGTGACACTGGCAGTGGGGATCCCACAATAATAAGTGGTCCAATCCGTGAAGCTGGCCCTGTACCTGCTGGCCCTGAGACTATCCTCCCCCACCCAGAGACTCTGAGTGATACTGGCAGGGAAGTTGTCTTTATCTCTGCAGTCTGGACATTCCCTTCAGACAAACCAAGCAAACCAAAATAGCATCACCAAGGCTCAAAAAATTAAATTATCATTAGAACTACAGACCACAAAAGTAAGCCAGGACCTGTGTGCTAAATATAAACAGAGTGGCTGCTTGCTACAATAAAAGATTTAAAAGGTTCCCTGAGTCTTCTAACATAAATAGTCAAAATGCTTAGGATACAATAGAAAATGAGCCATCATACCAAAAACCAGGTAAGTCACAAATTGAGTGAGAAAAGGAAATGAACTGATAACACACCCAAGATGAACCAGATGCTGGAATTATCTGGCAAGGATTTTAAAGCAGCCATCATAAAAGTGCTTCAAAAGCAATCACAAATCCTCTTGAAAGAAATTTTAATATGGGGCACCTGGGTGGCTTAGTCAGTTGAGTGTCCGACTTTGGCCTAGGTCATGATTTCGCCTTTCCTGAGTTTGAGCCCCACATTGGGCTCTGTGGTGACAGCTCAGAGCCTGGAGCCTGTTTCAGATTCTGTGTCTCCCTCTCTCTCTCTGCCCCTCCCTCATGTGTGCTATCTCTATCTCTCACAAATAAACATTAAACAACAAATCTTTAAAATGAAAAAAAAAGAAACAAATGTTTATATAGAAAATCTCACCCAACAGATGGAATTTCTTTTTCAAAATGGAAATTATACCAAAACTGAAAAAAAAAATACAATAACTGGAAGAAAAAGCTCATCGGAGTGGGTCAATAATAGAGTGAAGATGACCCAGGATAAAGTCATTGAACTTGTAGTCAAATGTATCAAATCTGAACAGAGAAAATAAACTGGGGCAGGGGGGAATAAAAAGATTCTCCGGGTCTGACAGACAATGAGAGAAGATTTAAAGTTCCTATTATCAGAGTTCCAGAAGGAGAGGGAAGAGTAGAGCTAAAAACAGTATTCAAAGAAATAATGAGCTGAAAACTTCCTGAATTTGGCAAAATACATAAGCTTTCAGGTGCAAGAAGCTATATGAAATCTCAAACAAAATTTTGAAAAACAATGACACAGATGTGATTATAAATTTCAAGTGATCTTCTGCAGAGTCAAGAAATAATAAGTAGTGGGGACTGTGGTGAACTGGAGAATACATGTGTTGTCTAGAAGGGCAGGTCCTGTTCAGCACCAGCTGGTTATATATATGGGAATTTAGACTGTATTTCTTTGTGTAAAATATTAACTTTAATTGTAAGCAACTAATTCTTTACATTTTAAATCAGTCTGCCAGTTTTGTACTGAAAGGGAGTAATGGCTTCGTACCTGAGTTTGAATCCTTACTCTACCATACAATCCTGGACAAATCCATAAACTTTGAGTCTCAGAATCCTCATCTATAAAATATTTTAATAAAGAGTCTGACTTCATTTTTTTGATGTTTGGGCACTGATACCTTTAGATCTCATCCTTCTTTCTTCCCCTTCTGCCCCGTATATGGGAAAGCTAATAAGAAAAGTGCTCCCTCCTTTGGTGGCCATGGGAGAGTGAAACTATGCAAGCTCCCTGACCATGAATAGGAACTCTGACACAAGCCCACCCCTAACCACAATAAAAATTCAAACCAATCTCCTTTCTCCGGTCTCTCAAGTGATTTTCAGACCAGCTTGAGAAACCTTCCCTGCTGTCCTTAGAATCCTCATTATGTAACTAATTAGCTTTTTCGTAACTTCTTGGTGTGTGCCTGTGTGTGTGTGTGTGTGTGTGTGTGTCTACCTCTGGACAGAATTTTGGATGAGGTTCTACCCTTTATCTGTAAAGTGCCACAACAAATAGAAATTATAATATTTACACTGAAAAGTTTCTGTGAGGAACAAATAATGCCCTGGCCACAATACATGCTCAACAAATAGCAATTACCATGGTGACTAGAGTTAATGAATAGAAGTTTCCCCAGGCCCTCTTTTTGCTTTTCAAAAACGTGCCCTTTCCTTTCTTTCAAGAACACATTTCAAAGAGTCTCAGGCCCAGGCACTGGATAGAAGCAAGACCAGCCACTAGGGATTAAAACTGATATGGTTTGCTTGCAATCCTTATGTGCTCCTAATACATGCCCTCAAACTTGATGTGGTATACTCATTCAGAATGTTTAAAGAAAACACAAAACAAAACTGACCCACAGAAGAGGTTTTTGGGGGCTACACAATGTTGTTGTATTTTTTAATATTTTTTATGAGCCAGGGGCACCTGGGTGGCTCAATCGATTGAGCATCCGGCTCTTGATTTCAGCTCAGGTCACGATCTTGTGGTTCATTGGATCAAGCTCCATATCGGGCTCTGAGCTGACTGCACAGAGCCTGCTTGGGATTCTCTCTCCTTCTCTCTCTGCCCCTTCCCTGCTTGTGCTCTGTCTCTCAAAAATAAATAAATGAACTTTAAAAAATATTTTTTATTAACCAACAATAATAAAGTAACAGTATTTTAAAATCAGGAGATGTCATATAAAATCTAGGTTTCCAGTTGTCTTGAAAATATGGAAGATCTGATATCACTGTTCTCATATTCCTGCTTAGCTGAATACTAGCTAGCTGCCACCTTTAGATGGAATGTGAGCTCTCCATTCTACTTGAGTCCCCACCATTTCTTACTATTTTTATTAATAAGGCCCAGTGTCAAATGCCATTTATCATTATAATTTCACTGCTGATTTTTCTAATATCTGAGAATTATTTACCTACACCAGTTTATAACAAAGGTAGGAGATGAAAGATTGATCAGGAGGGTTACATTTTTCAAGAAAAATAGAAAAGTGGTTAAAACCATTGTGCTATGTTTAATGATACAATCTTCCTGGTCCCCATTACTACCATGAGGACATCTATTTTACCCTTTCACTTGTAGATGAAGGTTCTCAGATTTCATGAGGAAATTTCATACAAGTTTTTATTCTCTTCTTGCACATTGAGATTATGGGAGGAACCTGTAAGCTAAAATGGTTGGGAGAGCCAGTGCTGTTTTTTGTTTTTAGTGAGAGTTATCAGAGAAGCCGAAGGTTACCTCTTTTATGTAATTAGGATCTTTGGTTCAAACAGAAAATCCCATGGGGCACTAATGAAATAAAGGCCTCTTCCAATATGTATTTAATTATTGAATACATCAACTTTATGAGACATTTCAAAAGGACAAAAGGTAAATTCTTTTCATTGTTCTTTAGACACCTGATTTATGACTTAACTTTATTTAATGCATTGCTTAACACCCAAACATATATTCACCATATTTCACTGTTTCATTTTGTATCAAGTTTTGGACAGAAGGAAGTTTCATATTAAAAAAAATGGAAAAATTTAAGATTCTTGGATTTCTGATCCAGGGATATAATTTTCCAGGTGCTGCAGGGAAGCCCCAGTACAAGACCTATCCAAAATATGACTTCCAACAGCCTGCTATAATATAATTCTGCATTACAGTTTTTCTTTTAGATTAAAACATAGAAGTTATATACAAAATGTAAACCTAATGAGGTTAGGAATCAACGGGTACCCTTTTAGAATCATACATCCTAAATTGACCCTAAGACCTGTTGGATAGCAATTTTTATATGAATTATGGAAAAGCTAAAAAAAATAAAGATTTTAAATCTAGAATCTTACACTCAAGACAAACCATAAAAGGCATCTAGGCTAGCCCCATAATGCAGGTATATTGTCCTCGACAGCATACCTAACATGGGACCATAAAGCCTCCAGCTTCTGCTTTAATACCTCCAGGGGCAGAAAGCCTGCTGCTTCAAGAAGTACCCCCATTTCATTGTTCTCAATTCTAATCATCAAGTAATTTTCTCTTTATTGAGCCAAAATACAGCTGTCTCTATGTTACATTCACTCATTCAATTTCAAAATTTGGGGAAAACAGAAAACAGAAAAATTTTTAAATTTTTAAAAAATTTTTCATATGAGAGTTTATACTCCCATATTTTTACATAAGCATGACATTAACCTGAGTAGAAGTAGTAGCCAGAATCACATTTATACCAGAGTACTCCTCTCCCATTTTGAGTTTCTCTGTGATTAATTTTCAAAGTATAGAAAGATAGCTTTTCTCAATGAGTTTCTTAGAGAGCAGAATGAGTTTGAGTCAAATGCAAATCAAATAATCAGACAATCAAAAAGGAAAAATTCAGTAGTTTGAAATCTGAAGCTATTAACAGTTTCTGATTTTTCACCGGGTTACAAGTGGTGATAATTATTCCTCCATGAACAAATCGGAGGATTGAGCAAGACTGCTGAGATTAGGAAATGGGAAATTGCTCACAGTGATTATTATTTCATCCTTATTAACCAAAAACTAATGGGTTTGGTTTTTAAGTAGCACTTGGGTTTTTCTTCTGTAATTTCCTACTTAATAATAAGGATTACTATGAAAGCATACCTGTGAGTTATGGCTTCAGCCTACTGGAAATGCTTACATACATCCATATACTGAGAACCCTGAGCTTCCCACAAAGCATCCTGCCAAGAGCTGCTGACAGTATTTTCCAATAGACCTCTTTGGGTCATGCCACCAATTTCATGCTCTGCATAAATCTCATGTTGCTTAAACCTTCTGGATAATCAGAATAAAATGACGAATCTGTTTCCATTAATTAAACATATTACCTAAATGTTGCATTAGGAATGCAATATATTTTCCCTCTCTTTTACAAGACACAACAAGGTAAGAGAATTAAACAGAGGGAATTGGCATATGAGAATGAATTTCTCCACTGAGTGATTTTAAATAAATCAGTCTTTGGATTCAATTTTCATTTACTGTGTGAACAAGTTATTATTGACAAAAGGAAATAAATGACAATTGCACCCACACCCCAAACTACTTTCAGTGACAAAATTTTCAAAATTTGTCAATGAGTAATATAAACAATTTCTATATTCAGCTGTATGGTAATCTATGAAGTCACTAATGTCTGATTTCTATAGAAGGATTAGCCAGAGATTAATTCATTAGTAAAGAATAACAAAGCAATTGGGATTTGATAACAAGGATAGCTAATTGTAGTGCATGGGTAAATTTTTTACACTCCTCACACTAACGGCATTTTTTTTTTTTTTGGTTTTAAGTCTTTTTCTTCTTTGTTGACTTTCAAAACACAAGCTTGCCAAATGCTTGACCGACTGTGCCACCCAGGCTCCCCACAAGCTTGCCAAATGAAACACAAGCCTGATTTACTGGCCATCCCCTATATGAATTTTTTTAACACCCGTGTTACGTTGAAACTGTAATATTTGGCTCAGAAAAAAAAAACCCACGGGTTAGCCATAGGTAAATAGTTGCTAGACATGAAAAGACCAGGTTATTCAGTCTCCAGATCCTATCCGTTCACTAGCTTTAAAATGAGTGGAGAGTCCTAAGGTGCCTTCCAGTTTGAAGATTTATTTAAGGTCTTATCTATTCTCATATCTTATATCTTATATCTGAACATGTCTTGATTGTACTGACTAATCTTTGAAATGCCAAACCAAATAGTTTTGAAAATTAGCAACTAGCCTTGAAACTAAGTCATAAACTTAGTTTATTTTATCAGCTTTTTGGGCCTTAGAAAAAGTACTATTTGGGGTTGCATCTATATGACAAAATGAAAACCATTTGGGTATAAAAGAGGAAAAGAGTGGAGCACTTTGAAGATGACCAAACTGTTTTCAAAGAAAATCAAAGTTACAACCATAGTTAAGATAGTCATCCTCACCCCTAAATCCCCTTAGGGTTATGCTCCTAAATTTGCTATCTTATTGGCTAGGGGCTGGAACTGATTGATAGGTATGCCAAAGCCACAGGGGAAGCTTTCTGTAAAGGGAATTACTGGCTTTGAAAACACAGCTATTAACCTTAAGCATCTTTAATCGCCCACCAATTAAGAATAAGCACCCTTAAGCTCCCAGTGATTAACCTTTATTACCCCAAGTTGCTCCCACAGGCTCTCCTACTTACTTAAATACAAAATAGCAAAATGACAGACTGTAATACTGTTAACCTTTTCATAGTATATTCAGGTTCTACTGATATAAAAAAATATCTTATTGCCCTTGAAAATGTGTTGGTTGCCACAATGAAGAACAATGTCCTAAGGTGTCTAACATATTTGAGTTCAGACTCTGGGCAAACCTAGCTTTAGAGGAAGCAGTCTCTTGGCTGATATAACTAGAAAAGCAATAGACTAAAAGTCAGGAGACCTTGATTTCAGATCCAATTCGGTATGAACATAATGTGTAAGGAGTCATCAAAATTCTCTGGGCCTCACTCAGTCTCTCCAGATGAAACTGAGGACAGTAGTGATAATCTCTAATGTCCTCGTCAGTTAGAATAGTCTGTGAGTCTAATCTGTGCTTCCGTGATGAGCTAACAGGCACTAATTCAGACAAGCCATTTTATTCGAGTACAGAACGATGAAGATAGGTATGCTCAATTACTCTTCTGATTGCATTTGGACATTAGCCAGTTCCAAGAATATATGCTGAGGTGTATATCCCCAAAGTGAAAGCACAGGACGTTAGCAACATAACAGCAATGCAGTTTTAGAGAATTTCAGAGGCCCTCACAGAATTTCTTATTTGTTTTCCTTGTACAGGTTTGGATTTATAGATCTAGAACTTCTGAGGGAATTTCTCTGTAACTCCCATGCACATTGTCTAGGAAAGTGCTGCCAGGCAGAGATTCGTACCAGAGGAGTTCATGGTCTTCCCATGGATAGCTAAGGATAATGTGTCCCATGGCTGGGGAAAAGATGAATGTGTGACAGATCATTTTATAATACTCTGCCCAATAATCCTTTTTCTATAATAGATACAACCTTTTTCATAGTTTTCATAGCAAATAATAGCATTTATTACCATATTGTTAGTGTTTACTAATCACCATATTGATAAGTAACAGATTTTTAAAAACATGATTCGAAGCCAGAGATAAAATACCTTGAAAAGTCCATTTGGGTTTGAAAGGGTAAGACTGAAATAGGCCCTGTACCTAGTGATAGTATTTGTTCTGAATAAGACAATGGGAAATATTGTCTGTGTATTTACTCTTGAGTGGAAACAATGAACAATCTTGAGAGAGCAGAGGAAGTAGGAGAAACAACAAGGTAGGAAGCTGAAGCCAGAGCTATTTGAAAAACCCAAGAAACTTTTTTTTTAAGGTTCTTAATTGCTCAATTTAAAAATCCCTTGCATTGCTAACTGGTGCAGCCACTGTGGAAAACAGTATTGAGGTTCCTCAAAGAGTTAAAAATAGAACTACCCTACAATCCAACAATTTCATTACTAGGTATTTACCCAAAGGATATAAAAATACTGATTTGAAGGGATACATGCACCCCAATGTTTATAGCAGCATTATCAATAATAGCCAAATTATGGAAAAAACCCAAATGTGCATCAACTGGTGAATGCATAAAGAAGATGTGATATAATGGATATATATATATATATATAATGGAATATTTACTCAGCCATAAAAAACAATGAAATCTTTCCATTTGCAATGATGTGGATGGAGGTAGAGAGTATTATGCTAAGCAAGTCAGAGAAAGACAAGTACCATATAATTCCACTCATATGTGGAATCTAAGAAACAAAATAAATGAACCTACGGGAGAAAGAAAAAGAGGCAAACCGGGAAGCAGACTCTTAACTAAGGGTTACGAGAACAAACTGAGGGTTACTGGAGGGGAGGTGGGCAGGGGGATTGGTTAAATAGGTGATGGATGTTAAGGACGGCACTTGTGATGAGCACTGGGTGTTTTATGTAAGTGATAAATCACTAAATTTTACACCTGGAAGTAATATTATTCTGTATGTTAATTAACTAGAATTTAAAGATTTGGAGAAAGAAAAAACATCCCTTGCACTACTGAAATGATAACACTCTTTCATCCCTATAATCCTTCAGAACATTTTTCTACAAAGACTTTATGTGAATGTTGTCTGTTGAGACATCAAGGAACAGGAACTGAACTTCAAATCTGAGCCAGAGTGGAGCTGGCTTAAGAAAGAAATGCAAGATATAGAAAAAAAAAATCTTGACAGAAGCCAGAAATCAGAGGCAGAAAAAAAAAAAAAAAAAAACAACAGAAAAGATAAGATCATGTTTTCTTTCTAAGTATCCCTTCTCAGATTCTGGTAGCCTAATACCATCTTCCTTAGGGGAATTGTCTTTCCCCAATTTCTTGTGGTACTTTTGATCTAATCATATTATCCACCCCATTCCACATGGCCACAGAGGTAGTCTGTGACCCACGCTGGGCCAATCACAATTTCCCTTTCCCTTGGCTATAGGTTCTGGTCCAAGGGGTGGCCAACACAATGCCAGTTAGAGACCTTCCCTTTAAGAAATTTCAGATGACAGATAGAACTAACCTTGCCTAGATAGTATTTTATTGTGGTGAAATATAAATAACATGTAATTTACCATTTCAACCCTTTTTGAATGTACAATTTAGTGACATTAAGTATATTTCTATTGCTCTGAAACTATCACCACAATCCATGTCCAGAGCTTTTTCATCATTCCAAACTGAAACTCCATATCCATTAAACAATAATTTTCCATCCTCCCTCCACTCAGGCCCTAATAACCACTAGTCTACTTACTCTCTTTATGAATTTTACTAATCTAGGTACCACATATAAGTGGAATTATCTAATATTTGCCCTTTTGTGTCTGGCTTATTTCACTTAGCAAAATGTTTTCAAGATTCATCCATTTTGTAACATATATTAGAATTTATTCCTTTTTATCATGCTAAATATATATAAAATAAAACTTTTTAATCATTTTAATCATTGTAAGTGTACAATTTGGAGACATTAAGTGTATTCACATTGTTGTGCAACTATCAACAACACCATTCTCCAGAATTTTTTCATCTCCCCAGTCTTGATACCTATGAAAAAATAATCCCCCTATTCCTGTCTCCCCCCACCCCAGAAAGAACAATTCTACTTTCTATATCTATGAATTTGACTACTCCAGGTCCCTTATATAAAAGGAATCATACAATGTTTGCCCTTTTGTGACTGGCTTATTTCACGTAGCATAATATTTTCAAGTTTCATCTATGTTATAGCATGTGTCATAATTTCCTTCCCTTTTAATGCTAAATAACATTCCATTATATGTATATACCCATGGTATATACCATCCGTTCCATTCATCCATCACCAAACAGGTTGCTTCCACCTTTTGGCATTGTGAATAATGCTGCTATGAATATGGGTGTAAAAATGTCTGTTCAAGAACCCGCTCTCAATTCTTTTTGATATATATACAGCAGAGTATATATCATATGGAATTCTATGTTTAATTTTTGAGGAATCACCATACTGTTTTCCATAGTAGCTGCACCACTTTACATTTCCAGAAGCGATACACAAGGGTCCTAATTTTTTCACATCCTCACCAACACTTAATTATTGTTTTTATTTTTTAATATTTATTTTTGAGACAGCACAAGTTGGGGAGGGGCAGAAAGAGAGAGAGGTAGACACAGAATCTGAAGCAGGCTTTAGGCTCTGAGCTGTTAACACAGAGCTTGATGTGGGGCTTGAACTCACAGACCATGAGATCATGACCTGAGCCAAAGTCAGACGCTTACCCAAGTAAGCCACCCAGGCACCCTTTGTTTGGTTTTTAATAATGGCCGTTCTAACAGATGTGAGCTGGTATCTTGTGGTTGGATTTGAATCTCCCTAATGGCTAGAGATTTTGAACATCTTTTCACAGGTTTATTGGCCATTTGTGTATTCTCCTTCAATAAATATCTATTTAAGCCCTTTGTCCATTTTTAAAATCAGGTTTATTATTTCAGGTGTAGGAATTCTTTATATATTCGGGATATTAATCCCTTATCAGATGTTGGATTTGCTGATATTTGCTTCCATCTTATGTGTTGCCTTTTCACTCTGTTGGTAGTGTTTTGATGCACAAATTTTTACATTTTGATTAAGTACAATTTATGTATTTCTCTTTTGTTGCCTGTGCTTTTGGTATCGTATCCAAGAAATCACTGCAAATCCAATGCTTGAAACTTTCCTCCTGTGTTTTTTTTTTCCCAAGAGTTTTATAGTTTTAGCTTTTATGTTAGGGTCTTTGATCCAATTTGAGTTCATTTTTGTATACAGTCTAAGGTAAAGGTCCAATTTCATTCTTTTGCATATTGATATCAAGTTCTCCCAACAGCATTTGTTGAAGACTATCCTTTTCCTATTGAATAGTCTTAACATTCCTGTTGAAAATAATCTGAATATATATGTGATCGTTTATTTCTAGGGTCTACATTATATTATATTGGTATATATAATACGTCAGTACCACCCTGTTTTAATTACTATATTTTGTAGTACCTTTTAAAATCAGGGAGAGGCGAGGCCTCAAACTTGGTTCTTTTTCAAGATTGTTTTGACTATTTGGAGTCCCTCGAGATTGTATACTAACTGTAGGGTGGGGTTTTCTATTTCTACAAAAAAAATTGTAGATTTTGAAATGATTTTTGAAAGGAATTGCACTGAAACTATAGATTGTATTTGGTACTATTGACATCCTAACAATATTCTTTGATTCCATGAACATGGGATGTCTTTCCATGTGTTTATGTCTTCTTTAATTTCTTCCAGCAAATGTTTTATAGTAGTCAGTGAACAAGCTTTTTACCTCCTCAGTGATGTTTATTCTTAAGTATTTTATTCCTTTTGATGATGCTATAAGTGGAGTTATTTTTTTAATTTCCTTTTAAAGTTGTTCATTATTGGGAGGAGTTAAAATGGCAGAGAAGTAGGGGGACCTTGGGCTTTCCTTGTCCCTCAAAAACAGCTGTATTTAGGTCTGATTACTTGTAACACTGAGGAAATCTGTCTGAGGACTGGCAGAAGGATCTCCACAGTGGGAGGGAGACAGCTTGGCAGATGCAAAATGGTGGAAGTGGATAGGGGGAGAGAAAAATGGCAGTGCCATGGAGGGGATGAAACCCTTTCCATGGAGAGACAAAAGGGAAAGAGAGAGAGGGGTCGAGAAAGTGAGTCATCAAGTTCACACAAGAGGAAAACTTCTCTGGATCATCGACTGGGAGTGAGAAGTACTGAGTGTCCCAGTTCTTTTTTGCAAACAGATTTTGGAGCTCAAATTCTGAGGTTTTCTCTGAAGTGGAGCTGTGGTGTGTGCTCTTGGGTAGGAGGGAGCTGGCCCCAGAGTGCATAGCATAGTGTAGAAATCTCCAGAGTGCACTGGGAGAGAACAGTTTCTTCCAAAGCATTTGGAAGATGCTTTATTGCCCTGCCAAGGACAAAAGACCATGCAGGTGCCAGCCAAAGGCCTTTCATCAGCAGGGTGGAGAGGATCTACTCTGGAAGAGAGGAGTGAATCCACATTTTGCGGGTGCTTTAAAACTTTGGGTTTTGAATCCCAGCCATGTGCCAAAGAAAAAATGCGGGAGAGTTGTGTTGCAGGACAAGCTGACTGCCCTCACTATTCTGAACAGCAGGGAATGAGATCCCTAGTCTGGGGATGAGAGATTGGGGTAGTGCCATTTTCACCCCAACATTAACACAGTGGGACCTCAGAGAGCAACACAGTGGACCCCAATGGAGGCAGGACACACATAACCCAAATCCTGTCCCTTCATGCCTGTCAACTGCTTATTTACTAGGGCAAGACTGACTCTGAGCCAAAAGAGCCAGCCCTGCCTCCAGACTAGCACAGCCACCACCTCCCAGGCACCAACAGACAGCTCTTTTTTTTATTATTATTTTTTCTCTCTTCTTTTTTTCTTTTGGAATCAGGCTCATAGTTTCTTTTATTTTTTTTTTCATTTCCTTTTCTCCTTTGGGGGGGATTGGGCTTTTTTATGATTTTCTTTTTCCTTTTTTCTTTTCCTCTGCTTCCCCCCCCCTTTTCTTTTCCTTTCTTTTTCTTTGGAATTGGCCTTATAGTTTTTTGATTCACTGTTTGGGTTTTTTTTGTTCCCTTTCCTTTTCTCTTTTTCTAGGATCTGGCTTTCCCCCCACCTCCTTTTTTTTCCAGAGTTGCTTCAACAAACAGATCAAAGCACACCTAATTAAAGGTCCAAACACTCCACCACTGTAAGAAAAAGCTCTGCAGAGGACTGACCAGTGGGAAAGTGCAAAGTGCAACAGCAGAGTGCACACAGCATACATCAGAAATACTTCCTGAAGTGCCAGGCCCTGGACAGTGTTTGATCCTTTTTTAATATAGTAGTACTTTCAGGTGCAGGAAACATAAGAAGCTTTTAAAACATACAAAGGACAGAAACTTAGCCAAAATGACAAGATGGAGGATTTTACCCAAAAGAAAGGTCAAGAAGAAATCACAGCCAGGGACTTCCTCAAAACTGGTCAAGATGAATTAAAAAGTACTATAACTGAGATGCAAAACAAAGTGGATACAGTGACAAAAAAGATTGAATAAGCAGAGGAGAAAATAGGTGAAATAGAAGATAAAATTATGGAAAATAATGAAGCTGAAAAAAAGAGGGAAAGGAAATTGTTAGATCACCAGGGAAGACTTAGAGAACTAAATGATACCATGAAACCAAACAATATCCATATCATAGGAGTCTTAGAAAAAGAGAGGGGGCAACGAGGCAGAAAGTTTATTTGAACAAATTATAGCTGAGAATTCCCCTAATCTGGGGAAGGAAACAGGCATCCAAGTCCAAGAGGCACAGAGAACTCCCTTCAAAATCAACAAAAACAAGTCAATACCATGACATATCATAGTGAAACTTGCAAAATACAAAGATAAGGAGAGAACTCTGAAAGCAGTTAGGGACAAAGGGTCCTTAACGTATAAGGGTAGACACATAAGGTTAGTAACAGGCCTATCCACAGAAACTTGGCAGGCCAGAAGGGAATGGCAGGAAATATTCAATGTGATGAATAGGAAAAATAGGCAGCCAAGAATCCTTTATCCAGCAAAACTGTCATTCAGAATAGAAGGAGAGATAAAGACTTTCCCAGACAAAAACTAAAGGAATTCATGACCACTAAACCAGCCCTTCAAGAAATTTCAAGGGGGACTCTCTGGAGAGAAAAAAAAAAAACTGGACAATGACATGCAGAAGAATGAAACTGGACCACTTTCTTACAACATACACAAAAATAAATTCAAAATGGATGAAAGACCTAAATGTGAGACAGGAAACCATCAAAATCCTACAGGAGAAAACAGGCAGCAACCGCTTTGACCTCAGCCAAAGCAACTTCTTACTAGACATGTCTCTGGGGGCAAGGGAAATAAAAGTAAAAATGAACTATTGGGGCCTCATCAAGATAAGAAGCTTCTGCACAGAGAAGAAAACAATCAGCAAAATGAAAAGGCAACCAATGGAATGGGAGAGGATATTTGCAAATGACATATCAGATAAAGGATTAGTATCCAAAATCTATAAAGAAATTTTCAAACTCAACACCCAAAAAACAATCCAGTGAAGAAATGGGCAGAAGACATGAATAGACACTTTTCCAAAGAAGACATCCAAATGGCTAACAGACACGTGAAAAGATACTCAACATACTCATCATCAGAGAAATACAAATCAAAACCACAATAAGATACCATGTCACACCTGTCAGAATGGCAAAAATTAACAACTCAGGAAACAACAGATGTTGGAGAGGATGCGGACAAAGGGGAAACTTTTGCACTATTGGTGGGAATGCAAACTACTGCAGTCACTCTGGAAAACAATATGGAGGTTCCTCAAAAAATTAAAAATAGAGCTACCTTACCACCCAGCAATTGTTCTACTAGGAATTTATGCAAAGGATAGAAAAATGCTGATCTGAAGGGGCACATGCACCCCAATGTTTATAGCAGTGCTTACGGCAATAGTCAAATTATGGAAAGAGCCTAAATGTCCATCGACTGATGAATGGATAAAGAAGATGTGGTATACAATGGAATATTACTCAGCGATGAAATAGAATGAAATCTTGCCATTTGCAACAACATGGATGGAACTAGAACATATTATGCTAAGCAAAATGAGTCAGTCAGAGAAAGACAGATATCATATGATTTCACTCATATGTGTAATTTAAGAAACACAACAGATGAACATAGGGAAAGGAAAGGAAAAATAAGATAAAAACAGAGAGGGAGGCAAACCATAAAAGACTCTTAAATAGAACAAACAGAGGTTTGTTGGAGGGGTGGTGGGTAGGGGGATGTGCTAAATGATATGAAGGGGGGGATGACAGATGATATTAGGAGTAGGGTCCATAAAAATCACTAGAAGAGCAATAGAGTGGAGTCATCAAGAGTTATCACCTACTTCATAATTTTTCTTTTCAGCGGCTTTGCTCCTTTTCCACAACCTTCCAGTACTACCGAAAATGTCCAAGGCATTCCTGGAAATGGTCATTTAGTATCCTAAACAAGTAAAAAGTTTAATTGTTTATCATGGCCCCTTGTTTCACTTTTACTCTATGAATACAAACCTGCCAGAATTACTTTGTCAAGTTTTAAGGCCCCCGTTAGATTTAACGTTCTAAAATTTTAAGACTTGCATATCGTAAATATGAATATAACAGGGAAGAAGAATAACAATGGAATACTTGAGACTTCTTACAAAGAAGGAATATTATTTCTTTGCTAGCTAGATTCCTAGGCCATTGTGGTGCGGGGCAGGTTAATTGATGAAAGAAAAGACTAAAACCAAGCTGATTAACTTACCAAATTGTTCAATGAGCTGAGAGTTTCTTAGGGAAGAGAAAAGTATAAATGGAAAAGGGGAACGCAGAGTGAGATATTATGGAAAAGACTAATGCCAGCTACTGGTTTTGAGGAAAAAATTGAAGGTATTTATGAAGAAAAGTGGAAGGATTATGGTCATCTGCTTTGCTAAATGGGGTTTTTGTGCATAGATGCCTGAGGAGGATTTTTTAAAGTTTTACTGGGTGTTATGATGGAAACTCTCTTTAGAATGTTCTCAGAGAATTCAGTAAAGATGTATTGGATATTAGACATGTGTTCTGTAGCATGAAAAATCATACAGTTCCTTAGGCCACAAGTAGGCCACATATCAGCTAGTATATTTCTAATTTTCAGTCCTATGTATAAAAATCATCAGTTTACCCTGTTTATTTTCTGGAAATTTATGCATCAGTTTATGCATTCTGTTAGAGGTAACTGAAAACCCAAGGTGGTGTAAACCATTTAAATGATTTATCGGCTAATGATGGGTTTGTAAGTCCAGAGGAAAGACGGAGACAACAGGATTGTCTGATTCAGTGTCTCAATAATGTGAAGCATCTGGTTTCTTTCCACCTCTCCATCCTGCCATAGTCTTAGTATGATGCTAAATCTGGTTTCTATCATGGGTGTAATACTGCTGTACTAGCTGAGACTTTAAATCCACATACAGTACCACTCAAGTGAAAAAAGTATTCCTACTTAAAATTCCAAGGAAGAATGTTGAAATTCATCCTGAACGACCCACTTAAAAGACATGCCAAACCCAGAACCAATGATTTGGCCAAGTCAGGATAATGAAATGTGTTAATTGGCTTAAGCTACTCCTAGTGCCGGGGGTCAACTCCTCCCCAGAGTACATCACAGAGAAAGGATGATGGATGAAAATGCAGACACAGTAAACAAGGGAGAATGAGTGCAGATGCTAGGTAGGCAATTATCAACACCTACTACAGTTACAGGTCTTGCTCAAATTTGTCTGATGTCTTCAACAATGTCATATAATTTGCAAATTCATCAATTAATTTCTCATTCTTTGTAATCAAAAGGAAATACTTAGTTATTTTTCTTTAAGCCCATACATGACTAAGTATTTAACTTTTTCAAAATATCATTAAGGCAATATATGACAGTGAAATTTCTTAAGGTCAGAAACCTGAGTTAAATTCATAGATCTATAGTTTCTTAACTTGGTAAGCTTGAGTGACTCACTAAACCTCTCTGATTCACAAGTTTCTAATTTGTGCATCATAAAGATCATCAGAATTCTTTTTCTTCAGAGCAGAGATCTATCAACACCTTTCTACCAGACACCTAATAATAGAAGTTGGCATTTAGGATAGAAGAGAAGATCTAGAAGCCTATGTGATGAAGTTTTCATCAAAATATATTCTATTTCCCCAATGTTAGAAGAGGATACTATTCTCCATTTTTCCTATTTCCATGTGGTGAGATCATCACAAGAGTAATTCCTCTGTCCCCTCTCCCGTGTCACTTCCTTTACTACTCCACATGGATAAGGAGAATTTTACATGGTTGGTGGGCAACAGCCATTTATCCTTTTCTGATTGTGAAGAATTAATCTACTAAAGCCTTACAAAATCAACTCCATGTATCAGCGAAAATGTAGAGTAGGGAACTCTAAGGGCCTACCCTTCTACAGAAACAGTCAAAATGAGCAAAAGAACTCTCAAAATGAACTTTTGTGGGAATTCTGGGAAGTAGTTAAAGGTTACAGAAACCAAGCAAATCCCGAATCAAGACAAAAATATGACTTAAACATGGTAGGAGAGCATTGTGGCTTTTTAACGTACCCTCACCCCACATCCTTTTTTAGTTTGATGATGGTCCTGAAGATAGCATCCCAAATTCCCAGTGTGTGTCTCTGGAGGGAACAGAGTAGACCTTGCTATAATTGTGTATTTCTGTTTTGACCTGTCTCAGGGCTCTCTGAAGGACTGATGTAAGGCATTTGCCTTTGTTTTATCTGATTCAGAACTTTCTCAGGGGGGGAAAGTGGCTAAGCAGAGGGTATTCCTTAAAAACTTTGAAGGGCAAAAGAATGAACTACTGCCACTTGCCACCTAAAAGAATAGTCCCCAAGAGTTATCACCTTCTTCACAACTTTTCTTTTGCCCAGGTTTCTCCCTTTCCTGCAGTTTTCCAATACTATAGAAACTGTCAGAGACCCCTGAGAATGGTCATTTGGCTACATAAGCAAATGAAATAGGAAGCGTCTAATATGTTTTATTGTGGAATTTTATTTCATTTTTACTCTATGGAGGCCTGGTACAAAATAGTACGGTTGGAGAAAATAATTCTTCCCACACAACCTGGGAAGAAAACCTGGAGAGAGATGCTTTAGGGGATAACTTTTGAAAACCTTTTACATATACTAGGGCATCTAGAAAGCCAGATGCATAGCCAGGACAAGATGGAAGTTGGGAAAAGACCTGATCAGAGCCTGTGCTTTCAACTCAGTGAAACCAGAAAGGGAAGGCTAAAAGCATTGATATAAATGACCTGGATAAGCTTTGGAGGGCCCAACACAGAACTAACCTGCTGCAAAGACTATGTGAGCATTTCTTTCCCTTCCTTGCCTTGCCTGGCTTTGCCTTCCCTTCCCTTCCCTTCCCTTCCCTTCCCTTCCCTTCCCTTCCCTTCCCTTCCCTTCCCTTCCCTGCGCTGCCCTGCCCTGCCCTGCCCTGCCTCTCCTTCCCTTTTACTTCTTTCTCTTCCTCCTTCCCTCTCATAGACCACACATCGTTGAATCATGTTTCTTGCCCATTATGCCAATGTCTGCCTTTTAATTGGAGTTTTAATTCATATTCATATAATGTAATTATTGATGAGTGAGGATTTACATCTGCCATTTTGCTGTTTGTTTTCTGCTAGTTTTATATAGTCTTTTATTTCTCTTCTATTATTGCCACTTTTATGATAAATAGATATTTTCTAGTGTGCCATTTTAATTCCCATGTTGTTTCTTATACATATATATACAACATATATATATATATGTTTATATATACCAATACTATATATATACTTATATATACAAGTATAACTTATATACTATATATACTATAACATATATATATGTGTGTGTGTTTATATATACCAATACTATATATATATATATATATATATACTTATATATATGAGTATAACTTATATACTCATATATATAAGTTTATAATACCATTTTGTAAAAGTTTATATATACAAGTTTATATATATAAATTCCTTTCTTAGTGGTTACCCTGGGGATTATAATTACTATGTCAATAATACCAACCTACTTCAGATTAATACCAATTAATATTAATTGTATATAAAAACTTTAAATTGAAAAACAGACTCTTAACTATAGAGAATAAACGGATGGTTAGCAGAGGGGAAGTAGGTGGGAGAATGGGTCAAATAGATGAAGGCAATTAGCAGTGCACTTGATGAACGCTGAGTAATGTATGGAATTATTGGATTCCTATATTATACATCTGAAACTAATACAGCACAGTATTAGCTACACTGGAATTGAAAGTTTAAAAAAGAAAGAAAAAAACTTTACTTCTATCCTTTGTGCTGTTATTGTCATACAAATTATATCTTTATGCGCTGTTTGCCCATCAATACAGATTTATAATTGTTGCTTTACGTAGCTGTGTTTTAAATTCGAAGAAAAATGAGTTCTCAAAAATGCATTATTCTATAATTTATATTTACCCATGTAGTTACCTCTACTGGTGATATTTATTTCTTCATGTAGATTTTACTCACTAGTGCTCTTTCATTTCAGCCTGAAGAATTTAGTATTTCTCATAGGGTAGGTTAGGTTTTCTAGCCACAAACTCTCTCAGGTTTGTTCATCTGAGAATGTCTTAATTTCTCTTTTACTTTTGAAGGATAGTGTTGCTGAGCATAAAACTTCTGGTTAGTCTTTTTCTTTGAGCCCTTTGAAGATATATCATCCCACTGTCTTTTGGCCTACATGGTTTATGATGAGAAATCAGTTGTGAATATATTGAGGGTCCTTGTTATGGAACGAATTCTTTATCTCCTGATGCTATCACGATTCTCTGTATTTGTCTTTTAACAATATGATTGTGACGCGTATAGGTATGGATCTCTTTGAGTTTACTCTTTTGTAAGTTCATTGAGCTTCTTGGATGTATAGATTAAGCACATTTGGGAAGTTTTCATCCATTTTTCCTTCAAATGTTTTTTCCCCTTTCATTCTCTCATCTCCATTTGGACTTACATTATGGCTATGTTGTTATACTTTACAGTGTCTCACAGGCCACTTAGGCACTATTCATCTTTATTCATTCTTTTTTCTTTCTGTTTTTCGGACAGGGCAATCTCAGCTGATTTATCTCAGCTTTTCTGATCGTTCTATCTTCTCAAATATACTGTTAAGCTTCTCTAGTGAATTTTTTATTCCAGCTATTGTTACTTTTCAACTCTGAAAATTCTATCAGGTCATTTTTTCTTTATTTACATCTGCCTTTTGGTATTCTCTGTTTGGTGAGACATTGCCCTCAAATTTTCCTTTAGTTCTTTAAACTGACTTCCTGTAATTCTTTGAACATATTTAAAATTGTTGATTTAAAGTGTTTGTGTCATAATCCTAAGATCTGGAACAAATTCTGTTGACTGGTTTCTTCCCCTGTGTATAGACCATTCTTTCTTGTTTCTTTGCATGTCTTGTGATGTTCTGTTGAAAACTAGACACTTTGAATATTGTAATATGGCAACTCTAGATGTTAGATTGTCCCCTCCCGAGGGTTTTGGTTTTGTAGCTGTTTTGTCATTGTTTATTTTCTTTTGACTTTTCTGAACTAATTCTGTAAATTCTGTAGTCTTTGTCATATGTAGTTGCTGATGTTTCTGCTTTGTTAGCTAAGTGATCAAATAATGATTATACAAAAATTTCCTCAAAAGCCTGGAACTAATAATATGTCTCCCAGTCTTTGCTGAGGGACTCTATGCACATACTTGGGCTTATTTTCAACACACCCCCAGGCGGTGTCCATCTCCCACCTTTCTCTTCACTTCCTGTTTATACAAAGCCGCATGATTAGCCAGAGGTGAGAGCTTAGAGCCTTTTTGGTTTTGTCGTAGGCATATTCACAGCCCTACACATGCTTGTGACCTTCTAGACTTCCAGGAATATGTTAGGGATTTTTAAAGATTCTTATAAACATCTCATTCCCAGCTTTTCCTTTTAAGCTTTTTGATTAGCCTATTGTTTGACCCAACTGTTACCACTGCTTCAGGAAGCCATGATGTTCATTAATTGCTTCTGATTGTTTTCCGCCAACATGCCCGGGGTAAAAAGACTGTTTTTATTGGGAGAGGTCTGAGTCGGGTCAAATAAAGTCAGCCTTGTGAGTGTAATCTTCCAGGGAATCTCCAGACAATTGAAATCATATTAAATTTTTGGAAATGAGGTTCTGGAGAAGCTCTAATCCTATTCTGTTCCCTCAAGGGGCAACTAAGCTGCCATTTGTCTTCAAGGCTACCACAGACTTGGAGAGGATAGGATGGGAGTAGGGCATATTAAAATGCCACAAAGCGCATTGTTCTGGTGGAGATTAAGCCATTTTCCTGAGTAAATGCCCCCTGGATTACTGCACGCCTTTGGTTAATTCTGAGTTCAGCAAAAGTTGATTCTGACAATGTTTGTCAGTGTTCTTATTGATTTTATAGAGGAGAGAATTTTTGGAGGTCATCACTCCACTACTCTTGCTGACATCCGTGAAGATTTAGATATTAGAAACCCCTATATCCTTGACGGAGATATATGCAGCTTTTATAAAGCCCCACTTATTTTTTTGCATGTATTGTGACTTCAGGTCCTGTAGTTCTTTGTAAGTATTCCAGGCTATGTCGGCTAGCAAAGCTAGAAGTACTAGCTTGCTTTCTTCACTATTTATTGTATGCTTTGTTAACTGAAAGGCCAGCAACTAGATGTAGCTAAAGAAAGAAAGATGGGTGATGAAAGTAAAGTAACAAATTGCTGAGTACCTCTTGATCCTACAGAAGTTTGGACGTCTATATATTTTAATGCTTCCCAAAGCACTTACTGCCAAAAGACATCCATCATAAAAGTTACCAGAGGAAGGTAAGAAACAATCCACGTGGACGTTGTTGGTAACAGAATGATAGATCTATTGACAAAATAATTTTGCTAAGATAGAGAATATAGTCACTGGTATTGTAATAGCATTGTATGGTGACAGATGGTGGCTACACTTGTGGTGAGCATAGCATAATGTATAAACTTGTTGCATCACTATGCTGTACATCTGAAACTAATGTAACATTGTGTGTCAACTATATTCAGATTTTTAAAAAATGACTTTGCTAGCTCTCCCTTTGAACATTCAAGATGATTAACAGCATTCACATGTGCTTCCTTTCTCTGAGCTTCTTCTGCATAGTGGTATAACTTTGAACATGCTGTTAGCAGGTGATCTATAGCTACTCAAGGACTCGAAATCTTAGCAAGCAAATGCACAATACAATACTCTTGGCCGCTCATTTTCTTTCTGCCTCCCTGCCTTCCTGTTTCCTTCCTTCCTCCCTTCCTTCCTTCCATCCATCCTTCCTTCTGGTCTTTCTGTCTTTCCAAAGTTCTTGGATGATAGCTGAGAAGCTGCAATGATATTGAATAAGCTAAACACCTCCACCCCGCCAATGGAAATAATCTTAAAATGCCCACAATGATATATTACCACCAAATGGTGCTTGAATTAAACCTCCTAGTTCACTCCCTACTCAGAAAGAGCAGTGGGAAGATTGCATTAATAAGGATATATTTCAGTAATCACCTATTAAATATTTCTGCCCTACAGATACAGGGAATTTTACAGGGCTGATGTTTATAACGGTTAACAATTGACAATTTCATCACAGGTGGTCCTAATTAACAAGAATAATCTGGGCAATCATTTGCTCGTATTTAATAAAACGTCAGCCATTATTCATACCATTTGAAAGCCATGAGTAAGTGATAATGTCACACATTTCAGAGGGAGGGCCTACACCCCAGTAAAACTTTCTCATCAATACATATCAGAAGGATTTAACTTGACCTAAGAAATTATTTTCCTTCGTATTTGAAATACAAACAGAAATTGGCTGGTTCTTTGCTTGGAAATATTAGATGCTGTTTGGCTTATAACTAATTTAAGTAATGAGTCTGTTATTTTTCAATATGCTCATTTGGATGGTGAAACAGGAAAAATAATGCTGGCAGGTTAAAAGAATAGAATCAAATGATCTTAATTGACAGCATGGACACCCTATAACTAAACTATCTGGAGTCGACTGTACTTGGAATGTCCTTATAAAAAGCTACTACTTTGAGTAGCTCTTGATTTTCTCTTTAAACAAGAAAGAATTCAAGAAGGGGCTCGAGGAGATTGGAAGAGAAATGTGTGCTGACAGATGGGCGAGCCTTCCAGTGCTCTGCTGCCAGGTAAAATGAGTCCACTGGAGTTGCGATCCGTTTCTTCCACAGCTGCGAGGCGGCTGGAGGCACAATTTCACTACTTGTTAGTGCAGACCCAGTCCATTTGGAAACTGTCACGGGAAATAACAATTTGACGTTTAATAATTCATTCATTGCTAAAGCCAGTATTTTGGGATGGTATGTGAGGCATCCCACATTTAATAGCAAGAGCTTGAGCTACTGCTGGCAAGGTCATCACAACTTACTAGCTTTCGAGGCTTGGAATTTAATAGTACAAACACAAAAAGGATGGCTCTTTATATACACATAACAACACATGGGAAATTTTGCCCTTTTAGTTTGGCAAAAAGGTAAAAACTTCATTTTAAAAATTAGCAATGTGTTAGTGAAAATACACAGTTTACGGGATACTCCTTTCTGGCAGAGCATGCTTGTAGAAAGGGTTACACTTACTCATGTGATGAAGATGGGAAGAGAGGGGGATGGAATTTACATATTCACTGTGCTAAGAACTTTATGTGTCTTCTATCATTTAATCCTCAAAACAAACAAAAACCCATTTCACAGGTAAAGACAATGAGGTGATAAAAACACTAATTTGGTTGCAAAAGATAACACAATTAATTAGTGAATTAACTGTACTTAAAGGTAAGTTTGTCTAATTCCAAAGCCTGTATAACTTCTGTTATATCATGCTATTCCTCAAGCATTGTAATCTTATATTATCGAAGATTAATGGTCATTGAGAAAGTTTTGATGGTTAAAAAAGAATACATTTTAAAAAGGATAAAAGATAAGAATATTACTTCAATGCCCGGAGAACTGCTAAAAATCTACCATTATGAATTTGTTTTCTTTTAATGCTTTATAATCAGTCACAAAGGAAAAAAAAAAGAAACCCTGAATAACACACTAGGTGGGCCAAAATTCTCCAAATTTTGGTCCATAGAACATTAATACTGAAGGAATTTTTAAAGGATTGTTATCTGACAGAAGGGTTAAATTAGTTTGGCAAGATGCTGGGTGAAACAAAGCTAAACAGATTTCTTCTGTGTTGAACTTTTCCAAGCTTTTAATGTGTTAAAATGCATGGCAAAGTTCCAAGAGGTACTATGGAAACACAGGTTTCCTAAATGTATCTTTCCACAGGAACTTTAGCAAATTTGTTCCACAGAACACCAGCTTGAGAAATACCCGTCTGTGTTGTTTCAGTGACTTGACACCTAGGGTGAAGGAAGAGAAGCAGGTTTGCTAAGGAAAAGAGGGGCAAGTGCTCAAGCCCCTGAGAGCCACGGAGATGTCTCCAAAAGTGGAAGAGTTTAGGGAATCTAGAGCTTTCTCTGACAAACCATCTACTTTATAATTTTGTATAGGGTTGGCTGTACTTGAAGAAATACCAAGGAAGCAGTACTTTTGAGGTCTGATCACCCAGCATATAGTTTTATCTTTCTAGACTAATATATGATGACCAGTTGCAAACTGGGGTCTTGAATCTGTTTCCATGGCCACTTCAGTGTGACCAGTGACAATTCAATAGCAACTTTCTCCATTGGTTCGGCACATGACAACAGCTGACCAAATGCAGGTGGCCAAGCCACAGAGCATGCTGATGGAATTATGCCAACCTAGACCAAACTGAATGAGTAGAGCTGCCATTCATTTGCCAGTATTAGCTTTATGTATAGTTAGAGTAGGTGATTATTCAAATGTCATCATTTGGGCCATCCTGCCCCTGAATATTGTCTCCTCTATACCCCCAAAAAATCATAGTGCCTGGAAATCTTTCACTGAAGATATATTCTTTGGGTTAAGTATTGCTTCCTCAAGACATCCATTTAGAAATGAAAATACCTCCAGAAGAGTAACATGAAATTCTGTATCACAATTTATTTATGAGATACTTTTCTTCTGTGATAAGAGGAATGGGGTCCCATATATGGAAATGGGATAATGGGTTGTTGTAGAACACGAAAGAAAAACTTTAACTACTTCTTAATTTGACCACAGGCACTAAGCCAAACAAAAATTGCCTCCCTCAACCCTTTCTTTTTCCCCTTCTCGAATAGCCAGTGACCTCTATGACTGTGGATAGAAAATCAGCAATCTTGACATTCCAGTTTCATGACCAATGTAGAAGGTCACACTGTTGATAAAAGCTCTGCCCTAGTTGTCATTTGGAAAGCCTCCCAAATATATATTTGTGGAGAGAATTAAATCCATGGTATAACTAAGGGCTAAAATATGTGATACTAACCATAAAGATAATAAGATTGTCCAATGAAGAAAAATGAGTGTAGACTGGAACAATCAAGAAAACTTACTGGAAGAGGGAAGACTTGAGCTGACTTTTTGAGTCTCCAAGCCCAGAATGAGATACAGAAGTTATAGTTGTTTCATAGGATCAAGCAGAGTTAGCAAATTGGTTTCATCTTGTGCTAATTCCACAAAATAGATAGTGGCTGCTGCTGCCTAGAGCACTGTGTTGAGGAGGATGCTGAAACTGCTTCCAGGCTTGGATAAAAGAGTGCCAGGATCAATTAAGTGATATCTGCCACGGGCTACAAACATCTTATCTGGTTATGGAAGCAAAAGTCTCCAAGGACAATTTTGAACTGGTAGTGTTAAGATCAAACATCTGAACCCCACCTGAGCTAAAATAAATCAATAGAATATATTCTCCACCACTGGGAAATTCTTATCCTTTACATTTACAGAATTGTAAATGGGGAATCTCCATAACTGTCATTCAGCATTACGTCTTTAAACAGGTAAGCAGGTGCCACTTTGTAACATGGAAATTTTAATTTTCAGTTTAGTTGAGTGTAATGGTTTAAAAAATAATTAACATGGGCTCAGATAAAAAATGATGTATGCAGTGAGAATGTTAAAACACAGCCTGCTTAAATGTCTACCTCCATTTGGTGCCAATTTCTGGTTCCACACCAGATGGGCCTACTAATGGCTGTGGTTCTGTGGGTTCTAAGAGGAAATGGAGACAGAGAAGTTCTTAATGCTTCTCCTCACTACCCTCAGTATGGCTCTTCTCATAATTACATCTCCTCAATGATCAAAGAACTATAAGTCCTTTTCAGTATATCCTTGGTATTTATGAAGCTAAGATTATATTTAAATATATTATGTTGGGTGAGTTTTGCTTTAATCTCCAACAAATTGTCATGTTTCCCTTTAAGAGAACACTTTGCATTCTGTTGTCATAGCAACAAAATGTGCCAGTGGGCTGAAAAACTGACATTTCCCCCTGATGTTTATTATTCAGGATGCAGACACCATTTCCCCCATCACCTACATCAGCACTAAAGGGTCTCTCTATTTAAATGTAAATTGACCATAAAAAGATAAAAGACTCCAATTTTACTGGCCATGAAAGATGTCTGTCTTTGCTCTGCCTTTAAAAAAAAATTATTTCTACAGTGCTACTGATTCAATACTTTCCTAAAGAAGATGCTCTTTAAAAGTTGAAGGGACATTTACCATTCCACCAAAATCTGGGACTTTTCTTATGTTCATAATATGTCAAAAGAGAGGGAAAATTGTTCTTACCAAAAGAAGGAATAACCATGGCTAACATTTATACATGTAAATTTACACTTTCAAAGTATTTGCACAAACATCTCAACCAACTCTCTCTTGTGGACACTAGACAGGCTCAAAATGCAATGCCTTCTCAACAGTCTTCAAACCAAGGACACGCACAACCAGCCTGCTTCTAGTTTAGAAATAAGACATTCACACTCCTTTACAGAGAATTCATAAAAGGGTGGTTTTCTATGCAGATAGGTCTCTGTGAGACCAGAAAAAGTAGGCTTCTAAGTAGCCTCATCCAACCACTCTTTCCTCAGACAACCTGATCAGCACACGATGCCTTCTTTCCAGAATATGGATCCAAAGAAGGTAAGAGCATCAGCCCATGCTATAGTTGTATGATGTAAAACCTGAAAGCAAATACACTCAGTGAATTTCTCTTTCTTTGTTTATTTATATTTTTAGATCTCTTAAGTAAACAAAGAATAATCCTTTTACTTTTCAGTATTTGTGAAATCTAATAAGTAGGTCTGAGAATTTGAACATAAATGTAAATGTATTGAAAGACTAAATAATTGTATGAACTTGAAGAATGTTTTCTTGAAAGCTTTGGAAATTTTTTTCCAAAGTTAACCCCAACTCCAAGTCCTTAGAATTTTGAAGTAGTTTCACATCAGTAGAGTGATCGTACAAATAGAAGGCTGTGAGTAGAAAATAGAAATTATCCTCATTTCTCCTCATTTGGAATTTAGAAAATTCCAAATTCATACCTGCACATTCCTGCCTCAATAAGTAGAGATCAAAAGAAGTGATTGCTTTTTCTTTTTTTCTTTCTTTATTGTTGTTGATGCTCGTATAAGACCTTAAGTTGTATACTGGAAGCATCAGTGATTACAGTGGCAAGATGATGTGGCAATATAGTTAGATGCTCAAGCAATAAAATTAGAGACACATTGTTTTGAGTTCTTGCAATGCCATTCACTAGCTATGGGATCCTGGGAAGATAAACTTAACCTTGCTGGGCCTTAGTTTCCTCACCAGTAAAGTATATATCTTGTATTAGTGTTAATTTCATTTATCCTTGTGAACATTAAATAATATAATTGATATTAAGTGCTTAGCCCAATATCTGCCATACAGTAAATGTTTACTGGATGTCAGGTAATTTTATTAATATAAGAACAGGAGCTAAGCATGGATATCCCCTGGAATGTCATTTCAACCAAGTCCTAGATATGAACTTATTTATTGATATTTGCCTCTTTGACTTCCTCAAAACAGAGGGATGGAGAGGCCATTACAAGGCAACCAAATCATTAAATTTGTCAGTGAATGATTTTCACCACAGCCCCAAATAGCTTCATAGAACCAAAATAAGAGAGCACTTAAGAGTCACCTAGTTAGAAACTTTCAGATATGTAGTCACCTTGATCTTAAAAATCAGTAGTAAAGAATTCTATTTTCAAGCAGCCTTTTCTTGGATCTAATTGGAAACCCTCTGGCTAATATTTAAAATAATTTCCTCTTCTTTATTCTTTGATGATGAAGAATCACTGATCTCCGTGATTGTTTTAATAATCTTTCACAGTGCCAGAATTTAATCAAAAAATTATGGGTATCAGATTTGGAAATGGTATTACATATTTGCTAGTCTGAAGAATTCATTATAAAGATGGGGAAAAAAACATGTCATGAGAATTAACATCCCCAAGGTCATGAAGTTAGTGAATGATGGACTCAGGTTGGAACACAAACCTCCTGGCTCCCAGTCCATTCCATGAGGCACTAGCTCTGGGGTAGACATCACTAACTGTCTTAATGTGGGCTATCCTGATAGAAGAGCCTGAAGCAAGAGCAGGGATACAGATACTTTATGTGAGAAGTGATCCTAAGAAGTGTAAGTAAGTAAGACAGATAAAGGAGAGAAGCCAATAAAGCGTGTGCTGTTGAGTTGGTTCCCCTCTGAACAAGATGGAATCAATCCCTTTGGAGACCTTGAAAGAAACCATTTAGAAAGCACCTCAGAAATTTCACTCTGAAGGATTGGATGGTTGGAACTTTTGTCCACTGACCTCCTAGCCTCCTTAGGCTATCCTCCTAAGGGTTAGCCTCAAGCACTTTAACTTCATCACCTTCCCAGGCTATACCTTTGTGTGAGTTGAGTAGCCTTCCAACATTTTGGAGATAGCTCTGAGGTGCCGAGTAGAGACGCTCTATAGAGTGCTTGGGGGTGAGATAAACTGTCTATTATAGCTGTGCTGAAATCATATGGGCTGTGAGAATGTTACATGGGACAATGCAAGTGTCTGCTATCTTACTGCGCACCACTATCAGTTATCTTCTCTTTCTGAATAGAGAAGGGAAAGACTGCGCTTCTCAGCTTTTATGTAATAAGGTAGAGCCATGTGAAAATAAAATATGAGCAGTAATACCCTATCACTTCTGGTCTGAAACAGTTAAAAATCATGTGTAATTCTCCAGTACCTTTTCTTCCCTGCCATAGCACTCATGAAGGAGGCCTTGAGAAGGCAAGGCCAAAAGACCAAATCACCTGAACTGCAGAGTCATCATATGGGGGACAAATACCTTTAGGAGTCATCTAGGACCCGTAGTGGACTCTGTCTAAATAAGAAGTAAACTTTTGTTGTATTAAAGCCACTGATATTTGCGATCTTGTTTGTCACTGCAACGTACTTAGCCTATCCTGACTCATATAGGCACTCCCCTCTGCAAGTCATATATCTTAAGATATTTCTGACGTTGTAGGAATGTGCCATTGTGAAACATCTCACGTTATCTCAACTATTCTCCATGATGATTGTCAGTATATTCTTCCAGAGACTGGTCAAGATTAGGGCTGAAATCTGTGACCAGAGTAAAAAGTAAATCATATGTGGAGATATGTATTCTTGATCTCATTATCATCATACTCTAATAATTAAGATAATAAGCCTCAGTCAAACTGTAGACTGACTGATAAAACGGCTCTGCTGTGGTTGCAATAGTTGCACCCAATGCCAGCACTTCAATACAGTGATAAAGAAAACAGCTCCATCACTGGTTCATTCGTCTATCCATTAAAAACCTCTGGTTTTTTGGCGTTGTAATAGTCTATGCCTTTTTAAATGTTTATTTATGTATTTTGAGAGAGAGTGCAAGTTGGGTAGAGGCAGAGAGAGAGGGGGACAAAGAGAGAGGGAGAGAACGAATACCAAGTAAATTCCATGCCATCAGCACAGAGCCAAACATGGGGCTTGATCTCATGAATGGCGAGATCATGACCCGAGCCAAAATAAAAAATCAGACACTTAACTGACTGCCACCCAGATGGCCCTAGGCTATGCCTTTTTAAGACTACTTCCCTCATGAGAACATTTAGAACATCTTTACTAGTCAAGATTCAAGATGTTCAAAGACACTGTTAGTCAGATTACAGAGATGCTATAGTTATTACCCCACTGAGTTCCTTTACATCATTCTCCTTTTTCCTTCTATTGAGAGAAAACACACTTCCAAGGATCGAGAGGTATGCCTTCAAGGCTTTCTGGAGATGTACTCAGAGCAGAGAAACACATCTCTCAAACGTCTGGTTTGGATTCACCTCCTTGCAACACCTGTGTATTTACATGGACTTTGCCAACTCAGCCTTGATGGTTTCTGTTCCTATTGAGGTATATGATTCTGACCAAACCCCTGAATTTACTTTTTCTTCATATGCCAGCTTTTGTTTCTCTGTCTCTCTCAGGCCTGTTCTTTACTTTTCTACTTCTACTCAGCACTGACATCAATGCAGCAAATTCTACTAATGAGACACGGATAAGATAATCATTGAGCATTTTACTTCCATCAGGGCATCTAGAGGTTTCTCAGATAGCTGGATATTAGACCCTGTCCCAGCAGTATTTGTGCACGAGGCAGTTTTGGTAAAGAAATTCCAACACACATTTGCAAATGTCATGTAAAAGTTTCTCAGAGTCCCAAACTGGAAGATGACTGTGCCAGCATGCATTTCTTTTTTCTCCCATTTACTCTCAGGAGTAAATTGGCCCATTTATTATACAGCCCTTTACCTACATGAACATGACCATCCCCCTTAAGCAAAGCGAAGGAAGGGTGTTCAATGCTCAGACTTCCTTCAAAATGATTTCAGCATATTTGGGCCTAATGGTGGTATTTAAGTCGTGTTCTTTCTTATACTATAATTAAATTAACTTTAATTAGTTTCTATTCTACCCCACCCCCATCCTCAATGCTTCATATAATTGCTATGAGTCATCTCATAAAGGGACTACTAACATGGTTGTTAAAATAACACTGAAAGACACTGTATAATGAATAACTGGCAGAGGTCAGGGAAAAAGAGGAGGAGGAATCGTGAAATTATTTTTGTTAATTATAATGCTTTCATTTCTTATTTATTCACTGGATGTCTATTACGTGTGACACAGTTCTAGGCATAGTCAGTGATATGGAGTCATATGAAGTAAGTACACTCATAGTTCTCCAGGAAAAGAGTATACACACACACACACACACACACACACACACACACATATATATATATATACACAATGTGGGGGTATACACATGTATTGAAATGACAGGAAAGAATTCAGAAAAGTTTCGAAATTTCCATTCAAACTAAGTCTTGAAGGAAAAATAGTATTTCTTCTGGTCTAGATAGGACAGTGGGGAAATATTTTAGGCAAAGGGAATAAATAGCACAAAGAAAAGAATCAAGGTGGCAAATGAAAGTAAATACTTCAGGTTGGCTGGGGCCCATGATGCATGAAGAAGAGTAGTAGCTGGTAAGACTACAAGGGCAGACTCAAAACCAGATCACAGAATTCCCTGAGTGACAGACTGAAGAATTTTGACTCACTACAGTAAGTTATGGTGTGCCACTGATGATTTTTGAACTGGAAAGTCATATGATGTGACTGCTTTTGGATGGTTAACCTGGCAGCAGTGTATATAAAGGATTAGAGTTGAGCAGAAATATGTGGGGGAGGGGAGAAATCACTGCAAACTAAAGTGGAGGCACTTTTTAGTGTGTGTGTGTGTGTGTGCCTACCTTTAACTTATACATATTTAATTACGTAAAAATAGAAAAAGGAAAATAACATTTTGAAAACATTGTGATGTTTTTTGTACGCCATTTGACTCAAGAAATGTATACCCTGCAGTGAGCGTGAGAGGGGAGCATGTTTCCTCAGCAGGTCTCTCAGTTCTTCTGGGACCCTCGTATTATGAGTATCTCACCATGCTGAGCATGATTCTAGAATTAAAACATATGCATTTTGTTTTGGTGTAACATTGCTCCTCAGCTCAGACAATTGCTTTATCTAGTGCTCAAAAGAGGAGTGAGCCAGTCCAATCCTAAAGCAACCATTGGCTGCACTGGGTCATTTGTGACATGATGTCTGTTTCCAAAGTGATGTGTTCTTAAAATAGTTTTCAAGTGATTGTCTTATGCACTGACTTTTATACCCTAAACTCTATAAACTTTGTGATTCCAGCATCTTGTGATTACCTAAATGATATGTAATGGGGTTATGGGAGCCTGGGTGAACCTGGTGGTAAAGGGAGTAGAAAAAGAGAGATCGAAATGATTTCTATATCACAAATATCATCTATAGTAGTTGTTCAGCTGATTGATAACTTTTAAGTTTGAGGCCTGGGTAACATATAGAAATATGGAACTTTAGACAAATACCAGATTGTTGGGGGAGAGGTAATGAGATGAACCTTGGGAAAGTTTAATTTGAAGAGATATCCAGATTTCTAACAGAAAGTTATAAGGAGGTACCTGGACCTAAGTCAGTGGTTCCCAAAATTTGCCACGCTGGAATCACTTGGGGCATCTTTTAAAATAATGATGTTTGGTTATTATTATTTAACCAGTATTGTGTGCAATCTTGGCATTGAAAGTTTTATGACACCTCTAGGTGATTTTAATGGGTACCAACTTTGGGGAACACTAAGATAGGCAGAGAAATAGTTCAAGATGAAAACTCACAACTAATATACAGAAAGATGATGATGGAAGCTATAAGAGTGTTGGTAATTGCTTAGCAGGTATACTAAGAGAATAATAAAGGGTAGAATTCTGGAAGATTCCTGTCTCCTTACTGGCTATGAGAAAATATTAAATGATGGACAGCTAGGGTTAAGGATGCAGCCTCTGGCCACAGGCAGAATAAAACTACCAGAGTAATATCCAGGACCCCATCTCACCAACATTAATAATTACAATTACTTCTATGTGCCAAACACTACACTTATGACTCTATCATTATAATCATCCCCATCGTAAGCATCATCATCATCAATATTATCCAACAGTCATTGAATGATTAGTATGTGGCAACTTGCACACACTATTTCATTTAATCTTCACAACAATCCTATAAGGTCCTATTTTGTAAATAAGGAAAATGAGTGGCGCCCGGGTGGCTCAGTAGGCTAAGCATCCAACTTCGGCTCAGGTCATGATCTCACGTTTTGTGAGTTCAAGCCCCGTGTCAGGCTCTGTGCTGACAGCTCAGAGCCCGGAGCCAGCTTCGGATTCTGTGTCTCCCTCTCTCTCTGCCCCTCTCCTGCTCACGCTCTGTCTTTCTCTCTCAAAAATAAATAAACATTAACAATTTTAAAAAAAAAAAAAAAGGAAAATGAGGCTTAGAGAGATTAAGTAACTTGCCCAGATTCTGCCCATTGGCAGAACTAGGCCTTGAATCCATAAATATCTGACTACTGATCCTGAGATGCATTCATTATGTTCCTACCAGTTTAGGTAAGTACCTTTAGTAATAACAGAAAATAAATTGGCATTAATTTTCCAAAGCATTTTCATATCCCTTCTTTCACTTGATTCATTCAGAGAGAATATTATTGGCCTGATTTTACCAATGAGAGAACTGATACCCACAGAGGTTACATGATGTCCTTAAGGTCACACGATTTTATTGGTGGAGCCTGAGTTAGGTTGGTACAGAGTCATAGATTTTATACAATTTCTTACTGAAAGATTTCCGTAACCCACCGCCTCTCCCTGACTAGATCAGATGCCTGTCTTCTGTGTTCCCAAGGCGCTCTGTGGTTTGCGTTATCAGAGTACTTCCCATATTGCTTACCCGTCTCTCATTGCTTACCCTTCACTAAGTGAAGGCAAGACACTTCTATTACTCAGTCTTGTGTCTAAAACCTTAAAACTGTAAAAAAAAAAATTAAGCCTTAAAACTGTACCTCACATCTAGTGGGTATTCAATAAATATGGGTTGAAGTGAATTTGAATTTATTGAGGCCCTTCTAGGTGGTCTGTAGGGTATAAAAAGATGAGGCCAGCAGTCCTTGTCCTCTATCTAGACAAGCTTAAAAATGGTGGTATTATTTATGCATTATAATAGTCTTCAAAAAAGTTGCAAGAGCAGATAGGGATATTGTGTACAGCCACAGAATTTTCTAGCTTCTGCCTCATGAAACCCAGAAGCTTCCTCTCCATTTTTAAGCCCCAGGCTAGTGTGACTGGACAGCACAAAGGGGTAAAACAAAGGGCCAGTAATGAAGCCTAAGTAAGCGTTAGTTTCTCAAGTAGGAAATCGACTACATTCTCTATTAATTACTATTGATGCAGGAAAGGAAAAGGAACAAGGTGTCAAATTGGGTTTACTATGAATTGAGCCTAAAACAGAGACGGAGGGTTTCACATTTGTGAGTTTGTCTAAATCCCTAGTGTGAACTAGTTTTAGTAAATATGATTCTTTTTCCTCAAGGCAGAGGGCACATTTATAAGAGAGATAATAAAGGTCCTATTCAGTTTGACTCCAGTTTGCATTGTGTATGGTGATGCAAAATATGGACAACATGGACCCTGCCTTGGGGGAGAATTCCAGCTGAGCTAGAGAAATTGGTCTGACACGAAACCACCTCAACTAGCCACTTAAGGATTATATGAGAGCAACCGCGTCAAGATGTAGTAGTGGAATTAAGTATCAGAAAGAGCAGATAGGGGACTAAAGGAGAATCCATGAATGTGGGCAGAATCACAAGAGAAGAAAGTAGATTGAGGTAGAGACCTGACTCGGGGCTTACCGAAGCGACGGCACTCAGACACCCTGAATCCTACTGACATATTTAAGGCTACTTTCAGGAAGAAATAGGGAAGGATTTTATTATGGCCTCAAATGGGGAAACAAGTTTTAGCGTCAAGGGAAAATTAGTAAAATTAATTAAATGGTAAGCCAGGGCATTGGCACTTGTGGGCTTGTGAAACAAGATTTCGGGAAGAGTTCAAATTCTGTGACTTTCTCTGCTGGCTCAGAGAAATGTCTCTGAATGCCGAATCCCATACTTTATTGCCAGAACGCCCACCAGTCTGCAGTGGGTTTGGTTTATGCTAAGCAAAGGAAGAAAATGAACTCCCGGAAATTCTGCAGGAACCATTTTAATACTGAAATTTTACATGTTGTGATAAATTTTAAAAAAGAACAGGAATTTGTGCCACCGTTTTTCAATTTCTGCAAAACAGGTCAATTTGGGGAATGAAAGAGCAACAAGTCAGTCATGAAGGAACAGAAAGATTTGGAACACAGATTTCAAAGGACCCAAAGTAGGAAATCAGGCAGATGATTCATCATATTAGGGTTTTCATAGGAAATTATGAATTGGAACAATTTTCTGCATAAGCCGAAGTATGCTGCAGAAGGTACCGGGCCCAGACACCTAGGAACAAAGATACTTGCTGCCACCCAGAGCAAATGTAAAATGACTGGCAGGCAAAATGTAAATTGCCAAGGGCATCTTTCAGTACGCAGAAGGGGACATTTTGGGGGCTCCGATTTTCCGCTTGCTAGAGAACAAGAAACCTACTGCTCTCCATTCTATTTCAGCCACCCATTCCCAGTCACATGTTAGGACCACCTTGTTGTCATAAGAATCTGCATCCTCTTTGAAATCACTAATTTAGATATCCCACTCTCCAACACAACTTCCTGTTCTTCCAGTTCACTTGCTCACATAGTTTTGCTGAGACAGGTCTTCATTAAGATCTCCATTGACACGTTAAAAAAAAAAAAAAAGGAGGGGCGCCTGCGTGGCGCAGTCGGTTGAGCATCCGACTTCTGCTCAGGTCATGATCTCGCAGTTCGTGAGTTCGAGCCCCGCGTCGGGCTCTGTGCTGACAGCTCAGAGCCTGGAGCTTGCTTCGGATTCTGGGTCTCCCTCTCTCTCTGCCCCTTCCCCACTCATACTCTGTCTCTCTCTGTCTCTCAAAAATGAATAAACGTTTAAAAAAAATGTTTTTAAAAAGATCTCCATTGACATCTTCATTTTCCATCCCTCAGTTCCCTCCTACCTCACTTTCTCCTTACTCATAATATATCTGATGGTTCATCATTACTACTGACCCTTTGAAAATGTTGAAAATGCTGTTAATGCTCTTTTCTTTTCCTTCGTTTTTACACCAGTAAAATACAACACTGGATGAAACCTACCACTCCCATCATCTGTGATTGCAATTGAAAGGTTGATAGAGAAAATTCCAGAGCCATAAAAGTTGGGTAATGCTTATACATTTATGACAAATTATCAACTTGGCATTAAACACTGCAAAAGTCTTATTATGTTTCTCTGGTTAAGTTTGCTCTCTTTCTGCAAGAACTAGTTTTTTTTTTTTTTCCTTTCTTCTAACTCACCAAACTTACCTTCCCTCACTGCTTAACTTCCTTCTCTTGAGGATGATCTTGCCTGATATATCAAAAATAGCCCTCAGACAGGCATTACCCCATCTTGCATCTGTGATTATCTTCTTCCTCTCCCCTTTGACTACAATGGAAAAGTAGCCCTCATGCTAACAAAGCCCAGATCTTCTGCATGTGCTCTGCTTCCCACCTCACCCCACCTCTTACAAGACCTTTACTGTAAGTGTTCAAAGATATTTATTAACTCCCATCTAAAATACTTCTTTTGCTCCCATCTTCCATCCTGTTATTGATCTGTGTCTATTCTAAACAAAGTCAAGCTTCCCCAAAGAGCTATCTATACACTAACTCCACTTTCGCACTTCCCATTCAGTTTTCCATGGCTTCAATCCTCATCACTCCCCTGAAGTATCTCTTGCTTAAGCAGTCCCTATTGACTTCCATGTTGCTAAATCTAGTAGATGCTTTTCATTTCTCATCTTTCTTGATGTTTTGACATTGATATTTGACTGAGTTGACCACTCTGTGCATTTGAAACTCCCTAGTTTTCCTTCTGACTTTGTGGTTCTCCCTTCTCAGGTTTTGGGTTTTTTGTTTGGTTGGTTGGTTTTTTACCTGTTGTTGCCACCTCTGCTTTGAGCTCCAAATGTGTACTGAATATTTATATTCTTACAGGCATATCAAACTCGACATGTCTAAAATGGGACTTAATCTTTTTATCCCACCAAAAGAGATCTGCCCCTTTTCCAATGTTCCTGGTCTCTGTAAATAATACCACCTGCCTCTCATTAACTTAAAAGAAAACAAGGCCCTGAATTACCAACCTCTGATAACCTCTCCAGCCACATCTCTGGTCAGCACTGTTTCCTACTCACTAAGATCTAGCCCTACTAGCTTCCTTTTTGTTCTTCAAACAATATATGTTAAGACTTTGGTGCATACTGTTCTTATGTTTGAAACCTTTTTTCCTAAATAACTCCTGCATATTAAGACTCAACTTAAATGTTTGTTATTCAGAGTAGATTTTCCTGATATCTAGTTTAAATTAGATCATCTCAGAATTTGTTACTATCAATTTATTTTCATAATTGTTTATTTAACATTCACGTAACCTTGAAATTGCTCATTCCATGAGGGCAAGGAATACTTTTTGTTCATCACTGTATGTCTAACACCTAGTACAGTGCTATTACATGGTAGGTAATTAAAAATAGTTAATGAAGGAATGAATGACTTATAATAGGACTTTAATGGAATTCTCAATATTAAGAAAATGGTGTCCTGTATTACCACAAATTTTAATATACCTCTAAAATTTTTGGCCAACTCAAGAAGACACAATAAAAGAAACAAGGGCTTTAATGATAGCAAAAGAGCTGAAAAAATTTTTATTGACTCACTGCCTATTTAGAAAAACAGTGAGATCCCACAGAAAAATTAATAGAACACTTAAATGGCTTAATAAGGTAACTAGGTTCACACTAAATATATAAATCAAATATTTTTCCACCAGAAATAACCAGTTATAAAGTAGACTATAGAAAAGATTTATTTCAAATAGTAAGAAAAAATACTTAGCAATCAAGTATAAATAACTTCAGGTTGCAGATGTCAAAGCAAAGATAACTTGGTCAGATGCTCTTCTCGGAAACCAGCTGAAACCAATGAGGAAAGTGAAAAATAGAGAAAAAATTAGATTCTCATTAAAAGTAAGATCACAATCTATGAATAAGGTTGTCCAATGCAGAGAAAATTTGAACTGGTTGAATGAGAAAACCGAGAATAGAACACAAGTCTCAGTGGATCTCTGTTAACATGGAAGGTTCTATAAAAAGGGATGCACCTCCTTACAGTCCAAACCAATAGTCTCTTAAAAATAGTCAATGTGTTCTGAGCTCTGTTAAACCTGTGGAATGGCAGAGGAATAACGGCTGAATGAGGGAATATACAGACACAGGTGAGATGGGGGAATAAAGGTCACTGGCAGTCAGCTCTGATATAATTACACAGAAAACCTGTAACACAGGCTTTATTGCCAACAAGTCAGTACTCTAGGGATTCTCAACTGAGTGTAGTACAACCTTCCACTCCCCAGGGCAAGGTGTCTTGATCTCGATGCTACTGATATCTTTGTGCCACATAATTCCTTGTTGTGGGTGGTATCCTGTGCACTGTAGGATGTTTAGCATTATCCTTGACCTCCCCAGTTGGGACAATAAACAATATCTCTAGATACTGCCAAATGTCTCTTAGGGAACAAAACCAAAACCATCTGGGTTGAAAATACTCACTGCCAGAGGACTTTTGTAAATGTGTGGGGGTGTTTCAGAGTGTCACGATGACTGAGGTGGGGGTGTTGCTGGCATTTAGTAAGTGTGAATATATATATATATATATATATATATATATATATATTAACCTTTCATTCGTTCTCTCTGCCCCACCAGAAGCAGTAGAGTGACCCCTTTCCTAATGCAAATTTCCAAGCCTAGTCAGGGCCTGAGCTGAAGAAAAAAAGTTTAAAGTTGGATGTAAGAAATTTTATTTAGATTATATTGAGTCTTTGATATATAAAAATTAGATGTTTTTATTAATACCCTAGAGTGACCAAAAAGCTATTATAGCTACCCAATATGTCACCCAGGGGCAAGAAATAAATGTCCAATAAAGCATCTTTGAAGACAGTGGTGAAAGATAAATAAAATTGATTATTATATTCGTTAAGTCCAGCCCATTTGATAATTAAGTTATTAAAAGAAGACCTGAGTATACACATTGAAGGGGCCCATGGTGTTCCAAAGAAAGATTGATATAGAAATATTAACAGAACAAATCTTTGTAAAATTACCTAACTTCAAAATCAAACAAAGCATTCTATTGACATTCATGCAAAATGATCACTTATAATGGAAATAAGAACTTATAAATGGAAATAAGGTCTCAAGCTTCCTGCTAAAATTTTGTCGAATAATGTTAAGAAAATCTTCAGGGAAAGATAATGTGACTCAAGAATGGTATGCCCATGCAAACTTTCAAACATAAAGGTAATTGAGAACCATCTCTAATATGTAAAAACACAAGAAATAGAGTAGACATGAGCAATCCTGAAAAATACTTGAAGTCAAAATCAAGGCAAACTAGAGAAGGATGGAAAAAAGTAAAGGGATTGATAGTGAGCCTTAAATCTGTTAAATACAGAACTACTATTAAACAATGATTGGAATTATAGAACACACAAAAGTATATGCTTATATACATATAGAAAAATTAGTATAAAAAACAAAAGACAGAAACTGTTAACAGTGACAGATGATAGGAGGAAGCAAGCACTGCTAGTTGCCTATCAATATCTATTCTCCATTCCTTTCTTATTAGCAAAACTCCACTTTTATTTGGGAAAGCAGTGCATCCAATTAAAAGTATTAACTTTCTCAGACTTTCCTTCCGTCTTGGCTGGACATATGATCAAATTCTGGCCAATTAGATATAAGTTTCTAGATGATGGTTCCAGGAAAGCTTAATGGGACAGACTCAGTTGGCTAACATGCCCTTTACTCCTTGGTCCTCCCTATAACATAAACTTGAGGCTGGTGGTTTAATACCATGAATTGACAAGCATGAAGGTGAATGCTACATGCTACATGCTACATGCTATAGGAAACAGGGTAAAAAGATATGAAAGACGGCTGGGTCCCTGATGGCTTCTCTGAGCCATACTAGCTCCAGATTGCCTACTACTGGAGTTCTTACTGTATAGAATGAACAAGCCACTGTCTATTTAATCCACTATTAGTAGGACATTCCATTATTCGTAGACAAATGCATTCTAAAATCATACTGAGGGACTAGAGATATGATATTATGAGGAAGATATACTTCCATTGTACATTTTTCTGTACTGTTAATGTGCTTTGCTATGTGAATATCTTACTTTGCTTAAGTTATTTTTTAACCTAGAAAATAGTAATCAAAAATGAGTAGTAATAAACATGAATTCAGAATATATATAACAAATGTGTGACCTTACTGAAGTACATACGAGAATATATTCACACATGATAAGATGACTTAGAAAGAAATTAATTATCCCACAGCAAAACTTGAAATATATTTTTCTTTTAAATTTACAAAGAGTTTTCAAAATTCATCAGGAAAAATAAACATAAAAATAGTCAATAAAATTTTGCAAAGGATGAGTAATGAAGAGGCTGTTAAATCACCTGGCATTAATGTATATTCTAAAACTCTAATAATTAGGACAATAAGATATAAATACAAGAATAGACATACATATCTATACGACATTATAAATGTCTCAGAAATAGATCTTAATCTATAGAAAAATGGAGTATATGACAAAGCACCATGTCAAATCAATGAGGAAAAAGGAACTTTTCAATGCTGATGCTGGAACGGTTGGTTGGCAATTTGGAAAATTAAAAAAAAAATAGGTTTCTTAGTTTGTACCATCCACCAAGAATAATTACAAGTGGATTCGAAATATTAATTACAGACTTCGACTTCTAGCAAAATGATGCACCAATTTCAGTGACAAAATAAAAACAAGAATTTTTTTTTGAATTCATGCTTGTACTCTCAAAGAAAGCGGAAGTAGTAGGTGACAGAAGCAAGGAGAAGTAGGCAATAAGCTCACAAGCTGACTATCAAAAATCTTTGAGAATAAAGAAAATTTAAGCAATCCAATAGAAGACATGAAATGGAAAAGACCAAATTAAAACATGGTAAATAGAAAAGGTAAAATAAGATGGCAAACATAAATTCAAGTATATCAGTAATCACAATAAATATTAATTGACTAAACTATCAGGTTGAAAGACAGATACTCATAAAAAGGAATTTTTTTTTTAAATCAGCTATATGTTATTTACAAGAGGCCTGCCTAAAACTTTGGGCAATAAAATGACTGAATGTCAAGGATGGATAAAAATAGATGACTCACAGAATCAAACATGGGTCACCTCTGTGTATATCAGAAAAGTTAACTTGAAAGTAAACAGCATTGGAGGAGCTTGGGAAGATGATGGAGTAGGAGGATGCTGAGTTCACTCTGTCCATGTTTACAATAGATATCATCCCTATCCAGGTAGATAAACTTGAGAGAAATCTGAAGACCAGAACAAACTCCACAACTAAATATAAAGAAGAAGCTGCATCCAGAAGGTTAGGAAGGTCAGAAAGGTGAAGGGAGGTTGCCCCTAGGAGGGAGAGAGCTGAATGTGCAGAAGGCAGAGAAATGGGCCCTCATATCAGGGAGCTCACACAGGAAAGACTTATCCCCATAAAGTCTGGCTTTAAAAACCAGAGTGGCTGAATTCTGCGAGTTTGTAAAACCAGTGGTACTTGGGGCCTGTAGCTTTCAACATCCGCTGACTCGCCACTGGACAAGCCAGGAAGATGAGTGATAGCTGGGTTGCCACCCCGCATGGAGAGGCAACATAAAAAAGGCAGTTTACACAACACCAGGGGGCAAACAGGAAACAGATCTGTTCATACTGATTTCAGAACAAGTTGTGGGACTTCTCTGAAAATGAGGGACCCGACAGGTGCCATTTTCCTCCCCCACGCCGCAGCATAAACACAGAGCCACCTGGAGAAGGCAGCTCTACACAGACACTTGCTCTCTAACCTGCTAGCAGTGCACTGTGTCCTCAAGTTTTTCTGAGAAGTCACCCCCTCCAAGCCTGCTAGCCTTGGTCCTGGACTCAGGACAAATTATTTTAAAGCCTTATGCACATCCCACCCAGTTGCTATCTTGCACCGGGCCCAGCCTCATCCCCCTGGCCACTCCTGTGTGCAGCCCCCAGCCACTGCAGTGCTTCAGTGGATCTGGTATAGGACTAGCCGCCCAGCGCAAATTGTGCTAACACTGCTGCCCCACTCCCAAGTTCCCTAGGGGCATGCCTACTCAGAGCTGGCCTATCTGAGCCCCATTGACACCACACTGAGCAAGCACAGCCCATAGCTCGCAGAGAGTAAGTGCAGACAACTGCACTGAAAGGAAAAGTGACTCAGATACAATAGCAAGGCATAAGCAGCACACATAGGATCCTCTTCTGAAGTGCCAGGTGCTGGTGAACAGGGGACACCGCCCTGCAGGGCACTCCATGATCTCCTCTTGATAAAATCACTACTTTCAAGGGCTGAAGACATAGCTTGCTTTGTGAACACACAGAAACAGACACCCAGAGACAGACAAAATGAGGAGAAAATGAAGTTTATCCAAAATGAAAGAACAGGAGAAGGCCATCACCAGAAATCTGAGCAAAACAGATATAAGTAACATGTCTGATGGAATATTTAAAGCAGTGATCATGAGGGTACTCACTGGACTTGAAAAAAAGAGTGGAAGACATGAGTGAGACCCTTAACAGAGAGGTAAGGAATAACATAGCAGAGATAAAGGGCTCAATGAACAAAATGAGAAAAAAGCTAAATGAAATCAACAGCAGTCTGGAAAAAGCAGAGGAACAAATTAGTGACATAGAAAACAAAGTAATGGAGAGTAATCAAGCTGAACAAAAGAGAAAAAATAGTTACACAGAATAAGAATAGACTTAGGAAACTCAGTGACTCTCTCAACCATAAAAACATTCATATTATAGGAGTCCCAAAAGAGGAAGAGAGAGAAAAGGGGGCAGGTTATTTACTTGAAGAAATAATATCTGAAAACATCCCTCGTCTGGGGACAGACACAGATGTCCAAATCTAGAAGCCACAGAGAACTCCCATCAAAATCAACAAAAGCAGGCAAGCAGCAAGATATATTGTCATTAAATTTGCAAAATACAGTGATAAAAAATCTTAAAAGCAGCAAGACAGAAGAAGACAGTAACTTACAATGGAAAACCCATCAGTCTAGCAGGAGACTTTTCAACAGAAACTTAGCAAGCCAGAGGCAGTGGCATGATATATTCAAAGTGCTGAATGGGAAAAATCTGCAGCCAAGAATACTCTATCCAGCAAGGCTGTCATTCAGAACAGAAGGGGAGATAAAGAGTACCAGACTATTTATCCCAGCAATCAACAAAACTAATAAGCAACCTATGGAACTGGAGATGATATTTGCAAATGACATATCTGATAAAGAGCTAGTATCCAAAATACATAAAGAACTGATAAAACTCAATACCCAAAACCCAAATAATCCAATTAAAAATGGGCAGAAGACATGAACAGACATTTCTCCAAAGAAGACATCCAGATGGCCAACAGACATGAAAAGATGTTCATCATCACTTAAGGGAAATGCAAATCAAAACTACAATGAGAAATCACCTCACACCTGTCAGAATGACTAAAATCAACAACACAAGAAACAACAAGAGCTGGAAAATATGTGGAGAAAACGGGACACTTGTGCACTGTCAGCAGGCATGCAAACTGGTGCCGCCTCTATGGAAAACAGTATGGAGGTTCCTCAAATAGAACCACCCTAGACCCACTAATCACACTACGGGGTATTTACCCAAGGAATACAAAAACACTAATTCAAAGGGATACATGCACCCCTATGTTCACAGCAACATTTTTTACAATAGCCAAGATATGGAAGCAGCACATGTTTCTATTGATTGATGAATGGACAAAAAAGAAGTCATATTATATGCAATGGAATATTATTCAGCTATAAAAAAGAATGAAATCTTGCCATTTGCAACAACATGGAAGGAGCCAGGGAGTACAATGCTAAGTGAAATAAGTCAATCAGAAAAAGACAAATACAAAATGATTTCATTCATATGTGGAATTTAAGAAGCAAAACAAATGAATAAAGGGAAAAAGAGGTAGAGAGAGACAGAAACCAAGAAACAGACTCTTAACTATAGAGAACAAACTGTTGGTTACCAGGGTGGAGGGGTAGGCAGGGATGGGTTAAATAGGTGATGGGGATTAAGGAATGCACTTGTGATGAGTACTAGGTGGGGTATGGAATCGTTGAATCACTATATTTATACTTGAAACTAATATAATACTGTTAACTAACTGGAATTAAAAGAAAAACTTACAAAAAAGTAAATAGCATTAAAAGGTATAAAAAGTATTAGTTACATAATAGCAAAATGATCAGTTGACTAGAATATAAAATAATCATTAAGTTTCATGAACCAAAAAACATAGTCTCAAATAAATAAGAAGAAAAAATTGATGGAAGTGGAAAGAAAAATGGACAAATCCACAATTATAATGGGAGATTTTAATATTGCTCTCTCAATAACTGATCAATCAAGGAGACAAAAATAGTAAGGCTACAAAAAAAATTGAACTACACAATTAACAAGAATTTGGTCTAACTGACATATATATTACCTCACACAAAGCCATGAGAAAATATAGTCTTCTCAAGTTTATTGGGTAATATATAAACAGTGAACATGACTAGATTGAGCCTCATCTCTATAAATACCAAAATACAAAACAAAAAAACCCAAACGTACAAAAAAGCAGATATCACACAGAACAGTTTCTATGACCACAATGCAATAGCTATAGAAAGCATTAAAAAAAGAGGGCATATATATATATATATATATATATATATATACATATATATATATATATATATAGGAGAGAGAAAGAGATGAGTTCATATGTGTATATATATATGAATAGTTCAAAGAAAACATTGTAATGGGAATTTGAAAAAATTTAAAATTTAAAACCAATGAAAACATGAATCGTTAACTCAAGAGATGTAGATACAGCGGTACATAACTAATACACTTATAGGCTGATAAGTAGGCCTTAGAAAATATTAAGCATTAAAAATTGGAAGAAGTTAGAAAATGAAGCACAAACCTAAGAAAATTAGAAAAAGTAAAATCATAATACAAAGGAAATTAATGAGATAGAAAATAATACAGAGCATCAACAAACCAAATCCTGGTCTTTTGAAAAGACTAGTAAAATATGGAAACCACATAGTGAATATATTTATAAAAAAAGAAAGAAAAAGCATGTTAAAAATATAAGGAATGAAAAGCAGGGATATAATTAGAGATACTGAGGAGACTAAAAATTCATATGGAAATATCATGACCAACTTCATGCCAATAAATCTGAAAACATAAGAAATGAATTTTCTAAGAAATAATTACTAAAACTGGCTTAAGAAATAACAGAAAAAAACCTTGAATATATCTATATAACCAATAAAGAAACTGAATAAACATTTTAGAATCTACATACAAAATCACCAGGCCAGACAATTTCACAGACAAATTCTACCCAAATTTCACAGAACAAATATTTTCTTTCTTATGCTCTTGAAGAACAGACAAGCTCTATCCTACACAAACTGTTCTAGAGCAGTGGTTCTCTAACCTGGCTTTACATTATAGTCACCTGGGGAGCATTTTAAAATATTGATGCTTGGATCCACCTCGAGAGATTCTGATTTATTTGGTATGGGCCAAAAAACCCTGAGCATTATTTTATAAACAAACAAAAATCAAAAAACAAAAATTACCCCAAGTAATCCAAATGCTCATCTGGGAATCAGTGAACGAGTGAATAAAATAATAAATAGGTAAAGCTCACTTTTTGAGGCAAATACAAATAATACAAAATCCCAACTCAAAAAATGCAAGGAAAATATCATAGATTAATCTCATTTATATATAATTGCAAAATTCTGAATAAAATAGTAGAAAAATCAAACATGCATTAAAAAAACACATGATGACCATGCGTGGCTTAATCTAGGAATGCAAAGATCTTTTAAGCTGATAAGAACAGATACTACACTTGATTTTAGCCAAAAAGCTGAGACGTAATACAAAGGTCTTTTAATATTAACATATTTATTACTACAAATCATTGTTTTAACAGATTAAAGGGGGGAAATCTTATCATATTGTGGCTACAAATTTTTTTGGAGAAAATCCAAAGCCTACTCAAGAATGAAATAACTTTTAGCAAACTACAAAGATTTGGGATCTTCCTTAACCTGATAAAAGCTATCAACGCCTGGGGTGCCCGGGTGGCTCAGTTGGTTAACTGTCCACCTTGCACTCAGATCATGATCTCGCAGTTCATGAGTTTGAGCCCTGCATGGGCATTGGGCTCTCTGCTCTCAGAACAGAGCCCACGTCAGATCCTTTGTCCCACCCCCACCAACCCGTTGCACATTCTCTCAAAAATAAATAAACATTAAAAAAAAAGAGCTATCAACCCCCAAACCAACAGCAGACACCGTACTTACTGGGAAAGTATTCAAAATACAGTATTTCTTTTAAAGTTGAGAAAGTGACAAGAATAACACTATTGTTACTTTTATTAAGCATATAGTAGAGCTCCTAGCTGGTGCAAAGAGACAAGGAAAATAAAGTGCACAATTGAATACAAAGAGCCACAGCTGTGATCACTCACAAATGACAGTGCTATAAGAGATGACCAATATAGGGATTTGTATCATGCTTGTTGATCAGGAAAAAATATTTGAAACGTCACAATTGTTTCCAAGTTAATCAATAAATTCGAGGGAATTCCAATTTAAGTTCTAAAAGGGCATTTCACAGAAAGGGACAAACTGACCCTGGAATTTACTAGGAGACATGAAAGATCAAAAAATAATCAAGAAAGTGTCAAAGAATGATTTAAAAAAAAGGGAGAACTTTCCCTACCAGATATTGAGATTCATCATAAAGCTATAGTAATTAACAGTGGCTATTGAATCAGGGCTCAACAAATATAACAATGGAACAGAATAGAAAGCCCAGAAAAAGACCGATATTTATATGGCAACTTGATATATGATAGAGATAGCATGATTACTCCGTGTGGGCAAAATGTACTACTCAATAAATAGTGCTGTGGCAGTTTGCTGTTTATTTGGAAAAAGAACATGAAAACCCTACCTCACATCACATAGAATAATAATTCCATGTGAATCAAATACCTAAATTTGACAATAGAAACTTAAAAATTTTTAGAGCATGGAATATTTTCACATCATTGAATTAAGATACAATTTTTTAATAAGACAAAATAATATAAGTCATAAAGGCAATAGTTGATAAATGTACGACATTAAAATTAAAAACTTGTATACATCATAAAATGTCATAAACTAAAAAGACAAGTCATAGACTTGGAACAGGTATTTGCTTTTTTTTTTACTTGAGGATAGAATTTTATTTTATTTTGTTTTATTTTATTTTATTGTATTTTATATTTTATTTAAATTCAAGTTAGTTAACATAGAGTGTAGTCTTGTCTTCAGGAGAACCCAGTGAGTCATGTCATACATATAATACCCAGTGCTCATCCCCAAAACTGCCTTCCTTAATGCCCATCACCCCTTTAGCACATCTCCCAAACACCTACCCTCCATAAACCCTCTGTTTGTTCTCTGTATTTAAGAGTCTCTTCTGGTTTGTCTCCCTGTTTTTATCTTATTTTCCTTCCCTTCCCCGATGTTCATCTGTTGAGTTTCTCAAATTCCACAAATGAGTGCAATCATATGATATCTGTCTTTCTCTGACTGACTTATTTCGCTTAGCATAATACCCTCTAGTTTTATCCATGTTGTTGCAAATGGCAAGATTTCTTTCTTTTTCATCTTCAAGTAGTATTCCATTATATACATATACCATATCTTCTTTACCCGTTCATCAGTTAATGGGTATTTGGGCTCTTTTCATAATTTGGCTATTGCTGATAGCACTGCTATAAACATTGGAGCACATGCTATGCCCCTTTGAATCAGCATTTTTGTATCCTTTGGATAAATTCCTAGTAGTGCAATTGCTGGATCGTAGGTAGTTCTATTTTGAATTTTTTGAGGAACCTCCACACTGTTTTGCAGAGTGGTTGTACCAGTTGGCATTCCCACCAGCAGTGTAAAAGGGTTCCCCTTTCTCCATATCCTCACCAACATCTGTTGTTTCCTGAGCTGTTAATTTTAGCCATTCTGACCCATGTGAGGTGGTATCTCATTGTGGTTTTGATTTGTATTTCCCTGATGATGAGTGTAGCACACAGGGATTTGAGTCAAGAATAAATAATTCCAACAATCCAGAATTCACAGAAAGCCAACAACGCAATAAAAAATGAACAAGTGATGTGAACAGACAATTCACAAAGAGCACTCCAATTCATCCAATTGTATGTGATAAAGTAGAAAAAATGTATAAACTCGAAATTATGGACATCTATCAGGATAAATCCTGAAAGTACAATATTGAATGACAAAAGTCAGTTGGAAAGGATTCTACTTAGGTAAAAATTTTAAAGCTCGCAAAACAATACTTCATAATGCATATGGTTGTAAACATATATAAATAATATAGAAACATGCAGGTAAATTACATACACAAATTTTAGCATAGGTAGGGAAAGGGATGGAGATAGGTCTTTAGCTACAGCTATAGCTGTATTTTTTATGAAAAAAAACTTAAGTAAATATGGCAAACTGTTAGCATCTGTTAAATCGGAATGTTTGATTAATGGGTGCTTGTTATATTAAATTTATATACTTCTCTTATGCTTGAAATATATCATATCATGATTTAAATTACATTAAAAAAAACTTTTAAACCTTAAATGACTGTGAGAAAATATGGGTGAATATTTATCTGCTCATGGGAAAAGGGAAGGCCTTTTAAATATAAAAAAAAATAAATCAGAAAGGAAAAGGTTGATAAATGTGACTACATAAAAATGTAAAAACCCTAAGTAAAAACACTTCAAAAGTTTTTTTTTATTTCTTTATTTTGAGACAGACAGAGACAGCATGAGCGTCAGGAGGGGCAGAGAGAGAGGGAGAGAAAGAGAGAATCCCAAGCAGGCTCCTCACTGTCCACGCAGAGCCCAACATGGGGCTCCAACCCACAAACCTGTGAGGTCATGACTTGAGCTGAAACCCAGAATCTGATGCTTAACTGACTGAGCCACCCAGGCACCCCAGCACTTCAAAAGTTTTAATTACAAGAGTGAATAAAATGTTTATAATATGTATAAATTATATATACATATATACAAAATCAGCATTAATGTAAAAAAGCACTCAATATCAATTTGTTCATCAAATGTGAATATTAATAAACAAGAATACTTAAGGTTGATGAGTATGCAGTGAGATCGGCACTTTTATCAACTGCTAGTGGGAATTAAAAGGACCGATCTTTGGGGACAGCAATGGACAACGCTAAAAGGACCATTATAATTGTTCTTATTAAAAACAGACATTAACCTAATAAAAATTATGATCTCTGAGGGGTGAGAAAGCAGAAATGACTTACATTTCCTATGTTGTATACTTCTTTGTTTTTTTAGCACCTGGTATATTTTGCTTTTATAATTTAAGCTCATAATTACTTTTTACTTTAAAACATTTCAGTAAGAAAACAACAAGTTGTATCTTTTAGCCTCTAATTCCACTTCTAAAGACACCATCTTAGAGAAATAATTAGATGTGTGCACAAAACTTAATATGCCAGATGACCCTTGTCAGTTTTACAATGCTGAAACATAGACACAGTCTAAATATTAAGCATTAGAGGAATAATTAAATGCACTATTGTGCAAAAACATAAAGAGGTGATATGCTGATATTTAAAAATATGTTTTTAAAAATTATCACACAAGAAAATGCTTACTGTATGACTGTATGAAAAAAGAAAGGATAGCTCAGGGATGCCATTCGGTGTCAAGCTAATGAAAAAGCTTTGAAATGTAATCCAAGTTGAGAAGGGGACAAATGAATGGTCTTTGTTATAATAAGACCATAGTTATGCTGACGAGGGAGCCATCCATCTCCTTTGTAGACCCAGGGAAGGATTCGGGCAGGAAAGAAATTCTCCCTGTGAGATGTGCCTTTAAATTTTTTTTTATTTTGTTCTTCCCAAGAACATAAAAATATCAAAAAGCAGACTGCAAGCTGGAACATAGGATCACCCTGACATTCTTCCTCCCTCTGCCATTCCCTCCTCCATTTATGGGATTCACACCTCACCACTGTCCCTCTATCTGGCAGAACAGCTGCAACAGACAACCCATGTTGGAGACCAACATTTTCCCAGGAGAGAGCGAGAGCGAGAGCGAGATTGGCATTAGCCTAGAACTTGCAAATAACAGACCCAGAAGAAACAGGTCACCAGAGGCCCTGAGGAAAGAGTAGTTTGAGCTCTTTTCTTGCAAATTTCTGTGACGTTCATTTGTGAGGGTCATAAGATAGTAACTGCTATGAGGAGGAAAATATCCATTCCCACTCCCACAGGAGGGCAAAGAATGGTCTACAGGGCTTTAGGAAGATAGGCCCAGAAGTTGATAACTGAGCCAAAACATTTGCCCTTGATCGCCAGCTCCACCAAGAATATCTAAAGATAAATCATATAGGTCAAAAAATAAGAAGCCTACCTTGCATCCTGTATACACATAAAATATATCATATTTGTAGGCATAGAAAAAGAGCAAAGGGAGAGACAACTAAAATATTAGTGTTTTTCCCAGGGTTTGAAATTACAAGTGATTTTTATTTTCTTCTATAGCACAGCATTTTAAAATATTAATTGATGCTTGTTTTCTTTCTTGATAATCCTTGCTGCCCTGCAGTACAGCCCACAATTAAAATTAGACACAAGCAACTGAAGTTTATTGCCCCAGGGAAGGGAGAACAAGAAATAACCCAGCAAAACAATGAGTCAAAATTTTTACAGTTGAGTTTCAAACTAAAACTGTAAAGTCCTTAGCTAGGATGAGAGTCTGAAAGCCAAAGAAACTTTGATTTGCTAGAGTGAGGCACCCAAGAGAGAAAAATAACATTATGCAATTCTAAAAACTTGCTGTTCACGAAGACTGGTGGACCCAGTATTTATATCATAACTCATTCAGTAGAGAAGAATTTTTAATGCTATAGGAGTGGTTTTCCAGCCATAAAACGAGAGAAGAATCCCTTCTGTACTCTTAGATGTTTGGAGAGGTTTGAGAGACTACAGATGCCCTCTACCCAGGTCAAAAGGCACTGACACGGGGATGAAAAGTTAAAAACAAATATCAGATCGATTTGAGAATTCTCAATGTGCCACATTTCTCAACTGCATCTGTTGGAGGAGGCGGCCTCTAAGATTGTGCCTTGTGACAGTGGAGTAGCTGTGTTGGAGTCAAAATGGCAGCGTAGCATGTCTGGAATATGATATATTGCCATCTTTTCCTGAATCTCCCCTGGTTTTCAAGGGCTCTGTAGACCATCTGAAAAATCCCCATGTGTCTGAAGGGAGCAAGGAAAATTACCAAGAACTGAGAAATAGTGTGACTGCCAGGGGGTTATCATAGCCCAGTGACAAAGAACAGAGTAGCAGAAGACACAGACTGGACAGCCACAGTGAACTTGACTGAGTCTCATCAACACAGTTTATCTGTGTGAGCTGAAAAGGGGGTTCAATTAGCCTGAGATTGCTGCCAGGCTTCCCATTCCTCCACTCACCCTACCCTCAAATCATTACTGTGCGTTACCCACACCAAGAGAAGTACACAAGTAAGCACATCAGCATTGAATACTGAGGAGCTGATACACAAGCCTGTGCTCAACAAGCTATGCACACCTCAGTGGAGGTCAGTCAGCATAGAGGGTTGATGTTCTCACACCCAAAAGAGATTAGAACACCCAGAAACAAGGAAGAAGCAGTTGAATTCTTCATAAAGGACTGAGCTCCTGGGTGGCACCCAGGACTTAGGGCTCCTGGGTGGCTCAGTTGGTTAAGCGTCCGACTCTTGGTTTTGGCTCAGGTCATGATCTCGCGGTATCCTGGGTTCAAGCCCCGCATCGGGCTCTGTGCTGACAGCATGGAACCTGCTTGGAATTCTCTGTCTCCCTGTCTCTCTCTGCCCCTCTCCTACTTGTGCTGTCTCGGTCTCTCCCAAAATAAAGAAATGAACTTCAAAAAACAACCTCAGAAATCCCTAAGATATATTGTAGAACTAAGTTTACTGCAGAAAATTGAAATGCAAGTTAAAAAGCTAGGTGAATTTCAGTTGTCTGGAAATAAAGAACATTGCTGTCTTGTACATTTGAGTTGTGATTTTGAAGTTTTCTGCTTCTATATTTCTTTAAACTTTCTGGAATTTTCCAAATGTACTGCATATTTGCACTTCTCCTTTCAAACCTAAACAAAACAAACATTAACATAAAGCTATCAACGTTTTCAAAGACGCAGATTACTTTATGTCAGTTTGTAAAGTTCTGGGCTGGTAGAAGTCTGAATTTACATCTAGAGGGTGTCCTGCTGTCAGCATGCAGAGTGCAAAAGTTAGAAGCTGATAGGGACTTGCTGAACATGTTTTATTTTTTTTCTTCAAATTTTTATTTAATTTCTAGTTAACATATAGAGTAATACTGGTTTCAGGAGTAGAATTTAGTGATTCAACACTTACATATAACCCCCAGTGCTCATCCCAACAAGTGCCCTCCTTAATGCCCATCACCCATCTAGCCCACCCCCCACCTACTTCCCCTCCAGCAACCCTCTGTTCTCTACGGTTAAGAGTCTCTTATGGTTTGCCTCCCTGTCTTTTTTTCCCCCCTTCCCCTATGTTCATCTGTTTTGTTTCTTAAGTCAGCACACATTGAAACCATTAGAAGTTGTTGAAATCCATAAGTAAGTGTCTGGAGTCTTTTGTTCTAAGAGAAAGTGAAAAATTCTTCATTTCAAATAGGAAAAAGAGTGACATTTGATAAACAACTTGGTAAAGGTATAAACAAAGTGCTATGGGAGCAAATGCAGGGGAGTCATTAGTTCCTTTGAGAGGTTCATAAATCTCTTGCAAGTTGAATCTGCAAACCTAAACATATAAAGTGATGACAGTGAACACGGATAGTTCCTTTTCTTTGACAAATCCCCATAATAGGCATGTGAGCTAATGTTAAGGTAGAGAGGACATAATCGAGGATGCTTCTTGCTGTCTTGGAATATATGTGGTCTTACAAAAGATACATTTTCCCTGTTGTTAGAATCAGTTCAGGGGTTGCAAATGCTTAGCACCCTGGCTGACCCGGCCCACAGACATGTTTATTCTAGCACACAATTTTCTTTAAAATAGATTTAAGGGGCGCCTGGGTGGCTCAGTCAGTTAAGTGTCTGACTCTTTTTTTTTTTGAGTAAACATTTTTATTTTTTTATTTTATTTTTGAGAGAGAGAAACAGACAGAGTGTGAGCGGGGAAGGGGCAGGGAGAGGGGGAGACACAGAATACGAAGCAGGCTCTAGACTCTGAACTGTTGGCACTGAGCCTGATGGGGGCTCAAACTCAGGGATGATGAGATCATGACGTGAGCCAAAGTCGGATGTTTAACTGACTGACCCACCCAGGCACCCCATTGTCTGACTCTTGATTTTGGTTCAGGTCATGATCTCATGCTTTGTGAGATCAAGCCCCGTGTCAGACTCCGCACTGACACCTTAGAGCCTTCTTGGGATTCTCTCCCTCCCTCTGTCCCTGCCCCCCTCTCTTTCTTAAAATAAATAAATTAAAAAATAACGACAATAAATTTAAGAGTCCTTAGGTTTATCATACTCGTTCCAGATCACCACTAGACTCATCAGTCCCTTTTGGAAAATCAACACCTCTCAATGATTAAGAATAGAGACACAAATAGAGTACTTGAGTTGAAACTCAAGATCTGTCACTTACTAATCATGTGATCTTTGGAAAATGATTTAACCTCTTTGTGCCTTGATTGTCTCATCTATAGAATGGGAATAGTAATAGTAGGGTTGTAGTGAGAATTAGGTGAATTAATACTTATAAAGCATTTAGAATAACGCCCAACACACAGTAAGCACTGTGTAAAGATTTGTTAAATAAAGTATTAGCTATTAGCTTACCTCTAGCCGAATTATGTTCCCTCTTTGGTCCCTGTAAGCATTTAAGCTTATGCCTCTGGCTTAATTTTATCCTCAAGAAAGCTCTCACCCTGGCCCTTCATGTAAGCAATTTGGGTGTCCCTCCCTACAGGGTGTGAAATGAGGGATCCCAAGAGTTCTTTTCCACATGTCTCCCATATATGTACTACATGACTGATTCATTACCATCATCATAAAAATCTTTTGAGCTCCTTAAACACTAGAGACACTAAGGGACACAAGATACAGTCTCTGTCTTCAGGAGATTACTGCCCAGTGAGAGAGACTGGGATTTTGTGTGAAAAATAAGGCAGTAGAAGATTGCATATGACAAATGCCAGATGACTAGAGAAAGCAGTGACCACAGAGGGATGGGTAGACCAGGTAGGTTCTATAGAGGGTATGGGGCTTCAGGTAGTTCTTGAAGGAAGAGTAGAACTTACATCTGGCTGGGGATTAGATAGAGGAAGTCATTCTGAACAAGATCTACGGAGGCAAGAACATATCTGGAAGCTTGAGAAATTACACACACATCTAGTATGAGTAAGGAGTAGGTTACGTGTTGGAAATGATAGGAGATGAAGCTAGGCCCATAGGTGAGGACTGGATTGTGAAGAGCACTGAATGCCAGATGAAGGACTCAAGGTTTTATCTTGAAAGCAATAGGAAGTCAATGAAGATTCCAGAGCTGGGGAGGTGGTAGGGAAAGAATAATGATTTATATAAAGAAATATTTTATGAAGATTAATCTATTAACAAGGTGGAATATGGGCGGGGGCCAATGGATAGCAGGGAAGCTAAGACACCGGAAAGGTAGTTTGAAGACTGGCTGAGAGACTATTTTGATAAACAGTCTGAGATTAAGTTGACCTAGGTTTGGATCAAGGTGGGGCCATGAACCTAGAGAGAAAAGGCTATAAACGAAAGACATTATTAAAGAAATGAAGCCTCTCAATTATTTTGCCCAAATAACTTCTATTCATCCATCAAAAGGAAGAGTTAGTGGGGCTCCTAGATGGCTCAGTCGGCTAAGAGTCTGACTTCGGCTCAGGTCATGATCTCACAGCTCTTGAGTTTGAGCCCCACATCGGGCTCTGTGTTGACAGCTCAGAGCCTGGAACCCGCTTCAGATTCTGTGTCTCTCTCTCGCTCGCTCTCTCTCCCCCTCCCCTGCTCATACTCTTTCTCTCAAAAATAAAATAAAAACATTAAAAAGATTTTAATGAAGAGTTAGCTCTTCAAGAACTGTGTTTTCCCACAGCTTTGTGTGCATTTGTCCACACTACAGTACGCTAAAATGTTCTAACACATGTATTTCTTCTTAACTTAAAACCTCCTCCAGGTTATGAGGTTTGTGTGATGTTGTTTGTTTCTCTAGAACCTAGCACAGTGCCTGACACATATTAAAGTTTCTAAAAGTGTAAAACTGAACTGAAGAATCAATAGGACTAGGTAGCTTTTGATGAATGGGGAAAGAAGTAACTTTTGAGGCTACTTGGTACTTAAAAGACCAAGACAATATGACAAAAAGAATTCTGGAAGAGGATCAGACCTGGGTGGGAGGATAGGGAAATTTCCAGGTGTGAGAGCTTTGAAAATTTCTCTCTCTCCCTCCTCCCCCCCCATCCTCTTCTCTGTCCTTTTCCTCTCCCTCTCCTTCCCTCTCTCCTTCCTGCCCTGTCTCAATAGGAAGTTACTACTTAGGAATAACAAAGCAATATATTTTAATAACTTTGTACACAGTTATTATAAAAAACGGTAAGGAATAGAGTCCCATTGGGGAATGGGACACAGGAGCAACCAGTTTGAGATTAGAATGTAGATAAAAACAGAGAATCTGGTGACCTGTATGAAATGGAGGGGTCAGGGAACCTGAGATGGGATACTTAAAAAGCAGCAGGGGGATCTAAATGAGTAAAGTATTTCCTAGCCAAGAAAACAATCAGGTTAATGTCACCATGACTATCAGCTTTAGGTTTGACCTACCATTGTCCCTGAAAAGATCAAGTTACATATCATTAAAGGAAACGGGAGAAAGAGATTTCAAATGTAATCACGCTAACTTGTAGACTACGCCTTCTAGGGACCACAATTGTCCTTCCCACTCCATAGACCCAGGGACACTGCCTATCTCATGGACTATCTTCGAACAGTTAAAAAATGCATGAAACTATCTCTTATCTACTGGAGGCCGATGGGTTTCCAAGTTAAAAGATCTTAGGAAACTAGGCAGTTTCCCAGTGGCAAGGCATGGCCTTTTCACTGAAGTGCTCAAGAGGTATCTGCTCTCTTTTATCCTGAGAGATAACTGTGAAATGATATGGCTACAATCTAATTCTATGATAATATCTCTGATGGCCCAAATGAGTCATCACCATCAGTGAGGCATGGACTTTGCATAGGGTGGGGCATACACTGATGCTTACTAAATGTTTCTGGAGTTAACCAGAATTACTCGTGTCCTGGTGGTGACGAATTTGTCCATATCTAGCTACATGTGGCCAAGGAACCCTGCTGTGATATTTCTGGTCAAGGTTTAGGTACACACAGTGGCCAAAAAATGAAGTAAATAAACCTGACAAAATGAATGAGGCAGAGTGGAGAACTAGAAATTTCAAGGGTATTACAATAAGATATACCTGGATTTCAGCTCTGGCTTTACCACTTCCTAGCTATGTGAACTTGGGCACATTTACTAACTTCGATGAGCTCCACTTCTGCATCTTCAAAATGAGATTGTAATAATACTTACCTCATAATAGTTGTTATAAGGATTATATTACATAGTCCATCATCATCAGTGTGGTATTTATATAAGAGCATCAGACCAGCAATATTGGCTTCATGAACTTAGGTACCTTAACCAAGTAAGCAAAGCATTGTTATCGTTCCAGCTAGATTGGTGTGGTAGACAGAATAATGCTCCGTAAGGCTGTCCATGTCCTAATATATAGAACCGTTGAATATGTTACCTTACGTGGCACAGGGAATTTTTTTCAGACGTGACTAAGTTAAAGATCTTGAGATGGGGAGATTATACTGCATTATTTAGGTGGGCTCAATGTAAATACAGGGGTCCTGGGGTGCCTGGATCGCTCAGTTGGTTTTAAGCATCTGACTCTTGATTTCAGCACAGGTCATGATCTTGCAGTTTCGTGAGACAGAGCCCTGGGTTGGGCTCTTATGCTGACAGTGATGAGCCTGCTTGGGATTCTCTCTCTCCCTCTCTCTCTGCCCCTCCCCTGCTTGTATGCTTTCTTGCTCTCTCTCTCTCTCTCTCTCTCTCTCAAAATAAATAAATAAACATTTAAATACAGGAGTCCTTTTAAGAGGGATGCATGAGGGTCAAAGGCAGACAAAGGAGAAATGATAATGGAAGCTGAGGTCAAAGGTAGGGAAGGGGGCATAAGCCAAGGAGTGCAGCTTCTAGAAGCTGGAAAAAGCAAGGAAATGGATTCTCCCCTAGAGCCTGCCAAAGGAACGCAGCCCTACAGACACCTTGATTTTAAGACTTCTTACTCCAGAATGTAACAGAATACATTTGTGTTGTTTGAAGCCACTAAGTTTGTGGTGATTTGTTACAGCAACCACAAGAAACTAATATATCTGAATTTGGTGAAGACAATGAAGTGTCCTATCATCATCCTCCAAAAAGTCAGCTTTAGGGCCGGTATCACCAAGTATCTCCATAGTTTGGCGCCATAGCGGCTGTTGCCCATAAAAAAGCAAAAACAAAAACAAAGCCGGAAGTCCTCTTCCAGATAACATAGTGCCACTCTGGAATACAAGCCCTTGACTGTTGTCACCCGTAACATCTCTTAGAACGTTGTCTGATGGCTATATGGGCCCAAAGGAGAAGTTTGTATTGATATTTTTGACCTTCCTCGTGGACGATTTTCATTCTGGGGCTGCAAAAATAGCAAAAAAAGGTGGTCATCGGGTTTCTTTACCCTCTAAGGAAAAGTGGCCTGCTTTACCCACGTGTGTCTAAGAGGTGGCACCAACTGAGTGACTGGCTGGCACTGTTCTCATGCACAGTGTGAGCCTCCTGGTTCTTGCTCATCGGAATCCAATCGCATTTAATGCTGAGGCGATATGGGCACCACCTCCACTCTGCAAGGATGCCGTTCGTACAGCTTTGGTGTAAGACAGAGATAGATGCAAGGTATCTGAGCTTCGCGGAAACGTGCCTGGCTGAGTTGCTTGCCACGGGTCGTGTGCATAATTTCAGAAGAAAATGAGACCCTGTGGAATGATCACTTTCACTAGATTAGGAATGTGCTACTTACAATTTTACAAAAGCCACTGAAGCATTTTGCTCAATACGGAACCCACACTGACTTGTTTTTGAAAAAGACTACCTCACCACGTAATGCATTTTAACTGTGAAAAGCATGGTGAGGCGTTCTCTTCCTTCTTTCATTATGTTGCATTTTTTAAAATGTAGCATCCAATGTAAAAGTCGCTACGGACACGATGTTTACATTCTCCTGCCAGTATCAATACATTAAGCTTTATCTTTTAAAAAGGCCAGCTTCTGTCTGTTGGAAATAACATTTTTTCCAGGTTAACTTTTTTTTTTTATTATTTGAGTACAGTGGACACACAATGTCACATTAGTTTCAGGTGCACAACATAGTGTTTCAACATCCTTATACATTATGCTATGGTCACTTCAAGTGTCGCTACCCTCTGTCGCCATACAAGATCATCAGCTATATTCCCTATGCTTGCCTTTTATTTATGTGACTTAGTCATTCCATAACCAGAGGCCTGTATCCTCCTCTCCCCTTCACCCATTTTGCCCATTCCCCTCTTCCCTCAAACCATCAGTTTGTTCTCTGTATTTATAAGTCTGATTCTGTTTATTTGCTTTGTTTTTTTAGAGTCCACACAGGAGTAAAATCAGATGATATTTGTCTTTCTCATTCTGACCTATTTCACTTAGCATAATAGCCTCTTATGGCAAGATCTCATCTTTTTTTATGGAAATAAAATATTAACCATGAAGTTATTGGGGAAAAATAGCAGATATAACCTGAGAAGACCAAACTTTGTATTTTCCATACACTTTGTATATGGACAAATTCCAGAAGTCTAAGAGTCAGAAGCACATAACTTTTAGCCAACTAATAGAATCCCCACACAAACTCCTCCCTTTGAGGTAAATGACCAAAATTAGAAGTCAAGTTCATATGCTGGAGCTCAGTACAGTGCCCGGCATTCATTCTCAGGATGATAACCCTGAGATCTTCAATGATGATCACTATATTTTTCTTAAGGCAGGAAAGTGGACTCAGTTCTAACAAGAGTTGGGAATAACAGGGAGTTCTACGTCATCTTAAATCCAATTATGTCAGAATCAGTGTGAAATAGTGGTTTCCAAAGAACATGGGATATAGAGCGAGAGAGCCTATATTTAAATCTCAGCTCTGTCATGTGCATTTGGGCACTTCTCTAAGCCTTTATGTTTAAAACGGAGATAATAATAGGAGCCTACCAGGGTTCCGAGAATGAAATGAGACAATGCACATAAATCAATTACCATAAGGCCCAATACATAGCTCTCAGTAAAACTAGTAGTTGTTGTTGTTATTATTGGTTTTGGTGCTGTTATGCTGATTTCCCCCAAATTCAGTTAACTAAGAATTTACTATATCCCGGCCACCCATACTTAATGGGCTTTCCACTGTAAACACAAAAGAAAACAGGTCACAGAAAACAAAATATGACTTTGGTTCTCTTCCTGAGCCATATCTCCTCCATGGTGTCTTCTTCCCCTCTTCAGTTCTAAACATTATTACAATCTCTCTCTCTCCCTCTCCCTCTCCCTCTCCCTCCCTCTCTCTCTCTCTCTCTCTCTGTCTCTCTCTCTCTCTCTCTCACACACACACACACACACACACACATTAGGCCAGAGTTGGCATGACCTGAGATAATTTGTTGAGAAAGATCCTGAAATTGCATTGGGAATCAACATTTAAAAGTAGCATGATTGATTAGTAATGCCTATTAAGGCCTTAGATTAGTAAGTGATAGCATGCATTCTATATATTTGGCATCCATGCTCTTCACTGGCAAGAAAGGATAGATCATTAACACATCAGTATGACTTTTACTCTATTTTCTTCCCTTTTTAAAAAATTTTTGGAGGGGCGCCTGGGTGGCGCAGTCGGTTAAGCGTCCGACTTCAGCCAGGTCACGATCTCACGGTCCGTGAGTTCGAGCCCCGCGTCGGGCTCTGGGCTGATGGCTCAGAGCCTGGAGCCTGTTTCCCATTCTGTGTCTCCCTCTCTCTCTGCCCCTCCCCCGTTCATGCTCTGTCTCTCTCTGTCCCAAAAATAAATAAACGTGAAAAAAAAAATTTTTTTTGGAGTACACACATGCCTTTTATGTTTTAGTATTTATTGTGGAATAAAAGTCTTAGCTTCCTATGAAGTAAATTTCCAGCATTGGGAAGCAAGGAATGGAGATACTTGGTTGGGAGGACAGCACTGACTTTATGAAATTGTGTCATATGAGGGGCGCCTGGGTGGTGCAGTCGGGTAAGCTCTTGATCTCAGCTCAGTTCATGATCTCATGGTTCATGAGCTCGAGCCCCGCATCACCTCTGCATGGACAGCGCGGAGCCTGCTCGGTATTCTGTCTCCCTCTCTCTGCCCCTCACCCACTTGTGGTCTCTCTCTCTCAAAATAAATAAATAAATGAACTTTAAAAAATTGTGTCATATGATACAACAACCTCCTTCACTCTTGCTTAAGTTGCTCCTTCATTTTTGTGATTCTACAAATGTATTTGCCTTAGACAAATGTAAGATTTCCCTTAGTAAACTTGTGTTAATAAAAGCTCTGCTAACACCCTATCAAAGAGATAACATTGTGTATTTAAACAATGGAATACTAATCAGCAATTTAAAGTAAAGGAATTACTGATACATGCAACAATAGGGATAAATTTCAAAGATACTTTGCTGAGAAAAAAAAAAAAAAGGCCAGACACAAAAGAATACATACTATATGATTCTAAAGCACACAAAACTCTGTGCAGCTCTTCTCAAACTTGGTTGTACAACAGAATCACCTGGAGAGCTTGTTAAAACATAGTTTTCTAGGCCCCATTCTCAGGGTTTCGAATTCAGTTAGGCTGGGGTGGGGCCTGAGAACATCACAGTTCCCCTGTGATGCTGATGCTATCGGTCCCAGGTCCACACTTTGAAAACCACTGATACAAGGCGATAGAAATCAGAACAGAGGCTACCTTGGGGTAGTGGGTGGGTGGGTGGGGGGGGTTGGTGTCGACTGGAAAGGGGCACAAAAGAACTTCCTGGGAGGATGCAAATGTTCTACATCATGACCTGGTGGTGATCATGTAGGTATATACTATGTAAAATATTATTCAGTTGTATCTTTCAGATTTATGTCATTTACTGCACGTAAACTACACCTTTAAGTAGAGGGAAGAGTGTGAGCTTTAGAATCAAACAGATGAAGTTGAAATTCCCAGCCCTGCCATCTATCAATTCTGTGACATTTGACAACTTATTTCACTTGCCCAAGCCTTACTATTTTCATATACAAAATAGGGTTCACAATAGAACTACCTCAAAAACATTGTAAGAATTCAGTAAGATACTCATTGTAAGGTGCTGAGGCCAGTGCTTGGCATAGAGTAAGCACTGTAAATGTTTGCTTTTATTTTCAAACATGAGTCTAAATGATAGGAATCAAGTAGTTCCTCCCTTCTGTCTCTGTCTGTCTGTCTCTCTCTTTCACACACACACACATTCGTATCCCTCTTCTCCACTTGCCCTGGTGTCCTTTATCTTAGAATGCCCTTATTTTTTAACATCGCTTTGACTAGTGGAGTTTCTACCGAAACAAAACTATTTATTTCACTGTGATAACGCCAGTACGTGCTGGCCTGGAACCACCTGCCTCCCTGCTCAGCAAATGAGCAGCTGTATCAATTGAGACAGGTGCACCTTAGTGCTCACCATGGGCACAGAGTGTTCCCTGAATGTTACTGAGAGTCCCTGGACTAGGTAAACCACCCATGAAATCCAATTCAACTTGGGGAAATAGATTATAAATATGACTCAATGAAGACATGTCTCCGAGGAGCAAATCCTGGCAGTCAGTAACTCCAAGGACACAGACTGAAGGCAAACACGTCCAAGCCACAGATTCCAGCTCTATGTCCCTGTTTGCAGTGCTGCTACAGCTGACAGCCTCCATATTTCCTGCTTTTAGGCTCTTTAAATACTGCGAGTTCTCAAAATCCACTCTAATGGGGACATTCACTTGATAAACCCATCACTGCCCCTGTCTCATCTCATGATATCAAGTTCCCCTCAGCATTTCATTCGATTCCAGAAAAAGAGGCCGAGCCCTTTCTCTGCATTGAGCGTGGTCCTGCCTGATACAGATACAGACCCAAAGCATACCTGATCCCTATCCTTGAGCGTTCTATGAATGGGGCAAGAAAGCCCTGTACACAGTGACAAAGCAAGGTGTATTAAGGTAACACAGAAGAGAAGTAGCTAAATCTATATTGGAAGGCAGGGAGTGTGGGAGAGAGCTAAGAAATGTTTCCTGGGAGGAATCGCCTTTTAAAACCTTTAGAATCAGAGGAATAGGCCAAAGGTAGGAGCCCCTTTCAGCATAAAAGAAAAAGAAGAGGCAGGGTATTGTTTGGATGTTTGGATAGGGATGGGAAAGGGAGTTTGAGCACCAGACTTTTGAGTGCAGGCTGGCATGAAATAATCTGGGAGGCGATTAAGAAATAATGGGTCTGGATGGGCCTAGAAGGCATGGATCTCACCACGCTGTCTAATGCTTGAGCTTCTCAAGAGCAGAGCTAGATCAAGACTCTTCTCTGCACACCTTTTTGTGTGCTTCTACTCTGCATGCCCAACCCCAAAATTATCCCTCAAATTAACTGATTGCTTCTATTGAAATGCCAATGACTTTGAAAACAGCCCCATGACAAATGGTTCCGAAAACTAGAGACATCTATGAGTCCTGCTCTGCTCTTCCCCGCCCATCTTCACCCAACGTACGGAAAAGAAAATAAATAACCATTTACAAATTGAGGAGCTGAAGAGCCAAGAAGAGGTGCAATAAAATATGTTGCTTTTGAAGATTGATTTTGTGCTTATTTGTGGGGAGAAAAGCAGCTTCGCTTTTATTATGAAGCCCTGCAATTGATTAGACAGAGTGAGGACTCATCATTTTTTCCCAGTGTTTTTATTAAAATGAGTAAGGCATTTTGTTTTTCACAAGATTATTATGTAATTGCACAGCACATTTTTTTCCACCCCTCTGTTTTAGAAGATTTTTCCTGCAGGCAGGCCTGTTATGTAACCCTAACCCTGGCCCTATATAATTGATCATGTCACAGACGTACTAACTCACCATCCTCCAAGCAAGCACGTGAAATGTCATCCCTGAAAACTGGGGCTGTTCTCAAGATTCTCTTTGGAGGCCCATCATTCATCCTCTGGCCATAATAATGATGCCCTTTGAAAAGTCGTGTCTGGGCAGATCAGACATTTTTCCCTCTCCACCCATATTCAGGGAGGAAAAAGGCTGACCAAATTCCACCGATACTTTATATGGAGGGCAAGTGATAATTGATGGAGAAAAACACGAACAAAAGCATCAGGAAGTGAAACTGTCAAACATGTACGTGAGTGTGTGGGTCTGCGTGTGTCTGTGTATGCGTGTAAAGAGAGAGAGAATGGAAGGGAGAAAGCAAACCGTATATGAAAGCCCCTAAATCCTTTACCTAAATCATAAGGCAGAGGAAGTCCTTTAGCCAGGTAATGTATTTTACCTCCAAGGAAAGTGAATCCTGCCATATATGCAGTATTTTGGCCACCAAAATAGCAGTGTGACCTTGATCAAGTTAATTCCGTTTTCTGAGCTTCAGTTTCTTCATCCATAAAAAGAGTAAAGATTGAGCACCGAAAGGCCCTTCCAGCAGTGATTTCATACGACCTCAGATTGGAGTTACTCCGTGTTAGTGACACATGAGGCGGGGGCCCAGAGCTGCGTTCGTTACCACAGCTGGCTTCAGCGCTGCTGCAGTGCCCAAGCCTGACTCAGAACAACGTACGTGCAGAGGTCGGGGCGGGTTTGTAGACTTTGTTTTATTCTTTAGCCATAAGCTGTTAAGACATCCCTACCAGATGCCCCACTAAGCATATTCCTGGCCACAGAAGAATCGGGGGAGAAGGGGGCTGTGGGTCCAACTGTAAGCATTGGTCTCTGCGTCCTTGAGCCTACAACGAGCCCTCTTTCTCCCAGATGCTTTCTGTAGCACTCATTCTCTGTAGCACTCTTCTATACTGCATGTTTCCATGCGCATTCCTGAATGTGGGGTGGGGGGACAGGAAGAGAGACAGAGAGAGAGAAAGAGAGTATGCATCTCCCCAGTCAGTCTCTAAACTCTTCAAGAGCAAGGATCTCTGGCTTCAAATCCCAGCCTCATCACTTATAAGAGGTGTGAAATTTAACAAGTATTCTAACCTCTCTGGGCCTCAGTTTTCTGATCTGTAGAATGGGGATGCTAATGATTTTTGACTGCTACGGACTGAATGTTTACGTCCGCCCTGAAATTCAGATGTTAAAATCTTAATCCCTAATGTCGTATTTGGAGGTAGGGCCTTTGGGAAGCGATTAGGTCATGAGAGTGAAACCCTCAGGACTGGGGCTGGTGTCCTTTAAAAGAGACCCCAGAGAGCTTCCTCACCCCTCTCATCATGTGAGGACATAGCGAGAAAACAGCAGTCTGTGAACCAGGAAGTGGACCCTCACTAGACACCAAATCTGCTGGTGCCTCTTGGACTTCTTAGCCTCCAGAACAGTGAGAAATAAATTTCTGTTTTTTATAAGCCACCCAGTATATGACATTTTTGTTACAGCAGCCTGAACAGACCAAGACAACCTCATGAGGATCTTGTGAAGATTATATGAGTTAATATATGCAAGGCGCTTGGAACATCGCCTGGCACATTAGGAAACAATAAATGTTTGTTATTATCATGATTATGATTATCTGAAAAGTGAGAAAATGCAGAGCAAGCAGGGGCTAGAAGTGACTAGGCCCATCTATCCTATACATGTGTTTCATTATTTACTTAAGGACTGGAACAGCAGAACATGTTCATCTAAAGAATTTCGAATAATGCAGACATCTACAAAGTAAATAGGGAAAGTGACTCTTCAAGATTCCCCACACCCTGCCTGGGGTGCCTGGGTAACTCAGCTGATTGGGCATCAGACTCTTGATATCGGCTCAGGTCACGATCTCACAGTTCATGGGCTCCAGCCTTGCGTCGGGCTCTGTGCTGACAGCACACAGCCTGCTTGGAATTCTCTCTCTCCCTCTCTCTCACCCTTCCTCCCCTTCCTCATGTGCACACGTAGGTGCACGCACGCGCACGTGCACACACACACACACACACACGCACACAATGGTGTACTCTCTCTGAGTACTCAAAACAAACACTTGAAAAAAGGATCCCCCCCCCCATCAACAGCACTCTCATCCCCATTCCCCAGGGGTAACTCCTATCCTTCCAGACTTTTTTCTATGCAAATACAAGTATATACCATTTCCTGAAATTCTTACAAAATAAATTTGATATCGTGCTACAAACACTGTGCTGAAACTTGCTTTTAAATCCCAGCAATTAAGCATAAGAATACTCCCATGTCTCTGCATCTAGTACATCTCATTTTTAAATGGCTGCCTAATATTTCATTACGTGAATGTGCCCTAATATTTAACCACTCCAGCTAATGAGCAGTCAGGCTACTGCAACGAAATCTACAATAATCATCCTTTGTATGTATCTCCAAATGCACACGGGGGTAGTTCTCTGGGATGTATACCTAGATGTGGAACTGCTGGACTGACGTAAAGGCCCGTTTTAATATTTTAGAGAGGCTACCAAACCGTCTTCCAGAGGGCTGTGCCTATTTTCCTTCCCACCGGCAGCGTATGTGAGTGCATTTTTCCTGCATCCTCTCCACACTAAAGACAGTTTATTTTTGTCCGTTTGAATAGCTACAATGATATGGTGGTGTTTGAATGGGAATTTTTCCCTGATTGCTAGTGACAACCCACATTGAAAATCTTGCCCAAGTAAGCACTTCCTTTCTTGGTACACAGGGATGGCTCTGGTACAGTAGGCATGTGCTGGAGGGCCTCTTGCTATATTTGCTAGTGACCAGAATGTCAGTGCCAACTGGATTAGGTGTCCCGTGCTGCCATCGTCTTTCGGTGACTATCTCTTTCTTCCAGGCCCCGCAGTCAGCTTGCTCCCCGAGACAGCGTAGCATAAACCATATTTAGAGATTGTATTATCTTTGTCTCCACACTTACATCATGCTTTCAGTGCTGCTTCATCTTCATGAGGATTGATTTGCATGAGCCGTGGCTCCCGTCCCTCTACGTTTCGGTCTTCCTTTTCTACCTCGGCGTAGCTCTTCCACTGAGGGGAAGGAATGGAGCTAGCACTTTCCAGCATCTGCTATATGCCAGGAACTGTACGAGGTACTCACATATGGAATCATACTGAAGCCTCAAGCGACCTCTATAAGGCAGGCAAGTAGTGTCCTTCTCCCCATTTTACAGATGACAAAACTGAAAGTAAGTCATGGAGAGGTTAAGTAACTCGCCCGGGACTGTTTCCGAAGCTCATGCTCTTTCCCCTGCACCACAGCGTCTTTCCATTTTCTGGAGGCACTCAGATTTTTGCATGGCCAGAGTGCTTCTTGGAGAACACCTGGATGGAACTTTTGTAAACTGAGTTCATCAACCGATTAGTTCCCAGTGTGAGCCAAGTGCCATTCTGTGTTTCGCAAGTTAGAAAGACACTCAGAAGTGTGCTGTCTTTCCACTACAAGGTTTTAGGTGTGTTCAGTGAACTTTTTTGGGACTTTGTTCAGGCTGCTGAACAGTCGGTTGTGGCCCTTTGTCTCACTGCTTACGGTGCAAGCATCAGCGAGCTGGGGGCACAAATAATCAATGCTAAAGAAACACCACCAGTTAGCTGCTCAGCAATTCTGTCCCTGTCGAGATGGAGGTACTCAGAGTCGGGCCATGGAGCAAAGGGAGGTAAAAGGGAAGTAATGCCAGTCTTTGGCCCTCTTGCCTGCCTCTGCCTCTGCCTCTGGACACGGAGGTGCCATCACCCCAGTCACCCAAAGCCCACGTGTTTACCTCGCCTCCCACCTCTGCCATCTCACCACTGGCCAAAACACACATCTAAAAGGTCTCTCAGGGCGTTGTCGGTTAAGCATCCGACTCTTGATCTCAGCTCGGGTCATGATCTCGCAGTTTGTGGGATCAAGCCCCATGTTGTGCTCCGTGCTGACAGTGCAGGGCCTGCTTGGGATTCTCTCTCTCTCTCTCTCTCTCTCTCTCCCTCTGCCCCTCCCCTGCTCTGTTTCGCTCACTCTCTCTCAAAGTAAATAAATAAACATAAATAAATAAATAACTCTCTCACTCTCCTAGCTCACATTTCAGATCTAACCCTTGAATAACATTAAGTAACCCCCAACTTCCTCAGACCTCACGTTAGTGAATAAACTACAGTTAAGGAACTGATTGTCATCGAATGCCTCTCCCAAATAGTACTGACATTTTAACGATAAACCTCCAAAGATACCATGTCTTAGCCCAAGGATGGAGAATTTTCTAAGCTACCTGAGCTTCCCCTCTGTGACTGAGAACAGACACAAACCAAGAGACACGGAGCGGAGGAAGTACAAGTTTATCTACTCTGCTCCTGTTCCATGGTGCACACGTGGTTGGCTGCTCTGCCCCAGTAACACTCAGTGCCAGAGAATACAGATCCCTGACCCTGACAGTCACATTCATTTGTAAGACACATTACCATTCATGTCTTTCTGAAGCAAAGGTAGCCGACTCCTCTAGTATGGCACCCTTGGGTATTATTTAGGTCTATCAATGGTCAGATGCCAAATTCCTCTCTGAATCTTACATTCTGGACCTATTAAGATTGTCTCTTTGAGCCTGGACGGTCCAGTAGCATTGATCTTTGCTGGAGAAAAGTTACATTAAAGTGAAAGGCATAGAAAGTAAGGAGTCACATTGGCCTTGGTGATTCGTCTCTCTGGAGAATTACCTATGTTTATCACACTATTTACGAATCCACCTTGGAAGTCCAACATAGAAAGGAAGGCTAATGGTTGACTTGACTATTTTAGCAATCCTCGAATCATAGCACCTAGGTAAATTATCTACTTTAGCCAACGATGTGGCTAGCCCTGGTTGAATGAACCGAACAAAAAAAGAGGCAGCATAAAATAGTGGCTGGGAATATAGTTTCCAAAGACAGGCACACTTAGATTCAAATCCTGGCTCAGCCAGTTGCTAACTATATAACCCTGAGTAGGCCTTGTGGTCTTTCTGAGGTCAGTCGTCTCACTTGTAAATGGGGATAATAATAATAGTGTTCACGTCAGAAGGTGGCTTGTGAGGATTAAATTAAACAAGTGCATTTAAAGTGCCTGAGAGATGTGGAGAAACGGGAACCCTCCTGCACTGTTGGTGGGAATGCGAACTGGTGCAGCTGCTCTGGAAAACAGTATGGAGGTTCCTCAAAAAATTAAAAATAGAGCTACCCTACGACCCCAGCAATAGCACTACTAAAAATTTATCCAAAGGATACAGGAGTGCCGATGCATAGGGCCACATATACCCTGATGTTTATAACAGCGCTTTCCACAACAGCCAAATTATGGAGAGGGCCTAAATGCCCACCAACTGATGAATAAAGATATGGTTTATATATACAATGGAATACTACTCGGCAATGAGAAAGAATGAGATCCTGCCATTTGCAGCAACGTGGATGGAACTGGAAGGTATTATGCTAAGTGAAATATGTCAGTCAGAAAAGGGCAGATAGCATATGTTTTCACTCGTATGTGGAACTTGAGAAACTTAACAGAAGACCTGCGGGAAGGGAAGGGGAAAAAACAGTTACAGAGAGGGAAGGAGGCAAACCATAAAAGCCTCTTAAATACAGAGAACAAACTGAGGGTTGGTGGGGGGGCGACAGAGGGGAGAAAATGGGAGATAGGCATCGAGGAAGGCACTTGGTGGGATGAACACTGGGTGTTGTATGTAAGCGATGAATCACGGGAGTCTACCCCCAAAACCAAGAGCACCCTGTACACACTGTATGTTAGCCAACTTGACAAGTAATTATATTTTAAAAAACCAAAGTGCCTGAAATGGAGTAAGCACCCACTGATCGCCGGCTATTGATAATGCTGATACCACTTATAACAAGATATTTCCCTATACACTACCTTCTCTGGGCTGGGGATCCAAGGTAGGATAAGCCACAGACCCGCTCTGGAGCAGTTAATCATCTATATGCTCTCACCTCAGATTGCTAAAACCATCTGAAACTTGCTGCTGTGAAGACCTGTTAAATGTAAGTCCTCATCTATAGATGGTTTCGTTGTGTTCTACTGGCCCGTCCCACCATCACAAATTGGCCTCGTGCCTTCAGATCATAAATGGCGGAGCCAGATGGGAGAGAGAAGCCTCTTGCCGAGAGTCACCTTTAATAGAACTGCTACTGTCTTTGACCTTTACCTAGTATTTGCTAAAGAGAATCCTCAGAAAACAAAACGCTGCTCAAAAGCCTCTCCAGTTTCCTAAGTTGAGGAAGATGCTACTCTCCTCAGGCTGAGCACTACGATGCTGCCCAGTGGTCATTAACTACTTCCCCCAGTTGACACGAGAGCTGCTCTTGTGGCAGGAGGTATAGTCCAGGCACAGTCACCTTTGGACACAAGCCTCCTTCTTCTTTCGGGTATGAAACTACAAAACAGAAGAGATGAAAGAACTCTTATAGGCTGAGCACGAGGATATTAAACTAGAACTTCCTCATTCTGACAAACGAGGAAACAGAGGCCCAAAGAGAAAAGTTGACTTCACCCAGTGAATCACTGGCAAAATCAGGTCTAGAACTCTGATCTCCTGGTTCCCAGTGAAGTTCTTGAGGAGTCCAGCTCCAGACTAAAATCCCATGTTGATCTTTCCAGCCTGGCCACAGGCAATTACAAGGTTTTCCTCGGCAGGCCTCATGAGTCAAAACTGCTCTCCCCACGCTAGATTTGGTACACAGCCATCACATTGCAATTTTCTGGAGGGAGTTGCAGTCACGGACTCAGACTGCCCACACTCCGGGCTGGCCATGCTCATTTGTATCTCTGCATTCACGGCCCAAGCACCCAAATTTGGAGGCCTCCTTATCAGGAGCTTCAGCTGAGGCATCTTTCCCACATTTCCAGCGTGATCTCCTTGTGAGGGGGCCTCGGCTGAAGTGCTCTCGTCTGCTTTGTCTCAGTACCTTTCCACTACTGGCCCTTGTCCCTCCTCTTATCTCCAGGCCATAGGTCCATGAAAAGGAAGGAGCCTTTTGTTAGGCGCTCCTCAGTAGTAGGATGATTACCCCCATGGGCACTGCGTCCATCTGACCTTTGCCCGGTGCCATTCCATGGGGGAAAATGGAACACTAGAGAGTTGGCCACAATTTTGCTTCTTGCCGGCAGTATCACAGTAAGTAAATAAAGGCTTGATTATGGCTTTCAGTTTGTTTCATTGTCCTAATTGACCATCCTGACATCTGACAGCTAGAGTCCTCTTTCTAATGCACTGCCCTGTTCTCCTGCCTGAGAGTGCCAGGGGTTATTTTGAAGGAAGCCTATTGTGTTGTACTTAAAAAATCACAACATGCAGCATAGAGTCTGGGGTACCTGTAAGTTGAATATATCCTTGTGATCTTATTAATCTGTAGAATCCATGTTTTGGTGGTTCTCAAACTTTAAATGGCATTGGAACTATGTGGAGAGCTTTTTAAAATGCGTATCATCAGGCTGTAAACCTATACATTTTGGTTCAGTAGGTTTGGGATGGGTGTCATGAATCCACATTTTGAACAAGGATCATTGCTGTAGAAGTACTGAATTAAAGGAAATAGTCTTAAAAATATGACTCTGTATAGAAAAAAATAGCCTATTACCCTGTACACACACACACACACACACACACACACACAACAAACATAATTTTGATACCTTCAAATAGCCGGATAGATTGGATAGATTCCCAATTGCCTTCTTAACCAGATATTTGATATCTACCAGGCACTCACTGGAGTTTCTTAGAACCATTTCCGTTAATAAAATATATCAGACACAATGTGGGACTCTTAGTGATCATTTTTCCAAGAGAAATCTCAATGTGTGGTATGCTGAGCTAAGCAGAATCAATTCAAGCCTGCTTGATGCCATATTTCAGTGGCAGAAGCTGTTTCTGTGTCAAAAAGAAATGGCTGGCCAACTTCAAATAATAGCGGGAAGATCCCGAATGGAGCTAGTGCTCCTGGGATGCAGGATTAATGGGTGCCCTTAAAGAGGAGTCATTAAGGTTCACAGCTTAACCTGGTGCTACAAAGGGAACCAGAGACTTCCCTTCTGATCTCTTTTGAACTCCATGCCTCATCACCAATGATATATACAGATCTGTGGATGCTACTCCTCTGCCTGACACTCCCATTGGTTCCTACAGAGTAAAGTGTAAAGTCTCTGACTTTGGTACTGGTGAAAATTTAATTTTAGATCTCTTCTCCCACCAAATTCACCACACACACTTTATTTTGAGCTTCTTACAATCCCCAGACATTCTATGATCTTTCACAGCTCCCTGCTTTTGTTCACGCTGTTTCCCCTGCATGGACTGGCTTTCTTATGAATCTTTCTTACGAATCGTATGAATCCTTACTCATTCTTCCAGATCCACCTTAAATGTCACCTCTTTTATTAAGCCTCCCCTGACACAGAAAATGCTGGAGAGTCTTGCTGGAATTCTCTCCTCAGGCTCAGCGCAGACTTCGTGACCACAGAAGGAGCCACTTGAAGGATATGTGTAATTCTGTCATGTGAAACAAAGAATAAGCTCTAGAAAGGCAGAAATATTATCTTTTTTCCATACATCCTATTGTCTGTTGAAAATACCACTGGCACTAAAGTCATTATCTTTTCTCTAAGCAGATTCCTCCTTCCCAATTCCCTATTATAAATGATGACATCAACATCTACTCAATATCTCAAAGTCAAAAACACAGACTTTACTCCTTGATTCTTCCCTCTCCTTCCACCCCACTCATGTTTGCTAATCTCTAAATTCTGCAGCTTCTGCCTTAGAATTATCTCTCAAACATATTATTATCTTCCCATCCCCACTATCATCTCTTGATCAGATTATTACAACAGTCTCCTAAGCAGTCTTTCTGCTTTTTAATCCATGCTCCAGACTGCTACCAGAGTAATTATTTTTTAATGCAAAACCGATCATATTTCTCGCCAACTTGAAACCTTTAAACGGCTGCTCATTTCGCTACACAGGCCAAAACTGTCGCCAGGGCACGCAGTGGTCCTTCACAGTCACCCGGCTCACCTCCAGGCTCATGTTTCACTATGACTCCCCGAAATGTCCATACCCAATAAACTCAGCATTCTGCAGAGATCATGAGGCACACATGCAATTTCATCTGAGTTTCTACACATGTGGCGTTTCTATGGCTTCACTGTTTTCCTGTGCTTTCTGCCCAGCTCTGACTGATCCTTCCCTCAATACCCAGACCATATTCATTCACCTTGTGAAGCTTCAAGTCTCATTCAAACCCCACAAAGCTGAGTTAGGTCACAGTAACCATTTATTTGGCCCTTCAACTGTTTTGTAAATACTTATATATCATGGCACTTATCTGGTTACCGGTCTGTATCCCTCATTAGTCTATGAGTTGCTCCAGGGCAGTGATCTGCCTTCGTTCATCCTTATTATAGTCAGTATCTATCAAGAGCCAAACCAAAAGTCATTCTAAAAACATCCACTTAGTGCCTACTAACTGTATTTTTCACAGCTCTTAATGCAGAAGTGGGCACATAAGTTCAGCAAATGCTTGCTGACGAATTAATTCCCCTGATGGGTTCCAAGAAGCACCCACTTCATTCCAAATTCCCTTCAACAGCAAATAAAGTTATCACACATTTTCAAATTATTTCTTTTGCCAGAAATTGTTATTGAATGTTAAAAATGATTTTATTTTTGTTTTTGTAATTGAGGCTGTGACTATGTACATAAAGCAAAACTATCAAGTCAAGCCACCAAATACAAATGGAAATAAATCAGTTAGGATACCTGGATTTGCTGTGTTTCTGTCCACTTGAGGCATTAAAAGGCAGCCTGGGGGGGCGCCTGGGTGACTCAATGGGTTAAGCATCCGATTTCAGCTCAGGTCATGATCTCATGTTTCACGAATTTGAGCCCCATGTCGGGCTCTGTGCTGACAGCTCAGAGCCTGGAGCCTGCTTTGGATTCTGTGTCTCCCTCTCTCTCTGCCCCTTCTCCCAACTTGCACTCTGTATCTCTCTCTCTCTCTCTCTCTCTCTCTCTCTCTCTCGCTCAATAATAAATAAACATTAAGAAAAAAACTTGAAAAACAGGCAGCCCGGTAGCTTACCCCTCCTGCTTAAGCCAAATAAACATGACATAATAAAAGTAATCCATTATTATGAATTTGTACGTGCTGCTTTCTTATGCATTGACTTATTTGATTTTCACAATAATCCTGAGAAGCTGTCAGGGAGGTTCTATCACATTTCTTTGTCTCTAAGATGCCATAAATTATAAGATGAACTATCAATTTAATTTTAACTTTTCTCAGAAAAATAAATGTCTTGTAAATGGATCATAAGACTTATTCCAATTTCAAGAACTTTAAAGTATGAAAACAAAACTTTTTTTAAAAAATAGGCTCCATGACCAGTGCGGAGCTTGAACTCATGACCCTGAGATCAAGAGTCGCATGCTCTACTGACTGAGCCAGCCAGAAACCCCTGAAAACAAAACTATTGTCTTAGACCTTAACACATGTTGTATGATCCCCTTTTGAAACGGAAAAATGAGGCCTAGTAGATTAACACCATGTCACATACTATTAAGCAGGAGATTCAGAGAGGATATTGATTCAATAGGGAGTTTTTATTCTACTAAACTTCTCCACTGCCTGTTCGATAGAATAATAATCTTGTAGGAATGTTAATGGGGGGGAGGGGGAAGCTTCTGTAATTAACTCAATTTGAGAAACTCAGAGTTAGAAAGAAATAGGTTTCTTTAACTGTATAACTTCTCAGAGCTTTTCCTATGTTAATTAATGTACATCATGAATTTCCAAAATAGGACTGTACCATACAACATTACGCAAAGTTGTTTGATCGTAGAACCGTTTTCTTTCTTATAAAGTATCTCGTGGAACTAGTGCTCTGTATAACACACTTTGGAAAGCCACACTATACCAAGGTAGAATGTCATCAGCCTCCAAAACGCATGAATGAACCACAGCTCCGAATTTGTTAACTGTCAATTTCAAAGTTCACATGCGATGAAGTACTAAGTGGTAGATCCTATTGCTTAACTCTTGATCCGATTTGGCTATTAAGAATGTTGAAGCAAGAACTTTCATTCAACAAGACCTAAGGAAAGAGTCATCTACATAGTGACATTGGCCAAAGCAGTACTATTCTGACATCATTTGTCATACAACAAATATGACCTAAAACAATCAGCGTTCTCTAAAGTCGACCTCCCACTGGGAATAGAATATTCGCCAACTTCTTGAGACAAAAGATATCCTTGAAAATGTCTGGCAGATTTTTTATGTTGTTTTTCAGTAGCGCATACAGAAATGTCTACTAGTCACTAGAAACTTCCATTCGTTCATCCAACAAATAATCCTGGAGAGCCTAGCATTTATCAGGCACTATCTGGACACCAGGAATATAACAGTCCAAAGGACAGATCAGTCCCTGCTCTCATGATGCTCGAGCCTGGCTTGGGAAAAATTGATATACAAAATACAATCTAACAAACATTTTAGTCAAGTCTGGACATGCAGAATGACACAGAGCAGGGGATATTTACCTGCATAATTCATGCCCCCAAAAGTCTCCGTCTGAAATATCTGAATCAGTAATGCCAAAATAGAGCCATGGGCTTGACCTGATGGGACGATGGGCCCAGCGCTCTGGTTTACATTGTCGGCAAAGTGCGGCTTTTACCCATGCCACACAGTTGCAAAGACTAACAAAAACATCTAACATCCTTACCAGTGCCACAATTTTATCTTCACTCATGGTAAAGAGCAAACATGTCAAAATGTATTTACAGAAATCTACCTGCCAGGTCCTGATGAACAATTGTTTATTTCAAAGATATTGGAATTTCCTCCAAGTTTAGCAATCCAATGGGTGCACCATAAGGAAATTAGAGATTTAAAATACCTGCTAGACTACTACCAATCTGTCTCCCAGCCAGTGCCAAAAAGCAACAGAAGCACTGAGTCCCTCGCAGCATTAAAGCATTAAACAGTACTCTGCCGCCTGGAGGTTTTTTTCTTCCTTCTTGTCATTCATATGCCACCTGATACGTTTATTCATTTTTATACAGAAGGACACATCAATCTAATGACTGCCTTCACTGATTGAACATTTTATGTCCTTTTTCCCCTTAAATGATCTGCTATAATTTTTTACATATCTATAAACCTAGTGAACTCTCTCTCTCTCTCATTTCTATGAATTACTGGGTTTGTTCCTATCTCCATCCTGTTTGCATTCTCCCTTTTACCACCAGCTTTTGTTTCTGATTCCAGAACTTTGATGACGGCACTTGTACAGGAGGATTGAGGACGAATGTATATATTTGTCCAAAAGGCCACAGGGCACTTGTTTGTGCGGTCAATTCAAAATAATGTTTTCTTACGTTTCTTCTTTTCAATCTGTTGGAGCCTTTCTCCCTCAACACAGCAGGTTATTGTGGAGTGCTTCTTGCTGAGTGTGCTGGCAGGGGCCAGGCTTATCAAGTGATTCATGGGCTTCCCTAAATTCCAGCCTGAGCACTGCTTAGGTTTATGAGAATGGCTTTTACAGAGGGATGGCTTGGATCGCAATCGTCAGATTCATTCATTTACAGTTACCGTTGGCCGAGACACTTGAACTATGAGCTCCTGTAACTATGAGGCCTTTATTAAGCACAGTGAACTGGTAATATTGTATATGATAGAAATAATAACAGGTCTTATTAGTACCTTATTGTATTATATCTTAGTTCAGTAAGTTCTAGTGTGCTTGCTATTTGCCAGACACTGTTGCAAACACTTCACATGTATGGACATTTAATTGTCACAAATGCCCTATGGGGGTGCTGTTTTGAAATCCCAACTTCACAGATGGAGAAACTGTCGCACAGGCATATTTACCCACAATGGCAGTTAATAAATGACCAAGCTTGGCTCTCGTAGCTGTTAACAGCTTCATAGTCACCCTTTTTCTTCCCCTCCCCTGCTCTGCTCTTCATGACAGCAACTATGTTCTCAGGTTCCCCTGTCCTCTGGCTTTGAGTAGGTTTTATCAATGGGAGGCACTGGTAAAAAGAAAATTGTAGAATAAGAGTTGGAGAAAGGCCTCTCTCTCTCTCTCTCTCTCCTTCCTATAGCATCTCTGGAACCAGCTTCGTCTCCACCAACTACAGGTAGATGCCTCTCCTACCATAGCCCACGGTCTATCTGGGAAGCCCCTGCCTGGGTTTTAGCTTCAACCACATCACCTGGCTTCCAGGTTTTGCTAACGCCACCTCCCTCCCATTGCCCATCCAGCCCTAGAAGTGAAAGCAGCTTCCTGTAATCTCTTGGTGCCCTCATCATTCCTTGCTTGATTTCTCAATAAGTCTTGCTCATTTAACACCTCCTCTGTATTAAATTCCCTCTAGCTGAAAGATCTAGCAGTTTCCATTTTCTTGGCAAGACACTAACAGATAAAGCTTTGAATTCAGTCTAGTCCCAGAGTCCATGCACTTAAACACCAGCTATTTATGCGTCCATAGAAGAGTTTCCTTCCAAGGAGTTTTCCAAAGGATCTAAGAGTGGAATAATCTAGCTGACTTCCTTCAATTCTGGTTGATCAAGTGCAGCCTATAACTACCCCCAGGACCCCACACTAGAAAGTAAGCTCCTTGAGGACAGCAGCTGTGCATACTTTCTTCATTGCTGTGTCCCCAGCACATGACACAATGCCTGACACATAGGAAGTGTACATACAGTACATGTTTGCTGAAATCCACTTCCTTTGGTTCTCTTGTAAGTAAAATTGATAATAAAGTTTGTCTCAAAATTATTCAGCATTGCATATATATAAGACATTATATGTGCGTTATATGTATTCATGGGCTTAGGAATCAGACTGTCTGGATCCAATCCCAGCTCTGCCATTCCCTAGCTACGTGAATTTGGGCATGTTGGTTGATCTCTCTGACCTCCTAAAATGAGGCTAACCTTGGGATCTATCTCATAGGGTTAGTGTAAGAATTAAATGAGATACTAAATATATATAAAGTGCCGAGTACAGGCCTGGAGCATGGTAATTACTCATTAAATAGAAGCAGATCCTGCTGTTACTATGGTTGCTACGTTGTTACTATTATTGTTACCATTACTGCTGTTGTTATTATTTATATTTTCCCCTTTAGGAAATGAATGCTTATGTTGGAACATGGCTTCAGCAGCCACAGACTGATGTCAACTGATTTAGTCCCTATAAGACCCTTCAGCCTCTGCTTTCTCCATGCCTCCCTGCTGTACCGGCTGAAACCTTTATAATTGCAGACTTAAGTCCACTGAGTCCTTGAGCCTCACTGCCAGTGGACAGGATTTTGAATGATTTTATCTGTCCTAAGCCTGATACCAGCACAGTGTTACCACATATCCCATTAGTCTCAACTTCCCTACTGCTTCCTGCTAGGTTTAGCTGGTATATATATAACTGGGATTCTGCCTCCGTTTTCAGATTGCACTGCAGTTTCTCTGGTGGCTCTAGAGCCTGAATCTCTGACTATGTGATTACCCCTACTGATGGGAACATTACCCTCATTTCTTGCTTTCAATCAAATGGACCTCATAGAACCACACTGCTGCCATATTTCTGCACACAAACCTAAGTGTTCTTCGGAAACTTCTGTTTTCCATCCCATCGTATTAGACCACCCCTCTCCTTTGGGAATTTATGCCAGCTCGGCCTGAACTTGCTCTACTGCTATGGACACCATGACATTAACCACTAGCTTGCTCCTTTCAAAGCTATTGCTCAACTGATTTAGTTCCACGGCCCTGACCGTGTTCTCTCCTGGATTATTTTCCTCTCCCACTGGCCCTCTAAAATCCTAGTGGGTTTTGTAGCCCAGCTTGTAAGGATTATAACAGTGTTCATCCCAGCACCCTATGCAGTAAGGTATATCCCACACATTTTGTAAATGAGAATGCTGGGTTTATTGGACCCAAAACCATTCAGCTAAGTCTGCTCATTTGGTCATTTCCCTTCCTTCCTTCCTTCCTTCCTTCCTTCCTTCCTTCCTTCCTCCTTCCCTTCCTTCTTTCTTTCTTTTAAAAACATTTATTGAACACTTCCTGTGTGTACTCTACTAGGTACAGGAGTTACAGTGGTGAATAAAACAAATCTATAACCTCGAGGAATTTACCTTCCACTCAAGGGTTGGGGCTCAACAAGAAAACTTTCTGCAAGATTCCCAGGCCTTTGCCTGTTCTTTCTATCCTTCTAGAAAATGATTTCAGAGATCATATATTACTAATTTACTGGCTTCCACAGTGATTCCCTCACAAAGAAAGTGAATTTTGTGCTACCAATAACATCAGGAATAAAAGTGATGAGCACCCACACACTAAGTTATTAGTACTAAGGGAAAATAATTATTCTCATTTCACTGAAAACTGTGCTCCGAAGTGTCAAAGTAGCTACAGATTTGGTTCTATTTAAGAATGGAAGAACTAATGACCAAGTTAATTGGGCTCATCGAGTGAGATATTCGACAACAATCTGTAAGTCAGGAAAATAAAATGAGTGGGATGTCAGACCAGCCTTCAAGTCAGCAGCTCCCCTCTGTAATCGAGCTCACAAACCATTCAGAATGTCCAGTCCAATCCAGAATAACTAGGATGACCAGACAAATTTTCCAAGAGCAAAAAACTCCATCATTTCCTCTTGTTTGCATCTTTCATTGTCAATAGGTAATTAATCACCAGGTTCCACCTCGGCACTATAGGAATTTTTCTAATGGTTTATTGTATGAATAGCTCGAAAGAAAAAAAAAAGTCTCCAATGACATAATATGCATAATGTGCATTTTAATTGGAAGGCAATTTAGATATTTATTTAGGCCATGTTCATGTGCAAGTTATTTCTAATGATGGAAAGCTGCTTTGGTGGAACTAATTATAATAAATTAATAACAGTGGTTGCAAACATTAGGTGTTCAGCCAAAGTGATCAATAGACCAAAAGCCAAGCTTAGAAATGGTTGCAAATTCTTTATATGAACTTCTTATGGAGTTAAAAAGGGTCCCCTTTATCTTGTTCTACCAAAGAATGAGTCCTTCAAGCCAAGAGCATTAAGATCTTCTCAGCACTGGCAAAGCTGTCTTAAGACAGAAACGTAGGAGTCCCTAGGCCCCCAGGAATGGGACCCTGGTCTTTCCCATAATGCACTTACTTCTCAGAAGAACTGAGGTTCTAAGACAATGTTGAAATACCCCAAGTGAACTTCGCTTTGCTCAGAAATCAATTTTATCTTGGTACAAGTGGTACCACGCTTGATGGAAACCCGTTAGATGAAAATTTAATTTTGCAAATCGTTCATTTATTCTCACATTTGCCGTCAGTGAGAAAAGAAAATAGGGCAATTTCCGGATGCCCACAAATCAAATGCAATAGAAATGTACTTAGAACCATGCAAGGTCCATTTAAAAATCGGTTGGATAATTGGAGTCCTTGCTGTCCAAAACAATCTTGCTGAAGAGTAGAGCTATTTTTCTGCTTCAGACTTCATCACAAAAGCACCTGGCTCTGTGCACTGTAAAATATTCTAAGGTCAGTAGGACCTCCCACTTTTGCTTGGTATTTTGAAGGCATGGAATCAAGCACAACACAATGAGAACAGGCCGTGCACAGAAATGCTAGTTCCCGGATTGCCAGAGAATGCCCTGGGTATACAGTTTTTAAATGGATGTTTCCGTATTTAAGAACTGCAAGAGGCAAAGCAAATAATTCAAACACTCTCCTATCTACCGTTCAGTTTATGAAATAAAACATCGCAGATATAAATGAAGCCACCCGCGCTGTGCTTCTCTTCCTTTTCCTATCCCCTTCCTCCCTCCCCAGAAGTAAACACTGTTGTAAATTTGGTATTTGCTATTTCCATGCGTGTTTTATACTGTTCTTTATACATACATACCCATAAACAACCACATAATATTGTTTTGTGTTTTATGGTGTCACACTGTATGTATTTTTCCATAAATTACATTCTTTTACTCAGTCAACATTGGGATTTTTGAGATTCATCCATGTGGATGTGCATTTGTATTTCTGTATGTACTGTCTCATATTCCTACACCACAAATTTATAGCTTCTCACCATACACACACATTCAGGTTGCTTCTACCTTTCTACTATTACAAATAATGCTACTGTGAGCATGTTTCCTGACATTCATGTTCAAGAGTTTCTCTAGGGTATATACCTGGGCACAGAATTTCCGGGCTGCAGGGTATATGCACATCTCTAGCTTTACCAAATAATGCCAAGTTGTTTTCCAGAACAATGGTACCGATTTACATGCCCACCAGCAGTGTAAGAGGGCTTCCACTGCATATTTTCCAAAAGTCTTTCTTTTTCTCAAAAAGTTATACCTTTGTTACAGCAACATTACTTGTTCCTTCAGTTCCTGTAATACTGAAAAAAATTTAAATGTGGTCCCAAGGAAGTCAGTTTGATTGGCTGGGGGGTACACTTGGAGACCCAAATGGATCATATCAAGCTCCTACTCATCAGTTCAGCCAATCTCAGAGCAAAGTGGGGAGTCACGTGACATCCACCTTTGGTAAGTTCCACCCCTCCCTCTGCATTTGCAGCTCCCAGTGATTTGATGTCTTACCGCTAGTACAGCCATGCCATTCCCATTCCAGCCAGCTCCCACTCTCATCATAGCTCGCCTGTCAGTTGATGACCCATTCGTTCATTCATTCATTCAACAAATACGTACTGAGCGCTTAAAATTTGCCAGACACTGTAAAATGGGGTTAAAAATAGAAGGGAAGGGTCAGAGTGAACAAGACTGGTACCTTATGTTCCAATGCTCTTCTCTTTGTCAGAAAATTGGATCAATTAAATCAAGGTGAATAAGAAAAGGGCAAGTATTAATTGAGCACCTACTCTGAGCTAATGTGTCTGTGGCTGAAAATGACCGTATGTTCACTCTTACATGTAACGTACATATACAAGAATGTGGCCATCAATGACACAAAGGAATGCAAGTAGAAAGTAAGCCATTATTTATTATCAGTGTGTTTCAAGCACAAAGTTATCTCCTTTCAATTCGACAACAGTACTGTGACATAAGGGGTATTATTATTTGCAATTGGCGATGAGGAAACTGATCCTCAGAGAAAATCAGTGACTTGCCCAAGGTCTAATAGTAAAATCTTGATCTAAGATTCAAAGCCTAGTCCCCATTAGTCCAAGGCCTCTTACGACTGATGGTAGGAATTTTAAATATCATGAACCAGACAAGAAAAACACAGTTTCCCATTCCAAGCCACTATATGCAGGCCAGACAGACAGGATGTAATTTGCTGATGTGATTTTTGCCAAGAAAACATCAAAGGAATCTTTAATCACTGTGAGTGAGCTGAGGTTCCATTGCCCATTATAGATGGTGCCTCCTTTAGGACAAGGTCGCAGTACACAAGTCTTGATTCACTGCCCAGTCTGGTTTCGTGTCGTGAGAGCTAAGGACTGTATCTCTGGCTTCAGGCTACTTCCACAAAGAAAATTTCCCTAACATCCCCTAATGGAGGACAGGGCCAAGCCAGAACTGCTGGGAGGCCATGGGCAGTCTCTGAAGTCTCTTTTCAATGCATAGGATTTCCCTGGACTCAGCAACTACAAGGACAAACTGGGTGAAAGAAAAAATGACACTATGGAGTCAATCCCAGAGGATTAAAGAATGGCACCTGTCAGCAATCTTATTGCCACCGGGAAGAACCTGGAGGTCAGATCTCAGTTTAGGTGTCGCCTCTTCGGGGAAGTTTTTCCACACCACCAAGCTCAAACTTGGTGTCCATCTTGTGTGTTTCCTCAGAGCCCTGTGCTGACCTTGCAATTGGTTACCTGCCTGTCTCTTCCATCAAGACTGCAAGCTCCATAGAGAAGGAAGGGACCATACTTGTGTTCACTCTTACATTTGTAGTGTCTAACAGAGTGGCCAGTACAAATGAGGTGCTCAGTGGGTATTTGGTGAAGAAGTTAGTGAATGTACAAATGAAATTGGGGCTGAAAAATCCATCTCCCTTTCTCCTCAGAGGAAGAGATCCAGAAGTAGTCTGACTGAAGCATTACAAGAAGCTAAAATTTAGGACTCCATTGACCCACAAAACATCCATAGCACTTAATTAGCACTTGCTACGTACCAGGCACTGTCATAAGTGATTTTATATTTATTGATTCACTTAACCCTCACAACAATTGAGTGAGATAACTGTCATTATTATCCCCATTTAACACATAAGGAAACTGAAGCATAGAAAGAGAGAGGTTCAATGACTAACCCAACATCATTCAGCCAGGAAGTGTTGGAGCTGGGGTTTGTACCCAAACGGTGTGGGTTCAATGTCTGTGCTCCTGATCACCTGGGTAAACCATAAAGTACAAACCCCTTTATTGATTTTCATCCCGGTATAAAATGCCGAGAACTTAAGAGCCACCGTAGTTTCCTCTGTCTAGACCCTAAAATCCCTCTTAGACCAGACTGTGTTCTCCTTGAGTAACACAACCCTATCCTGGGCCTAATACATTTTGGTTGTTCTGAAAAACTGCCATGCTAAGTTCCACACGAGGAGGCCTGTAGTCGGGTCAGACTATCATTGTACCCTGGGTAAATTATCTTGGGCTCTGGCACTAGGCAAAACCGGGTTTAAGTACTAGCTCTAACATTTGCTAACAGAGGGTTCTTAAAACACTTAAACTCTCTAAATTTGCTTCTGCTCTGTAAAGAGATAGTGACAGTATCTATCTCAAAGAATGCTCTGCACACCAAATGTGAGAAACTAGGTAAAATGCTTAGTGCAGTGCCTGGCACAGAGGGAATGGTCAACAAACGTTGGGAAGTGTTATCTGTGAGATTCATTTTCTCTCTCTCTTTTTAAAAGATTTACTTATTCGCGGGGGGGGGGGGTGCAGAAAATCCCAAGCAGGCCCTGCACTGACAGCAGCGAGCTCCATGTGGGGCTCAAACTCAGGAACCATGAGATCATGACCTGACGCTGAACCAACTGAGCCACCAAGGTGCCCCTCGTTTTCTTTTTTGAAAAACTGGGATCCTACTACATATTTCCTGGGATTGTTGCAAGCCCTGAAGGAGGCAGAGGAAGTATGCCTCCAATAAGCCATCTTACCCATTGCCTCCCTCTTCACCCCGTGTTGTCTTCCTTCACTAGGAATCCAGCTGTAGACTTACCAACATCTGCTACTGCAGCCACGAGAGCTCACTCTGTGTGGATAAGCCCCAAATTTATGACTCTGACCTTAACCTCAACTGAGCCTGAGTCTTGAATTTCTGTTTGTTGCTAGATGTCAAGCTTGGTGATCTCACTTCCCCTTCTCTTTTAATCAGCAGGTCCTCCCATGTTTCTTGTTTTCAGTTATGGTCTCACCACCCTCCCAAGCCAGCAGAACTTGAAACTGTACTAATCCCTTTCAGCTGTAGCCCTTATTATTTCTTGTCCAAACTAGACTAGTAGTTACCAAGTAAGGCTCACTGACCAGCCTCCACCTGCTCTATCCTGCCCTCTACCAGGTTACAACACCATAGACCTAACAGAGCCCCTCCCCAGTCTAGAAGTATGCATAGACTCAACTGTGCCAGACTGAAAATTTCAAACCCCCTCACCCAGCAATCTTGCCTTCAAAGTCCTTTACCAGTTCAACCCCCTTCTAAACAATATCATTCCCCTTGGTACGTTCGAAAGCTGGCCTAACCTTTCCCACAGGATTTCATACGTTTATGTTGTTCTTTCTGTTTAGTCTATCCTGTGTAAGTAAGTCTCCCTTTCTTCAAAGACACATTTCAAATGCACACTCATCCTTTAAGCTGGCATAAAATCCCACCTCAACCACATAGCCATCTTAAAATGCCTCAGTGCAAATTTCTCTCTCTTTCCCTTACAGTCCCATGGCACCTAATTTTTTACCTCTGTTATAGAGCTTTCCATGGTTCATCTTATGTTACAATTATTTAAATCTAGATCTTCCTCATGGACTGGATTATAAGCTATTTGAGGACAAGGAAGACCCTATATGTTTTTATTCATAAATTGCCCACAGAATCAAACAAACGGCTTTACATATGGTAGGAACTCAGGAGGGGTGTGTGTGTGTGTGTGTGTGTGCGCAGGTTTTCATGGAACTGAGCTTTATGTTATGATCTCTGCAATCCTCATCAAAGAAGTCCATGGAGTCCTGTGTGCTCCCTGGGTGGATGGACTTTAGAAGCCTTCCCTGAGCTCCAGAACCCAGTGAAGCAAATGGCCTGGGTAGGGGACTGAACTCGTAAGCCTCTACCTCACTATCAGCAGCCTGTAACCAGAAACTAGTTCGGCCACATAATTTGACAATTTGGAGAAGCCACCAGCTGAGAAAATCTTAGGAATCTCACCGAAGCCTTACATAAATGTATTAACATTGTCTGTATGTAAAGCATATGGTGGGCAGCCTCCCATCGTGGGTTTACTAATTCACCCTTCAGATTTAAAGTGATACCATTATGATAAGCGTTAATAACTCCCAGCATAATAATAGTGATAACAGCAGGTACTGTTTAAAAACTACTACCCATATTTCAGTAACACATCCTGAATGTTGCGCTTAAGGCAGTTTCTTCAGTAGAGTTGGAAATGGAAATATTCCAGTAATAACAATTCATAGTATTAATAGTTTAGAGCTCTAGCTTGAAGTTGGTTGTGTGTATCTTTTCTTTTTTGAGCCTCTGAGTAACATCACTTATGGAATCTCATTTTCAAAAGTACAGGCATGAACTGAACTCACTTGGTAATGCTGAAGTCATAGAATGGCTACAGTCCAAATAGTTTCTAAAAATCATAGAGCCTCAGAAAATGTTAGTGGCCCCCAAATACCAAACTACAATGTATGGAATTCCTTTATTGTTGTTGTTGTTATAAGGGTCTGCTCTGTACCAATGGATTATTTAGGAATAGAAAATTTGGAAAAAAGACTGAGATTCAGTGGAAAAAAACAATAGATTTGGAGTCTGTCAAAGCTGGGTTTCAACCCTTGGCTTGGTCACTTCCTTTTGGCAAGTCACCTAACATACCTTCTGTTAAGCTTCTTGCAAGATGGAGCTAATGACACTCATCTTGTTGGAAAGATTATGTGAGATAATATGTATAAAGCACCTGAAACACAAGAAGAACTCACTCTACAGCTGTTAGTCTTCTCACTTTGAGTTGGTACATGGTATAAATAAGCCCAAAGTTGTGAACTCTGATCTCCATATGGGTCAGTTCATACATTCATGATTTTATTCAACAAACTTTTCCCCTGCGCCAGGCACTGGGGAGCCAGCCCTAGGGGTCCCTGCCCCTTTTCAGATCATAGTGTAGAGGGCATTAGTGAAAGATGTCTGCTACATGATGTGATAAATGCTACCACAGAACATACATAGTACAGTAGATCTTAGAGAAGGTTTCCTGGAGGAGGTTGGGCCTAAGTTTAGAATAGCTATTTCTAGGATGGAGAAAAGAGGCTTTTCCCAGAGGAGACAGCATGAGCAAAGACTAGCTGATTTTTCTGTTTTAATAGACTGGATCCCAGTCTCAACCAGTATCTCATGGGTCCCTTAGAGAGAGAGAGAGAACAGCTGGATCAGAGAAAACTCATCCTGTCCCTCTGAGAATAACTCAGAGATCTATCCTTCTGATAGAGTGGGGGAGTTTGCAGCATTATCTCTATGTAATTAGGATAACAAATCATTTCCATCGGGCTCTCAAAGACCTTCAAGATACCAATAAACATAGCATTTAATGGGAACAAAAGACAAAGTCACTTCAGCTAAACTTAGTAAACTGAAGACATTTTCAACTTACTAAAAATTAGATCTAAGAGATTTTAAGGTGTATGACAATTTGAGATGCCTAGGAAAACTACTATGTGGGTCTGAATCAGGAAGATGATCTTCGTCAGTTCTCATCCAGATGAGAGAATTTTTAACCCATGTACGAGGGTTACAGGTGTGCTAAGACCACCCCTAACATTCAGGAGACCGGGAGGGGCCTGGGGCAGCCAGAACACTGAACTGTTCAGCTCTGGCAGTGAGAAGTTCTTTCCTTTTACTGTACGTGAAAATAATATTATTCAGTCATCAATGTACAAGATAATAATTGACAAACTGCTGTGGAGTTGCTTCTCTAAATGAACTTCTCTAAAGAAATGTCAGCCTGAGTTATATTGGGGCTAGAGAGTTAAGGGCATTATCATCATCACCGTCATCAGTAGTAATTCTATTTTTTAAATTAAATTAAATTAAAGTTTTATTTAAATTTCAGTATAGTTAACATACAGTATTGTATTACTTTCAAGCGTACAATATAGTGATTCAACACTTGCATATATTACTCAATGCTCATCCAGATAAGTGTACTCTTAGGGTGCCTGGGTGGCTCAGTCAGTTGAGAGTCCAGCTCTTCATTTGGGCTTGAATCATGACCCCAGGGTTGTGGGATCGAGTCTTAACATCAGACTCCACACTAAGTGTGGAGCCTGCTTAAGATTCTCTCTACCTTTGCCCCTCTCCCCTACTCACACTCTAAAATATTAATTAATTAACTAATTTAAAAAGATAAGTGTATTCTTTAATCCCCTTCACCTATTTTATCCATTGCCCTTCTGACCATCTATTTGTTTTGTACAGTTGAGTCTGGTTTTGGCTTTGTCTCTCTCTTTTTTCCCCTTTGTTCACTGTTTCATTTCTTAAATTCCACATATCAATGAAATCATACGGTATTTGTCTTTTCTAACTGGCTTATTTCTCTTAGCTTTATACTCTCTAGATCAATCCATGCTGTTGCAAATGACAAAATTTCATTCTTTTTATGGCTGAATACTATTCTTTTGTGTATATATACCACTTCTTCTGTATCCATTCATGTACCAATGGACACTTGGGATGCTTCCATAGTTTGGCTATTGTAAATAATGCTTTTATAAACATAGGGGTACATGTATCCCTTTGAATTAGTGTTTTTGTATTCTTTGGGTGAATACCCAGTAGTGTGACTGCTGGATCTAAGGTAGTTTTATTTTTTAACTTTCTGAGGAACCTCCATGCTATTTTCCACAGTGGCTGCACCAGTTTGCATTCCCACCAACAATGCACAAGTGTTCCTTTTCCTCCACATCCTTGCCAACATTTGTTGTTTCTTGTGTTGTTGATTTTAGCCATTCTGACGGGTGTGAGGTGTTATCTCATTGTGGTTTTGATTTGCATTTCCCTGATGAGGAGTGATGTTCAGTATCTTTTCATGTGTCTATTGGCCATCTTGATGTCTCTTCTTTGGAGAAATGTTTGTTCATGTCTTCTGACCATTTTTAACTGGATTATTTGTTTTGTGAGTGTTGCATTTTATAAGTTCTCTATATAGTTTGGATACTAACCCTTTATCAGATATGTCATTTGCAAATATGTCTCCTATTCAGTAGGTTGTCTTTTGGTTTTGTCGGTTGTTTCCTTTGCTGTGCAGAAGCTTTTTGTTTTGATGTAGTCCCAATAGTTTATTTTTGCTTTTGTTTCTCTTGCTTCAGGAGACATATCTAGAAAAATGTTGTGAAGACTGACGTCCTCCTCTCTTCTAGGATTTTTATGGTTTCAGGTCTCATATTTAGGTCTTAAACCAACTTGAGTTTATTTTTGTATATGGTGTAAGAAAGTGGTCCAGTTTCTTTATTTTGCATGTAGCTGTCCAGTTTTCCCAACACCATTTTTTCAAGAGACAGCCTTTTGCCCATTGGATATTTTTGTCTCCTCTATCGAAGATTAATTGACCATAAAATTGTGGGTTTGTTTCTGGGCTTTCTATTCTGTTCCATTGAGCTATGTCTCTATTTTTGTACCAGTACCATGCTATTTTTATTACTACAGCTTTGTAATATAACTTGAAGTCTGGAATTGTGATACCTCCAGTTTTGTTTTTCTTTTTTCAATATTGTTGTGGGTATTTGGAGTCTTTTGTGGTTCTATACATATTTTAAGATTGTTTGTTCTAGTTCTGTGAAAAATGCTGTTGGTATTCTGACAGGGATTGCTTTAAATGTGTAGACTGCTGGGGCACCTGGGTGGCTCAGTTGGTTGAGCATCTGACTTCGGCTCAGGCCGTTATCTCACGGTTTGTGAGTTAGAGCCCCGTGATGGGCTCTGTGCTGACAGCTCAGAGCCTGGGGCCCGCTTCGAATTCTGTGTCTCCCCCTCTCTCTGCTCCTCCCCAACTCATGCTCTTTGTCTCTCAAAAATAAATAAACATTTAAAAATTTTAAAAAAATAAATGTGTAGACTGCTTTGGGTAGTGTAGACATTGTAACAGTATTTGTTCTTCTAATCCATGAGCATGGAATGTCTTTCTATCTCCTTTTGTCGTCTTCAGTTTCTTTATTCAATATTTTATAGTTTTCAGAGTACAGGTCTTTCACCTCTTTGGTTAAGTTTATTCCTAGGTATTTTATTTTTTGGTGAAATTGTAAATGGAATTGTTTTCTTAATTTCTCTTTCTGCTGCTTCATTGTTAGTGTAGAGAAATGCTATGGATTTCTGTTCATTGATTTTGTACCCAGTGACTTTACTGAATTCATGTATCAGTTCTAATATAGTTTTTCGTAAAGGCTTTAGGGTTTTCTACATATAGCATCGTGTCATCTGCAAATAATGGAAGTTTGACTCCTTCCTTACTGATTTGAATGCCTTTTATTTCTTTTTCTTCTCTGATTGTTGTGGCCAGGACTTCCAGTACTATGTTAAATAAAAGTGGTGAGAGTGGACATCCTTGTCTTGTTCCTGACCTTAGGGGAGAAGCTCTCATTTCCCCCCATTGATGATGGTGGGTTTTTTTTTTATATGGCCTTTATGTTGAGGTATGTTCCCTCTAAACCTACTTTGTTGAGGGTTTTTATCATGAATGGATATTGTACTATGTCAAAGGCTTTTTCTGCATCTATTGAAATGATCATATGGTTTGTATCCTTTCTCTTACTGATGTGATGTATCATGTTGATTGGTGAATATTGAACCACTTTGCATCCCAAGAATAAATCCCAGTTGATCATGGTGAACAATTTTTTCTAATGAACTGTTGGATTTGGTTTGCCAATATTTTGTTGAGGATTTTTGGATCTATGTTCATCAGAGATATTGCCTTTCAGTTCTCCTTTTTAGTGGTATCTTTATCTGATTTTGGTATTAGGGTGATGCTGACCTCATGGAATGAATATGGAAGTTTTTCTTCCTCTTGTATTTTTTGGAATAGTTTAAGAATAGATATTAACTCTTCTTTAAATGTTTGGTAAAATTTACCTGTGAAGCGACCTGGTCCTGGACTTTTGTTTGTTGGAAGTTTTTTTGTTACTGATTCAATTTTGTCGCTGGTAATCAGTCTGTTCAAGTTTTCTATTTCTTCCTGATTCAGTTTGTGGAGGTTATATGTTTCTAGGAATTTATCCATTTCTTCTAGGTTGCCCAATTTATTGGTTTGTAATTTTTTGTAATATTCTCTTATAGTTGTATGTATTTCTTTAGTGTTGGTTGCTATTTCTCCTCTTTCATTTGTGATTTGGTTTCTTTTCTCTTTCATTTGTGATTTTTTTTTGAGTCCTTTCTCCACACATCTCCTCCTCCTGCTGCTGCTGCTTCTCTTTCTCCTTAGGAGTCTGGCTTGAGATTTATCAATTTTGTTGATATTTTCAAAGGACCAGCTCCTGGTTTCATTGATCTTTTCTATTGTTTTTTTGGTTTTTGATTTTTATCAGTTTCTGTATCATTTATTTCTGCTCTAATATTTATTATTTCCTTCCTTCTGCTGGTTTTAGCTTTTGCTTGTTCGTTTTCTAGCTCCTTTAGCTCTAATCTCCTTTAGGTTAGGTTGTTAATTTGAGATTTTTCTTGCTTCTTGAGGTAGGCTTGTATTGCTGTAAGCTTCCCTCACAGAACCACTTCTGCTGCATCCCAGAGATTTTGTACCATTGTGTTTTCATTTTCCTTTATCCCATTTTTTACATTTCCTCTTTGATTTCTTGGTTGACCCATTTGTTGTTTAGTATCATGTTATTTAAACTCCACGTCTTTGTGCTCTTCCCAGATTTATTTTTTTGTGGTTGATTTCTAGTTTCATAGCATCATGTTGAGAAAAGATGGTATGAATGCAATCTTTTTGAATCTGTTGAGACTTGTTTTGTCACCTAATATGTGATCTATTCTAGAGAATGTTTTATGTGCATTAGAAAAGAATATGTATTCTGCTATTTTAGGATGGAATGTTCTAAATATATGTTAAATCCATCTGGTCTAGTATGTCATTCAAAGTCATTGTTTCCTTGTTGATTTTCTGCTTGAATAATGTGTCCATTGCTGTAAGTGGGGCATCTCTGAGAGAAAGAGAGAACACATGCATGAGTGAGGCAGGGTTAGAGGGAGAGAAAGGGAGAATATTAAGTAGGCCTGATGCAGGGCTTGATCCTACAACCCTGGGGTCATGACTTGAGCCCAAATCAAGAGTTAGATGCTCAATGAACTGAGCCACCCAGGCACCCTTATATAGTGTCCTTCTTTGTCTCTTGTTACAGTCTTTGTTTTAAAGTCTATTCTGTTCTATATAAGCATTGTTACCCTGGCTTTCTTCTCACTTCCACTTGCCTGATAAATGTTTCTTCATCCCCTCACTTTCAATCTGCTAAAGGTGTCTTTAGGTTAGAATGAGTCTCTTGTAGGCAGCATATAGATGGGTTTTGTTTATCCATTTTGTCACCATTTATGTCACCATTTGTTTATCTATTTATGTCTTTTCATTGGAGCATTTAGTCCATTTACATTTGAGGTAACTATTGATAGATATGTACTTATTGCCATATTGTTATTTGACTTATGGTTGTTTTTGTAGTTCTCCTCTGTTCCTTTCTTCTTTTGCTCTCTTCTCTCCCAGTTTGCTGGGTTTCTTTAGTGATATACTTGGGTTCCTTTCTCTTTCATTGCATCAAACATATTTTTACTGTTCCTAATCTCGTTTATTGCCCTCTTCATCTCTGATTGGTTCTTTTTAATCTCTTTATTAAGGGTCTTACTGATGTCCTCCATTCTTTTCTCAAGTCCAGTGAATATCTTTATGATCATTGTTTTAAATACTCCATCAGACATGTTCCTTACATCTGTTTAATTTAGATCTCTGGCTGTGGCCTTGTCCTGTTCTTTCATTTGGGATAAATTTCTCTGTCTCATCATTTTGTCTAACTCTACGTGTCTGTCTGTGCATTAGGGAAGTCAGCTGTGTGTCCTGCTCTTGAAAATAATGGCCATGAAGAAGAGGTCTTGTAGTGCCCTACAGTGCCGTGTGCCCTGTTCGCCAGAACCTGGCATGTCAGGGGTGTCTCCTATGTGTGTGGCGTGCACCAGCTGTGGTGTCCTGGCCGCTTTTGCCTTTACTCCGGTCATCTGCAGAGGCTCCCTTTGCCTGTTGTGGGCAGTGTTTGGTCTGCAGCCAGGGTGGAGTGCACAGTTTTAACAAGATATGGGCTGATCTTGCGAAATGAGCCATGCTGCCACCCCAGCCAGGACTGGGGTTACGTGGGCACAGTAATTTTAACAAGGAGTGCCTTGGGCTTCCACAGGGCCACTGCCACCACCAGACCGAGGCCGCGTGAAACTCACAGATCGGCAGACACAGTGTTGGCACGGGTTGTACCCATCTTCTGGGGGCAGGGACCGGCAGTGCCCTGACTGAGGCAAATGTGACTGGGAAAGGCTGATCCACCAAAGCATGGGCGACCAGGCTTGGTGTGAGCAAGTGAGGTCGTGTGGGTGGGTAAGGCCCCACTCCCGCAGGTGGCACGTGTTTATGCTGGGGGGTAGGGGAGGGAAATGATGCCTGCCAGCTCCTTTGTTTCTGGAGAAGTCCGTCTGCGAACACTGCCCCTCCAGGATTTGCTCTGAGATTAGTAACTAACTCTCCCGCCTGTAAGCCCCAGGCGTTTTCCAAACTGCTGCTTCTATGTTGTATCTCCGTGGGCTGCTTGTCGTGCTGTGTCTTTAAGGGCAGCAACTCAGCTTCCTAACACCCTCTGGGCTCTCCCAGAGCTGAGCCCACTGATTTTTAAAATTCTAGGCTTTAAGGGGCGCCTGGGTGGCGCAGTTGGTTAAGCGTCCGACTTCAGCCAGGTCACGATCTCGCGGTCCGGGAGTTCGAGCCCCGCGTCAGGCTCTGGGCTGATGGCTCAGAGCCTGGAGCCTGTTTCCGATTCTGTGTCTCCCTCTCTCTCTGCCCCTCCCCCGTTCATGCTCTGTCTCTCTCTGTCCCAAAAATAAATAAACGTTGGAAAAAATAAAATAAAATAAAATTCTAGGCTTTAAGTCTCACTGGTTGCAGGAACTCAAGAAATTTGGCCCCTCTGGCTTTCAAAGCCAAACGTTATGGGGATTTGTCTTCCCTGTGTGGGTTCCCCTCCACACACCCCGACCCCACTCCTTCCCCTACCCCATGTGATAGTCTGGTTCTTGCCCTGCTCAGCACCCGCAGCTCCCTCCCTACCCCGTTGGACACATCTCCCCCTTTCCTACTCTCTTCAAGGTGGCGTCTTCTCTCAGTTGTAGAGTTTGTTCTACCAGGCTTCAGGTTGTTTTCTGGGTTGTTTACATGGATGTGAGTGTTATGTAGTTGTGTCTGTGGGACAAGGTGAGCTTAGGGTCCTCCTACTAGGTCATCTTGCCCCCCCCCAGTACTATTTCTATTATTAAAGCATATAATTAAAGCATAGAAAGGATTTCTTGTTCTGAGTCACTTGTCTTCTCCCAAATATCTTGCCCTACTCCTGCCCATGACCAGGACGAATGTCATGGGAATATGATTTATAATATAGAGGAGACCATCAATCTTAATCAGAAGCCATTGTAGCTGTGACTAATTCTTGATGCTGTCACTCATAAAATAAGCACGTGTTTGGACTGAGCGTTCATCTGTCACCGTATGAAGGAGCCCTAAATATGGCTGTACAGGTATATGGAGGCATCCTGGAGATGTGGTCTCTCTTTATACAAGAGCAAATAAATATTCCATTTGGAAAGAGAATGATGGAAACAGAAGCAAGAAATCACGAAATCCTCTATTCACTGCCCCTTCTTTTCTACTGCAAGCAAAAACTCCCAACTGACCTTTCTACATATCACAGTTTGGGCTTTTCCATCCAAAACCTCATTTCAAGGGCCATGTCAGGGAATGTTTCACCCTGGCCAGGTTACTCTGGATTTGTAACTCTCCTGTCACTCCAAGGTAGACTCCCAGCGGAAGCCTCCTAATTGGCTGTCAGTGAGTCACTTTTATGCACAGACTTTTCTTTAAAACCTTTTCCACTTCGGTAACATGGCCTCTCTACAGCAGCCGCCAAACGCATTGAAAGCATAGGTGTGGGTCTGGGGAGAAAGGAAGGACGGAAACCACACTGAACCTTTGCTTCAACACTTGTGAATATTTTCCAAACGTTCTCACCGCGAAAGTGCTTCAGTCATGTTAAGACAGTCAAAACAGGGGCGCCTGGGTGGCGCAGTCGGTTAAGCGTCCGACTTCAGCCAGGTCACGATCTCGCGGTCCGTGAGTTCAAGCCCCGCGTCAGGCTCTGGGCTGATGGCTCGGAGCCTGGAGCCTGTTTCCGATTCTGTGTCTCCCTCTCTCTCTGCCCCTCCCCCGTTCATGCTCTGTCTCTCTCTGTGCCAAAAATAAAAAAAAAATAAAAAAAAATAAAAAAAAAAAGACAGTCAAAACAGTTTGACAAGTTTCTGTTTGGCTCTGGTGTCGGCTACTGTGTTCCTGACCCGATTAGCCAGTGCCTAGAAGGGATTTTCAAGAGTGGCAAATGCACGGAGACAGCTCTTTGTAAAGGGAATTTACGGCTGTGTAATACAGTGATTAACCCTAAGCACCCACAAGCTGTTACCCAGGGCACAACTTCTTCAGAGCCAAGGAAAGCAGAAGAATGGAATCAAACATTTTCTGCATGTAAATGTGTCCACCCTCCAAACACACTCGCTCGCCTTTGAATATGGCTTTATTGCTGCCAGTTAGAATTTGGAGCTGAATTTGAATCTTGGTTCTGCTGCCTGATAGGTGACCCTGAGTGAGGTACTTAACCTTTCTGAGGCTCATGTTCTTGTCTCTTAAAATTGGCCTGTTGATTTCCCACCCCCCAGGATGGTTCTGACTTTGCATGCAGGAGCAACAGTGCTGGGTTCCAGGTAGGCAATCAGTACATGTTGATTTCCTTCCTTTCCTTGACCACGACGTTTGAGTTAGGGCTTGTGCCCATTACGAGCACGAGACTTACAATACAGAGAAGGCAGTTGAGGCCTGAATCGTCTACCCTATGCAATACACCAAAATGATATCCCAAATCTTAAAGTCTCTCTCTTCTGACTAGCTGATGCTGGTTTTCCTAACGGGATGCAATCTGCCACTACATCCGTCATCCATAGGAAGTTACCTCTAGGATTTAATATTCTTTTTTGGCTGCTCTTGGGCATTGATCTCTGAAGATGAGCTGAGTAGAATTCTTTTACCATTATCTTTGCACATGGAGCACTTAGCCTTCTTAAAAGTCTTCCCTCTGCTGCTACTGACTAACTGACCCTCTGGCACATAAGGGCCAGCAAATCCCCTTGCTCTTGAAATATCTTCGACTTTCAGGTCATATTGCCTGGGGAGATGGAGTGCTGAGAAAGGAAATAAGGTATGACAGAAAATTAAATTGAGCTCATATTTTCTCATTAGGATTATTTGTGAGGTTGAGATGCTCAGAACTGGGTTGAACCCTTCTGTCTCCCATTCCTTCTTTTGCTCATCGAAGTATTTACCTTACTGTATTATTATTGATCTCAGAGATCCTTCGGGTCAGGGACTGTGTCTGGAACTTTGTCACAAACCTGGCAACTTACATAATGCCTGGCACATGATAGGCGCTCAGCTAATACAATTTTTAAGTGACAGAATAAATGAATAAAAGAATGAATATTGGCAAAACTATTCATAAACATTCTCATCAAGATCTGCAAGAGCCTCCTAGCCTCATCTTCCACTCCCCAATTTTGCCCAAATGTGCAGAATCCAATATGGGGAAATAAATCTTTCTCCTCCTCCCTGAGAAAAATAAATGAATTACGACCAGAGTCCTAATATGCCAACCATGCTGACCGATCCCCAGTTAAATACACAGCACATTACTGAACACCAGGGAAAAGCGAACAGAAATAACCGAAACCCGTGCAAACTGGCACTCTCTATTCTGTGCCATTTTACCTTTCTGGCCTCCGCTCTCACTGTTCCTCAGCCTGAACATACATTGCAAAGGTGCCATTCTTCCTTAGGTCTAGTTTGCAATGCCAACCCCCTGAGAATGATTCTCACCACGTATTGAGCCTATAAATCTGCAGTTGAATGGCCATGCCTTGGATGTGACAGCAGAGGTCCAATGAGAAAGCTATCTCCACAAGACTACTGAGAACTTTTAATGAGATAGTGGATGCAAGGCACCCAGCACACTGCTTGTCGCATAAATGCTTGATGTATGTGAGCTGGCTAGCTGATTTTCTGCTCCTCAGAGAGGGCGTCAAGTGGTCTTCTTAACCCTTCAACTCACTCTTCAATGCACCTTCAAAGAAAGATCCAGAACAGAGTCACAGACCACATTTCTTTCTACACTATTTGTTGTTCCAATACAGAAAAGGTTACTAGATAGACCATAACTGTGTAAAATGCCAATTCATTCACTTTTGGCCGGCGCCGCCCCCAATGCCCCTCCTTTTTTTTTTTTTTTCAACGTTTATTTATTTTTGGGACAGAGAGAGACAGAGCATGAACGGGGGAGGGGCAGAGAGAGAGGGAGACACAGAATCGGAAACAGGCTCCAGGCTCTGAGCCATCAGCCCAGAGCCCGACGCGGGGCTCGAACTCACGGACCGCGAGATCGTGACCTGGCTGCAGTCGGACGCTTAACCGACTGCACCACCCAGGCGCCCCTGCTCCTCCTTTTTTAACCTGTTTTATTTTTGTTTGAAGAGGTCATTGCCCTTGCTACCACTTTACAGTTTTTTTTACAATCCGTTAAAGCTTTACCTGTATTAAAGAAACCAGAATTCTATTTTTAAAAGAATGCTTAATAAGATCGTATGGAAACAAAACCATTTATTTTAACAAAGCTATACACAGCAATTGTTTTGTAGCATACCGGATGCTTAGTCCTGTTACCCTGTATTCACAGTGAGCCTGTCCCTGCCAACACCAGTTCACTTGTATTTTTACTTCTCTTGGCCTCTTCCGATGCTTGCAATACAACATCCACAACTTAGCCCTTGATTTCAATTTCATAGTTTCTTGGAGATGTCTGGAGTTTCTTCAGATTAGATGATTTTTCTTCCACTCCTTTTGAATTTCCACTAACATATTGCCTTCGGATAGTTCTTGGCACCAAATAGGGGCTTACTGAATGAACGTTGAATGAACATATGTTCTTCAGGTGGGGGAATTAGCCTGGAAATGGGTGAGGCTCAGGTAAGGACGGCTCCATTCTCCTTGTGGTCAGTCCCCCCACTGCAGCTGTTTCTGTCCCATCTGGTGGCTTTGAGCCTAAGGAAACATCCTCAGTGCTGTTCCACCAGGCCTACGCAGAGCTGGGAAGAGATGGCTCTCTTAGGTGATTTTCTTTCCAATATGGAAGTTCAGTGAGAAAGCCAAGGAAACAGACGCTCCATCCCTCCAGGTTTTCTTGTCCTCTTGCCTGCAAAAGACAGACTTTCATCAGCTAAATACTCTCTAATATAGCCAGCACCTGGCAACATGAAAACAGGGAAACTTGCTGCCTTAATGGGAAAAAAAAAAAGCATTTTTTATTTAGCCTAGAAAAACAACTTAGTAGCCAATGAATACAGTTGGGCCCTAAGGGTAAACAAGTGCATCTATACTAAATGGAGGAGGAAAAGAACCACAATTTAGAGATTAGAAAGCACCATTCAGAATTAGGCCAGTGCTGGCTAACAAAGGGGAAGGGACTACTAATAATGGTATTCGTTTCTCCCTGTGTGATGCTCCTACATACCATTTGAGTTTACTAATGAAGGGGGGATGCAGCCCACAACTGAGTGTCTCCTAGCTGACAGACACTGTTCTAGAAGTTTTGAGGAAATTCTGATGATGTTTTGGATCTATCTAAAGATAAAACTGCTGGAATAAAGCCAAGAGGCTCAAAAAAGATTTGAAAAGTACTTAGTGAGGAAGAGGTAGAAAAAAAGAATCCAACACATGATACCTCCTTTAATCTTCACAACTCTATGAGATAGGTACTATTATTACCTCCATTTTAGAGATGAGGAAACAGAAGTTAAGAAAATCAAGGATGACTAGTACGCTACCCACCTTTTTAAGCTCCTTTCTTTTCCAGCCCTTTCTTTTCCAGTCCTTTTACTCTTTATCTTCAACTTGTAGGATATGATCTAATATTTGTATCTTCTATTCACCCATTTATTCAAATGGTATTTATTGAGTGTCAGGGCTGCGCTATTCTAGGCACTGGGCCCTAAAATAGAGAATAAAATAGACAAGACAAAATTCTAGCTCTGTTGGCATTTGAAATCTGGTGAGCAACAGAGACATTAATGAAATCATCAACAAATAGCCACCAACCACCAACCATTAATACGATTAAGGGGTTCTACAGAGTATAAAAGTGTATAACAGGGGGAATAATTTGGTTTGAATGGGCTGTGTTCAGGAAGGGCCTTTCAAGGAAATGACTATCAAGCAGAAATCAGAAATACAATCGGGGACCCCATCAGGGCCCAGTATTACCAATCTGGGGCCTAATGTGTTTAATAATTTTATTCATTCAATAGAATTTGGTGTTTATCCACTTAAGTATTTTATCTGGCCAAGTCATTTCATTTTCAACCATCTAGTATAGAGTTGGATGCTTCGGAAGAGTGTTCTGATGGTAATTATGTAAAAGAATCAAAGTCAGTTTCAAAGAGCATAGATGATTATCTCACACATTGATTAGGTAGCTGCACCTAAAGACTGGTTGCCAAAAAGTTTACAAACTGCCTTTAAAGTAAGGACGTTACTTGAACAAAGGCACCAAAATGTGCCTTCACGAATCCCACCTGAAATGATCAAATGAGTCTGCCCAATGGGATTATCAGCAATCCCAGTTCTCTCCCCATGTATTTCTTCCAGTAGTATCATTGCACTAATTTAAATTGTTATCGGTTAGCCATTCAGGTTAAGGTAGGATAAGATCATTATGACAGCACACAGCTAAATAAAGAATGTGGAAAGAATCTACCCACTCATCTGAGTGGCATATTCCAGGCTGAGATAAATCCTCCTCATTCAAAAATGAATTGAACTTGAAACTAACACAAGGTCAATGAAATTCTGCCGCAACATAAAAAGAAACGGAAAAAATGAAGCAAGTGGTGGAAGAGGAGCATTCAGATTTTTGAAAAAGATTTACTATAGGAAGCAGAAGTTAATTTAAAACAGTATCTGTTTTGTACAGAATAAAATGAGAGGAAATTTAAGCTCAACTCTTATTGCAGATTGATTAAAACACAAAACAATTAGATTTAAAAAGGCAATTGGCTGAGGCAAAGAACGTACAGAAGGAAATAATGCTAAAACAGATTTTAATGGTATTATAAGATTTCGCTTTGGTGTTTAATAATGAATCTGCTCTTAAACATCATTTTATGTTACTTCCATAAATCTATGGAAAGAAGAAAAAGCCCTCAAACTAAGCAAAAGTCCTTTCCTAACTAGCAAGAAAATGTACCAGTGCATATGCCAGTTGGGAAAATGGTAACAGTATCTGTGTGATCATGTTCAGTGGGTTAAATATGACCAGGCTGATAAGCCATTTCGGTTTCTTCCGACAAACATAATGAAGTATTGTCATTAAAATTATACCACGGTTAGAGGTTACATTCCATAGGTGATAAGCCCAATCTTTTAAAGGTAAACTATTTCAAGAGTTTTGCAAAAAGAAATTAGTTAAGAATTCAATGTGATGATGACAAGGTACAGATTAAGTATTGATTAAACTTTAGCTGGCCAGCTAATATTCTTTCTGGTTCTTCATACCTGACTTGTAGATATTATCTGGCTGATCCTTATCTTTACAACAAAGAATGCTACGTGGGACAGCTCTTTGCATTCTTAAAACTCTTTTGTCACATCCTGTAGAAAAACTGGAGAGATATAATGGTTTGCACAAAAATGCAAATACTCTGTAAACATTGGAAACATAAAACTGCCAATTAGACCTATATCGTGATACTATTTTTCGCCTATCAAGTTGGCAGAAATCCAAAAGTTTAGTACTATCACTGTGTTGGTGGGCCTATGGGAAAGCAGGCACGATCATACATGGCTAATGGCAATGCAAGATGGGAAGCCTACCATAGAGGGAAATTTGCCAAGATTTAGCAAATTACACATTCATTTACCCTTTGACTCGGCAATCCCACCTCTAGGGGTCTATCCCAGTGATGCATTGTCAAATATATAAAATGACATATAGTGAAAGCTACTCAATGTACCACCATTTGTAATAGCAAAAGACTCGAAACACTCCAAATGCAGATTAGTGAGAAACTATTTTAATAAACTGGGGCATCCATACAGTGGAGTACCTTGCGGCCATGTGAAAGAAATAAGGCAGAGCTCCTTAAACTATCATGATCTCATAAATATATTATTTTGTACAAAACTCTGGTGCAGAACAGTGTGTTATATTATGCTCCTTTTATATAAGAAAGTGCCACAAGTTATGAGTTATGATTTTATTTTTTTCTTATATTTTAAAAAGGAAATAATGGAAGGGTAAGCCAAAACTATTTTTTTAATGGTTCTTTATAATAGGGACAGAGGGAACAGGATGGAAGGGATAGGAGACAAGCTAGGCTTCTTTTAACGTACCTTGCTTTTGTATTCTTTGGAATGATGTGAGTGTTTTACACAATTATAAAACAAAGTTAAATTTAAAAAGCAATTGTTGAAAAATAAAAAATAAAATAAATGAACTTAAGTATATATCAAGTTGTTGGCATAACTACAAAAATAATTATTTCAAGGGACTTTAAAACACAGTAGGTTGATTACACATTCTGGCAGAATATACCCTAAGGACAAAAAATTTTTAAAGATCGGCAAAGAATTCTCAAATTGCTCTCAGTAATCACTTTATTTCTAATGTTGATTGCTTTCAGTAAGCACTCTATTAGTAATAATATATTTATATTATTGTTTTGAAAGTATACATACCAAAGAAGCAATGATATTAATTATTAGGGACCCAAGATTTCCATGTAAGGTAGAAGAAATTAAGTAAAATTTGTAAATTTGAGTGGGCAGTATGAATATAAAGTCATGATATATTTTTTTAGCTCTGGCCACTGAAAATGTTTAAAAGATGATGACTCCGGGGCGCCTGGGTGGCGCAGTCGGTTAAGCGTCCGACTTCAGCCGGGTCACGATCTCGCGGTCCGGGAGTTCGAGCCCCGCGTCGGGCTCTGGGCTGATGGCTCAGAGCCTGGAGCCTGTTTCCGATTCTGTGTCTCCCTCTCTCTCTGCCCCTCCCCCGTTCATGCTCTGTCTCTCTCTGTCGCAAAAATAAATAAACGTTGAAAAAAAAAATTAAAAAAAAAAAAAAAAGATGATGACCCTGGAGGTGCCTGGGCTACTCAGGTGGTTAAGCGTCTGACTTCGGTTCAGGTTCTCATGGTTCATGAGTTTGAGCCCTGCATTGGGCTCTGTGCTGACAGCTCAGAGCCTGAAGCCTGCTTCAGATTCTGTGTCTCCCTCTCTCTCTGCCTCTCCCCTGCTCATGCTCTGTCTGCCTCTCTCTCTCTCAAAAATAAACATTAAAAAAATTAAATAAAAAAAATGATGACTCTGTTCTGAGTACTGGAGATACAACGACAGACAAGATAGGATGGGCCCATACAATGCCCAGAGTAGAGCCTAGTAAAGAAAGCAGACAAAATGTACATACAGTTCAACAGTTCAGTAGATGGCATTCAGTAGGGTAGATAAGTACCATGGTAAGTGAAATAGTTTCTCTAGAATGCAAAATAGATGGAAATGGAAAACAAAAGAATAAATTAAAGATGCACTATCTACAGGATGAAATTGCTGTACTTACAGAAGCAAAGTTATAAGGAAGAAAGCTTTCCTGATGTGGACAAAGACCTAAGTCAGCAGATGGAAAAGGCTCACTACATACCGGACTAAAATGGCTTTCAAGGACTAATTCCTAAACATATTCAAATATCCAAATAATGTGTTTGGTCTTTTTACCTGCACAGATAAAGAAAGGATCTAATAAGTATCCAGACACATTTTTAAAAGTTTTTTTTTTTAGGGGCTCCTGGGTGGCTCAGTCGGTTAAGTGTCTAACTTCGGCTCAGGTCACAATCTCACAGTTCGTGGGTTGGAGCCCCACATTGGGCTCTGTGCTGACAGCTCAGAGCCTGGAGCCTGCTTCAGATTCTGTGTCTCCCTATCTCTGCCCCTCCCTGGCTCACACTCTGTCTCTCTCTCTCTCTCTCTCTCTCTCTCTCTCAATAATAAATAAACATTAAAAAATTTTTTAAGGTTTTTTTTTATGTACAAAGAAATAAAATCAGTTTTACCCTCTGCAAACCAAAGAACTATGAGTAGACTGCATGTTTACCATAAGATGGATGTGTAAAAACTAAGCAATTCCAAAATATTAAAAGTAAAAGAATAAGCAAAGGTGATTCAGACAAATACAAAGAAAATGAAATCAGACTTGTCAATATTAACATTCAAGGCAAAAAGTAGAATCCAAGGCAAGAACCACTAAAGACGACAAGGAAAGTCAATGTTTATTGATAATAGTTTCATGACAAATCCTCATTGTGAACTTCATCCTTAATGTGTCAAATAAAATAAGACTGGGATAAGTAAATAATGATTAAAATATAAAATAGATCTTTTTCTTACTGGTAACCAAAAACATAAATAATTTTTTAGCCAAAAAAAAAAAGTGTAGGAACCTCTAAGAAGTATATTTTTTAAATGGGAGACAAAATAGTCCATAAAAAAAGGGATAAATCATTTTCCAGGATGAGAAAACCTTGCATTAAAAACACGTTAGGGGCGCCTGGGTGGTTCAGTTGGTTGAATGCCCAACTCTTGGTTTTGGCTCACGTCATGATCCCAGGGTCTTGGGATCGAGCCCCGTGATGGGCTCTGCACTGAGCATGGAGCCTGCTTAAGATTCTCTCTCCCTCTGCCCCTCTCCCCAGCTCACTCTCTCTCTCTCTGAAAAAATAAAAACAAACACATGTTAATTCTTCCCATATATATTAATTTAATGAAATTTGAACCCAAAGCACATGGACTTTTTTTTAATTTCCACTAAATGTTTATTTATTTTTCAGAGAGAGACAGAACATGAACAAGGGATAGGCAGGAGGGGGTGGGGGGGCACAGAATCCAAAGCGTGCTCCAGGCTCCGAACTGTCAGCACAGAGCCAGACACAGGGCTCGAACTCACAAACTGTGAGATCATGACCTGAAGGTCTGATGCTTAACCAACTGAGCCACCCAGGCACCCCTGAATTTCCACTAAATGTTTTTGAAGTCTATGTAAAGGAAAGTACAGGATGAATTTGCATCATTAAACACTGATGCACATTATTCTGACAATAGGAACACTAAAGTACTTGAACAGAAATAGACATATCAATAAAACCAATTGGAAAGCCCAGGAAAATAAACAGTATATTTAAGTATTTAGTATGTAATAACAATGGCATTACAATGCAATTGAGATGGATTGCTTACAGTAATGTCACCATTGGTGAACATTTTCTAAAAATATAAAAGGATTATATATTCCATAATGAAATGTAAGTGATTTCACGAAAATTTTATGAATATCTGGTGTTTGGGTATGAAGACCTAAGTATAAACATGAAAAAAGAAATGACACAGAGAAAACATGACAGATTTGATCAATTTACAACCTAAATAAAAGCGGCACCATAAATAAAATTAAAGGGCAAACAATAAATAAGAAATATACCAAGAGAATATTATATTCATATTTTATATTATAATATATATTTTGTAGCATTTTACATATATCATCTAATACAGAATATCTTATAAATCAGTAAGAAATGAAATTAATAAACAATTCATAAAGTAGGACAGAAAACAAAAGCAAACATCAATTAAAACAAGACCAATTTGACAGTTGAACAGCTATACTATAATGATTGAGATGATAATATCCTGAAATTGTGAAGGTTTGGTGAAATAGATAAATTATACAACCATTAAGAGTTGTATAAATTGCCCAATATTTCTGTAAAGAAATGTGTTACAGGTACCTGCCCATACTCTCTCAAAAAAAAACTCAAAAAATGCACATACATTTGACCCAGTAGTGCAATCACTAGGAATTTACAAGCAATGTAAAATAGTGTAAATTAAAAACATCTGTGATATAATGTAATGTAAAAAAAAGACAAGTCATGACATAATAGTAATAATGTAAAAAAAAAAGTTACAATAGTAATAATACTCTTCACTATTTACTGAGAGCTTTTAACATGCCCGACACTGTATGAAGCACTTTGGGGGTTTTCTGTTTGTATTTATTTATTTATTCATTTAATTGTTTTTTTGAGAGAGAGAGAAAGAGTGTGTGCGCACGAGAGAGAGAGAGAACAAGAGAGGGGCGGAGAGTGGGGAGAGAGAGAATCTTAAGCAGGCTCCACGCACAGCGCGGAGCCCAACACCGGGCTCGATCCCACAACTGTGAGCTCATGACCTGAGCTGAAATCAAGAGTCTGCCGCTTAACCCACTGAGCCACACAGGTGCCCCACGTATGAAGCACTTTGTATACACAATCTCTTTTAATGTCCTTGACAACCCAAAAGGTAGCTAGTATTTTCCATTCCATTCTACAAATGAAGAATAGGAGAGTTATAGAAGTTAAGTGACTTTTCAAGATCACAAAGCCAGTGAGCATCAAATCCAGGATCCCAACACAGGCACTAACCCCCTATTGTTATAAATAATATAGTGGTTAATAAATTATGATATATCCACACAAAAGACCGCCACACAGCTATTAAAATTACAGGCCATCATATTTAATGACAGGAATGTGCTCATAATCTACTAAGTGAAAAAATGTTTTACGTTTTGGAGCACGTGTCCACGTATCTTAACATGTATGTCATTTCAAGGGAACAAAAACAAACAAAAAAAATGCGAAATCTGTGCCAACAGAGGATAATGGAAAAAGCAGAAGACAGGAGTAAGCTTGTTCTATCCACCTTTCTCACTAAAGCCGGCTTGTGCTTCTGATACAATGCAGGCAGTTGAGGTCATGTCCATTGTGAGCAGGCAGCAGATATCACCGGTGGTGGTTTCTCTGCGATCCTCACACATCCTTGTTTCCCGAAAGCAATCTCCTAACATTCTTTACCACAGTCCTTCCAATGGAACAAAAGCGTTTAATTCCCCGAATCACTCTCTGTGTACCTCTCTATATATGTAAAATACCCCAAATGACTGCTGCTTTTCTGAATGGACCCTGACTGATACAGGATTTAATATGAGAAGATGGTGATACATGCCTGCTACGAGACGCCAGAGGCATCACAATCTCCTAAAAGGGATTGAATGTCGTCGTGTGGGCTAATGTTCAGTTTTTCTTTAACCTCGTCAGTAGCAGAACCTCTGTTTGTCAGTAATAAGAACATTCATGGAGAAAAAAAAAATTACCAGCACTAATCAACCCTATGAACGTCAAAAAGATCCACCCAGCAGACGTGTCCCTAAATATAGATGTTGAATTTGAGTGTCTTCAGGACCCCATTGAGGGAACATCAGTCTTAGTCCACTGAGGTTTGCAGTAAACAGATCTGACCTGTTTCTTATAATTATCATTGTTATTATTTATAGATTGCTTTACTGAACTAGAATTAAATTGAAGATCAGATTAAGCAGAATTCAAACTAAGTCGAGTTGAAAGCCTAGAATAAAGGGCCAAAAGGGAACAGCAGTGAGAGATCGTAATAATAATAACACCTTGGATTTATATAGCTCTCATCCTCCCACAAGCGTAATGTGAATGTGAACAGCATATATAAGTGGATGAAGAAGTAAATGCGGTTTGGGTTTTTCAAGTCTGGATTTAAAAAGATGTGGCAGAAGAGGCTAGCAAATGGAGAATCAGGATCTTAAGACCAATTTGGAAAAGCTCCTCATAGAAACACATACTTTGAAAATTTGTTTGCTATTCCCGTTAAAGGGGCAGCATTCTCAAAGTAAAGCCAAGGCTTTTATGTCAAAGAGAAGGGGATCAAAATAAAGAAACAAATAAGAGAGGCTATATCAGTAATTGTCCCTGAGGTATGACAATCAAAATACTGTCTTGTCCATGAAAATTTGCCTAAATTGCCCCAGCTACAAGTGATCTCTGAACTCCTGAAATTTTCCATATGTTTCCTGGGACACACAGTAAGCACATTCTACCTTGTGTGGGGACTATTTATGTATATTCTTATCTCTTTCACCAGACTACTAGTTCCCAAACTTAATACTCTTTAGAATCACGGTAGGAATGTATTAAGGTCTAGATTTGGGGGCCTTATTCTCAGATTCTTATTCAGTGAGTCTTGGGTGGGCCCCAGAACCAGCCCTTTTCACATTCACTTCCAGTAATCTGGGGTGCATGGCTCAGGCCTAGATTGTGACTTCGTGAAGGCAGAGACCTTGTTCCATATCATGTATGACTGGATATCACTGAAGCTTTTTATATGATGCTGTGCATGTAAGAGATTGCTCAGTAAGTATTCATGCAATGGATGAATAAAGATGAAATAACTAAATATACCAGGTTATGTATTTAGAGGCTAAAAGAAGCAGGGTAATTTTCAAATGCTGTGAATTCAGAGAAAGGTAATCTTATGGGCTAAAATGATGGGAGTTCTCATGGAGGTAGGCATTCCTTAAACTGGCCTCTGAAGAAAAGGGGGTATTTATTAGAATGGGGCGGGGGGAAAAGAGAACGGAAGGCGGTAGAAAGAGTAAGCAATGGTACAAAGGTAGGAATACATGGGGTATGTTTAGATAATGGTTATTAGAAATTCCTGGCTGTATTTCTTTTTTCAAAGTCAGAAGTTATAGATTCCTCTTAATTTAATGCATAATCAACAGATATTTGCTCTGCTCTGCTCATGAGAACCAAGTGACTTCCCTTTTTATAACATGACTCCCAAGTGTCTTCAGTTTAAAAATTCCAACTCCTTAGCATGTCATTTATAGACCTTCAGAATCTAGTCCTTTCACATACTTGTCCTAAACACACACACACACACACACGCACACACGCGCACACGCACACACACACACACACACTACCTCCTTTCCAATTATACTCAACTGCCTGCAGTTTTTTTAAGACACAGTGCCTGTATGTCTTTCTCCCTCCTGCACCCCATCTTTTTAGCCAGAGTTACTCCTCACTTCAAAACAAGGATCAGATATCACATCATCTAACGTCAATTATTTGACTACACATCAAGGTACTTCCAGCATTAAAGTACCTCCTCGACACTACCATAGCTTCCTGAGCAATCCCAATCACATCACATATTATACTGTATGATAATTTAGCTTTTTTACTACAAACATTTCATCCTCCATAGACATAGTCGAAAAGAGAAGATAGAATATCTATAGCCTGGGAAATTCTCTCTGTGCCCGGCAGCCTCTGAGACGGCCCCCAATAACCCCTGCCTCCTGGTATTCACACCCTTGCATGATCCCCTGCCCTTGAGTGTGGTTGGAATTATTGGCTCCTCATAATGAAAAGAATACAGTGGAAGTCATGGGATTCCACTTTCAAGATTGGTTACAAAAAGACTATGGCTTCCATCTTGAATACTGTTTAGCATATTCTCTCTCTTGTCATCATCGGTTGCCATATTTGGAGAACACTCAGGCCCATGTAATGAGGATCCAAAGCCTTTCAGCAACCACATAAATAAAATGGAATCTGGTCTTCCTAGTCGACAGATATGTGAGTGTGACTAGAAGCAAATTCTCCAGTCCAAGCCAAGACCTGATAGGACTACTATTGCTCTGACCAATGGCTTGGCTGTGACTTCATAAAAGACCTGGATTGGGAAGCAGCCAGCTAAACTGGGCCCAGGATTCCTGACCCACAGAAACTGGGAGTTAAATCTTTGCTGTTTTAAGCAGCTAGGTTTTGGTAAATTTGTTAAAGAGCAATAGATAAGTTCTACACTCTCCTGTGTTTCACTAATACTTTTCTGGGTGCACTCTGAAAGACAGAATCTGAAGTTTGGTTTCCCTGTTTCTTTCTTAATTTTTAACAGTTCTATTGAAATATGATGTCCATGCAATTCAATCCACCCATTAAAAAGCATACCATTCCATAGTTTCCGGTATATTCAGAGTTCTGCACCCATCACCACAAAAAATTTTAGAACATGTTTCTTCCTGTGCTGTATGCCCTTAGGACAATTTCCAGAAACTTTATATTGTTTTAAAAAAATAATTGTCACCAGTTTCCCTGAGGAGCAGTTTCAAAGACTCCTTACTGTCATGCCCGAAGCGGAACCCCTCTCCCCTTCCTTCTACAGGTAATGAGGACCTAACTCAACCTGGAGCAGTCTCAGGATAAATGATGCCAGATAAACTAGGTATTACTTTTTGCAGTTTCTCTCCTGAGAGATCTCCCTTTTTGTATAAGTCAAAAGTAGCTACAAAGAAGAAGCCAGGCCCTTCCACAACAAGGATGTGGGGAATATCCTGGTGAATGCAGGGGGGGGGAGGCTTGAGCCTTTTTAGGCCAGAGAGGCTGTGTTTAGAGTACTTGTCCAAACACTTGGGCAAAATAAAGAATTATTATTTCTTTTCCAGTAGCAAAAACAATTCCTAGATTTCTCAGGCACTCTCGAATTTATGCTCAGAATTTCCAGATACCGTGGCCTTTACAGTTTAGACCTTAAATGAGGTTAGCAACTTAGAAAGGCAATCTACAATTCCAGGAATATTTATTGGGCACCTATTATGAGTACAGGACTATCATTAAACATTCTATGACTATAAAGAAGAAGTTAATGATATGGGGAGCTTGCCAGATAGTGAGAAAGAAAGTGGATATTTGTGAAATAGCCAGAAAAATCATTTTACAACAATCTTAACAACATTAATAAGTTTAAGCAGCCTTGCACTCTATAAACAGTATGCCCAGTATGAAAAAAGTACGTTTGGAGCATGGCATCTTAGTGAGATCATGACCTGAGCTGAAATCAAGAGTCTGCCGCTTAACCCACGGAAAGAGGTGATATGGATTAACGTTTATATGGTTAAAAAACTTACAACACCGTGTTGCAATTAGATAATCTAATCCTAATTTATCTCTCTGTATTCATAATTATTGCCAGAACAGCAAATATCATGCTTTAGGACAGCATAAATAGTAATTTTGATATATTTTAGAATTTTGAAGAGTAAATGAAATGATGGTCTCATTACATTACAGGCAGTTATTCAAGTAAACACAGTTGTGTATACACTCATCCATTCTTCCTATCCTGGTTATTTACAAACCAACACCTTTGGTATGTAAATTTTGTTTAATGACACTCGCCAGACATTTAATTATTGGATGTTACACAGAATGTGTAGACATTTTTAATTGTAAAAGCTTAAAATCCTGTCATTCTGTCAACAGCCACATTTACAATATGTCTCTTTTTTTTTAAGTCAGAAGCTATAGATCTGCCTCAATTTAATGCATGATCAACAGGTTTTCACAGTTAACAAATAAACAAACTGGAACACATACTGTAAATGCCTAACACCATTCCAACAATATTATGAGATTTCAACAGGCCCAATTTCCTGCACAGCGAAATTGTGAAAATGATAATGGATAAAAGATTTTATTTTTGTAAGAGTGAAAGAGAGAGAAATAGGTTATTTAAGTCCCTGTCTTCATGAAGCCTAAACAACTGTCTGAAATGTGAGAAATTTAATCAATCGGTCTGGAATAACACCCAGAATTCATGCTAGACTTCTTTCTCTACAATCCCCATATGCCTCACCTTCCAGCCCAAAGGAACTTCCATCATAGTATAGTGTTAAAGAGCATGGGGGACAGAATCATAGTTAATGTCAGTTAATATCCCAGATCTGCCACTAAATGGCTATCCCGCCTTAGGCAAGTTATTTAACATCTTCCCATTGTAGTCGCCCATCTGTAAAATGGGAACATTAAGATCTACTTAATGGGTGTGTTAAGTGGACTGAGTGAGTTAATATATATAAAGAATATAATGTTTATGTACAGTGGCCAAGCACACAATAAATGCTCAATAAGTAGCATTAGGCGCTTGATAAATATCTGGTGACTAAACTGAATGAATCTAACTTCCCATAACGATGTCTTAACTCAAAACCATTCAGGTGTAAGTATTTCCTTTAGAGTGGAGTTATTCCTTAGTGGGTGTTATAGACTGAATATTTGTATCCCCCAACAATTTATATATTGAAACCCCACCGCCCAATGTGATAGTATTAGGAGGTGGGGCCCTTGGGAGGTAATTAGGATTAGATGAACTCAGGAAGGTGGGGCCTCATGAATGGCGTTAGTGTCCTTTTAGGAGTCACAACAGCTTGCTTCCTCTCTCTGCTCTCTGCCATAGAAGGGTGCAATAGGAAGCTGGCAGTCCGCAATTCAGAAGAGGGCCCTCACCAGAATTCCACCACGCGTGCACCCGGATTGATCTCTGACTTCCTGCCTCCACAACTGCTGGAAGTGAAGTTTCTGTTGTTTATAAGCCACCTGATCTGTGGCACTTTGTTATAGCAGCCCAAACAAAGCCAGCGAGCAAGAACTGTGAGAGCTACTCAATCAGGTGAGAATTACACCAGACTGAGATTGTAGGGCAACTCGTAGGGTTTCGCAACGACTTAATCAGAGATCACCACAACATGGTCATTTGAAGAGCTACTACTGCCTCCGTGAGCTTTGCAACGTAAACTAAAAACCCACTCTGTGAGGTCCCACCATAGTTAGGATCATCATCATCTGATCTTCACCCTTTGCTCAGGCAACGACTCCCTGCTCCAGATTGAACCTGTTTCTGGGGTAATGGAGTTTCCAGCACTGAAGCATTTTTTAAAGACTTTTTAAAATTGGGGTAAAAGTCACATAACGTAAGATTCATCATTTTAATCATCTTCAAGCGAGCAATTCAGTGGTTTTTAGTATCTTCAAGATACTGTGCAACCATCACCAATATCTAACTCCAGACCATTTTCATCGCCTTATGAAGAAATCTTGTGTCTGTTACACTCGTTTTTAATTCCGCACTCCCTCAAACCCTGGTAACCACTAATCTCCTTTCTGTCTCTATGGATTTACCACTCTGAATAGTTCATATATATGAATCATATTGTCTTCATCTATTCAGGCTGCTATAACGAAATACCACAGAGTGGGTAACTTATAAACAATAAAAATTTATTTATCGCAGTTCTGGAGGCTGGGGAGTCCAAGATTAAAATGCCAGCATGGTTGAGTTCTGGTGAGAACCTTCTTCCTGGTTCATACCCAACTCCTTTTGCCATGTCTTCACATGATGGGAGGGGCTAGGGGTCTCTCTGGAGCCTCTTTTATAAAGCACTAATCCAATTCGTGAGAGCTCCACCCTTATGACTTTAGCATCTCCCACAGGCCCCACCTCCTACTACCATCACTTTTGGAGGTTAGGATTCCAACATACAAGCTTGGGAGGACATAAACATTCACACCATAGCACATAGAATATGTAAACTTTTGTGTCTGGCTTCTTTCACTTAATGTGTTTTTATTTATTTTTTTACTTTTTATTTATTTTTGAGAGAGAGAGACAGAGCATGAGCAGGAGAGGGGCACAGGGAGAGAAGGAGACACAGAATCCGAAGCAGGCTCCAGGCTCTGAGCTGTCAGCACAGAGCCCAATGCAGGGCTCGAACCCACAAGCCATGAGATCATGACCTGAGCTGAAGTCAGACACTTAACCAACTGAGCCACCCAGGTGCCCCACTTAGTGTGTTTTCAAAGGTTCATCCATGTTTTAGCATGTATCAGTACTTCATTCTTTTATGGCTGAGTAATAGTACATTTGGATTTACCACACTGTGTCTATCCATTCATCAGATGATGGACATTTGGGTTGTTTACACTTCGGGTTAGTATGAATAATTCTGCCATGAGCATACATGTACAAGTTTCTGTTTGAACATATGTTTTCAATTATCTAGGTATATGCCTAGGAATGAAATTTCTGGGCCCCATGGCAATTCTATGTTTAAGTTTTAGGAACTACTATACTGTTTTCCACAGTGGTCTCACCAGTTTACATTCCCACCAGCGATGTATGAGGGTTCCAATCTCTCCACATCCTCACCAACCACTGTTATTTTCCTTTTTCTAATTCCAGCCTTCCAATCTCACTGTAATTTTGATTTACATTTCCTTGATGACTAATGTTAAGCATCATGGGTTTGTTGGCTATTTGTATACCTTCTTCGGAGATGTGTCTTTTCAAATGTTTTCCCCATTTTTTAATTGAGTCATTTGTCTTTTTGTTGTTGAGTTGTAAGAGCTCTTTATAGATTCTGGATACTAGACTTCTATCAAGTGTATGATTTGCATTCTGTCAATTATCTTTTTATTGTATTGATAGTATCCTTCAATGCATGACAGTTTTTAATTTTGGTGGAGGCATATTTATATGTTTTTCTTTAGTTGTTTGTACTTTTCATACCATATTTAAGAAAACATTGATTAATAAAAGGCCATAAACATTCATGCTTATTTTTTCTTCCAAAGGTTTTTTAATTTTAGCTTTTTGTTTTGGTCTTTTATCCATTTTGAATTAATTTTTTATATGGTGTGATACAGGTTTCTAAATTCATTCTTTTGCATATGGTTAGCAGTTTTTCAGGGACCATTTATTGAAAACACTACTCCTTCCACATTGAAGGGCTTGGAGTCCTTGTCAAAGATCAATTGATCATCAATGAATGGGTTTATTTCCAAACTGTCAATTCTATTCCATGCATCTCTGTATCTATGCTTATGCCAGGCTCACATCATTTTGATTACTGCAGCTTTGTATTAATTATTGAAATTGAAAAATGTGAATTCTCTCACTTCGTTTTTCTTTCTGATTATTTTTGCGATTTTGTGTCCCTTGCTATTCCATGTGAATTTTTGGATAATCTTGTATACTTCCGCACACACATAAAAAAGGCAGTAGGAAGTTTAACACAGATTGCATTGAATTCATGGATAAATCTGTTGAGTATTGTCATTTACTTATCCATGATCATGAAATGTCTTTCCTTTTCATTTTTTTCAACAATGTTTTGTAGTTTTCAGTATGTAAGTCTTGCACATCCTTTGTTGAAGTTATTTTTAACTGTCTTATTATTTTAGATGCTATTATAAATGAAATTGTTTTTATTAAGTTCATTTCTGGGTTGCTTATTTCCAGTGTAGACAAATACAGCTAGCTTTGGTAAATTGATCTTGTTTCCTGAAACTATGTTGAATTTGTTTATTAACTCTCAGAGTGTTTTGTGGTTTCATTAAGATTTTTTATATAAAAGATCATATCGACTGGAAATAGATATAATTTTACTACTTCCTGTTTGATTTGGATGCTTTTTTTTCTCTTTTTATTTTTTTCTTTTTTGCCTAATTTCCCTGACTAGAACTTCTAGTACAATGTTTGAATAAAAGCAGTGAGAGCAGACATCATGTCATGTCTAATATTAAGTGGAAGACTTTCAGTCTTTCAGCACTAAGTATGATGTTAATGGTGGGTATTTCATAGATGCCTTTATCATTTTGAGGAAGTTTCCTTCTACTCATAGTTTAAGTGTTTTTTTTTCAATGTTTATTTATTTATTTTTGAGACAAAGAGAGGGCATGCATGCATGCTGGAGTGGGGGAGGGGCCAAGAGAGAGGGAGAGAGAGAATCCCAAGCTGGCTCTACACTGTCAGCACAGAGCCTGGCACAGGGTTCAATCCCATGAGCTGTGAGATCATGACCTGAGCCGAAATCAAGAGTCCAACGCTTGACTAACTGAGCCACCCAGGCGCCCCACTGAGTATGATGTTAATTGTGGGTATTTCATAGATGCCCTTTATCATTTTGAGGAGGCTTCCCTCTGCTCATAGTTTGAGTGTCTTTATCATTGAAGGGCATTGGATTTTGCTAAATGGTTTTTCTGCATCTGAGATGATCATGTAGGGTTTTTCCTTAATTTTATTAATATGTTGTATTGAATTGACTAAACTTCATATGTGGAACCCGCCTTATACTCTTGGGATAAAGCCCTTTTGGTCATGGTACATAATCCTCTTAATGTGTTGCTAGATTTGGTTTTCTAGTATTTTGTTGAGAATTTTTGCATTCATATTCCTAAGAGATATTGGTCTATGTTTTTTTTGTAATATCTTTTTCAGGATTTGGTATCAGAATAACATTGGCCTCATAGAATTAGTTCAGAAATGTGCTTTTCTCTTCTGTGTTTTAGGAGACTCTGAGAATGGTTGGTGTTAATTCTTTAAACATTTGGTAGAATTCAGCAATGAAGCCATCTGCTTCTGGGTTTTGTTGCTGCTGCTGTTGTTGGGAGGTTTTTGATTACTAATTCAATCTCTACTTGTTAGAGTGCTATTCAGAATTCTCCTTCTTGTGTCAATTTTGGTTATTTGTGTGTCATTAAGAATTTTTCCATTACATCTAGGTTATCTAATTTGTTGGCCTACAATTGTTCTTAGTATTTTCTTGTAATCATTTTTATTTCTGTGAGATCAGTAGTAATGAGCCTACTTTTTTTTCTGATTTTGTTAATTTGAGGATTCTGTCTTTTTTATTGGTAGCTCTAGCTAAATATTTTTCAATTTTGTTGACCTTTTAAAAGAAACTACTTTGGGACTTGTTGATTCTTTCTACTTACAATTTTTTATTATCCATTTCACTTATATCTGAACTGATCTTTATTATTTCCTTTTCTCTATACAGACAGAAAAGTAGATCAGTGGTTTCCTAGTCATGGCTGAAAATAGGGAATGACTTCAAATAGGTATGAGGGATCTTTTTTTTAGAGTGATGAAAATGTCCTAAAATTGGACTATGGTAATAGATGCACAATTCTGTAAATTTACCAAAAATTATTGAGTTGTACACTTAAAATGGGTACATTTTGTGATATGCAAATTTTATCTCAATAAAGCTGTTTTTAAAAAATCTCCAGCTCTGCCACTTAGTAATTAGGTAATCTTGGACAACATATTTAATTACTCTAAGCTGAATTTTCCTCATCTGTTAAGTGAGAAAATAGCTTCTACTTCAGAAGTTTATCTTGAGTTAGACACCATGTACACAGAATTAGAGATAATGTATTTAAGCATCTAACACAACTCTTGGCACATCGTAGATCTTCAATAAATACCAATTACCTTTCTACTTCTCCTAAATTTGTTGGTTGTGATGATATTGAGGAGGAGGAGAAGGAGGAGGAGAATCTCACTCTGCTCAGGCAGATATTTGAAGCACATACAATTCTTACTCAACCCAGAGTCAGCTGGGAGAACACTAGAGTAGAACCAAATTTGCACTTGAAGAAAAATGGCTTCTAAAGTGTATCCTGAAAAATACTTTGATTTTTCAAAAGTTATCTGTAATACAAAAGCAATTTTGATATAAAATTCAGTCTTAAGGAGAATAGCATGTTTTGCTCTAGTATGGAGTTCATAGTTTGGTTCAAGTATCCAGCTTGGGAAAAAGAAACATGCTTTTTGGCTTGGGCCTGATTCCATAGGTCTTAAGTTGTGGAAGACAAAGAAGCCCTCAAAATTTTTACTCTGAGAGTACTTTCAAGACTTAAGTTCCCCCCAAATGGCTATTTGGGGGCTAGGGCCCAGACCACTTTTTGCACAAAAATAGTCTCCGCTCCCTGTTCAAAGTCTAAAAAGGGTAGGAGATGGTGGGCTATTGCAGAGCTTTACTCTGAGCAGTTTGGAAGCTAAGCAATCACATACACTCAGCCTTGGGACTGAACTATCTCTGGGAATATCTGACATAGAAGCTCATTGCCAAGTATCATCTCAAGTTCCTGGAAGAGTAGCCAAACCTGCTGACTCTATATTGTTGTAGTTCTACATAAGTTCCCATTCAGAAGTTGTTCCATTCCCCACAGAGCTACAGAGATACAGAGTAAGGTGGGAAGAGAGGCAGGAGGCAGGTCAGTACACTAGAATGGCCCTTTTCTCAACAACTGCTTAGCAAGTCTGATCACCACTCGAATTCCCTCTTCCCTGGGACTAAGCACTAGGGAGAGAAAATAAGATATATATTCTTATAAAATTCAAAAGTTGAAGGAGGGAAAGAAAAGGAAGACCTAACACCGTCTGGCAATGTAGGAAGTGTGTTTTTAGGGTGTCTCTCATTCTAACACTAAATCCCTTCTCAAGGACTTGCCTCTTTCCTTGGCTTGGCCTTCAGTCATAGATCTGCTACTAAGCAGCTGTGACTTTGAACACATAACTTGAACCTCTCTGAGCCTCAGTTACTTCATATATAAGATGGGGAAAATAATGAAATTTATCTTACAGTGTCCTTATAAGGATTCACGAGGCAATAAAAACAACTGGAAAATACCTAGTTCGGTGGTTGGCACATAAAATATACTTACTTAAATTTCTGTTGAATCCCAAGTCCATTTGGTAAACTTGTCACTTCAGATGGCAATGAGCACTATGTTTATATGTTCTTTCTTCTCTATAGCATGCATGCATTTTAAGTCTTTCACTGTCTCAAGTTGAAAGATTGACTAACTACCAATATATATTTCAGAAAAGATACAAAGCAATAAAGAAGGTTTTTGAGGGAAGCAAAGGGCCTTTCCATTTTCCTCTGGCCCTCAAGAGAAACTGTAGTAAAGTAATTAGCCCCAGGTGACCTGTCAGGGTCAAAGTTCTAAGTCCTTGCAGGGATGGGAATATACGATACCACTTCTTTACTAGAGAGTAAAGAATTAGGATCATTAATTCTACCTAACACAATAGAAGAAAGTAAAAGGCAGTGAAAACTGGAGCGTAGGTCAATAGTATACATAGGGTATAGGCGTAGAAGAGAGGGGCAAGAATTATAGGGAGAGGGGTTAGCATAAGACATGTAATACAAGGCTACATTATGGATGCTTCTGATTTCCAGGACATGGTATTTGGAATAGTTTAGCTCTTCAATTGTTTACTTACAAGAAGAATCTGAATCAATGTGAGATAGGTCTATTGCTTACATATGCCCCAGCAAACCTTAAAAAAACTACGTGATTGGCAAGAAGAGAATGAGTATATGGTGATTTCAGTGTAATTCTTGGGCCCTTCCTAGAACCATCTGTGAGGTGAGTCTTGGCAAAAAGCAAATTAAATAATGATGTCATTAAGCAACATGCATATTCATGCAGACGCTATTGTTTACACATTCTTTCCTGTCATAGCTAAATAAAACACAGCACCATTTATGTGCAAATCACCACATAATGATTCTACAACCCTTCTAAATGACTGAGGAGAGTGTTATTGGGTACAGGCTTTCCAAGTCTTTAGGAATTATGATAAGCCATCCAATAAAAGTCAGTTGGTATGCTCCATTGGATCAAGAAACGAAGGATAGCAAGAACGTGAGCCCAGGGAGGAATGGCATCTATAAATCAAAAAAAGTCTGGGCAATGATGAATCAGAGACCAGTACGCCACAGATATCAAGAGGTCCCACTGAGAATAATGAGACAAAAGAGAAGAGAACTGTTGTTACTGAGTGTCTACAATATATCAGGTGCTATGCTAGGTGTTTTGTACACATTATCTCAAGTATTGTATTCCCATTTTACAGACAAACTGAGGTTCATCAAGGTTTGCCTTGGTGACACCAGCTACTATGCCATAAAGCTGAACCTAGTTCTCTCTGAACCCAAAGTCTATATCCTTCTACCACAGCATGTTATCTCCACAGAAACGGAACCAAGATGTTTGGGAAATGGCCGGAGAATCAGTACACGGTAAGTTCCCAGGAAACAAGCAAAGAATGGGGTACGGTGAGGTACAATCCAAGTCAGCAGATAGGAGAAGCCAGTAAAAAAGTAGCACAAAGAGCAAAAGAATAACCCTAGGTTGTCTTGACATCTCTCTCCATCAGTTAAGGACCAATCCTGAGTGAGATTGGCCTGGAACCAACCATAAGAGGACAAATAGAAACACAAGCCTGAATGCTCAGCGCCGTTGATTGGCCAGCTGGGCCCTGCATTCAAAGAATTCTCTGTTAGAGGCTCCTCCCTGATTCAACCGTTATATAGATATTAGCACAACTGGCTTCTTTGGCCTTTCAAACCAGTGAGTAGCTTGTGTAAATATTAAACTGGAGAGAAATGCCATTGTGTGAACTCAATGTTTGTTCCTCTGCTGGCCCCATGAACATTAGTGTTTGCTGAAAAAGTTGTTGACAACTGCTTACTCTGGTCCTCTAAGCAAAGAGCACTAGAAGACTACTATTTGTATTAGGAAGCCACCATATTGACACCCGAAGGAGAAGAGCATCAGATAGAGCTCCTCTTTTTCTGGGAAGCTGAAAGGCTTTTTGAAAGCACTGGCTGTGAGGAAAAAGAAAGGAAGTCCAGCATAATACCAAAAGATAGAATTTATCGTAAAGTTTTGTGTGAGCCAGTTTGGTGTTGGTTGAGAATACTTGAATTACAGGAAATGGTCAGATAAAGCCTTTTCTGTTTGCTAGCACAGCTGAACACACATGTAAGTGATCTGAGTTAGGGGTTGATCAGTTGGTTTTAGGCCATTTGTTCATTAAAACATAAAATTCCATTTTTAAGATTCAGTCCATCCAATTGAAAAGCATTTTGATCCCTGTTAAAATGTAAACATCCTTGGGCAGGGTAACTCTTATATAAGTTAATTCTTTTATCAGCTGTGCTTTTCTGGACCTTTTTATCTCAAGCAGGGTCAGAAAACTTTTCCTGTAAAGGACCAGATAATAAACATTTTTAGTTTTGTCATGATTACTCAACTCTGGAATTGTAAGGAAAAAAGCAGCCACAGACAATGTATAAACAAATGGGTGTGGCAGTATTCCAATAAAACTTTATTTTACATCCCCCCCCTTTCTGCCAACTGGGCAAATTTTGTCAACCCTTGGTGTAAACACAACTTCTCTGAATAGGAAGACTAAAGTCCCTCCTAGGTAGAAGTAGAAAAAAAAGCAAGAGGCTGTCCTACAAGGCATCTAAATGGGCTAAAGATGTCACAGGACATTATTATTTATCCAGATATGCAAAAGGCAAATGAAAATTCTATCTAAAGAACATGGAATTAAAATGTTGTAAGAGTGTACATTTTTCTGAAAAGAAGGTCCTTTTCTTTCATCAGATTTCAAAAGGATTGATAACCCCATAAAGGGTGGAAGCCCATAGTACATAGGGGATCATCGTGCCCTGAAAGCTTACCTTCTCTAAGTCAGCCTCTCACTCCAGTCTTCCAGGAAAGCCCAGTGACCACTATTATGTCTGCTCCTATGCCTTTCTGAAATCAACCTAGAAAAAACATATGTTTTATATTTTATTTCCTCTAAACTCCTTTTGGTGGCTATTTATTTATAGTGATTGCCAAAAAAAAAAAAAGCATATATTCATCCCTAAAAGGTTGAGTTTAGGATTCTACCCATTCTTAACCTGATCCTGGGTAATGAAAATAAGATGATGCACTTACAGTTAATGAGCCAATTAATGTTCTACCAGACACTGAACCTATCTTTCATCCTTTTATTAGGAGCATAAGTTAATTCTAGACACACAGAGATATTGTCATCAGAATCAGCCTTACTCAAAGCTAGCAGAAGTAGTGGAGTGAAGGGGTAGATTGAGGCCATGGTTTGGGATATAAAAAGATGAGTTTTGGGTTCAGATCATGCAAAGATCTTGGAAATTGTCACTCTTCCTGGAAAAAAAAAAAAGCCGGACAAACAAAAAAAATCAATGACATTTCTTGGACCCATCAAAGAACTGATGTTGCAGGGCAAATATTACCCCAAAATTTGGAGAGACAGTCACATCCAGAGTGACAGAACCCTTGAAATTCGCTTATCTGGAACAAAAGTCCCCGAAATCCGTAAGCTGGTAGGGATATTTAAATGACTATTTTGACAAATTTCTGGAGGCTAAGAGCAAACTACCTTGAGATTGTCAAACTCCTGGGGGTTGCAGTCACAGGAGGGCTCCTCACACCTATGTGGGCTTTCACTGCAGTAATTCACCAGGAACTCAGAGTGAGAATCTAAAGAAGATCTCCTGGGGCACCTGGGTGGCTCAGTTGGTTGAGCATCTGACTCTCGATTTTGGCTCAGATCATGATCCCAGGGTCCTGAGATTGAGCCCCGTGTCAAGCTCAGTGCTGGACATGGAGCCTGCTTGGGATTCCCTCTCTCTCTCCCTCTCTCTCCCCCCATCTCTCTCTCTCTCTCTCCCTCTGTCCCTCCCCCACTCGCACATGTGTGCACGCTCTCTAAATACAAACATACATACATACAAAAAAAATAAAAATTAAAAAGATCTCCTGGTGGTCATGGCTGAAATTATCAACAGATAATTAATACTATTTAAAATGTTTTAAAAAGAAGTATAAATGATATGCTGAGAGAAGAGATAAAATGAAATCACATAAAATACTCAATTAAAACCACAGGAGATAGAAAAAGATGGTGAAAAAAGAAATAGAGCAAATATGAAGCTAATGGAAAACAGTTGCAAAGATGGTACCTAGAATCCAACTACGTAAATAATCAATTTAATTTTAATTTTTCACCAGTTAATGTGGTACGGAGTATAGGCGAAGTCTGTGATATTCTTGCAACGTTTTTGTATGTGTAAAACTATTCTAGAATTAAAAGTTTATTAAGTGTTATTTTTTTATATATATATGAAATTTATTGTCAAATTGGTTTCCATACAACACCCAGTGCTCATCCCAAAAGGTGCCCTCCTCAATACCCATCACCCACCCTCCCCTCCCTCCCACCCCCCATCAACCCTCAGTTTGTTCTCAGTTTTTAACAGTCTCTTATGCTTTGGCTCTCTCCCACTCTAACGTCTTTTTTTTTTTTCCTTCCCCTCCCCCATGGGTTCCTGTCAAGTTTCTCAGGATCCACATAAGAGTGAAACCATATGGTATCTGTCTTTCTCTGTATGGCTTATTTCACTTCGCATTATACTCTCCAGTTCCATCCACGTTGCTACAAAAGGCCATATTTCATTTTTTCTCATTGCCACGTAGTATTCCATAAGTGTTATTTTTAAAAGGCACACTTCATCCCAAAATCTATCTTCCTGGCCCACTGCTCAGGATCCAAAGTGCCACCACAGAGAGCCATCACCTCTAATTCTTATTGTGGAAAGGAAGCTTTCCTGGGTATCATGTTAAGCATTATTGTCATCTGGATAAACACTGTGGCAGATGTTCTTCTCTCCTATAACCAGCTAAGGAGGGGACTGAAGGAACTAAGCTCCTCACTGAGAAGGAAGGGTTACTATGGAGCTGACGTGGCCAGGAAGGCAGGGGTAAGTAAGGTGCCCCAGCAGGGATTACCAATCCTGAGGGCCCAGGCCCTGTGTTTGTGAAAGCCTATGGAACATGGTAGACACAGAGGCAAATTGACGCAGTTCCAACGTGCATGTGAGAGGAGGGTCTGTTGGCTCCTGGTGACTTCTACCCCAAAGGCCTTAGGTTAGTGTCCTTGGACTTCTTCTAGTGACACTCTCTCAAAGCAGTTCACAACATCTTAAATTGAAAGCAGACTCTCCCTGGTGATTTATTACTTTAGAACTCTAGACAAATGGTGAGGGAATCTCAGTAGCACTTGACTGTCTGTTTTGTCACAAGTTATAGGAAGCCCGGGAAGAAATGGTTAGGGAGTGGGTAATTATGGAAAGGAATACAAACTCAGATGCTTAGCCTCCCAGATATGTTCCAACTTGTCTGGGTTCAGCTTAGCATAGGTGAAATCTCACTTAGCCAAATCAACATGCTTGTGAAAATATCCAGGGGATGAGGGTGACAGAATCAAATTTTTATCAGGCAAATGCTGTTTTCTCCTTGGGTTCAACATCACTTCAGAAATGCTGTATATTCATATCTTCTGGATCTTCAATGTGTTACGATCCCCTAACACGAATTACAGATCCTTCTGCCTCCCCCTCTACTTTCTCTGTCACCTAGTTAAGTGTAATTCTGTAAATAAATAATTAAAAACAGTAGGAAAGCCTCTTATTTAATGGTTTGCCACTGTGACTCTTCTCCTTCAACGAATTTTTCTGGCTGTGTCAATAACCTTTTCCCTGGGCATCTGCAGGCCTTGGTTTTCTTCGGCAGAGCATGTCTGTCATCCTGTGAGTTTTTCGCAAAGAAGCCTTTTACAGGCAGAGCTGGACAAAAAGAGAAACAGCTGGTCCAACAATTTTTAGACCTAGATGATCATCAGAATCACCTGCGAAGCTGGTTAAATATACAGATTTCCAGGCCATGCCTCTTCACCTACTGAATCCCTGGAGGTAGGACCTTGGAAATAGTGTGCTAAAAAGCATTACAATTGCAGATTTGATTAACTGTAAGAGCCCTCCCCACCCAGGTAATTCTGGTGACTAGCCAGTTTTAAAAACACTGGTCTAGTCCAAAATCTCAACTAGAGGTTTAGCAGTCGGGACAACAGAGCAATCCCCATATGGCTGGAATATTTCTGAGGAACTCAGTAGCATATTGATAGAGGAGACCCAAGTTCTTAAATTCTATCCATTTATGTTAACAATTTTTCTGCCCCGGGGGACAGAGCCAAATTTACCATCTATCTACAATCAATATAAGTATAATGTATTTTCCTTTGCTTCAGCTCAAGAAAATTTGACCATCCTAGTTCTGGACTCAAAGCCCCTAGAAATCACTCTAGAATCATTCCATTTCTTCACGTTAGTCTGCCAGACAACATGGGGTCGGTACCAGAATTTAAATATCAACTCATAATCTACCAACTATAAACAGAAACATTCACAGGGAAGCACTCAGAATTTTCCAGAGGAGATGACTCTAAATTTGGTTGGGCACAAGAGGCCAAATTACTAGGCAAAGCGTCATGGTGGTTGAGCTACAGTACTCCTTTCACTCTCAGTTGGAAGAGATCCAAGAGAATAGGTTCCTCTACTCCATACAACTGTCTTTGAGTGTAATCTACAAATATTGACCCTAGCATTTCATTTCTTGAGCTACATTACAATAAGCACTGCACTTGGAGTTAGGAGACACCTGGTTGGGTAATCTTAGATAAAGCACTTTTCCTCTTTGAACCTTTGTTTTCACATCTATAAAATGAAAGAATTAAACTGAACAATATTTTAGAATTATAGCTCTAATATTTAATTGAACCCAGTAGGGTCTTTTGTAGTATGGGTTCTGGACATTTCAGAGTCCCAGTTATGTGTAAGGGATATGAAAAGGAACTCTAAGAGTTACTTTCTTGGTATTAAAATCAGCCCCAAAGGGGCGCCTCCGTCAGGTAAGTGTCTGACTCTTGATTTTGGTTCACGTCATGGTATCACAGTTCCTGGGATCAAGCCCCATGTTGGGCTCTGCACTGACACCATAGATCCTGCTTGGTATTCTCTCTCTCCATCTCTCTCCACCCCTCCCCTGCCTGCACTCTCTCAAAATAAACATTTTTAAAATAAAAAAAAATCAGCTCCAAAGAACTTCCAACTTTTCATCCCAGCTCACCTTGCACTGGACCCACCATCTTGGCCAATAACCTACATGCCTGCAAGGCAAGAGAGCCAGAAAAAAGAGTCTGTTAACATCGCTGCTCTAAGAGGGCCTATCAGGAAACCCATGGCTTTCAACATAATTGAGTTCCATGAATGCCAAAGGAAATGGTTTAAAGGTTATTATCTCAATCCAGAATCCCCAAAATTAGATAAAATCCTAAGAATCTTTTAATTAGAACAAGGATTGTTCAACTTTAGCACCGGATGATAGCAATAAAGACAGACCCCCATGCCTATTGTCTGGTCTCTTAAAGCAAAAAGACCAAATTAACATTGGTGAGTGGTCAATAGGCTCACTCAAGCTCTATAGAAGGATCTTTTCCTCTCCCCACCCCCTCCCCCCCTCTTTCTTGTGGGTCCTTATTCTACTTAGTCTCAATCAGATGATTTCTTTGCTGTCCAGATCTTCTTTGCTGCCAGTTTCCCAGCTATCTTCTTACTGAGATCATCATTTCTGTGGAAACAATCCTCTCTTTCTGACCAAACCAGAGACACAGATTTCTGTTTAGTTTGGGCATAGTGATCTTTTTCTTCTTTCTTTTCTTTCTTCTTTTCTTTCTTTTTTCTTTCTTTTTCTGGTGTGGGTTGGCAGGAGGAAGCAAGGATATTATTTTGGTCCCAAAAGCATAGCTCAAGTTTCTCACACTATAAAGCTAACCAGCTTCATAAAACATCATGACAACATCTCGCCTCTTCTACTGAAAGCCCATAAATAACAGAAGAGGCCACTGGAAGTCCATTTCTCCAAAAAAAACCATACAAGTATCTTTTTATAATACTGTTTCCAGAGGTTAGGACCCACACCCAAATATATAATACTACTGAATGGCATGGTTATGTTGGGGAGACATGGTTTGATGGGTAGTAATGCAAACTGCCATCATAGCACACTGTTCTTTACCTGAAAAAGGCATTTCCCATCACCAAATGAGGCTACCTCTCCAGGAAACTATGAAGTCTCTGACCACCCACAGCATCAGCACAAATTTACTATACCTATATTACCAAAATGGGTGGACTATTTTTTTCCACTGCTTGGGTCACCACTGCCATAATTATAAAAGTCAGAAAAAAAACAAAACAACAACAACAAAAAAAACTCTGCTATTCAAGGTTCCCATGTTCTACATGCTCATTCTGTGGCCTACTTCTAGGAACTTCCAGGATCACTTTCTGTTTCCTAATAGGTCTGTTTGGACTCTAGGCCTTAGTTGTCTTTGTTCTGGATTATCACACTACTACCCAAGGCCCAGTTCTGACAGTCCGGAAAGTCTCAGAGTGACTGGGATCTCAACTGGGAGTGCCCATGACCCATAGCTAATCCTACTCACTATTAGTAGCCACCAACCTAGATTGGCCATCTGGCTACATTCCAAATGATGGGGGGAGGAGCAGGGAACAAAGAAAGCTTCTGTTTATGGCAAGAAGACAACAGTGTTGTCCTTGACTACCATATCAATAACCTAAGGCATGTCTTCATGACTCCTGGGTATAAACCTGCATGCCACACCACACATGTAACATAGTCTTGGGCCTATATACAAGATCCCATCAGATGTTCTTGTATCTTATCATATACCTTGGGATAGTGGTCATTCTTACTAAGGACCTAACACAAAGGTCATTCATGACAAGTCTTCATTGTTTAGGTTTTGCTTTGGTCTACTCAATCTCCATCCACTCTAGCCAGAGATTATCACTTCACTCTACTGAAATGGCACTAATAGCCTGATGATCATCATACCCACTTACCTATGAGGATCCTACTCCGGGGTGTAAATATCCAGAGAATTTGTCACATATCTGATGAAATCCCAGGATTCTCAGTGATCTCTTTTGACTCAGATCCTGGACACAAGACCAGAAACTCGTCTTTCTGAGAGACTCTAGTCCAGAGGATACCCAGCCTTTTGTTTCTCAGAAGCCTGAAATACTCATATAAAGACTCATAGCCCCTTGATTCAAATCTGAAACACTGATATTAAAACCCATAGCTCCTGTATTCACTTGTTCATTCATTTATTTACTCATTCATTCAACAAATATTATTAAACACCTAACATGCGTCATTCATTGGGATTCAACAAGAAATAGAGTCCCCACTGTCATGAACATCAGAGTGTAGCAGGAATAGACAGACATTAAACAAATGAAATTAACTAATTGATTAATATTATATTGTGATGGGGGCTATAGAAAAAATGAATCGGGTCAGGGAAGAAGAATGGTGTCTTGTGGGCAGGGGGGTGCAATTTTAAATAAAGTGGTCAGAATAGCCCTTAATAATACGTGGTATTGAGCAAAGATCTGAAGCAGATCAGGGAGAGAACCACATGGATATCTGAGGGGAAGAGCCTTTCAGACAAAGGGTACAGCCGGGACAGAAAACCTGGAGCAGGTGTGTGCTTGGTGTGTTTGAGGAACTAAGAAGGCCAGTGTGGCTGACGTCACATGAACTGAGGAAAACGTAGCAAAGGGATGGGATAAGGAACTAGGACCCAATCATAGTCCACTGTGAGGACTTTGGATTTTACTAAAATTGGGATGGGAAGCCATGGAGGTTTTGAGCAGAAAAATGGCAGGAGTTGACTTACGTTTAAACAATACCACACTGGCTGCTATGTGGATACTAGATTGAAAGGGGCAAGGGGAGAAGCCAGAAGACCAGTAAGGAGACTATTACTCTAGTCCAGGTAAGAGGCTTCAGTGGCTAAGACCAGGGAGATAGATTCAGGAAGGTTGCCAAAGGCTGTTGCCTCTGTTGACTAGCACACCAGAATCCCTGGGCCTGCCTTTGCTGACCTTACTGCTGCTAAAGTTTACAGAATCCATCCTCTTTTGCGGCTCTCTACCTGCCTAAGCAACTAGCAAGGTCATCTATTTGCCAGTCTAGCCTCAGCCCAGTTCTAGTCACTTCAGGACTGCTACCTGTTCTGTGCCTGGAGACTGAAAAATATGCTTCAGTGGTGTTCCTTTAGTTCCTTTAGCCAGGAAACTAGAATTTCACTTGCCTTCATAAACCAGAGACCAGCCCATAAGGCATTAGGTGTTGCTCCACAGAAACTCAAGAAGCCACCCCCACTCCCACAGCACAGCTGAGTGTCATTCTCCAGCAACCCCAAGTAAAGAAGCTATATTATTATAACATTGTTTCGAGTGCTTATTATGTGAGCAAGCATCGTGCAGAATTCTCTACGTGGATTATTTCATTTAAACCTTTTAACAAGGCCATGAGATGGATTCTTTTATTACTCACTGGAGATGTCAACCTGACTAGGCTATAGTATCCAGTTTTTCAATCAAACACTAATCTAGCTACTACTGTAAAGGTATTTTGTAGATGTGGTTAACATACACAATCAGTTGACTTTATGTAAAGGACGTTATTCTTAATAACATGGATGGACTTCATCCCATCAGTTGGGAGGTCTTAAAAAGCAAAACTGAGTTTTCTCAGAGAAGAAATCCTGCCTCAATACTGCAGCATCAACTCCTGCCTGAGTTTCCAGCCTCCCAGCCTGTTGTCCAGATTTCAGATGTTCCAGCCTTCACAATCAAGTGAACTGCTAGATCTATCTATCTATATCCTAGTGGTTCTGTTTCTCTGGAGAACATTGACTGATAGACCACATTGACAGATGAATAATGAGATTCAAAGTAGTTAAGCAAGTTGCTCTGGATCACAACAGCTACTAAATGTAAAGAATTTGACCCGAATAGACTGACTCCAAAGCACACATACCATCCCCTGCTTCCTCTAAAATGTCTGAATCCATTTAAAAAATATTTTGATGCTGAGAAATCTCATGGGAGCACTTCAAGGGTCTGTGTACTTATATTACAACATGAATAGCTTATCATTATTTATACTTATATACTTATTATACTTATGAGTGATAATTATACTTAGTATTTATTAAGTGGTTCCTGTATGCAGGCATTGTGACGAGCATTTTGCATGCATTATTTATCTTATATAACCCTTACAACAACCATATAAGGTAGTTAATGTTACCATCATTTTATATATGTCAAATATGAGGATCAGAGATACTAAGTAACTAGTCCAAAATCACACAGCTAGTAAAAGACAGTGCTGGGATTCAATATCATTGCTGTGGCCTGACTTCTCCTGAACTAGTGTGAGAAGAACCCAATGATTCTACAGCCTTAAATTCTAAGGAGCCACCATTAAGTCACTGAATCAGTTTATTATGTGCCCACAGACCATGTCTCTGCTTGCTTAGGGTCCTTGGTTCCTCACTCACCTCTAGAATCAATTAAATTTCTAGAACAGTCCCTAAAAGTACTGGCTCTGCCATTTCTACTTTGGATTAAGTACTTATAAGTACTGGGCCCTGCCCTAGGAAGGCACAATTTATGAGGTCAATGGCTCTTATAAAAAGGCATTAAGGAATAGAGAGGCCACGTCTTCTGACTCTATGGAATAAGCTTTGAAGTCAGAACACTTAGGTTCAAATTCATGCTCTGTGACTTTGAGCACATTAGCTAACTTTTCTGAGCTTTCTTTTCTTCATCTGTAAAGTGGAAATGATAATTGCTATAGAACTGCTTTGAAGATTAAAAAAGGTTATATGAGGAAAACATCAGACCAGAGTATGGGCTCACCAAATGTGAGCTATATGCAACCAGTTATAGAACATTCAGCTCTGACTATGGGGCTTCACCTTGACCTGAACACCTCAGCAGGCACCCTGGGAGCTGTGACCGAGCTCCAAACTGGAGTAAACTGCTTAAGCACAAATAGCCATGTCTGTATAATTTGCTGCGTAGATCTCATGCTTAGCAAGTGGCATTTTAAACCCCAGTTGCCCCAAACAGAGTTAGAGAAGAAACCAATGGTGTGTTGTGATCATCATTCCAGTACTATTTATACTGTATACTAAGAGAGAGCACTCTGTCATGAGTTCAATTCGACTCTTATTTTCAGAGCTCCTACTCTGTGTCAGATCCTGTGCTAGGTATCAGGGTTATAGGGAAGAATAAGGCATCATCTTGCCCTCAATAAGTTCCTAGTCTAATGGGTTTATGGGTGTGGGAGAGTGAGAAGACATGAACAAGAGTGTTTCACCTCGCCAATACTTATGGCACATCATTTGTGTCAAGTACTCTTCTAACCACTCGTTAAAATTTTCCATCAACTCAGTAAAAGAGTTAATATTATTGTTATTATTGTCATTCTTGTTTTACAGATGAGGAAACTGATACATAGAAACACAGAGTGGCTTGTCCAAGGTCATACTAATAAGTGGCCAAGCCAAGATTTGAGCATACTTCACCATACTATTGTACTCCAAGAAGACTTCTTTGTTACTTATATGGTGATGGGGGTACCTCCCGGGGATGACTAGGAGAGCCCCCAAAAGGCTCCAGAAACTCTAGAGTATCGGTACATGTTGTTATCCTCCAAGAAGTGGACAAATTCCCTGATCACAAAGCAGAGTACAACCAAAACACCAAATAATGAATTTGGATGTATGTAGCCATAGAATAGGCCAAAATATGTAACAGGTAAAAAGATTTGTCTCTATATTAGTTATCTTTTGTGTCATTATTAATTACCCCCAAACTCAGCTGTTTAAAACAACAAACACTTATTATCTCACAGTTACTGTAGGTCAGGAATTTATGCATAGCTTAGCTAGGTGCCTTGGGCTCAAGGTCTTTTATGAGGTCACAGTCAAACTGTCCACTAGGGCTGCAATCTCATCTGAAAGCTTGACTGAAAGGGAAAAGATTACACAGGACATAAATATCAGGAGTTGGGGACCTTTGGGGGCCATCTTAGAAGCTGTGTCGCATAGTCTCTAATATCATCCAAAGGCAGGAAACTCTGCATTGGCCCTCCCAGTAAATCATTAGTCTAGCTCGTTGCCCTCCAGTACTGGAGTGTCCTGCGCCATTGAATTCAGAAGAAATTTTTATACTGAGAATCAGACACTAAGTCTAATAATACAAACTACATTAAGATTTTACTTGCACTTCTATGATTTTCATTAGTTTCATTTGTGCCCTTATTTCCAGTTTTTGCCAGATAGGCTTTTGAAAAGTTCTATAAAACTAGACTTCCTTCCCTAACTTGTTACCATTTCAGTTACACCCTTCAAAACACAGCTCTTGACTCAGATCCAGGAAGATCTCCCTAACTAATCTTGCCTGCCACAAGGGGATTCTCTTGCCTGAGACCTAAGTGAGTTCCTTTAAGATACACATATAACCAATAATAGCAGGTCATGTGTGGAATTTGGAATAGACAAGATCGGTGATGCTTTTTTCCTGCTTCAAGTAGAATCAGGTATGCCCACAGACTTCTAAGCATTTAATATATATAATTCACACTTGTGAAAACCAGGTTACACTCACTGGTACAAAGAAAAAAAGTGGAGTGTGTTCTTCTCTAAGACAAGTGCTAACTTCAGTATTTCTTGCTTATTGTTGTCAACATTTCTAATTTTCTGGACTCTGGGCCTACACAGATCTCCTTAACTCTTCCTGTCTTAGCTGGCCTAACAAGTTGTGACTTCTGAGCTGCTTAGCTGTCTAACACTGCTGCCTTTCATTAACTAAGCTTGCCTATCAGCAAAGTCAACTTGATTTTTCATAGCCAGTTTGTTCCTCCAAGCTGCAACATTTTGCTGATCCCACTTTTTCTAATCAAATTACAAGTTCTAGCCCGTCTTAACCATCCTCTGTTCTGCCACCACTTATTCTATACTGTGAAAACCACCCTCTTTCACCTGGAGCCAATTCTTGGCCTCTATCAGAAAACGAATGCCTTTGAGCCGAGACTCCTTGTTACAACCTTACCCACACTTGCCCCTTCTAAGTTCATGTCAAACTTGAAAATATTATTTCCAATTTCTGCATACACCATAAAATTCACCTGTTCCCTGATGAGTGCCCTCAGCACCCTCTACCTGCAAAAACGAACTCATTCTGAGTTATCGATCATTGGGAATACCTTGATGAGTTACCCTGTACAAAAAGATTCCCACTTTGGTTATTGAAGAAAAAAATGCCAGAGCACAAAGTGAATATCTATGGTAGAGTTTCTGGCGCTCTGGCAGCATAGTAGGATTATTACTTGGGATATAAGGACATAACAGTGTTACCCTTCATGTTATACTACAGGTACCCTCCACTTAGGCAAAGGGCCAGTCTTTTATAGAACATAAATAAGCTAGAAATAAATTGTCCTAAAAAAGCATCTCATCACATTGACCTGCTAAAGCTGTCTTTACCCACACAGCTCTAAATATTTGGAAATATCCTTAGAAAACCAGGAGTTTCTGTAAGTCTTTTAATTTTAAAAATGGGCAACCGTATATTGCATGGGAAAGTATACAACTTTACTTATTGTCCAGACCAACATCTTTTGACTGGCTTTCCTTTCAGGCCTCTGAAAGCATAATTACTGCCAGCCATCACGTTCCTATGGAACATAAGATTACACAAAAGAATCATAAGCATTCTATCATCTCTATTGTAGAGAAAAATGAAGTGCCATTTTTATACAGCATTATTTCCAAGGCACAGTATGTTCCAAGTTACAAAAACTGCTTGATAGATGAACTTTTGGAAGTCAACCCATTTGCAAGTTAGGAACTGCTTATGTTATGTGCGTGGCATTTTCCCAGGTTTTTAAACACTATACTATAGAAGATCCTGTGGTTTTTTGTTTTTTGGGTTTTTTGTTTTTTTGTTTTGTTTTTGTTTTGTTTTTTTTTGTTTTGCTAATCAGAAGAAATCCACATCTTTTGCATGGTGATATTTGCTTCATCTCACCAGTGTATAGTGAGAGCATCTCTTAGACTGGGTATAAGGATGCCTTGGTGCATTACAAAAATATCCTCAGTGGGTCAAGCCATATTGAACTGTCTCGATCTCTCCTGCCTCCCACATGTACACGCTTTCCCAGATGACCCCTAAACAAACAAAATCTACCCCAAATTTTCAAACAAATGGCATTATTAATATCGTTCCCTTTCTAAAGAAAGGGAAGAGACAAAACCAAAGCCCAAATTAAAGACTTAGTCACAGACCACTCGAAGGGGATATTAACACCACACAACTTGATCCCCATCTCCTCTCCTTGGTACCTGGGGGACAAAGACTGATCTCCTCAGCCTAGCTTACACGTCCTTTCACAACCAGGCCCCAGTTTTTCCCAGGCTCTTTTCTCTTTATCCCCACACACAAATCCTGTCCGTACCAGTCAGATGTTCCCTTCATTGGTCCCTGAATATAAGTTCCTATATACATTTGCTTGCATCAACTCTTCTGCCTAATTGTCTCAGACTGCTTCTCTTCACTAACAAGAGGCAAGTCTGGTATGTAGAAAGGAGAATGAGTTCTAGAGTGTGAAAAGTCCAGGATTTAGATCCTGGCTCTGCCACTTAACAGTTGTGTGCCTTTAGGTAACGTTTCTTAGTTTCTCTAAACCTCAGTTCCCTCACCTGAAAAGTGGGGATGATCACGTTCTCCACCTTGTAGGAATATCAGTGAGTTAAATGAGATAATGCATGTAAAGCACCCAGGCCATGTAAGGTTTCCAACAAATAGGATATATCGTCATCATTATTGTCCTTTTTCATTTTTTAAGTCATAACTCATAGCTCAACCTCCAGCCCAGCCCACAGGGGCACCTGCTTTCTCTGAACTCTAATAGCTTGCGGCATCTATATTACATGTCTGATACTTTAATATCATTAGTTTTATTTATGGGTGCAAATATTTTATCTACCCAAGTACACCGAAAGGTCATTTAGGACTAGGGTTATGTCAACCTTCTCTGTATTCTCCCAGATCATCTTTTATACAAAAGTAGAACCCCCCAAAATATCTGTTGATTGTCTAAGACTACAGATGTAGAATCAGTAAGCACTGACTGGCGGGATGGTGACATATGGCTTGAATAAAATTAAATAATAAATAATGTCATTTGCAGCTAACATTTTATTGAACACTTCCAGTTACTAAAAACAGTATACAAGAAGTATTTCCTGCATGGCAGAAAGTCTGTCAGGCATTGACAGATATGTCGTTTCATCCTCAGAACAACGCTGTGAGGTAGGTATTACTAGTTGCACTTTACAGAGAAGGAAACTGAGTCTCACGGAAGTTATGTAACTTTTCTGGGATTACGTAGCTAGTAAGTGGAGGAGCCAGGACCCGTATCATTTGATTCCAGAATCTGAGTTTTAAACCAGTAGGCATACTGCCTAACTAAGGGACAGATACTATCCTAAGAACTTGACAAATGATCAAAGGCTACTTCACTGTTGGTAACCAGAGTGCACCTGGCTAAGGTGGAAAAGCGTACCTAAGAGGAAGACGGTCAGCATTCATGGTTGAAAACAGACAGAGAGCTCTATCTCAGCAGACCATCCCCACATTTATCCGCTGCATGTGATTCCTGATCATTCTTGAACTGAGGATCCAATCTATGTGGAGGAAGAGGGGAGGCTGATCGAGAGGAGGCACATAAATGGGCAGATGGCTGGAGGAGTGGATGGCCATGTGGGAGAGTACAGGGACTGTCGCCTGCTGTGTCCCAGGAAGGCTCAATGTCCATCAAGGAAAGAAAACGATTGGGAAACCTTCACAGTGCAACACAACAAATGGAACAAGAGCCTATTCATCCACTTGGAGCAAGAAAAAAGTCACAGTGCCCACTGCCTGTGTGGGTGTTCTTGGCCTTTTCCAGCAAGGTGTGCGTTTAAAAAAAGATTAGTACAATAGGGCACGAACAGTCCTATTGAAAACAGCCGCCTGCATAGACTTGGCAGATTTGTACTGTGGAACAGTTCCGTCTGACATTTAAAATGTGGCAAAACTACTTAAATTCAGTTTAAAAATAAGTTTTCTATAGCCCCTTATTTTCTTCTTATAAGCATGAGTTCAATGAAGATAGCATCATGAGCTTTACAGGATGCACCTCAGAATGAATGCTTGCCAAAGACGAGAATATGTGGCACTAAGGGATGACAAGCTGATTAGGCTGCAATGATTCCGGGGCTCGTGCCCGAGAAGACTACTCTCTCAAGAAAGAAAACTTGTGGGTGGAATTTTGATTGGGGTTTAGACTGGGATACAGCTCCAAATCACTGCAGCCAAGTTCACAAAAGGAACATGAGATTGAGATCTTTTCTTTGGTAAAGAATGATTCATTTTAATCAACAAATGGCAAAGAGTAAAGGGAGCAGAGAGGGACATTTCTGTAATGTCACCAAGGGACAAATGGCTTGGGCCTGCATCCTGATTTCTTCACAGTGGTCGAATTTGGTAAAAAGGATTGCAAAACTCTGGTTGAATAGGTCATGTAGCATAGCTATTGGCCTATTCTTATTCCACAGCAGAAAGATCTGAAATGCTTCTTGAGGAACTCAAGAGATAGGCTTTGTTTTTCTCCAGTGAGATACTGGCTCAAAAGAATCTATCTACATCCTCTAAATTATCTCCCTGCCTTCTCCTGGATGCCTTCTACTAGAACCATGGCCAGGAGCTAGAGAACATACTGTCACCATATAACAAAAGTTTCTTTGCTCTGAGTATCGCAGAGGGGGAAATTCCACTCTTCTCTTGAAACTTCTTCCTCTGTCTGGCCCCTTACCAGCACTTCGACAAGGGAAAAAGAATTGATATCCTTATTGGTCAAAGCCTGAAACGTACATCGTGTTATATTTGAACGGTGCATATAGTTATTGTTCCAGAACCCGTTCGTGACACTCTCTCACTTGTACCTCTAGAAAGGATCTATATCATTGGTGCAGAGCCAATCAACCTTTTTCTGCACCGTTCTCTTTCTTACCTTCTTGCCTCAGGAACAAATTTGGCATTCTTTTTGTCTCCTATCTGTGCCACTCCATATAGCTTGTTGAGTCAAGGGACTCAGGGCCCCTCTTGAGATCTGGCTGCTCTCTCTCTCCCCCACCTCACCCTCCACTTACCTCCTGCCCCAAACAGGCACATCTGAGTTCTCAAGATTAGGATTAGAGCGGGGGTGAGTAAGAGACTCCGTTAAGCCACCAGTCTCGTCCCATTATCCCTTTCGCTTTTATTAAAGGATTAATGAGTATTGACTCAGCTATTACTGAAATGGTAATTAGATTCCCACTTGGTTATTGTTCTTTGCCCATAGCCTCTTTGACACAGAACACTGCAAGAAGGAGGGGTCACTGAGAGTACAGGAACCAAGAATTTTAGAGTCCCAATCTATAATACCAAACTGAGACTATCAAAATGCTATCTGTAACCACTCTTCTGAGTTGGAAATATATCTTGCCTGGACTACTAAAACAGACACCTGTCTATTCCCCCCACCTACATTCCCGGGCTCGTGCCCGAGAATCTCATCTCATTTCACCTATCCATGTCATGATAGCTAGGATGAACTTCCTAATTAGAAAATCTTTTCATACCACTCTTTTCCTTGAAACAATTTGTTTATTCATTTATCCCTAGCATGATTTTGAAGACTCTTGCTTCAACTGTAAGACTCTGGTCAACTGTAAATGAGGGGTCCTCAAAATGTATGTCAACAAGAATCACTTGGTATGTTTGTCCTAATCCAGAAATAGGCTCGTAAGTCTGAGGAGAAGCCTGGAAATCTGCCATGGAACAAGTGCCTTAGATTCTGACACAGATATTCTGACTACCACATTTTGAGAAGCACTTGCAGACTGGCCTTCCCTCACCGTCTTCCTCTCCTCCTCAGCTGATTGCCTCTACTCTTCCTGAAATCCTGCATTCGTAAACTCATAAAGTCTTGAGTGGGAGTGAACCTTAAAGATCATTGAAGTGCCTTTCACCCTCTCTGTAGGCACCTCCTCAGCTTGCCTCAAAGGTAGGTCTTCAGCCCCTGTACCTGATCACACTGTTGAATGCCTCTAAAAAGTCCAAATTTCATCCAACAAGAGAAATATCTCGGGGTAGTGGAGAAAGCACTGGATCTTTAGTCAGAATTTGGATCCTGACTGCCACTTTTTAGCTGAGTGATCTTAAACAAATCACTCGATCTAGCCACAACTCGGTTTCCTCCTCTGTAGAAAGGTGCTCATGCGAAAGGCGGTGTAGTGTAACAGTTAAGAGTGCGGACTGGAGTCTGGACCGAAGGGAATCAAACTTTGGCTCTGCCAGCTGCCAGTGTGTGATCTTGGGAATGTTTGTTACCTAACCCCTTCATGCCTCAGCTTTGTTGTCTGTGAGGTGTACCTGAGAATAGGAGCAACTAACTCACGTGATGAAATATAAACGAGTTCATATGTGCAAAATGGTTGGTACACAGTAAGCACAATAGAAGTGTTAGCTGTGACTAGTTTTCATTAAATTGGGGCAAAATTCCAGCAGTAACTAGGGTTGGCAAAAAAAATCATTTGAAGTGATGTATGATAAAGTGCTCAATAAAGTATAAAGTGCCCTATGAATGTTATCAGACCTAGTTGAAATTTGTTTGTTCTAAAACGAACCTCATACTGCACAGCATGTCTGATACCTCTGAGACAGATTACCATGTACCCTCAGTTTTAACAGCTTCAGTGTTTTCAACAGTTCCTTATATCACATAGCCTACGGCCTCTTCCTCATCTTGGTCATGTTTTCTGGATGTGTTATATTTGGTTATTCATCTTTTTATTCATCCAACATTTCATGAACACCTACTACATTCTAAGCATTATGCTACATATTGGGGATACACCAATGACTAAAACAGTTCCTATCCTCAAAAAAATGTTATTCAATGGTCAAAAACATTTCTTAAAATAGGACATTAGAACCAAATGTTACCAGGAGTGCCTGGCTGCCTCAGTTGGAAGAGCATGTGACTCTTGGTCTCAGGATCGTGAGGTCAAGCCCCACATTGGGCACAGAGTTGACGTAAATAAATACATACATACATACATACATACATAAATATTTAAAAAAAAAAACAAATGTTATGAAAGGACCCTCTGGGCCAACGCATCTCTCCTGTTCTGTATACTATATTTCTACCAGTGTAGCCTAAGGCTCCATCAGCATGGCTGGTCAGTGGTAATTCATACTGAGCATGCAGTCAGATAATCCTCTAGGATTTGCACGTAAAATCTCCTATTGGACCCGATCTTCTGCACCCTACATTTGTACAGTTGATTTTCAACGCAAGAGCTGGGACTTGAAATTTGCACATATTAAATGAGCCAGTATTATTACTTTCACTCTATCTTTCTAGGTCTCTTTTAACGTCTACAGAGTTAATAGGCTTATATCTAAACATTCAGCCATTTCATTGATAAAAATGATGAACAAGACACCATTAGAAATTTCTTTTCTGACTGACATAAATTCCTGAAGGCAGCTTTGCACTGGAGTTATTCAGCTAGTTATGGAGCCACCTGACACTGTTGCCCTACGGCTCACATTCCAGGCACCCAAATAATAATAGTTAATGGTTTTTGACCAATTACTAGCTATTGCTCTAAAGTCCTTAGCTACTGTTCAAAAAATTTTACCTGTATAAACACTTCTTACATTCACAAAAATCCCATGAAATAAGTGCTACTTTTATTTTGATATTACAGATCAGAAAACCGGGGAACAAAGAGATGATTTCAACTGCCTGAGACTGCACAGCTAATAAGTGGTACAGCTGTGACTTAAAACCTGAAGTGTACTGCTAGAGCCCACATGCAATCACGGTGATACTCCTTTGTTTGTTACTGGCCAAATGAAATGAGATTAACTATGCATAACTGAACCCTTGGTGAAGCCATACTGGGTCCTCGTGATCACCACTGCCTTTTCTTAGTGTTTGCGACCATTTCTTTATGAGTCCGCTAGAGATTTCCACTAAAGATTGATGTCAACATCACTGGCCTATAATTTCTAGAATCTAATCCCCTCTTTTTGGAAAAATCGTATTAGCATTACTTTTATGATTGCATTCAGCCAGAGACCCCTCTCATTGGATTACTATGGTGTTTCTCTGACCTATGACTAAGCAGCCTGCTTGCATATCATAATTAAAAGTCAACTTCCAGAATTTCATTAAATATTTAATGAATGTCCTTGGCAGAAAAGCAGAAAGCCTAACTAAAATCTCAAAAACGGCTCTTTAAACCCATTCACTGGGAAAGAAAATGAAGCAGAAGACAAGAAAGTTTATATTCCGAGCAGACATTGGTAATTATCACATTGGACCACGCATCTGTCTAGCCACCTTCTGTTCACAAGATGAAATTAAAACTGTTGGTGTGCTGGCTTGCTATTCCTGTTAGTTACAGTCTCCTCCTATGAGCCTGCAGGTAGAAATGCTCTGCATTGCTATTTCATTTCACTGACATTTTCAGGAAGTAGAGTGACCCCTCTGTTTTCATTTCCTTGTCCCTAATAGGGTCTGTTACCAGATTGCCCCCAGAAAAAAAGCTATTTATTGCTATCTCCTCTTAGTGTTTTTCTTTTTATCTTTCTGATAACTTTCCATGGAGAAACTTTATGTGAGCACTTGATTGGGTGAGAGATGGGAAAGTGGGAAGAAAGAAAATAAATTGCTGGCTTTTATTCTTGGATATGCACTGTGGCAGCTTTTTGGTCAAAATTGTTCAAGCCTCTATCGATTTTATGGGAAATTATGAACCCCCAAATTGAAAAAGTAAATCCTCAAAAATTTAGATCATCCTTTTCCAACTTGTGTACCACAGACCATGACTTCAGAGTTAATTTTGTTTAAGTGTGTGTTGAAGGGAGGAGGTTGCATTCTCAAACAGGTTTGGGGAAATTTTTATATCATATGATTACATACATGGACATGATTTATAATCTCAATCCATTTTAATAATTTCAATTATCTACAATTTCAATTATTATTTATAATTTCAATTGAGCAAATATTTCAGGAACTATTGCATGATCTGGAGACAGAATGGTGAATAAGGCAGTTGTGGTCCCTGCCCTCATGAAGCTAATATCTTGGTTGGAAAGACAGAAAATATGCAAGTCAATGAATAAATAAATAAGAGAATCTTGGTCTGATAATAAACGCTTTGAATTAAATAAAACAGAGGGATGTGATTGAGCATGGCAGGAGGATGTGTTGGAACCATTTTAGATAGAATCATCAAGGAAGAGTTCTCCAAGAGGTGATATTTGATCTGAAACTTATAGGCTGTCCCATTGGAGTAGCAAGGGGAAGAGTCAGGCATAGAGAACAGTGAATACTGGAAATGCCCTGAGGCAAGAAAGAGTTTAATGTGTTCAAGGAATAGCAAGTAAACTAATATGCTGGAGGGTAGTGTTAAGGGGAAGAGGGGTACCAGATGACACTGAAAAGGAAGGCAGGGGGCAGCTCATGTAGGGCCTTGTAAACTGTGGTAGGGATTAAATGGTTTTGAGCAGGAAAGTGGCTTTACTCAATTTACATCAAGACTTTGAGAAGAAGTCCCACCTTAAAGAAATCTGCTTAGCATTTTTAATCTAGCATTTCCCAAGCACGTTTGATCACTAAAGACTTTTATCCCTATAGAACACATTTGAACATCTTGTATAATAGTATTCCATAGCACACCATTTTAGGAAACACTTGAGATAAATTTGTGAGTGAAATATCCATTGTTCAGTGTTATGGGATGTTTGAAAAGGTACTAAAAATATGGATATAAAGATGAATATAGGCAGACAGATGATATAGACAAATACTGACCTTTTTGCCTGAGTTTTAAATAGGGCACTGGGTAAATCTCAGAGTTGGGTTGGGTTGGGTGGAGGTTAAAATTTTCATAGTCTTCCAACATAACCACATTTTCTTTTCAAAAACGCTGACACTGATTGTGGTCAGGAAGACTTCTATGTTACCTGTCCTCCCTCCAACTTTTTCCCATACTGGGCTCCGGAGGAAAAGCCGTTGGACCCAGAGCAATGTTTGTGTGGTTTACTTTGGGAAATCAATCAGTAATGCACAATTATTTCTCGCAATATGCATCTTTCAGAATAGGAAAGGAAAGATGGGGAAGTGAGTAGGAAAGGACAGCTGAGTGATGGGTGAGAGAAAGGAGATGTTCAAGTTGAATCTATGTAGCTCAAAACATGATGGATGCCAGGGTCTTTCCACATCATGTCACCTCCTTCTTGTGTGATATCAGAGGATGAAGACAACGTGAACTTGAGAGCAAAAGAGGAATCGATGGGAGATAGTCTGGTTGAATGGTTAAAAGCATGGGCTTTAAAATCAGGCCGGGGTTCCAGGCCCAGTTCCTAGCTGTGTGGCTTCAGACACGTTATTTAATCTCTTTGAGACTTGGTTTCCTCATCTATGAAACGAAGATGATAGTAGTATCTAGCTCATAAGAATGTTGAGGGGATTAAATGAGATTACACATGTAAAAAGCTGAGTGCAGTGCCTGGATAAGATGCATTAAAAAATGTTTCTGTTGTCAAATTTATGAATGTCTAGGCCTTTGGGAGAAAGGGGAATAGAATTGTAATTCAGTGGTGTCAAACGAAACTTTCTGTAATAATAGAAATATCTTTTATCGGGGCGCCTGGGTGGCTCAGTGGGTTGAGCGTCCGACTTCGGCTCAGGTCACGATCTCGCGGTCCGTGAGTGCGAGCCCCGCGTCGGGCTCTGGGCTGACGGCTCAGAGCCTGGAGCCTGTTTCCGATTCTGTGTCTCCCTCTCTCTCTGCCCCTCCCCCGTTCATGCTCTGTCTCTCCCTGTCTCAAAAATAAATAAAGGTTAAAAAAAAATTAAAAAAAAAGATATTTCTTTTATCTGAGCTGTAGTAGCTTAGCCACTAGTCACATGGGACCATCGAGCACTTGAGATTTTTCTAGTGCAACTGAGGTACTAAAATACTGATTTCATTTAATTTTAATTGAATTTAAATTTCAGTAGCCATGTGTATCTACTGGCTACTGTATTGAACAGTGCAGCTCTAGGTGCTCAGAATTCTGTGACTGATGGGGAGAGAAAATACTTGAAATGCCTCTAGATTTGGAAGGGGAAGGAGCAAAGAGGGGGGAAAAGAGGGTAGATTTTAAAGAGATAAAGAGAAGGAATGACACTTCCAAAAGAATTACGATGAGAATATAAGAAATGCCATTCCTTAAGAGACTCTTAAAAACTGAGAACAAACTGAGGGTCGATGGGGGGGGGGAGGGAGGCAAGGGCAGGTGATGGGCATTGAAGAGGGCATCTTTTGGGATGAGCACTGGGTTGTGTGGAAACCAATTTGACAATAAATTTCATATATTTTAAAAAAATAAAACAATTTGGTTTAATCAAAAAAAAAAAAAAAAGAAATGCCATTCTTGGTTCCATCATCAAGCCAAATGGGAACCTTTTTTTTTTAATGTTTATGTATTTTTGAGAGAAAGAGACAGAGCAGAGCAGGGGAAGAGCAGAGAGAGAGGGAGACACAGAATCCAAAGCAGGCTTCAGGCTCTGAGCTGTTGGCACAGAGCACGACATGGGGCTCGAACCCACGAAGCATGAAATCATGACCTGAGCTGAAGTTGGTCGCTTAACCGACTGAACCACCCAGGCACCCCCGGCCAAATAGAAACCTTCTAAGAGGGTGTCACCTATGGCATCCCCTTAAGAGGTTGAAAGGTCCATGACATATGTATCTTTCCCTTGGATATAAAATCCAAAAATTTCTCTCAGCCCTTCTTGACCCTTTTCCTATTTTTAGCCTGCATCACTTCCTAAAGTAATGGGTTCCATATGTTTACCACCTTCTGGATAAAGCGGTATTTCTACTTTATTGCTTTCAAGTTACCTAGTAATAGTACTTGTCTTTGATGAGTTTCAAGTGCTTTAAAGATGTCCCCAAATAACCCAGTAACAAGTGAGCATTCGATTCCTCTCCTGAGAGTCTTGGCTAACATAACTGCGTTTGGTTTTCAAGGGACTCGGGGTCAGATGGGCCACTCTGAAGTGTCCTGGTTTGTCCAATCCTGCCTTAGCACTTGAAATCACCTCTGAATAGGGTTTTCTGTTAGGTAAAGGCTTTGCTTTTAAAAACCCATTAAAATGCAAGGATGCCACACTTGAAACCAGAAGCCACCACTTAACACCTTGACTTATTTTTTTTTCCACATTGGTTTTTGAGAACCTGGGACTATGTCCATTTGGATTTTGAAAGAGTATATGGGGAAAGACCCAAATCACAGAGGGTCTGCTGTATAATACAGGGCACCACAAAAGAGTAAGTACAACAGTTCCATGCACCTATACAGAAATCAAAAAGAGACAAGTGAAGAAAGGCAGCAAATAACACCGATGTCAGCACAATTTAAGTTTTTACCTCTTCCACGTTGGGGCTCTTTTTGTTGCTTCTTTGTTTCAAATGGCTGGACCAAGCTACAGGTCCAGAAGCCACAAGATGAAGCTGTTCTAACTCCCTTCACAAACAACTGAAATGATTCACTGGTGATAAACAGTAAAAACTAATGCTTCATTGGACTGATCATCTTTCTGAGAACTTTATTTGGCCTTTGAGTGTTTTCCACTCAATCTTCTTTATGTAGAGATTTTAATTGACTCCATAAAGCCCTCAGTTTGGCCTCTTTTGACTCCATCCTCCCTGAATCTGTCAGTAAAATAGCAATACATCATTTTGCCCCAGACCTACATCTTGTTGATGACACTGGCCCAGTACAAATGGAGTTCAAATATAATCAGTATTCAAGTAATGACACTGTTTATAGGACACTGTTTTCCATTACATTTAACAAATAGTTCTTGAGCATCTATTATGTAGGGCTATAAGGGACATGAGCATAAATTTAGAAAAGAAGTTCCTGTCTTCAAGATATGGAGTATGATTTTCCTCTTCTCTAGGTCATTCAATATTTATTTATCACATTTTTATTTAGTATCTACTGAAGTATCTACTTTAGCCAGAAGCTGTGCTAGGAACTGAGCAGATGATGGAGAACAAGATAGACACATTCCCTGTCCTCACAGAGCTTTGTATCCCACAGACATTTGTTATTACTTTGGTGTGAGATTCAGTTCATCTTAGTTTACCTAGCATGAAAGCCATCTATTTGGGTATTTGTCTTGTATCTCCCTTAGGAAAGGCATGAAAAGAAGAGATGATATTTAACATACGGTTGCAAGGATGTTAGCAAACAAGTATGAAAAAGAGGGCATTTGAGTTAGAAAAAAACAGCATGACTAGAGTATCGGATGTGTCCAAGATATGCAAGTACTCAAGTTTCAAAGGATGGTAGGGTTCGTGAAGTGGATAATAAAAAGTAAATCTGGAAAATGATATAATACCACTGAAAATGATATAATACCAAGCGGTATAATACCACTGAGAGCTTTGAAAGTGAGGGTGAGATTCCATACTTAATTTGGTAGACAAGGTTCAAATATACAGGGCCATACATACCTTGTGGGTCTAGAGTTTTTTGAATGGAGAAATTATATGACCAAATATGAACTCTAAGAAGATTAACCTTGCATCCTGTATTTGGATGACTAGGAGGTGAGAAAGGAGGCAAGGAGACATGTAAGGTTTCTGTAAAAGTCCAGATAAAAGGCAATGAAAGTCTTTATTAGAAGAATGTCAGTGGACATAGAAAGGACATAGAAATACAACCTGTATGACTTGGTAAGTGACTAGTTTTAGGTTGAAGAAATCAAAGAGGTTGCCAAAGGTGGAGTGGAAGAACGAATCATATTTGCACATTAGTTAAATATTCAAGGTTTGTAAACAAAGTTTGTCTCAATTTCTGGGTTCTTTCTGAAGTGTTTATCATTTCAGAAAGGGCTCAGTAATGTTAAAAGTAAATTGATGCATTCAATCCCTGTATCTATGGGTATGACTATGTTCAATTCAAACATGCTTATTGAGCATTTATTATGTCCTAAGCAGGCTTCAAGACACTGGGGCTAAAATGCTGAAGGAAAGTAGGCATGGTTTCCTCCCCTAAAAGCTATAGTCTTTTGAAGTAGATAAGAATAAAATAGTTATTAATTCAATATTAATATAAAGATAAGGATGCATATTGTGTATTTAATGAATGTGTACTCTATTCCGGACTAAGTGCTGAAAATACAACAATGAGCAAAACAGACAAAATTTTCTACCTTCATGGAGGTTATATTATAGTAGAGGAGACTGACCCCTCAAAAGTAAACAAACAAATAAGATGATTTCAGATAATGAGAATTGCTGTAAAAGTGGAACTAGGTAAAAAATATATATATAAGTGGCAGATAGGGTTTACTTTAGACAAGGTGGCCAGTGAAGGGCTCTTTGAGGAGGGAGCAAACCATGCAAAATACACAGGGAAGAACACTCCAGCCAAAGGGAAGAGCCAGCACCAAGGTCCTTATTAGAGAAAGAACATGGTGAGTTCAAGAGACAGAAACATAGAGTAGAATAAGCAAGAGGAAGAGAGGTAAGCAGGAGCAGGTTCATGGAGGGTTCTGTAGGTCATGGTAAGGAATTTGGTCTTACTCTGAGTGTATAGAGGATTTTAGAAGTAAGATGATTTAGTTTACATTTTTAAAAGGGTCGCTTTGGCTGCTGTGCTGAGAATAGACTCTAGATGAATAGGGGTGGAAGCAGGGAGACCTACTAGGAGGCTATGAATATACATGTATATCTGTATGTCTCTTGTCTTTTTATTGCAAAACACAACATATAAAGACGTTTTAATCACTCATCAGTTTTTGTTCCAATATCCATCAATAAAACAATCCTTTAAAAGTAAGTGGCAAAATAATTATATCAAATCTTGGCTATTTAAGTGATTGATTCATTCACTGAACAAATATTTATTGAGTGGCTGCTACGTGCCACGCGCTGTGTTAGACCCTGGGGATACAAATCTGAGCAAAACAGAAGTAATACTTTCTCTCATGGAGTTTTTGATCTTTTGTGAAGATGGATATCTAGGAAATAATTATACACATACATGGTGACAAACCATGATAACTACTATGAAAGGAAAATAGGCTGTTCTGCAAGGTTTAGCTACTATATGATTTTTTTTTTACAATGAGGTCCACAATGTGGTCATCTGCATTGCTGTTTAATACTAGGACACATGTGAAAGGGACAATCCATCTAGGAAAGACCTTAACTCAGATTTTCAATCTATCACTAGATATCTACTCTCGAGTATTAATTATTACCACATTCCCAATATCAGGAAAAGAATGAAGTATAACTGACTACATTAAAATAAGGGGGTAGCCCCAGAAAGGACATATGACAATGCCAGACAGAGCCTAGTTGGTACACAGCATAGGGCTGGAGGGTTCTGCAGAGGAAAACTCATCAGGCAAGGACTTTGCCATAAAGAAGTTACAGTGTCAAGTCCTCAAAGAGTCTTTTCCTGATTGTCCTTAGCATTCCAAATCTGAGTAAGGCACACTTCCCTGAGGTCCACTAGCACCTGCTCTGCACTCTGTGACTGTGACTATAATCCTATGGCCGTCACTTTTTAAATTGGGAACTAAAAAATGCCAAGCGCGCTTATTAAACTAAAAGAAGCACGGCATTATTGGGCAAAAAGAACGTGAGAAGCAGTGGTGGGAAGTGAGTTTGGAAAGGCGGGTTCAAGGCTGAAGTGGTAAAGGGCCTTGATTGTCAGACTCAGGGGTTTGATCATTTCACACCTGGCCCAATCCACTACAACATACAGGACTGAAATGAGAAGATCTGGATTCCAGTGCATGCTCTGCCATTTGCTGGCTATGTAATCGAAGGAAAACTATTATACTCTGATGGCCTGAGCCTGTGTATCATTAATACAATATGCAAAAATGGGAAATATAGTAAGGGAAAGGGGGAAGATGATGAGTTCATTTTTATATGTGTCAAATTTGAGGGCCCCCTATGACATCCAATTGGATATATCCATTGAACAGTAGAAATATTGGGGGGGGGATTTAAAAGAAGGAGAGGGAGGATAGAAATATTGGTTTAGTAGTCACAAAAACACAGAAGTGATAGTTGAGCTCACAATTTTTAAATAAAGAGAAATAATAATCCAAGTCAATATCTGGAAAATGATTTTGTTCAAAAATGCCTTTGATCAATTCAGATTTAGTTCAAGAAACATATTTGAAGGGAGAAAAAACCTCAGGCCATCCTTTCACTAGTAGCCTTCTGCTGCTGGATACTCTTGTAGCCATGGAGATACCAGCGACCCAAACCAATTCCAGACATATGCAACCTTTTTTTAGCCACTCAAAACCTGTATTTCCTCTCATCACAGAAGCCAAACATCTATAGTGAGAGAAGCTATATATTATATATATCTTACATATGTATCTTTATATATCTTGTATAAATTATATCATATATTATATGATATATATCTTATATAAGTTATATGTGATTTATAGTATATCTTTATATATCTTATTTAAGTTATATCATATATATGTTATATATAAGATTATATACACAATTCTTATTTTTTATCATTGCCACCTAAAGCTCATCCGTACTTTTTGAATTCCATTATAGATTATTTGGATCAAAAAAATTCCTTAAAAATACTCTCAGAAAGTAGTAATTTTCTCTCCATAACCCTTATATTAGGGAGTTCATCTTAGCAGAAGTAACTGAATAAATTTGGGCCTCTCAGACCCCCATCCCTCACTCAATGCTCTAAATTCTTTTTTTTTTTAATTTTTTTTTTTTCAACGTTTATTTATTTTTGGGACAGAGAGAGACAGAGCATGAACGGGGGAGGGGCAGAGAGAGAGAGGGAGACACAGAACCGGAAACAGGCTCCAGGCTCTGAGCCATCAGCCCAGAGCCCGACGCGGGGCTCGAACTCACGGACCGCGAGATCGTGACCTGGCTGAAGTCGGACGCTTAACCGACTGCGCCACCCAGGCGCCCCTCAATGCTCTAAATTCTTAGAAGATCATGGCATTTAAGTTTCGAGTGTTACCTTCGAGTCAGTTTGTCTACCTTTCTGCTTCTGGGTAGGCAGGTAAATAATCCCTTGTAGACACTGTGTTAACCTCAGCCCCATGTGACTGGGATCCTGATTCCCTGTTGAGCAATTGCCAACTTCTCTTACTTAAGGGATGAATTTTGTCTTTGTACTTTCAGCTACAGCCTGGAGACCTGCTTCATCCTGAAGGATTTTTCTAACTACATCCTTGTCTCCTGAATGACTATATATATCATCAACTCCTAAAGTAATGCCAGTTCACTTTGGACTTTGGGTCCCCTTCCAAAATGCAATACTACAGGTGCGTCATTCATCTTGGGCCTTGATCCTGTCACGTCCCAAGCTTCTTCTCTTTCCCCACTGGTCTGGGCTGCTGAAGTACCATGCATACCCTGCAATTAAGCCACTAGAAATTTGTGAACAAATGTGTACATTACTCAGTGCAAATCCATTCTCCACTATTAGAAGGACAACATATATGCCATGTGTATTTTCCACAGTGATAAGGCGAAGCCAAAATGCGTCTTAATCAAATAATCAGTGGTGGATCACTAACCATCTTCACACAGCCTCCTACAATAAAATACTCCACCCCCATATATATATATATATATATATACACACAAGTACTTAAAAACAAGGGCAATAAAACTGCCTTCAGAATTAATAAGAAAACACAGAATAAATGGAAAGAATAATAGGCAAAATCGTTGTCAAAACTGAATTTTTGTAGGCCAAACAGAATCATACTGTCACCTGATTAACTTCACTAACATAGCTACAGGAAGAATGTGTGCTATGAGAAGGGGGAATTGAACAGACAGACACAGGAAAAATGATAGTCAATGAACAAATATTGGCCTTTGACGGTGCCCAGCCCAGGACAAGACAATACCTTAGCCAAAGGATTTTGCGTTCTGATTCCATTAGCAAGACTTTCCATCTCTATTGTGATAATGACTATAAGAACTTTGAGACAATGGAAATCAAGCATGTCATTCCTGTTGCAAGACCTCCCCTTATCTGAGATGTATCAGTCTTCATTTTATTCCATTAAATATTCATTTCATCTGCCTCACCTTAACCTGATTCAAAGCTAAATAAATTTCATGATTAAATGACTGGCTAAAGGTCCCACAATTTTGACTTGATTTCCCATATCCATCTGCCTATAGTGGTCATAAAGACTTTATATATTCCAGTTCCTATGAAATTTATTTCTTGTTGTGATTTAATACACTGACACTCTGATTATGGTTTGGCTTCCCATGTAGATTGTCCCGAAGGCAAGAATTTCTGGTCATGCCAAAACAAGTTTTTTTTGGTCTGTGTAGCAGTCATGTTGTTCATCATTCATTAATACACTGACATTCTAGTTTTATACATTACTCTTGCGAGAATAGTTAGTATGCATCTGCCTCTAAGTGACAGATCTATTCCAAATACACTGACAATACCAGATGTTTAAACAAACAGGCTGAAGGCTAAATCTCAAACCAAAGTACAAGACCCAGTGTACTAAATGCTACCCAATGAACTATTTGGGGAAAATAGTCAAATGGCCATTACCCAGGCAAAGGACCAGCCATCTCCAATGTCATTTGTGATTACCAGCAAACATTTGTTGTCTCTATAATTGTTCATACTATAATTTGCCATAACGTAAGTGAATGCATTGAGCAGCATATCAAGAGTCTTACATAAATTATTTCCAATATTTAAGTAACTATGTTAAGTAGATATTATTGTAATTCTTCCAATGTTAAGTAGATATTATTGTAATTCTTCCAATTTACAAAGGAGAACACTGAGACTCAGAGAAGTGAAGTAACGTCTCTATTCTCTAATTCAAAAATCCATACTCTTTCAAGACTATTATAATTTTGGGGGGTTATCAGTGCTACTTTTGATATATTCACTTACACGCCAATTTATTTGCTCAAAAATCTGTTTTGCTTCTCATGCCTTCCCTCTCAGTTCAATTTTCTTTTTCCTGAAGTACATCCTTTGGTGGTTCTTTCAGTGATGTTTATTTGAAAATACCTTTGTTTTATTCACACTATTCGTATTAATTGGTATTAGATTCAGCCACAAATAGGAAAATAATAATAATAATAATAATGTAAACAAAATAGAAGTGTATCTCTTTCTTACGTTAACGCAGAAAATCAAGGGCCACTGTGGTGGCTCCATTATCATCAGGAATCCAGGTCCCAGATCTATCTCACTTGTCCATAATTCTCAATTTTAGGCTTTTAGCTCATGATTCAAAGTATCTCCTGCAAGTGTAGTCATCACAGGGGGTTTGAAGACCTTCTCTCCCCGTCCTCCTTTCTGCTGGCTGGAATTTGGACATGACGGCAGAATTGCTCCCATGGAACACTTGGCAGCAAATGCCAGCACTTTTATGTTATTGTTTTTTGCTTGTACACTTCTGGACTACGCAAGGAGTTTGAATTCAAACTCCAAAGCCACCCAGTTTTCCATGGAGGTCTTGGCCTCGACTCTCACACTGTGCGTGGGTGTTAGAACACAAACCTGATCACTCATATCCAAATTTCCAACACGTTCAGGGAAACCACAGTGTTAACTCATGGGTATCACCATGGCTTACAGTTTCTTCTTTGTGCTTGGCCCCTGGAAATGTCTTTCTGTCTTGAAAACTTGTATACCTTGAAAACCAGGTTTGTCCTATTCACCAGAATGTAACTCCGCAAGGTCAGGAATTTGGGTCTATTTGGCTTACTTATTTCTGCAGCACCTAGAACACTGCCTGGCACATAGAAAAGGTGTTCAATAGCTAGGGGGTATGGTATCTCTTTTCGAGGTCATGAAAATATTCTAAAATTGACTATGGTAAAGTTTGCATACATCTGTGAGCAGACTACAAAAATATTTTACCTGTATGCTTTAAACGAGTGAATTATATAGTATATAAATGATAAGTCAATAAGTCTCTTATTTAAAAAAAATACTTGGTGAATGAATAAGCTAATTTATCCAGTATTTCTGGTGTTCCGTAGCTGAGAGTGGGGTGAGAGTTTCCAGGTTATCTAATATATGATAGTGCTAGAAATGGAAGTCAAATCCATGCCATTCTCACTATACTTCACTATCATTCATGCTTACAGGTAGGGTGAGATTTTCAGAGAGCATCTGCAAAGTCACCCTATGCCCAATGAGAGTGGACACGAAAACAATATCCAGAGAGAAATAATACTTTGCAGGCTCATCTTAACTACCACATTCTACTAAGACATTGGATTCTCCAGTTGCATAGGAACAGTACAACAAGATGATGCCTATAGGTAAATTCTAACGCAGTACCAGATGACAACAAAGAGCTTGCTAGAAGCTTTCTTAGAAATTTCTCTAGATACAACTGTCTCTCCTCAACAAACCTTCCATATATTACCCCAGAGTAATAACAGAACCATTTACTGCACACTTACTACATGCCAGGTACTCCTGCAAATGCTTACTTGCAGATGCAGAAACTGAAGCGCAAAGAAGTTAAGTAATTTGCCAAAGGCCAAATAGATAACAGCAGAGTCAGGGTTTCTCCAGGCAGACCGGCTCCAAAGTACACGAGCTTAACAATTTTGCCCTGCTGTCCCATTTTTACTTGCTTTATCTAGTCTCATCCCCAATCGCACTCTAAAAGGAATTTTAATGCTCAAGTAGTAAAATATAATTATAGGGCCAAATCTCTTTATTCTTTCTTCACAAAGCCAGAAGTGAATCTATAGCGTGATCTGCCACCAGCACGGCCAAAATAGGGTTTGTCAGAGTAATAGAAGTGTGAACAGTGGCTAGAGCATGCATTCTTGCCTTCCAGCACACAGGATCACTCAGATTTCTATTGAGGACATCACAAGGAAAAGCAAGAAAAAGTATCGTATTAACTCTTCAAAACTGGGAGGGAGGATGCAGTGTGAATACCTATATAGTATTTATCACTCCAATGCCTCACTCAAAAAAAAAATCTGTTTTTAAATATAGGACTCTTTTTGGGTTCTTCAGTCAGGAAAATGATTTAGTCTGAAACCCATCAAAGAATGTATGAGACTGGCTTCAACTAGCAGCTGCAGAGGAAGATTTAGAGAACAGTTAGTTTAAAGTCGGAAAATCGCTAGAATATCCAGGCAACATATCAACCTTGGTCTGAGTTTACTAAGCCCAATAAATGAAAATGTTTAAGGACATTAAGGATGATGCATGAATGATGCAAATCGATTCAACTTTATTACTTTTTCTGTACTGTTTTCCTAATAGCTGCACATTCACACTGCTCACACATCCGAGGGGGCATTTCAGCAGTTGATTCTACAGTAATTACAGATATTAAGGATTCAGCACACTGAGGAAATATCTCAGTGAGAGACAGTCTACGTGGGACACAATTAGAAAATACCATATATAAACACTGGTTGCATTTTTCTGTAAGTTATACGTGATACAGAAGAAATGGACAAGCAGTGAAATGAGACAGATACTGGCTGCAAAGAAAAGGAAAATGCTAGTGACAACAAACACTGGCTATGTTCCAGGCACTGGATTTATTATGTGAATTTTATTATATAGATTTATTGTAGCTAATATACACTAAAACCTGGGATGTGGTTCCTATTACTATTCCCATTTTATAGGTGAGGAAACTGAGATAAACGGAAGTGACTTTCCGAAGGTCATAGCACTCGTAAGTACTAGAGCTGGGACTTAACCCCGGGCACTGTGGTTCCAGAGTATGTTCTTAGTCACTCACCTGTACTGCCTCACATAGCAAAAGATGCAAATATTAAGACATCCTTCAACAAACTCTACTGAGTGCTTGTGATGTATCTCCCACTGTGATAAGCACTGAGACTATAAGCGGCAGAGAATTAAAGAGAACAAGCACTACTGCTTTTCAAATATCTTGGAGATTGGAAGGGCTTTAAGATGACCTCCATACAAGCTTCTGAAAGGGACATAGAAACATTAGAAAATGACATTCATCGTATCATAAAGTGAGCCCTCCTCAGGCTCTACTTCAGCAGCAAGACTTCAGCTCAAAGTCTGTCCAGATGGCATGCAATGAATGCAACTAAACCAAAACGACGACAACAACAGCAGCAGCAGCAGCAGCAGCAAAAACCAAACATAAAACAAAACAAAAGAATCTCTGGACAGGTTCTAACATTCTTAAGATTCCCGTGGAGGTTCTCATGTTTGAGGCACATTTCAGAACATTACATTCAAGCAGTGGTCATTTCCATTTTATTTTTATCAATGTTGTCCCATTGAAAACACTCGATCCATTAGTTGTATGAGCATCTAGCATGACATCAGACATTACGAGGGGTACAATAATGTAGGAGACACAGTCCTTGCCAACAAAGAATCTACAACCTAGTGAATAGACAAGGCATTCCCCTGAAGCCTTTAGAGTTAGAATTATTAGAAAAGACATTTTACGATAAAATGCTCATTTATGCAGTGCAAACAATACTTAAGGGAGGCGGACAAGGGAGAAACACTAAATTGAATTATTCAGAGAAGGCCTTGTGGAGACTAGGAATCCAGTGAGGCCTTGAAGGACTTGAAGCGACAGAAGAAAAGACCAAGGGCACTCCTAAATCTGCAGGAACAATCTGACCTCGGTCTTATGGGGCAAGGGAGTAATACAAGGACCTGAACAGAAACTGGAGCCATGTCTGATCAGGGCCCCAAATCAACCAATGCAATCTGAGAAGTAAATGTGTTAATTAAAGGCATGAATCAAACTAGAGAGCCCAGAAGCTAAAGAGCAGCAAAGGAGAAAAGTACTGGGAACCAGAGAGGGCCAACAGCGGCCAGGACCCAGGCTACATATTTTGTGACCAGAATGACCGAGGTTTAAATTCTACTTTGCTCCATATTCTCTATGTCAGCTCTGTCAAGATATTGAACTCTTCTAAGCCCATTTCCTCATCAGTGGAACAGGGATATCAATACCTACCATATGGTGTGTTAGAGGGGAATTAAATATATATGTAAAAGAGTTTTAATACTGTAAAGTTTTATGTGACTGTCAGTTAGTGTTATCTGTTGTTATATGGTAGACAAAACCAAATCTTAGAGGATCCTGGAAGCAAGAAAGTTGACAGTGATTCTTTGTGACATATGGGCAGCTGCCTACAGAAGTGAATCAGAATCTCTGGGGTCTTGTTGTTTCTTTCCTTCTTTCTTCATACATTTGTTTTGTTTGTTTCAAGACATAGCTCCTTTAGATTCTGATAAATTCCTTTCCACCGTACATGTCCAGATGATAATCACTAGAATGGGGAACCACTTTACTGATAAGCTGATAAGAACATGTCATATCCCCTTTATGTTGAGGCAATAAAAAGGTTAAAATCTCATTGATCTAGAAATGTATTTCAGTATTTTGAATATGAAGTGATTAATGATAGTGGTAGCAATGGAACAAATTAGAAAGATATTGTAAGGGAAGGTGAAAAAAAGGAAAGAAACATTTTTTGAGTACTTACTACAAGATATTTTATCGCTGAGGAAAATGAGCTAGTGAGAAGCACTGGCAGAATTTGAACCTAGTTCTGGTGGACTTAAAAGAAAGAACTTTTCCTTGGATCAGATGTAAAGGAAAAAAGGAAGAAACAGAACAATGGTTATAAGGTTTTTTATACTGAAAGATTGAACAGAACAGAAATCAGCAAGCTGAGAAGATTAACTTATCTAGACGGTAACTCTGTGTGAGTTCTGAATTATATGACATCAGAATCTTACTCTTTTAAAATCAGTTTACTCTTAACACCTCTGGCTATATTCTCAGCAATTTTTCCCTAAGTTAGCCACCTCCTGACTCACTCTGTCATCCATCGACCATGTTTTTGCCCTTTTGATCCCCATAAGTAGTGCTTAGGGTTGATTGCTTAGTAGGGAAGTTAATGCCTAAGTCAGGCATGCCCTTTTTAACCAAAGATGCACATTTGGGGGCCGACCAGATAGGACAAAGGGTGCCATCTTGAATGCTTGAGAATCCACCTTATAGTCAGCCAACAGAATTATCAACCCCAAATTAGGGAACTAAATGCCAAATGTCTGAATAATAGGTTTATAACGCATATGATTTTTGCAGCACATTTTTTGATATTATTTGTCCTAAAATAGTCTGAGTCAAGTTTGGGTACAGATATAAAGGTCATTTTGTTGTCATTTTAGTTAGAGTTTTTTATTTGCTGTTTGCTTTTATTTTATTTTATTTTATTTTATTTTATTTTATTTTATTTGTTTTTGTTGTTGGTGGTCGTTTATTTTTTTGCTCCACAGTTCATAAAGCTGGGAAAGAAAGCTACAACAGAATTAAGATTCATATTACTCAATTAGATACAACAAGTATCCCAAATCAACAGAGCCAAATTAAAGAAGATTCTTATGTATATTCAAAAATTGAGTCAACAAAGGCAAACTGAGTAAAGACTTTCTAGAGATTTACATCCAAAAAGACTGGAAGTCTGTGTTGACCACAACGCTAATATAAGCCCAAATTATGACATGACTGGTAAAAGGCCCAAAATAATCTTAGGTTTATTTACTCAAAAATATTTGTTGTGCACAATAGATCATGGGTACAGGAAATAAGGAAGTACATCATCAGTAAGGAATTTTAAAACAATAACACTGACTTTAGTAGCTCTTTTTTATGATTAACATAAGCTGGCAGTGCTAAACATGCCAGAGAAATAATTTCTCTACCTGCCTGGGAGGATCACTCCGACCAATTTTCCTCCAGTCCCAACCCTGGGTACACTTTTGGAAACCAGATTTGTGTAACTGTAAAGTACATGCTTTTCACATTGAAGTAGTATGTTTCAAACCTTTTGACCATGAGCTTTTGTAAGAAATATATTTCACATATGACCCAGTAAAAGCACACATACATGACACATAGATGATAGACACACACGCACGTGCACACACACGCATGCACACACGGACTATGATCACAAGATTCACACAAAAAGTCATAAAATAATACTACCATTACCGTGGGCCACGCACTCTAATATTTTCTACTCTATTTTGTTTCACTAAAAAAAAAAGAAAGAAAAGGCAAAAAAATAGGTGAGTCTTATCCTACTACATTTATCTCACAATTCACTAATGGGCTGTGACCACAGTTTGAAAAACAGCGCAGTGCAGTGTAGAAAAGCATTCTCCCTTCAAGATACAGGTGGGAAGAATGCGGGTGGCAGGGAGCTGTCAGCCTGGGTTTAAACATTAGCCACAGGATTCCTCAAAGTAGAAAATTGCAGGACTGCTTTTGCACACTCTGCCTCTGAATTTTGTTTCTGTATTATATTCCAAATAGCTTTTATTCTCCTAACCCCAAAACCTTGAAAAAACTTGGTGTTTTTGGTTCGGTTTGGTTTTTTATAGCCCACCTACAGAATTCAACTTATATTCTGACACCATTCTGGACTGCAGTGACATGGTTAGCTTTTGAGGGAGAAGTAAAAATCTTAATTTGCTTTTCTTTGAGGAAAAAAAAAAATCTTTGAAATTTATTCAGGGCAGGAGCCAGGCAATGGGGAAATAATTTATACTGTAATCCTCAAAGGAGTAGAACATGAATCGAATTAATGTTTCTTCAGGATATGGGATTCTCTTCTTATGAATAAAATCTTTTGAGATCAGGTAGGAAGTTGTAACCATTTTTCTCTTTTATTACTTTTTCTGATACATTGCTTTGAATATTTGGTTTTATGCTGGCAGTGAGAGATGACCAACAAACCATCCTGACTGTGCAATACTATTTTCCTGTATAGATTCTATTCAGCAGGGTCTTTTCCAGTATGGACAACTGAAGGAAACAGATTACACTTGTTACACCATTTGGTTCAATCATTTAATAGTTTGCCTTGACCACCTTCAGGGTTCATGGACCTCTTATGTATGTGCTACCTATGTGTATGTTTTTGTTAATTAGATTCAAAAATGCAGCCCCTTAAAAGTGTGTGCCTCTATGAAGTTATGGTACTGGTTGCTTAATTCGGCCAAAATGATCAGTAATTCAAAATGAATCAAAATGAAAGATGAACTAAACTTACCCTCAGTTGGATGAAACTTACTGATAGACTGACAAACCATTGCAACTGCTTTACTTGATTCAGTCATATCAGCCAAAGCTTGCCCTTTGTGCCCCTCTGATGAAGTCTTATTATATCTCTTAACTAGCTTATATGGTTCCTATCTACGGTAGAGTAGTTCAAACTAGTTCCTTGGCTGGTTTTGACAGTCTTGACCAGCTGAGGAAAGTTTGAACTAGTTAATAAGAACTAAGATGAATAGTGGTTTGATTAAAATGACTAGCTTGCCTGACTGAACTTGTTTGTTGTTGCACTATAACAGGTCAGCTATTTGACCAAATCAGTATTTCCCTAAATTGATTAGTCAATTCTATCTGGAATTGAAATAACTATGGCAAGTAGGAAAACCTGAAAAAAACATTTTTATTGAATTCTTCTAATTATACATAGTCTTACTATTTTTGAGAAAAGAGTAACTTCTCTGTATTAGACAGGGCTCTCAAGAGAAACAAAATTGGGACGCCTGGGTGGTTCAGTTGGTTAAGTGTCCAACTCTTGGTTTTGGCTCAGGTTATGATCTCATGGTTTGTGAGACTGAGCCCTGCATTGGGCTCCACACTAACAGCATAGAGACCTCTTGGGACTCTCTTTCTCCCTCCCTCTCTCTCTGCCCCTTCCCTGCTTGTGCACACACATGTTCTCTTGAAAGAAAGAAAGAAAGAAAGAAAGAAAGAAAGAAAGAAAGAGAAAGAAGAAAAAAAGAAAGAAAAAAGAAAGAAAGAGAAAGAAAGAATATGTCTATTTATAATATGGAATTGGATCATACCCTTATGGAGGCTGAAAAGCCCCAAGATCTGCAGCCAGTAAGCTAAGATCCAGGAAAGACAATGTGCAGTTCCAGTCTGAGTCCAAAAGCCTGAGAGCTAGGGAAGCAATGCTGTAAGTTTCAATCTGGAAGCTTATAGACTCAAGACCCAAGAAGTGCCAGTGTTTCACTCTGACTCTGATGGCTGGAAAAGTTCAATATCCCAGCTCAACTGTCAACCTAGAGGAGTGCCCTCTTACTCAGCCTTTTTGTTGTATTCAGATATTCAGTTGATTGGGTGAGACTCACCCACATACGGGAGGGCAATTTGTTTTACTCAGTCTACCCATTCAAATGTTAATCACATCCAGAGACATCCTCACACACACCCAAATAATGTTTGTCCAAATGTCTGGGCACCCCATGGCTCAGTCAAGTCGACACATATAATTAACCACCACTCTCCCTGATTGTTATTCTGCTGGCTGACTTTTAAGGGAGTCCCATGATATTGTCACCTTAAAGGTTTTATTTACATGATATGAGCAAGCTTCATTTATAGCCAGAGTCAATGACAGCCTAAATTCTGTGGTATATGGAGTATACCTACATTTAGAGGTATATATGGAGTGTATATGGTATATATGGAGTATAACTACATACAGAATAATTCCTACTGAAAAAAACCTTGAGAACTAGTTGAACAGATTTTTCCAAAACAAGGAATGAAAGGGCCACATCAAGATGAGTAGGAGAGGCAGAGATGTAGTCTCATAAAAAAAAAACCCATCCCCCTGGCATGGTAACACCCAATAGGAGGGGATCTCATGACGCAGAGCTTCCTGAGGAGCAAGTAGTTTGTGCCTCATATTAGGCACTCCAATCCTTGGGACCTACACCAGAGAGGTGCAGACTCAAAAACATCTAACTTTGGAAACCCATGAGGCTTACATCCAGGAGACCTACAGAGCTGTGTGGATCTGAGGCACTCCTTTTGAAGGGCTCACACATGGACTCACTTGTCCCAGGAACCAGCACAGAGGCAGCAGTTTGAAAGGCCATTGGATTATATGCAAAGGAAATTCAGTTGCTAATCTTAAAGCATCTGCTGGACAGGCAAGAATTAGTTGGGATTGCCCTCAGACAGAGGTGCTGGAGAATGCCATTTTTTTGTATGCCCCCTCTACCTTACTACAGCAGATGAGCATGTGCAGGTACAACCTTGTTAAAGCTGAAGGCATCCCTCGTTCTCAACACTTTTCTCCAGCCTTGCTAAAGCCGTAGGTGGCCCTGCCCCCAGCACTCTTCTCTGACATTGCTAAAACTATGAGCATGCCTTGCTCCCAACACTCTTTTCCTAGCCTCACGAAAGCCACAAGCTGTGGCCCACCCCCAACAGCCTCCTGCAGCTTTGCTAAAGCCATTGGGTGGGAACAGTCCACACAGGGACACCTCTTGGTTGTCTGGCTCTGGTGGCCAGAGGTGATTGTACTCCTGGGCCCCATGGGACTGTATCAGTAGAAAGACAGGATACCACACCCAGGGCATAACACATACTACAACCAAAACACATCCCCAGTCTGTATGTGAAAAAGGCTCATTTAATTGTCCTGGAGCTTCAACCTGAAGGACAGGCTTCAGGTTTACCACACATCTAAAGGCTACAGAGGCACTCTCAGGGGGAACATAGGTAGAGAACTATCTTTGTGCCCTCTGTTAGCCTCACTGCAGCTTGTTGGTACCTCCCAGAAATGAGCTTATACATTTATCTGAAGCTTCAGTTCTTGCAAGTGTCATCCGGGAGATACATTTTGATCTCCTGAGGTGGAAGTCACCAGAGTCTATGATTGCAGTCCCACAGGACTATACATATTTGCATGCTTTATTTTTGTTTTTATTTTTATTTTTTCTAAAAAAAATGTTAACATTTATTTATTATTGAGAGACACAGAGAGAGACAGAGCATGGGCATGGGAGGGGCAGAGAGAGAGGGAGAATCCAAAGCAAGCTCCAGGCTCCAAGCTGTCAGCACAGAGCCCGATGCGGGACTCGAACTCACAGACCGTGAGATCATGACCTGAGCTGAAGTCGGAAACTGCACCTACTGAGCCACCCAGGTGCCCCAATACATATTTTCATACTTTAAAGCTGCAGCCTGAAGATCTGGTTTTCAATCAGCCTTAATCTAGGTGCTAACATCACTCCTTTTAGAATATTGACAAATCCTGTCATAGCCTCAACAACTGAGACCTGTCAAGAATAAATCTGGCTACTTAGACAATAACAATGTTTCAAGAGATAACCAAAAGCTAGAACAAGTTTGAACAGTAAGATTCACCTCCACACAAGGCCACTCCTTCAAGACTGGGAGAGGTAGCTGGTTCACCGAATATATGGAAACACAGAGTGTCAAGCAAAATGAGGAAATAGATGAATATATTCCAAATGAAAGAATAAGACAAAACACCAGTAAAAGGCCTTATAATGAAATGGAGATAAGTAATCTCTCTGATAAAGAGTTCAAAGTAATTCAAAAAGATGCTCACTAAACTCAGAGAAAAATGGACGGACATATTGCAAGCTGCAAAAAAGAGATACAAAATATAAGAAAATACAAAACAGAAGTCACAGAGCCGAAGAATATAATAACTGAACTGATAAATACACTAGAGGGGCTCAATAACAGACTAGGTAAATTAAAAGAACAAATAAGCAACCTGAAAGACAGGGAAGTTGAAATCACCCAAATAGAGAAGCCAAACGAAAAAAATTTACAAAGCAAGGAGAGTTTAAGAGATCTGTGGGACAACACCAAGCAGAGTAACATTCCCAGAAGGAGAAGAAAAAGAAAAAGGGGCAGAAAATTCACTTGAAGAAATAATGGCTGAAAACTTATCAACCTGTGAAAGGAAGCAAGAGAGTTCCAAATAAGATGAACCCAAAGAGATCCACACCAAGACATTAATTAAAATGTCAAAAGTTACAAATAAAGACAGAAACTTAAAAGTGGCAAAAAAAAAAACCCCACAACTTATTATGTATAGTAAACTCCCATAAAACTGTCAGCTGAGTTTTCAGTGGAAACTCTGCAATTCAGAAGGGAGTGGCATGATATACTCAAAGTGCTGAAGTAAAGAACTTTCAACTAAGAATGCTGTACCCAGCAAAGCTATCGTTCAGAATTGAAAGAGAAATAAGTTTTTCAGGCAAGTAAAAGTTAAAGGAGTTCATCACCACTAAATGAGCCCTACAAGAAATGTTAAAGGATCTTCTTTAAGCTGAAAAGAAAGGCACTAACTAATAGAAAGGATACATATGAAAGTAAAAATCTCACTGGTAAAAGCAAATATATAGTAAAGGTAGGAGATTAACCACTTATAAAGCTAGTGTGAAGGTTAAAAGTCACAAGTAGTAAAAATTAATTATAACTATGATAATTAGTTAAGAGATACACAAAATAAAAAGATATAAAGTATATCAAAAACATAAAGCATGAGGAAGGCGTAGGAAAATGTAGAGTTTTTAGAATACATTCAAATTTAAGTTGCTACCAACTTAAAATAGACTGTGATGATAGATAGATAGATAGATAGATAGATAACAGATGATAGATAGATATAGATATAGATAGACAGAACCTCATGGTAACCACAAAGCAAAAACCTACAGTAGATACACAAAAAGTGAGAAAGGAATCTAAGCATAACACTAAAGAAATTCACCAAACCATAAGGGAAAAGAGCAAGAGAAAAAAGGAACAGAGAGAAACTACAAAACAGCCAGAAAACAATTAACAAAATGGCAATAAGTACATACCTATTAATAATTACTTTAAATGTAAATGGATTAAATTCTCCAATCAAAATATGTATAGTGGTTAAATAGATAAAACACAACAACAATACTCATCTATATGTTGCCTAAAAGAGACTCATTTCAGATCTAAGGACACACATGGACTGAAAGTGAAGGGAAGGAAAAAGACTTTCCATGAAAATAGAAATGGAAAGAAAGCTGGGGTAGCTATACTTATATCAGACAAAATGGACTTTAAAACAAAGACTGTAATAAAAGATTTTAAAAAAGGGCATTACATAGTATTTTTCACAGAACTAGAAAAAATAATTCTAAAATTTGTATGGGACCACAAAAGACCCTAAATAGCCAAAGCAATTTTGAGAAAGAAGGACAAAGGTGAAGGTATCATGCTCCCTGATTTCAAACTATACTACAAAGCTATAGTAATCAAGACAGTATGGTATTGGCATAAAAACAGACACATAGATCAATGGAACAGAATAATAAGCCCAGAAATAAATCCACACATATATGGTCAATTAATTTATGACAAAAGAGGTAAGAATATACAATGGGAAAAGGACAGCCTATTCAATAAATGGTATTGGGGAAACTGTACAGCCATATGCAATAGAATGAAACTAGATCACCATCTTATGTAAAAATTAACTCAAAGTGGATTACAGACTTGAATGTAAAGATAGAAACTATAAAACTCCTAGAAGAAAACATAGGCAATAACTCCTTGACATTGCTTTTGGCAAAAAATTTTTTGATTATGACTCCAAAAGCCATGGCAATGAAAGCAAAAATAAACAAACAAGATTACATTAAACTAAGAAGCTTCCGCACAATGAAGGACATCATCCAAAAATAAAAAGGCAACCTACTGGATAGGAAAAGATATTTGCAAATCATATATTCAATAAGGCTTATATGAAAAATATATGAAGAACTCATACACTTCCAAAATAAAACAAACAAAAAACAATCTGATTTTAAAATAGGCAGAGAATCTAAATAGACATTTTTCCAAAGACAACTTAGCAGATGGCCAACAGTCACATGAAAAGATGCTTAATATCAGTAATCATCAGGGAAATGCAAATCAAAACCACAAAGAGATATATCTGTCAGAATGGCTACTATCAAAAAGACAAGAAATAAAAAGTATTGGAGATGTTGTAGAGAAAAAAGAACCCTCATGCACTGTTAGTGAGAATATAAATTGGTGCAGTCATTATAGAAACAGTATGAAGATTCCTCAAAAAATTAAAAATAGAACTACTATATTATTCAGCTATTCCACTTCTGAGTACTTATCTGAAGAAAGCAAATCACTAATTTGAAAAGTTATATATATGTACCCCTATGTTCATTGAAGCATTATCTATGATAGCCAAGATATGTAAATGACCTAAGTGTCTCTCAATGGATGACTGAATAAAGAAGATGTGGTAAATATACACAATAGAATATTACTCAGCCATGAAAACAGAAGGAAATCTTGCCATGTGTGACAACATGGATGGACCCCGAGAGTATTATGCTAAATGAAATAAGTCAGACACAAAAATACAAATATTGTACGATTTAACTTATGTGTAGAATATAAAAACAAAATAAATGAACAAACAAAACAAAATTTACAGATATAGAAAGCAGACTGGCGGTTATCAAATGGGAAGGGATGGGGGTGGGCACAAAGTGTGAAAGGGGTCAATTCTATTGTGGTGAATGGTAACTAGAATTATGGTGGTGATCCCTTTGTAATGCATACAAATATGGAATTACTATGTTGTATACCTGAAATTAATATAAGGTTATATATATTTTTTACCTTACTAAAAAATAAAGTTCCCTCTGTAAATGAAAATTGAAAAGGAAAATTTGGAGACACAAGATCTAAGCTGGATAAGTGGGAAGAAACCAAAAACTATTACTAGTACTAAAACGAAATACTATTTTATCATTTCTTTCTGAACCTGTTTTGATGGTATTACCAGGTAGATTTTTAAAAAGCCAAGTGATATATATATATACAAAGGAATATTACTCAGCCATTAAAAATAATGAGATCTTGCCATTTGGGACAACATGGATGGACCTAGAGGGTATAATGCTACGTGAAATAAGTCAGAGAAAGACAAATACTGTATGGTTTCACTTATACATGGAATCTGAAAATCAAAACAAACTTATAAACAAACAAAAGCAGAAACAGAGAACAAACTGACGGTTGCTGGAGGGGAGGGTGGTAGGGAGATGGGCAAAATGAATGAAGGGGAGTGGGAGGTACAGGCTTCCAGTTATGGAATGAATAAGTCATGGGAATGAAAGGCCCAGCATAGGGAACATAGTCAATGATGTAATCAAACCCAAGTCTGTCTGCCTGAGGCACAGCAAAGCCAATCACTGAGACATCAGGTATGCAGCAAGGAGAGGGTATGTGAGGCAGCCAAACAAGGAAATAGGAGGCAAGGCTCAAATCCACCTCATAATCACGATGGTTGAGATTACATATTGTATTGATGAAAAAGATGAGGAATCTTGTAACTATTCATGAGGAAAGATGGCGCATGTGCACTGAGCAAACATGTATGTAACATATATCCCATGTTCACTGTTGGGGTGCACACATCATAACAAGGCAACCTTTAGCTACTGATATCAGGAGGTTCTCTCAGCACAGGAAGAAGGGGCCATGGGCATGCTCTGAGAGGTGGTATAAACTGGATGGAGTCTTGGGCTTGTTATCTTGGGTAAAGAATGCAGGGCCTTGCTTGTTCCTCGGCTAGAACAATATCAGGTGATCTTGAGTCCAGACTTCTGCAGAGACAGCTAGTGAGTTTGCTGGTGGGATTAAAGAGGCACAATAGCTGATTGGGGGAAGGCTGTTCTCGGAAAAACAACTTTAAACTTTCTGCTAGTTTCAACCTCAGTAACCTTATGGGGCATGGTTTCAACGATATTGCAATAGCATTGTTTGGTGACGGATGGTAGCTACACTCGTGGTGAGCACAGCACAACCTAGAGAGCAGCTGAATCACTATGTTGTACACCTGAACCTAACATAACATTGTGTGTCAACTATACTTCAATTCTTAAAAAATGGCCAAGTGATTCAGTCAATAACACTTTCTGTGGCTCATTTCTATGGTCTGGTGAGAGGCAAAGACTGAGCAACAGTTTGCTATTCAGGAGCTACAGTGGAAGCAATCTGACCATTTGAATGCAAATCAACTCTTTCCTAATACCCAGTCTGCAACTTCCAGCAACTCTGTCATTTCACCCATCTTCTCTCCAATGCTACATATCTTTCTAAGGCTCAGTTATGCTTGTATTTATCTAAACATCTCAGGCTATGTGCATGAGAATCAGAAGATTCCCTATAGTTCACACAGAGTCCTCACTTTGGAAAGCTCATTCTTCATAGGAGGGGCACACAGTGAAATTGCCCAATGCTCCTCAAATCATGAAACATTAGGGAAGCAGGAGGAGACTGTTCCACCGGATATATTTTTTATTCTTTTAATTAATCATTGTCCAAACCACAGCATTATACGAGACCCAGAAAGTCTTGCTCAGAAGACCTACCATGAGTAAAAATTAATTGGTTTTTTGGGCTCTTTACTAGCTGGTTTACAATGTTTTGCAGGTGGCCAAACGATATTAATTATCTTGAGCAAAGGGAGGACATTCCTAAATGAACTGAAAGGTAGAATGTGGCCTAATATATTATGCAGAATCAATTCCCAGTGAGCACTAATAGTCTTTATAACTGCACCAGCAGAGGCTATGTAGGTACATGCAACAATTAGTTTGTGCTCAATGGGAGGGAGCCCGGTGTGCAAAGAGGAGGGTATTTGTATCTTTTTCATTCAACAATGTTTGAGATGAAGAGGAAAAATTTGGACACTGAACAAACGGGAAGAGACTGGCCACATTGAGTAATTCTGTGAATGCCCTTCAAAAGCATCTTGGAGACCACAGATAGACCATGACAAAATATTGTAGTAGCACCTACAAGTATCTATTGACCCTGTGAAGAACAAAAATTAATCAACAAAATCAAGATTATACATTGACAAAATCCTTCGGGCAAGACTCTCCCTTAGTTGAGTGTAGGGTCAGTGCCTAGTGAATGATTAATTTGGAGAAGAGAAAATATTTCCATTGTAGGAGCCACCCCCAGCTTCCATGCTTTTGTTGCTAAATAAGCCCTGATTTCTGGGAACAGGTCTGAAACTTTGGCTTCGGTGTTGCTAGAAGCTGGTCTGGCACTCACAGACAGGCCATGTTGTTTCCCTGCTGGGCATAAACTATCTTACTAAATGACAGTATCAGACTGTGACCACAATAATATAGGAAAACAGGTGACTTTATAATTTTCATCTAAGCACAAACAAAAACATGAATATTTCCCAAGCCACAAAATACCAAATATCTTTCTCTCCTGGCTAATACAAGGAGCTAAGTCTTCTTTACCATTTACAGCTTCAGCCTCAACTCTGGATTGGGATATCCAATGATAGAACTGTCCCCACTTGCTGCCAACACCCAACTCAGAGAGAATACCTGCTTCCTTAGGCCCTCCCTCAAATTACCTAATCACAGCCCAAATCCTACAATAAGTCCTTTCCAATGCTCTCTCACTGAGGAACCCCATGGTTCTCTATGGTTTCTGTTCTTCCTCATTGCAATGAGTATTAACTCCAACTTATTCAACTAGAGGTGTGCTCCTGGTGGTCTTTGGTCAAACAAGACACTACCTCTAGAAAGAAGTGGGGAAAGTAAGGGAGAGATGTTTGTAGGTTGGCTAAAGCAACAGACTCTGATCCCCTGTCTTTTGCTCTTCTCCTTTCATAATTCCCAAACCAGTAAGAATCTGTACAAAATTGAAACAAATGCCAAAACTATAATAAATGCTTTTGTTAGTCCCCCTTGGAGGTTTCCAGCAGATAAGATCTTTTGGCAAACTTTACAGCAATTAGTTTATAGACTGTGTAAGTGTACATTTTCCAGGGCACTTTTGTTATTTCAGCTATTGTACTTATGTCCATTCTTCACTATATGCAGCAAGCCTATCCCAGTAAATATCTTTTCACTCAGTGGTTTTAAATTTATGGTTTATATTATGGTAAGACAGGTCAAAGAGACATTCTTCAGGTTATTTTCTCCAAATTATCTCCTTTTTATTGAGCTCCCACTATTTACCAGGCAAAATTGTAGGTTCTGGGAATACAATGATAAATAAGGCTGTCTTTGCCCTCATGGAACTTGAATTCTAGGAAGTTAGGAAATAGACAGCTAAATAATTCAAGTATCACCACCTTATTTTTCTCGACAACTCAGCCCAACTCAACTCTCCTTTCTCTTTACTTCTATATTAAGGACTCTTTGTGTCATAAAATTTTATGCTTATTCATTGTCTTTTAATAGAATTGTTGAAGGAACAAGATACGGTTTTTAAAAATAAGAAGAGAAATTCTATGACACGTAGCTACTACTTTCAATATCACATGAATAAAGGCAGTACACTTACGATGAGTGGTGTCAAGGAGAAGAATTTGGTGGCCATCTGAATACCAAGTACATGACCTCCAGAATTAATGAGATCCCTATTACTATAGGCATTCAAACAGATACCAGGTAACCTTTAAACTGATATGACTGAGGAATATGAGAGCACCAGAGTGTTGGTTGACTCAGATGCTTTTTAAGGTCCCTTAAGGTTCTAGGAATCAATGATTTTGTGCATTGTTCTCTATGTATATAAGACTCCCACCCACCCCACTCCCCTCCATTACACTGGAAGCTAATTGTGAGCAAGAATCTTGCCTTTCTTATCATTTTATTCCCCAGATTCCTACTGTTTATAACAAAGTTCAGGGTCTACAATGAGAGCATAATAATTACTTCCTTACTTCAATATTCCCACTAGAAGAAGGCCACTGCTAACTGGGCCACCACCCTCTGGGACTTCCAGCAGTAGTGGGCAAGATCTGAATTGAAAATATAGAGCTGAGGTCATTATGCCACACTTTTTTTTAAGATTATATTTTTTAAGGAGCCAGTGTTCCAAGATAATAGGCCATATATGTGTTTTCACAGACTCATTGCCATGTCCACACATGTTGCAAAGCTCTCCAAATATCCCTATCTTGCCTACCAACTATAATCTTGACCCTGACAACAAGCAGCCTTATTATTTATTTTCCATACTGATTTGTTTCCATCCTATATCCACATTTTGTCACATCCCCTCTTTATTCCACCAGAATACATAGAGACGTAGGCATGGTGGTTAGATTGATATTAACCCAAAGTAGCATGGGGCTACAGAGGTTAGATCCTCCTCTGGGCTGAGCAAGCACGCAAGTGTCTATCTACCAGCTGATTGATGAGGTGTCCATTAATTAGCATCTTAAGGCTAACACCCGGGAAAAACCATGGCCCGTGAACAAAGCTTGTGATTCATGATTCCCCTCCTTTTAACTTTATTGCTATTACCTCACAGGAGACCACTGTAGTAAGCTCGTTAAGCACTGAAAAGCCATTTGAGGAGGTAGATTGAAGAGTCCGTTATGAAGGGGGACCTAAAAAACTTGCTTGAGAAACAAATTATGATTAACTGAATGCAAACCTGAAGCCAAACATAACAATCACAACACAATTAAATGCAGCCGTGTTCCTTTCCTTCCGCCTCAGAGCACCAGCTACAATTGCACTCCTTCCCTCTTATTTATTGACCTGTAATAAAATCTTGTTGGATGGGCATAATGGGAATTTGCAGAGTTGAGGGACTGTATAGTGTCTGGGTATACAGATGGTAATCACCTTTATTTATCTATGACCCTGAAGTCACACCTACCCCACGATAACTACCAAAGAGACTATTAGCTTCTGTTCTGCCTTGAAATCTCAGTAGCAATAAAGAGCGCCTTCCCACACTTGATCAGTCCTCGAAATGATCCTCTTGTACCGTGTTTTATCTAGCCTCATATTTTATCAGGGTTGATATTGTCTGGGAATTCAATCCTTAAGTTGAATGAGCCAAGGCTAGGTTTTTCCTGTTTTCAATTTGGCTTTTCGAGAGCGACTCAAGCAATTCAATCGAAGTTGGGTAGCTTGGGATATTTTGTGAAGCATATTTTTTTTTGAATACCAAATTCTGTGTCTACATGCACAAAGTAGGCTGACCAAATTCAGAACGCAGACAGGTTGGGTTCAACTAACTAAAGGCAATGCGTAGAAAGGAGTGGGGGGTAGTTTTAATAAATGCCAAAAATCCATTTTTGACTGAATTGTTGAACCCACTGAACATCTGGTTCAGGTGCATTATAGGCAAACCTAATGTCTGCATCACTTCTTCCTTTTCAAGAGAAAAATGCAAAAAGGAGTAAATTGGGGTGATCCTAAACTAGCATCTAGCACAATGATGGACACAGTATGGATACTCAGTAAATACCTCTCACTGTACCCTGAAACACCACCCCAACAGCTTTTGGAGGGTGAGGGGATTAATCATATCTCTAGGGATAGAGATAAAGTAAAATGGTCTTTTAGGGGGTTTTTTTGTTTGTCTTTCTAGAAACATTTCATTTTCTCTGCCTGGGTTCTGCCACTTAGCATTTCACAGTATGTGTACTTTTTTGTTAGTCTATCTGTTAGACTTCACACACACACACACACACACACACACACACACACAAAAACAAATAAAATGATCAAGAATTTTCTTTAGAGCAAAAACCCCACAGAACATAATAACAATATTTCACTTCAGCAGTGTCATAATTGACTGGGTCTTTAATAATGTAACTTTTACAGAATGAAGAAAGGTCAGACTTCTATCCCTAAATCACCTTTATGGTAATGGAGGTTTTTGTTCTTCCCCACTATTGTAAGATCAATCCTAGCCATCCAGAGGTCAATGTTTTCATTATTTAGTACTTGGGTATGATTTAGATGCCTTTTCCCCTAAATCTAATGCTTTCTCCCAGATATTTCCCCAAACTTCGAATAACATGATTAAGGAAGAAAAGAAATTTGGGGTTGCATTTCCCTCCGCTTTTTCCTCATTGCATCTCATACAAAAATAAGCCAAAACTGGTATTCTGCCTGTGCTCCCAGGGACTATGGTAAATGAATCTTAGATCCACTAAAAACAAAAGATTTTTTTTTAAGTTCACCACCCTGACCTCTGCACTGAGATCATACTCAGAGTGCAAATGGGATTCAAAGGTATGTGAATATTGTTTAAAAGCATCTAAAAACAAGGGCATCATCCAATAGCAGCTGATCTGCATTCCTTTTGGGTTAAATAAATCAAATGTATTTAGGATGTCATATCTGTATACCAGCGACTCCAGGGAAGGAGTTTTTCACATCTGAAGCCTAGCCTAAATGATTAAGTTGAATGGATGACTTCACACATCAGCAGTTCTTAAACTTGTGGATAAATGTCACCTTGTATGTTAAAATGCAGATTCTCAGATCTTGCCCTCAAATATTCTGAATCAGCTGATTTAGTAGAGAGTCAGTTAATCTACACTTTTAATACAGTCCTTCAAGTGAGTTCAATGTAGTTGGTCGGTAGGCCACCCTTTGAGAAACACCAGCAAACATAGTGAGTTTCATTATTCTGAAAAGGTCACTGACCTTTCTACATGCTAGAAAGTTATCGTGTAAGATCAGATCCCCTTGGAATACCACAGCAGACATTATGCCAAAGTATGTAAGATTCTTTCCACTTGACAACAGATTTGGGTAGGAAAGGAGCATTGGATGCCTGAAAAACAAACTCTGCAAATCTGACTTATTGTTTAGATCCTGTCCTGTTCTTTCTAGTAGACTACATGATCCCTGAAGGCATGGCCACATCTAAGACAAAATTTTCAAAGGCAATGCTTCATAGCGTGTTCACTAGACAAAAAAAAAAAAAAAAAAAAAAGATAACATGTCAGAACTACATAGGTACTCAGGGATCGTGGAGGCCAACCTAATTCTTTGATTTCTATCCCTACACTCCACTGGGCTGCTCCTTGGGTTGCTTTCCCCTTTGTCCAAGAATTTGATCCCTTTGCCTCATTTTGATCATCTCATTTCTTGATCACTGACTTTGATACCTGTTTTTGGCTCTTACCACTTTCCAGTGCTGTCTTACAATTTCATGATTTAATTGCTGTTCAAGAACTTGCCTGATCACTGACCCATCTGACTTATCAACTGCTGATCTTCTGCCTAATCCTGTAGTTTCTCTGATATGATATTCCACCAGGATCTTTGTCTTTAATTATACCTTGTAGAAACTCCATAGGGTTTAGTTTCCCTCTTCCAGCAAATGAGAGAAAGTAAAAGGCCTTAATCCCTACAAAGAACCAGGGTGCCAGGAGCTAGGAAGGTTACTCCTTCATCTCTAGTTTCTTGATTTTATCTGTGGCTTCTGGTAGATGGTTTCATGGCATCCTATTGATCAGACACTTGGACCCCTGGCCCTCAACACTTTGGGCCATGGCCATCAAGTCACCACTGCTTAGGATTCCCACCTTCTCTACAAATGCCAATGAACTTTTGAAGCTTTCCATTCTCCTTGGAGGCTATTTGCATCTTCCTAGCATCGGGTATGGTTGATCACTTCCTCCTCCTTGAAACACTTTCCCTTCTTGGCTCCTAGCACAAAACTACCACACTTTTCTGGTAAAAATGGAGTTTTTCTGATTGAAGCAGAGTAGGAGTAGGGTCCCTGAGCCACACTCCCAAGCCTCCCAGTTTCCTTCCCTTACACATAATGGCCTTCTAGTAACCCAATATTATCCTTAAAGCCTCTAGAAGTTTCAAAAGTACAAACTATGAAAAGACATGTTCCAAGAACAATTCTAGGTGAAACATATATAGTATTTGCACTTTATATCACTCAGAGTTATACTAAATTTTGTCACAATAATCGGATGACCATCACTAATCAAAGACTTAGATGTGTTTTACACACACACACACACACACACACACCCCTGTGCATCCAGTTAAGAAGCATATATTTTCAGATATTTTCATTATGAGATGAATCAGATATTTTCATTACTAACTAGTAATAATGAAAACAATAATAGCAACTAACATTTATAGGCCAAAGACTATGTGTCAGGCACCATATTTTCCTTTACCTTCTATGTATCTTTTATTATTCACAACAACCATGCAAGACAACCATGACCACTCCCATTTTACAGATGATGGAAATGGGTTTGGAGAGCTTAAGCAGTTTGCTTAAATGAAATCTAAGTGACAAATTTTCACGCAAGCCTTGCTGACCCTAAAGCCTTTTCTTCTTTTCAACATACCATGCAGCACTGAAATCCTGGCTCAATAGAATGTCTAAAAAGCATTTCCTTGAAATTCTGTATTTATCACCAGTAGAGACAATACAGCAGTAAAGCAGGAAGATTTAAAAATAAAAGCTGAGCCAAGTAGCATTGGGAAACAAACTCATAACAAGTTGGGTGTTTCAAAGCAAAGGAGTCCAATGTGCCACAAATCTTTTCAATATTGAGCCACTCAAATGCTCTCTCTAATCAGCAGCAGTGCAGACATTTTGGGTTTCACTTTTGATATGAATATGAAAATTCTGGGTCTAGTATCTCAACACAGCTGTTCCAAGGTCCCTAGGGAAGGGCACTGAGAAAGAAGGCAGTGTGGGCATAGTGGAGATTTTTGCCAGATGGTTCCTCTCCACATTAGACTCTCCTCAGCATATTTTATTTATTTAACCCTATTCTGTCTGATCCCTCGCAAAAAAAAAAAAAAAAAAAAAAAAAAAAAAAAAAAAAAAAAGTTTCCTTCCAAAGGCAATTTTTCCCTGGATCCTTGTGGTACTTGACATTTTAACAGGCACCACTGTGTATTCTAATTTCATAAATAATAGGTCAGCTTTTTTATACCCTCAGTCATTTAACTGCTGCTTTCCCAGCAGGATATTTTTTTCTATAGTCTGTCCCTTATTTGTTTATATAAGTTCTCAAACTGAGGTTGGCACCTCACTCCTCTCTCTCTCTCTCTCTCCTTCCCTCCCCCCTGCCCTTCCTATTTTCTATCTGTTCCTTACCTCTTGGGGAATCCTGCACACCTGTCCTTCTTTCTGTTTGCCTGGTCTTGAAGGTGTCATTTACCTTAACCTTCCTTCTTTGTGGGAAGCTCTGATTTAATTGCCTGCATGGGTCTGACTCCTATGTCCATACTTTTCCCCAATACTTAAATGAGTTTCCACTCCAGAATGCTCCAATTCTTCCTTCCTCCAGGTCCATCCTTCACCATAGGTTTCTGAGCCCTGCTTTGAGTGCTGTGTGCCCGTGTGCTAATCGTATACTCCTGTGATTTTCAAACTACTAGAAGTCTTGAGGGTTCTACTAAGTTACTTCAAGGCCACTGTGGAGTAAAGAGGAGACTCAGGGGACATGGCTCACGGACCCCCACCAATGAGAGCTTTAACCAGAGCAACTCCATTTTTATCTTTTAAAAAATATATTGAGTTTCACAGAAAATTTCATTTGGAACAATCTACTAAAGAGATTTGAAGTCTATATGCCACTAGCCTAGACTTAATAACTCTACCTTTAATTTACGACTCAATCCATAATTCTGGTGCTGACAGGTAAGAAGCTACAAATTATTATATAAAGAAAGACAGGACATCAGCTCAAAGCAGAAGATGGGCTTGAGCTCCATGTTGTCAACATTTGATACTGTTGAATTGTGTTTCATTTAAAACATATATAGGGATAGATTTGAGAATTCCAATAAATGCTGTATCCCTGGACAAAGGGTAAGCTTCAGGTACCTCTACAAGAAATAATATGAATGCAGTAATAATATTAAAGCTTTATTTCTGTAACTAGCTAAGGCATTGAAGTTTGAAATATTGCAGAAAGGAACTATGAGTGGCAATAGCATCCTTACCATACCATAATTTAAATCTCATTTATAAGCATGGTTTCTCCTTGAAGCCCAAGAGAAAAGGAAGATGGTGACCTGGATGCCAATGGAGTCACTATGGCTTCTGAATTTCTTTCATGAAGAAAAGTGAGAGAAGGCAGGAATGGCTTCCAGAAGAAAGATACATGTGGCATTTGGCTATATGAGTCTGAGATAACTGGATCTGGCTCCCTAAATATAATATCTTCCTGTGAATATTCAAGAGGCCTTTAGACCTGAGCTAAGTGGATGCCACCATGGGGGGAGATGATGCCATTGAATACACAGAAGTGATGCCGCTACAGGTGTTAGCAAACCTAGTAAAGTCTGATTCTCTTCCAGGAGAAACCAATGGGACTTTAGGAATTCATTCAGGTGCAAAAAGCAGTTTCTTTCCATCCAGTTCATAGCAAATATTTTATATAACCTCACGTTCGGAGAAAATGATTTTGTCTATGCAGCACACATAGTAGCTGATTTGCCTGCACCTTCCTAAAGCCTTACTCAGAGTTTGTTCCCACAGCCCCTGCTGAGAATGACCTTTCTTTCAAGCGCTATAATCGCTTGTACCTAGGATGGAAAATTGATCACAAACTGAGTTCAAGACCCAGATATGACTCCTACTGACTGTATGACATTGAGCAAGCTGCTTAAGCTCTCCGAACTTCATTTACATCGTCTATAAAATGAAAATAATAGCAAACACATCCTATTGTTACAGTGGGATTCAAGTGAGATAATGTGAGTAAAATGCTGTACAAATATCAATTGTCTTTAATATCATTGATTTTTCTTCCAGAGAGAAAAACTATTTCATTTCACCAATGTTAGGTGAAATGTTAGGTTAGTTCGCCAATGACTTAGCTGGTATTTTTATTTATATGGATTGTTTGTATTTCTGTGTTTTGTTAAATTGAACTGAATGGGATACATTTAGAAACGTAAAATGTTTTAAATGATTCCAACTATATTCCTCCCAAACTCAAAAGCTTCCAGGACCCTGGTAGGGGACATTGACGTGTGACTTGGGTCAAGAAGAATATGGGGGGAGGGTGCACCTGGGTGGATCAGTTGGTTAAGCGTCTGATTCTTAATCTAGGCTCAGGTCATGATATCACAGTTTGTAAGATTGAGCCCCTGCTTGCGATTCTATAATGAATGAATAAATAAATAAACAAACAAACTTAAAAAAAAAAAAGAATACGGGGCACCTGGATGTCTCGTTTGATGGAGCATGTGACTCTTGATCTCAAGGTCATGAGTTTGACCCCCACATTGGGCATGGAGCCTACTTAATTAAAAGAAGGAGGAGAAGGAGGAGAAGGAGGAGAAGAAGAAGAAGAAGACAATGACGATGATGACAACAGCAACAATTATGCAGTAGGGAGCAGTTGGCCCTCTGTCAAACAATAGAGCATTCAAATTGGGGATATTTGAGTATGAATACACACACACACACACACACACACACACATATTCTCTCTCTCTCTCTCTCTGTTCCCCCCCACACACACACACACTCATGTTGGGCTAGAGCTAGCCAATTTTCATCCTCTGCTGAGGAGGCTGAGCAAAAATCATCTTAACTGCACTTGTTACCTTTTCACTCTTATTTTCATATCTTCAAGGCACACCCCCATCTGAAGCCGCAAGAATTAAATGGTACTGCAAATAAATGCTATTGAGGGAATTGCTCCTAGTTTTCCTTCTACTTCACTGGCTGCTTTTTCTTAGTCTCTTTTGCTGGCCCCTCCCCTTCTTCCAAATGAGGTGTCCCACAGCTCAGTTCTCAGACATCTCTTTTCCACATTCTCTCTGTAGGTGATGTCATCCAGTCTTATGACATTAAATACCCTTTATGCTGATGTTGCCCAAATTTATATAGCCAGTCTGGACTTTTCCCTGAACAACAGACTATTATGTTCAACTTCCTACTTGACATTGTCTAGTGGACATCTCAAAATTACTGTGTCCAAAACCAAAAATCTTGATTTTTCTCTCTAAGCCTACTTCTCCTCATCTCAATTAACGCTTATTTTATTCATCCAGTTGCTCAGATTAGAAACTTGGAGTCGTCCCTGACTCTTCTCTTTCACATTCCATATCCAGAAAATATCCAGAATATCCAACCTCCACTGGCACTACAAAGGACCAAGACACCTTCATGTCTCCCCCAGATTATTGCAGTAGCCACGTAACTGATTTTCCCTCTTCTGCCCTTGCTCTCATATAGTCTATTCTCCCAAAAGCAGCCAAGGTGATTCTTTTTTTTTTTTAACGTTTTATTTATTTTTGAGACAGAGAGAGACAGAGCACGAACGGGGCAGGGGCAGAGAGAGAGGGAGACACAGAATCGGAAGCAGGCTCCAGGCTCTGAGCCATCAGCCCAGAGCCGGACGCGGGGCTCGAACTCACGGACTGCGAGATCGTGACCTGAACTGAAGTCGGATGCTTAACCGACTGAGCCACCCAGGCGCCCCAAAGTGATTCTTTTAAATTCAGATCCATACAAAAGCCTTTAAGACTGTCCATGATCATATATATTTCCTGACCTCATTTCCTATCACTATATCCCCTCATTCTGCTCAGTTACAGTGACCTCTGTAGTAAGGAATCTTTTTTTAATGTTTATTTATTTATTTTTGAGAGAGAGACAGAGACAGAGAGAATGAGAGAGAGAAAGAGCACATGAGTGGGAGAGGGGCAGAGAGAAGAGAGAGAATCCCAACATGGGGCTCCATTTTATGAACCTTGAGATCATGACCTGAGCCAAGATAAGGTTGGATGCTTAACCAACTGAGCCATCAGGTGCCCTAGTAGTAAGTTTTTTTTTTTTAATGGCCCCCAATGAGCCTTGCTGCTTAGTATTCACATCCTCCTGTAATCTCTTCTTCTGTGGAGACTGGACTTAGTGACTTGCTTTTAAGAAATAGAATATGACAGGAGTGATGGGATCACTTTAGAGATTGGGTTACAAAAAGAATCTGGACCGAATCTTTACCCTCTCTTGCTTTCTAACTCTGAGGAAGCCAGCTCCCACATGGTGAGCTTCCCCAAGGAGAGGGCCACGTGATGAGGGGGGTGGGAGGGAGGGGAAGGGAGGTGATGGGCATTGAGGAGGGTACCTGTTGGGATGAGCACTGGGTGTTGTATGGAAACCGATTTGACAATAAATTTCATATTAAAAACAAAAAAAAAATGGAGAGGGCCACATGAAAAGAGCCTTCTGAGCAACAGCCAGCAAAGAAATGAGACCTTCAGTCCAGCACCTTGCAAGAACTGAAGCTTGCCAGAAGCTGTATGAGTAAGCTAAGTGGATCCTACCCGAGGCTAACACCTTGGCTGTAGCCTTTGGAGACAGAGGTACACCAGTTAAGTCACATCTAGATATTTTACCTACAGACACTGTGAGATAATAAATAATTTTCATCTAAAGCCACTAGGTTTTGGGGTAATGTATTCCACAGTAATAGATAACTAACACAGCCCCACTGAACACACCAGGAGCACTCTTACTTCAGGGCTTTAGTAGTAACTGTTCTCTCTACCTGGAACACCCATGAGATAGGTACATGGCTCTCTCCCCCCAGCTTTGTTCAAATGTCACCTTCCCAGAGTAGCTTTCCATAACTACCATTTATAAAAATGGCAGACACGCCCCAGTGCTTCTGATACCCCCATACTTGTTTTTATGTTGCCATCAATTATCCCACATGACAAATTATATATTAACTTATTGTCTGTCTTCCTCCATTAGAACACAAGTTCTATAGAGGGCCATGCCAGTATTTATTTTGTTCATGCTATATCCCCATTACCTAGAACTATTCATTATACATGGGGGCACTCTATAAACGTTTGTTGAATGAATGGATGAGTTGCCAGCTGCACAGGCACAGTCACAGGAAGTTCTAAAAACTAGTGTTCAGGGGTGAGGTTTGAATCAAGAGTCTAGCAAATATGTCAACTGGAGCATCAGTTTCAAGGCTTAGGAAGAGGAATGCAAAGATGCAGAAGTCGAGAAACACCAGGACAAAAACAATAGAATTCTATTAGGAGGGTAAAAGATGGATCCTGCAGCAGTATTATGGAACTAGGGTGGTAAAGGTGGAGGTGTTTAGAAATAGTCATATGAGGGCATATTTTGAGCCAAAGCTGACAGAATTCAGTGATGAATTAAATAGTGCAGTGTGAGAAAAAGAGAGGATTTACAGATAACTCCAAGTCCTTTGGCTTGAATAATTAATGAATGGTTTTGTGGCCTTTTATGGAATTAGTTAACATTATGGAAGGAAAAGTTTTGTGGGATGTGGGGCAGTAAGAAAACCAGTAATTCTTGTTTGGGCATGTTAAGCTTGAGGCATTTGTTAAGATTTCCAAATAAAGGAGTTGTAAATTATAGTATAAATCTGTGTATCATCCATCGGACTGTGTGAATTCCACTAAGTAGTATGCACAGATAACAAAAAGAGTGGAGGGTTTAGTCCTGGAAATACTCTGGCCATTACAGTTAGAAAGAAGAGGAGGATCAACAAGAAATACTGAGAAGGTGGGAAATCAAAAGAATACGGCATCCAAGAAACCAAGTAAAGAAAGTGTTTCAAAAAGAAAGGAGTGTGTGTGGCCATGTTAATGCTCCATTCAACCTACCTTCAGGGATATAGTTGACCAATAACCCCAGCTTCCATCTTTCTGTATCCACCAGGCCATTTGTGTTCAGGCCACACTTCCCTTGCCAGCCAATGAGTGAGCACAGTAGAGAGTTCTACCGTAGGATGTGGAACTCCAAATGGGCAACCATGGTTCACTGACTCCTCTGAGCCTCTTCCTACTTTGTATTCTTTCCCTTATCTCTTTTCACATGCCTCTGATGTACATCACAGACTGAAGCTTTCCCTACCTTCTCCGAACGTTCCCTTCCTTTTATTACTTATAGGTATTGCCCTCAATAATTCTCTTGCATCTTTAATCCCACCTTGCATCTGCTCCTCCAAGGACTCAAATTGACACACAGAATTAATTGTATCAATGATATTGAAAGACAAGTTAAGATGAGGAAAGATATTTGACCATTGGATTGAACAAGATAATGGTCATTTTTTGATGTTAACAGAAGCCATTTTAGTTAAAGGATGGCAATGAGAGTCTGATTCAAGTTTGTTCAAGAAAGAATGGGAGACAGTGACAGGAAGTACAGATATCTATTTTTAGAATTTTTGTTATAAAAGAAAGCAGCGACATAAGGTGGAGGCTGGAAGTCAATGAAGGAATATTTCTTAAGATGAAACAAATTATGTGCTTGTGCATTAATGATAATGATCCTTGAGAGGGAGAAATCTAATTTTGAAAGAGAAATAGAAGGTAACTGTAGGGCAAAATAGTTGAGAAAGTGAGAGACTGAAAGGGGATGAGATCCAGTACGTATGCAGAAGGCTGGCCTTAGATGAAACCAGGGGCAGTTTATCAATTATAAGAAGACATCAGAGGTGGGTTGGTAGATATGAAGGTGGGAAGATGAAGTAGCTTCATTCTGATTGCTTTTGTTTTTTCAATGAAATAATATTGCCAGCTCAGGTTGAGGAATAAAGAAGCTGTTGGAAGTTTCTAAGGGGAACAGGTGAAAATATCTTCTGGGAACATGGGAGTGCAAGTATGTTGGGAGTGCAAGTATGTTGGGAGTGCAAGAAGTATGTTGGGACAGTGAAATTTATAGATTAAAATTTAAGCTTAATCCAGTCAGGAGAGCTGTGATTTTTTTTCCAGTCAGGTTTGACTGCTTAGGTGTAGACTCTGAATTGGTGGAGTGTCAGACTGAACCAGGGTTAATGGTTTTCCAGGTAAACATGATCGAGGTAGAGAGAAATAAAGTCATCCAGTATTTTGCAAAGCTGGGATTATAGTGATAGAACATGAAATCTACATTTGGTAAGGAGGAAATGAGGGTATGAAGGGAATCATGGACAGTTGAACAAGGTGAAGAGTCAATGGATTGGAGATCCCAAAGTATTTAAAGAATTGTTGAGTTAGAGTTACCAAATTAAGTAAGCCAGAAAGATAGGACGCAGTGCTCGGGGAGTAAGATGCTCTAAGTCAAATTTCAGGAGGGAGGGCAGTTTATTAGTAATGACAAGGTCTAAACTATGACAATGAGTAGTGTTGGCAAAGGTGGAGTGAATGTCAAGATAACTCAGAATATGTGAAGAAATAGAGAAGGCAGAGAGTTGGAAGGATACCTACCTGGACACTTAAGTCACCAAGAATGATGAAAGGAAAGGGAATAGAGAGAAAGTAGTGAGTCAAAAGCTAAAATTTGCAGTGAATGTGGATAATAACCAGGAATTCAGTAGGTGACTTTAACAAGGAGGAGTGGTTGGTCAAATGTCTCTGGTTTCAATAAACTTTCTAAAGGCCTCCTTTGTAGACTGCAGGAGCAATGTTGGAAAAGGGCTTACCAGAAACTTTGGAACCTCTCATGAATCCTTTTAGGTGTTTTTAGGTATTACATTGAAAAAAAGGAGAGAAATCATATGGTCAAATAAGTTTGGGAACTGCTTGTTTCAATAAGGTTAAAGAGATTTCTCTTCTGCAGAACATAGCAGAATCCGTAATATGGTAATGTGAATTGTGTAAAGGGAGATAGAATATTTAGGTAAGCAGGCATGTAAGCCATGAAAGTCCTCCAGAATCACCAACCAGACCTAGGTTTAAAGGAGTGGAAGGCAGAGCCTTGGACTTGAATCCTGTGCTCAAGAGAGGAGACGGGATCTATGTATAGACTTGCAATGTAATGTGCTACCAAAAGCACATAAAATAAATGGGACTTTTGTCAATTCAATCATATTTCCCATTGGTCTGCACAATCATTTAGAGTTATTCTCTTTTCTGAAGGACTTTCAAAGGGAAGTAGCTTCCAACACCTGAGTTCTTAGTTTAACTTCCAACAGTGAATCACTAAACACCTAAATGCATTTGTTGTTGTAAAGTGAATAACCCTTTTTTTAACATGTAAGGTGAATAACTCTCTTCAATTCATGTGGTAGATATGTGAAACCATAAATCAGAATCTGCAGGAATAACAATTAGTTGGTACAAAATGACAGAGAGGAAGAAAACTGACTGCCTATCACTGTCAACTTTGCTCATTTATACATCCTATCAATTTGACCCATTCTTTAGACTGAAGTCACAAAAAAGGTTGATATTCTATAGTTATACAACATAATGTAATGAGGCCTCTACAATAAAAAAAAATTAAAATCACCGTCATTACTAGTCAGTCAGTGTCTTCAAGCTACATTTTATATAGCACAAAGAAAAAATCATATTTGAAGAATAAATCACATGTCATTTTAAAGTACCACTTTCGTTCTCTCCTTTTCATAAGACAATGGCATAAAATATGGGTTGCATATTTTAATGTGTATTCCCTAAAGAGAGATGGAGCTCTGTCTCTTTAAAGTGGCCTTTAATTAATGTCTTGTAACTGGCAGGTGGTAGAGAAATAAAAATTCAAAATACATGATGCGATTTGCTGGTTATGGCCCTATCTCCATTCTATTAGACTTAGCAACCTTACAGTTCTTGTTGTTTAATGGAAGAGTTTAATACAATGGAGAACACAGAGCTGGCATACCTGAAATTTTTGCTATTCCAAGCAAAAAAAAAAAAAAAGAAAGAAAGAAAAGAAATATGAGCTTGGAGTTAAACAATTACCTTAAGTAGTAATAATAAAACAAATGCATTTTAGACAAAATTCTGTATAAATGCAGGGAAACTTGTTATTGGAATTTTCAAGTTTTCAGAAGATAATAACCAAAAATTTAATTTGGATTTTGCATCATTGCTAAACATCTTTTTTAAACATGCTACCTACTTTCCTGCCTGAATAAATCCAGTCTAGAAACCACTTGGAACATGTGAGTGATGAGTGGTTACCCTATAGGAACTCAAGGCCATCAATCTGCCAAAGCCTGGGATAAAGACTAAGAGAGCGAGAGAAGGGGATCACTTGTACCATGCTTTAGGAGTTGTTTTAGGCACTTTACATACTTTGTTTCATTGGATTATCAGACAATCTATGGATTAGGATAAATTAAGTGATTTAGTAGAGGCAGAGCGAGGATGCAATCCCAGCTCTATGTCATATTGGTTAAATGTATACCCATTCTAGAACATGCTCCAAAAAGTTGTTTCCCTTTTTACAAAATCCTAAATATAAATTTATCTTCCAGTCATTTATCTTCTTTTCTAAAAAAGCAAAATGTAGCAGGGGAAAAAAAAGAGAAAATCTGGTTAATTGAGGGTCCCTGTTACATAAACTCTGTTCAAATGAGTTTCTACTGAAATTACATTTTAAGAACCAAGCAAAGCATAAACTCCAAATGAGTGAACAAAATGCATACATTTGAAGAATGTATTACATACTACTTGGTCTATAATGACAAACATTAGAATGTTTTAGGATGTACTATGTGCAGGGAACTGTGCTAAGCATTCTATATGTAGTACCTTGTCAGAGTCCAAAGAAACAGATGGCACACTCAAATGGGCTAATTAAGAGCTTAATGAAGAGATTATTTGCAAAAGGGTGAGCAAGGTTGAAGGATGATGCAGTACTCCAGGGATAGCAAGAGCCAGAAACTCTTTCTCACCTATGCTGAAGGAACAAGGGGTTAGGCATTTACTGGGATTGAGAAAATATTACAGCTGTGGCTGTAGCTCTAAGAGAGGGCCATCTGACAGGAGCTGCGACTTTAAGTTGGAAGAACACAACCACTGCCAACTCATGACAAACCATCAGAGGAAACCCAGAGAATAAATACGCACGCTCTCCTCTTGACTTCTGACCTCCTGCTGGCTGAACCCAACCAGAAGCTGGAAGGCAAGGGAGCCCCTTGATGAAGGCACTGCAAGCCAGCCTCTTAGGACATAGAACAGAAAAGAGCTGGGATTTGGAGGGGAAATGGGAGACAATTCAGCACACATGTGTTTTGAATGTCTACAACATTGGCACAACGGAAGTCTCCTATAATCCTCACTTTACAGGTTAATAAACGGAAGGTTCGAGAGGTTAATTTGCCCAAGATCACAATGCCAGTAACTGGAGCCAAGACTCATACCGCAGTCTATCTGAATCCAGAGCCAATGCTCATGACCACTGTCCTTACAGCACAGCCGAATTACCCATGGAACATTGTAAAATTATATCACCTAGGGCCACATCAATAAGCTACTGAAATCAAAATCTCCTAGGGAGCCCTGGAATGTGTATATTTTTTTTTTTGAAGTTTCACACATGGAAGACAGTTCTCAACACCAGGGTTAAGAAATGCTGGCTTTTGTTATACCTTTCCTAAAAAGTAACTTTAGGTTAAGTCACTTAACCTCTTTGATCTTCAGTTATGTTATCTTTAAACTGTGGGTAACTACTAGCATTACAGATCTATTGTTACAATTACATATGGTAATATACATATATAATACCTAACAGTTTCTGACACATGGAAGGTGCTTGATAAAATGTTTCCTTTTCTTTCCCATGTCTTTTGCCATGCCTGCCTTCGGAGTGGCTGGCCTGATCACCCAAAGATACTAAGGTTTTATATTTTCGTAGTGTCAAATCTTTCAAAATCCTGACCCCTGACCCCAATAAGGTAGAGTATAACCCTCACCCAGGACCCACGAGTCACAAATTACTGTCTGTATGTTAAACCCAGAATAATGAAAACGTACCAAACATCTAAGAAATAAAATAGAAACAGGTAAGAACATTAAAAATGCTAGTGGCCTTATAAATTATGTATGATTTTACAAAATAATAGAGATTATTTTCTTTGCTCCATGAAAGTAATGTCTTCAGCAATAAAACATGCCTTTAATTGTTCTTCTTTCCTTAAATATCACCCTATATATGTGGTTTTAACTACCACTTTTATGCTGATGGTTCACACATTTATAAATTCAGTCTGAACTCTCTTCTGAGTCCCAGACTCAAATATTCAAATGCCTACTACACATCTCTACCTAGATGTTCCACAAACACCTCCTACACATGTCCACTGAACTGAAAAAAAAAAAAAAAAAACTGAACTCCCAACCACACCTCCTCTATTCCCTTTCTTAGCTAAATGGTACCAGCACCCACCCAAGTGTGAAATCTGGAGTCATATCTTCTATTCAAACGGTTACCAAATGCTATTAATTCTTTGACTACATTATAATTTATCGTTTCTCCATTTAACAAATATTTAGGCTTTCTCAGTTTTTTGTTGATAAAAATGATTGATACTGCAATAGACATTCTTTTGCATGTTTCTTTGCTTTTATTAAGTCATAAAATCATGATCTCGCTTTTTTTAATTTAGTTTTTGAATAAGTAAAACATCGACATGGCTCAAAATTCCTTCCTACTCCATCCATCATCCACCCAGAAATCATTCCACCCATATCCCCAGGTAACCACTCTTAGTAATTATTTGTGTATCCTTCCAGGGCATTTTATTCATTTAAAAAGGAACATGGATATGTATTTTTATGCCCCCTTTTTGTACAAAATATTGCATATTTTTTATTTTAAAATCAATTTTTAAATTAAATAACGTGGTATCAGAGTTTTATATGAGTTGACCATGAAAACTTGATTCTAGAGAAATTAAAACCTGGAGATGAGTAAGAGAAATGAAAATAAAGATGGATATGACTGGGCCAATTTCATTGGCTCTTGTTAAGTGAATGTAAATACCTTCGATCATCTACATTGAAAAGTGTTACAGACCTTTTTAGGTGTAAACGAGTTAATGACCTTAGCATTTGATAGAAATATATATCGAATTTTTATTAGATTAGTTGTCTACAACTTATGACTACTGCCATGTGCACTGATTGGTAATATTTCTTAATTATGCTCGTTAAAATGTTTTGTGGGAAAACGGTAACCCAGGGAGATGGAAAACTAAAGACAACCTTCATTTATTGCAGGAGTCACTTTGCTCAATAACTAGGGAACATGCTATCCTCAAAGGTAAAAGCAAACCACAACAACTTTGAGGGAAAGTCATTTGGTAAATGTATCAAAATCTTTTTTTTAATTTATTTTTTTGTATCAAAATCTTTTTAAATGATGTACATAACTTCTAACCTAGTAAACTCATTCCTCAGGGTATAAACCAAGCTGCAAAAAATTTTGATAGAAATTATTATTTTCTAAGGGTGAGATTTGGAAACAAATGTCTATGAAGGAGGTGATACATTTTGATACGTCGGTAAAAGAAAAATTGTCATTAAAAATAGTTTCTACAAAAAGAAACATGAAGAACTCACCAAATGATTTTAGTGAAAAAAAGCAGATATTGAGAGAATTGTGTTCTCATGGTTGGTTCATGAAGAATGCTGGAAAGTTCATATATGTAGTTCCCAATTTTACAGTAAACACAGGAAAATTAATGGAAAGAAATGCACAAGACAATAAATGGGTTATTCCTATATATTAGCATTATGAGTAATTTTAAGGTTAGTAATATATACTTTTTGATTTGTTCTAATTTTTACAAAAAAACATGTGTTATTTTACAATCATAACAAAGTTATTTTTGAGTACAAATTGCACACTCCTAGGAGAAAGTACTTGGCAATTGTCAGATAAAAAACAAAAGCCTTCTACTTCTGGCTGTTATGAACTAGTTTGTAGAAGACCAGTTCTCCGTCCCAAAACAAAGAGAAAAGTGGCTTCTCTTTGACATCTGCCATTCTAGACCAACGACTGGCTCCTTCACTGTCTTCTGTTCATTCTTCTGGTTCTACTCTTACCTCTGTCTCCTGACCTGTTTCCCTTGCCCAAGGTTTGGCCCATGTCTCTCCGTGTACTCTCTTTTCTTGAAGTGTTTTCCACTCCTTTGGCTTAACTATCACCTTTGTGAAGATGAACATAATCTTTATTCCTAAGCCCAACCATTCCTGCCAGCTCTAAACTTCTATATCTGCCTATCTACTGGACATCTCCACCTGGATTCTACAGAAACCTCCAACAATACAAATTAAACTCAGTGTTTGTCTCACCGACCCAGTGGTTTCTCATTTCTGTTGAGAACACCGTATGTCACCCAGAATTAAAAACTGAATGACTATGAATTCTTCATTACTTCTCCCTCCCAATATCCAGTCAGCTGCCTGAAACTGTACGTTGACTATAATGTATCTTTTTGTATTCTCTTCCTTGGCATTCTCAATGTCATCTCTATAATTTAGGCCCCAGTCTTCTCATGGCCAGATGACTGCTTCAGGCTCTTAGTTATCGTGCCTGCTTCTATTTATTTATGTATTTCTTTTAAGTAAGCTTCATGCCCAGCACAGAGCCCAACATGGGGCTTGAACTCACAACCCTGAGATCAAGACCTGAGCTGGGATCAAGAGTCAGACACTTAATAGACTGAGCCACTCAGGTGTTCCCTGCCTGCTTCTAGAATCTCCTCCCTAAATCATTCAGCAAATCTCCACCTGTTTAATTGTATTAATAACTCTATTCAAAAATTTCTATACCTATCTACCAAGTAAAAATTAAAACCTAAATTACTTTGCTTGGCATTTAAATTCCCTATAGGGCACCCTTCACTATCTTTCCAGTCTTATTTTCCAATAATTTCCAATATGAATCATAAACCCCAATCAAAAACTCCTACTCACTGTTTACCCAAATGCCCTGTGTCTTCTCATTTCTATGACTTTGATCATGACATTCTCTCTTCCTAGGTAATTTTCCCTTTGCTAACTAAACCATGAGATCTAGCTCAAATAGCATATATTACCTAATCACCCCTTCTTAAAGTAGTCAGTCTTTCTTCCCTAACACATCATTTATATTGTTCATATGATATTTATCTTATACTGCATTGTTTTGTATTCATATAAGTATATATCTAATATACCCACACTAAGTTATAAACTCTTTGAGCTTATAATGACCTAGCAAAGTGCTTGGGACAGGGTAGGACTTTAAGACATATGTGTTGAATGAATGAATGAAGCCATATATATATATATATATATATATATATATATATAGGAGAGAGATTTGTGGGAGGTTTCTCTCATATATATATATTTACCCCAGAGTTTCCTAGAAATAAATAGCTGCAATAATACAATAATATTTTTAAATGTTTACACATCTAATTGGCATGGGGGCTACAAACATGAGGCCTTGCTCAGGCCTGTCTTGTTCTTGGGCAACAATAACAGTAGGCTGGGGTGCATATATGAATCCTCACAAGCCCTGGCAGTCCTTCTTAAGAGCTTTCTTCCTAAGCAGAACTGAGCATTTGCAATGCCAATGACATGAGTATGTTATTGTTAGAAGTAACATTTCTATGGATTTCTGGGAAACCAATACTAACTAATCTTCTAAAATGTTATGGATTCATAGCAATATACAAACTACAAAAGCACATGAGCCCGAAGTAAAATAGATGAATCTCAAATTATGAACCAGGGGTGATATTGGTGGTAAGAATTAGCAACACATCAGAATAACTGGTGTTCAAATGTCAAATCCTTAGCCCAGCACTGTCCTTTACTTTCTCCCAAGGTGAAGGTCAAAGGGTATTTCTTTGCCCTGGAAGAAAACAAGATGAAGGACTAGTTCACAAACAATATTTGCCCTAGATGAAAAATGTTTGAAGTGAGAGTGCCATTAAAATTAGAGTACCATTAAGTTGAGATTTGTGCAGTGGAAAAAAATCACATCACTGCACTTAGGACCAGAATTTAAGTGTTTGGTTTATTTGTTTAGAAGCTTCATAAGGAAGTGATGCTAGAATTTAACATTAACTAATATTACTGATAAAATTTTCAGATAAGGGCTTGAAACAACTCAAATGAAAAAGTTTCTATTTAAAAGCTCATGGGGGTGGGACAATTTCCTAACCATACTTGATTAATCATAATCTCTTCCTAAAACCCAACTATAATTATAGTAAACAAATTTTAAAAATAGATAAAGTCCCAGGAACAGAGGAAAAAAAGAAATAGTGGGCTAGAGATCTTAATGAAATTTTTGAAGACCAAAAGTATATGAGAGTGAGGTAATTAATTTAGCAGAGCATGTTACAATCTAAGAACCTACAAAGAAAGATTATATTCTTTAGAGGAAAATCAGTTTTCCCTATAGAACAAAGGAAATGTCATGTCTTGGAGGCACCAGGTACCACAAAAGGCAGGAATGTGCAAAGGAGAGGAAACAATGAGATTTGTTCAAAGTCTTTTTACTGAGCAGTTGGACCTCCATGTCCCAAACCTCTACCCTGAGCAGCCAAGTCACTATCCTCCCTCATAAAGGAGACAAGAGGTTTATTATTTTTTTTAAGATATTGAAGCTGAGAGGCTTTGAATGCGGTACCACCAGACAGGAGTGGGGCGTAAGGCTGAAAACAGGGAAATTAAGTGAAAGTCTACCTTCCTACTGAATAGTGAAATCTGAGTACAGAAAACGGAAGTTGAATTTAATTCCCCAAGAATGGCTGAGTAAATCTCTGAGGAAGAAGCAATCAAGAAGGAACCTTGTACCCAGGAGTGCTACCTTTTATTTTTTTTTATTCCAAGATTTTATTTAAATTCAAATTAGTTAACATGTAGTATAGTATTGGTTTCAGGAGTAGAACCCAGTGATTTATCACTTACATATAACACCCAGTGCTCATCACAAGTGCCCTCCTTAATGCCCATCACCCACTTAGCCCATCCCCCCACCCACCTCTCCTCCTGCAACCCTTAGTTTGTTCTCTATTGTTAAGAGTCTTTCATGGTTTGCCTCCCTCTCTGTTTTTATCTTATTTTATTTTTCTTTTCCTTCCCTTATGTTCATCTGTTTTGTTTCTTTTTTTTTAATTTTTTTACTATTTATTTCTTTTTGAAAGACAGAGAGTGCGAGTGGGAGGAGAGGCAGAGAGAGAGGGAGACACAGAATCTGAAGCAGGCTCCAGGCTCTGAGCTGTCAGCACAGAGCCCGACATGGGGCTTGAACTGATGAACTGTGAGATCATGACCTGAGCTGAAATCAGATGCTTAAAACACTGAGCCACCCTGTTTTGTTTCTTAAATTCCACATATGAATGAAATCATATGGTATTTGTCTTTCTCTGACTGACTTCTTTCACTTAGCATAATACACTCTAGCTCCATCCACATCATTGCAAAGGGCAAGATTTTGTTCTTTTTGATGGCTGAGTAATAGTCCCATGTGTGCATACACACACACACACACACACCACCTTCTTTCTCCATTCATCAGTTGATGGACATTTGGGCTCTTTCCATAATTTCTATAATTTGATAAGCAGCACCATCTTTTAAACCCCTTCTGAATCATGCATAGGTTGACTGACCTCGCTCTCGCCCAACCAGGTACCTGGTAGGCCTTACCATTATGTATCAATGTATAGTCTTTTATACATTTTATAAATGGTATACCTTATAAATGGTAAGGTCAGTAGTTGAAGAAAGATAACATTCATGAGATCTGGATTCAGCTTATCTAGATTCTATTTCTGACTCTACTTTTCTCTAGTTGTATGATAGAGAGCTACTTTAACCTCCCTCAGCCTCAGTTCCCATCTGTAAAATGGGAATGATAATGACAGTCTCATATTTATAACACTGTAATGAAGATTAAATAAGATATTTATCACAGTGTCATCACGTAGCCAAGACTCACTAAACTATGAGAATTATTATTGACATATTTGAAAAAAAAATGTGTTAGTTTGCATTTTATGTCAAGATGGTGTACTGATCCACAAATCATATTTTCTGTGCATCTTGCCACATTTTAGGCTTGCCCTTTGATTAGAGATATAAGATACGGTGGTTTTCTGGCTCTAGGCCCTTCTGAGAAGACCCGCCTTCCTTGAACTGCCCCTGCAGGTCACGTGACATTGTTCTTTTTTCACCAGTACCACCACCTTAACAATGGCTGATTGGACCAGGTGGACACCCGACCCAAAGCAAAGCAATTCAATGGCTTTCCATAGACTAATGAGAGATTTCCCTATGTGAAGAATTGGAACCAAGAGACCGTATATAGTTGGTCATGTGCACTGGACAAAGGTGAGGCAGACAAAGGTCTGGCAGTGAAACTGGGCAATGTACAGCTGGGGACTGGATGGCAGGGAGGGAAGGAGAAGCAGAAATGAAAGAGATAATTTCAACTTTTTTTCCATGATCTAATTGCCACAATATTGCTGCAGAATAAACAACCAGAAAATATTAGTAGCACTCAAGAATAAATATCTATTTTTGGTCTTGAGTTTCTGTGTTGGCTACGCAGTTCTTTTGATCCAACCAAGCGTCCATGGCATCCTTTGTGGATCTACGGCCAAATGTGCATTAGTTAGGTAGCTTTGCTAATATTATCTGGACTTTCTCACATATTTAGAGCTTCAGCTGAGACAACCAAGCTGACTTGGCTGTGCTCCATGTGTATCATTGTCCTGCAGGTTAACCTGGGCCTGTTCTCATGGCAAAGTCAGAGGAGTAAGACAGGAAATACGTGCATACTTTTCAAGTCTCTGCTGACATCATGCATGATAATATCCTACTGGCCAAAGTAAGTCAAGTGGCTGAGCCCAGAGTCAGAGCGGGAAAGGGCTTCAAAGTTACAGGGCACGGGGTGAATATATAGGAATACCATTAATCCATTAATCAGAACCATAATGCAATATATCTTCCACAACCTCTGACAAAAAATAGAAAAGAATGTCTTTGGTTTAGTACCTTCCCAACTCTACTTCCTAAGAGTTGTGACTATACTCTGCTTCCTAGGTCCGTGACATTGGCTAGATTACTTAGAACAAATCCTCCTTACCTGAACTTTCTTGAGTGAATGTCTTTTCTCTGCAATCAAGAGATCCCTTATTAAAAGAGTCCTCAATTTTAGAAGAAATAATTCAGGGACAACCAAATACAGGACATGGTACCAAATGGCAAGAAGTTGGACTAAAACAGAAACCTCTATTCCGTTGGTCAACTAAATCGGGTACTTGCCTCATTAAGCACTGACAAACGGTTGTTTAAAGATGCCACTTTTTAATTTTGCTTTGCTTTCTTCTTTCCTAATCTCTTGGATTTCAGAAGAATTCACTAATTTTATGGTAAATCACCAGGACATGGCACATTTGACAATTCCTGTGTGATTTTTTTCAAATTTATGCTGCCCTACACAGACAAACCCAGTACTGCCGGTTATCTATTTCCAAGCCGCCTGTTTCAGCTTCAAGAGATATCTGGGAATATTTCACTCGCTTCAGAACTTCCATAAATATTCAATGAGACTGAGTGACCAGAATAGATCTGCACATTTCTTCTCTTTGCAGAACATGTAAAGAGTGGGGAGACGCTGTGCTGATTTCCAGCTTTGATTCAGAAAAATCTTGGCTCCCAGAGCTCTGAGCATCTGTAACTCCACACCCACCTGAGCTAATCTTGAATCAGCTGCTAAGACACATCCAAGGCTTTGAACACTCACACAGACTCAATAAAAGCTCTTCACATGGACCCTCTTGCCATCGGCTCCAATGTATCATTTAATAGAGACTGCTATAAGGCTTCTAAACACCCTCCAGTGCTGGGACTTATCTAAGTATGAAGAAGCCAACCTTCTAAGGGGTCTAAACCCTGGGAAATTTTACATCATTACTATTAATGAGACAATTTCAAGTGATTGGCTTGGATTGTGCCCCCTCCCAAACCTAAGTTCCAACAGGTATCATAAAGCCCACATGACATTAGCCCGACTGTGACACACCATTTTCCATCCAATCTGGGGTTCCCTTACAAAAGAATTCCAGATTTGCTTATGGCTTTAACCCTAATATCTGAAGCCACAGAATCGTGCAGTGCTGTAGATCATTGCATTTTTTGCTTGGCAGGCATCCTACTGATTTAAGATTGGTTACCCAGAGCCTCAGCAACATATGTCTATGGTGAAGAGAAAAGGAAGTGCAATCTACACGGTGCTAGGCAGAGTATATGTTTTCACAAATGATCTATTGACAGTTATTTCAGGCCAATACGCAAACACAGCCCTTTCCTCTAATTCGCAGACTATGTCAGTAACTTTGATCAGGGAGACAATAAATGGACTCTCCGTGGTTACAATCACAAGGCTTTGAAAGTTTTAGTAGAATCAGTCAAGTCCTTTTAGCGTATATCAAATCTTCTCCCGTCAAGATTAAAGAATGCAAAAGAGAAAAGGTACAAATATGGAGGGAACATTAGAATATTTTCATCATTATCATTTGCTTTTTTTCTCCTGCAGAAGGAAGATGAGAGGATTCAAAGCAGCCACTTGGAAAAAGCCTAGGGTCCCAGAGTTCCAAGACTTGTCTGAAGACCTTTGTGAGCAGCCATCTCCTATTGCAGTGAGAGTGGAGATGAAGCCCAAATGCTTGGATTTTCTAACTGGCAGTGAGTGAAACTAACCCTTCCGTTTAACAAGCAATAGGCCAAAGGCAAATTGTGGGCAATGCTGGCCCTGCTTAAAGTTTTTTTGAGGGCTGAAACAAAAGCCTTATTTTGAAATGTACATGACTGTTACATCAGCAAATGGCACTACTGAGGTACCATAAATCGTGTTGCTTTAAAAAAAAAATCTTCAGTGGCTCCAAACACACTTCAGGATGTAGTTCTTTTACAACCTGTAATGTCCTTGGCAATTTTGTCCCTTCCTACTTTTACAACCTCATCTGCTGCCATTCCCCCAAACCTCCCTGAAAATACCTCACTCCTGACACCTGGAGATAACTTGCCACCTCTCTAACTCACCAGGCACTTTCAAGGCTCTTTGCCTTCACCCCTGCTCTTTCCCTCATTCGTACTCTTCTCTAATCATCATCGAAGACCTAGCCTTGGGAAGGCATCCCAGCATCACCATGTACAGTCATTCCCTTAACCTTGTTTACCAAGCTCTGTAGAAATCCCAACATATTCTAACACTTTGTTTATTTGCCACGTACACTAGTGAGCACACCTGCGAGTTCAGCCATCTGCATACACGTGCACATATCCACACGTACATACACACACTTCTTTGAACATGGAACTCATTTCTTTAGTTGAAGTCACTACAAACAATAGTGAGGTTTATGGTTGCTTCCTGCTATCTTTTCACTTCTCTGGGGCTCAGCCTTTTACACAAGATCCCAAGAAGCCCCGAGCTGCCCTGTGCACTCTGTAGTCTGTTCATTGGTTCCAGGGTGATCTTCTGAGAGAGGGGCAATGCATTTCATACCCTCAAGTATCTAGTAAAATGCCTGGCAAAGAGTAAATATTCAGAAATACGGTGGAATTTATGATGCTCGCAGGTAGGTATGGATTTGCACTGTGTACACAGAATCTCTTTCCTGGAATTCTTTGTGAGTGACTGATAACTTATGTTTGCCAACTGGTGTGTCTATGGGTGCCTGGGTGGTTCGGTCGGTTAGGCATCCAACTCTTGATCTCAGGGTTATGAGTTCAGGCCCCACATTGGACTCCGCACTGGGTGTGAAGCCTATTTTAAAAAAAAGTCAGCAATGGACAAAATTAAAAAAAAAAAAAAGTGTAGTGAACTGGTCCAGTTGGGAAAGGAATCCTTCACCAGAACTTAAATCTCATACACTAATCATGTAAGCCCCTGCCATAGACAAACTTTTTCAATACGAGAACCTACTCAGATACGAGTGTCATTATTTCCCCACTCCCAGGCTTTCTTGTTCTTGGGACACAAACCACGATTTTCATTAGTTTTGTTTTTTTCAGCTCTTTTCCTGAGCTCCTTAATCCTTCCCCATTTATAGAGTTATTTATGATGATTTGGCAGACACAAAGCTCTTTGCCATGACTCAATTGGCATTTTAAATTATTTTAATTTCAAGAGAAGCAGCAGTGATGCAACCATTTTTAACCACGAACTACTTAGAAACTTCCCCACTTAGGCAAATCCATGCTTGCAAGTAGAATGGATTTCATGATGAATTGAATCACCAGCCCACATGTCAAACCAAAGAGACTTTTCTTTCCACCACACTGCATTGATATTTGGAAAAGAGTTCTTGGGTAGCTTTAGAGTACCTACTACTACTGTTAAAAGAAAACCCCTAAGTCAATATTCAGCCCAAAGATAGTAAAAAAAAATTATAATGAACCTATAGTTGGGATAACTGCCCCTCTCTCAAATGATCACCCTACAACCAATGAACAGACCCTAGAGAGCAAAGGGAAGCTTGGGACTTCTTGGATCTTCTTTAAAAGGCTGAGCCCCAGAGAAGTGAAAAGATAGCAGGAAGTAATTATAAAACCCTCTGGACTATAAATTGATTGTTTATAGTGACTTCAATTAAAGAAGAAACAACTTCCCATTCCTATCTCCACCACATGAAGACAACTTCATCAATTGACTGACACGTGTGGAAAATGTATGCATCCAAAATGCACAAGTGCATACAGGCATGTGCACACCCACTCACAGCCCTACACGCACACACACATACACACAGTCCTCACAAAAAGAAAAGGATTTCTCATCCCAGAAGCCTGAGTACAGAAACCAAAGCAAAACATATGACATGTTAAACCATAAAGGACTGGCCTCCTCCTTTCCCTGTACTTGGAAATTCACCTAAAAACATAATGGGACATATAAACAGATGCTATTTTAATAAACAGACATTTATTTTATAGAGTGGAGTGGGATTGGGTGAGAAATTGAAGGTGAACTTTCATCTTTTACTAAATATTCTCCTATACTTTTTGCTTATTTTTACAAGCATGCATTCGTATATTATTTGCACCACAAACAAAAACAAGAAAAATAATGAAGGGGAGAAAAATAATGTGGCTTAAGCTACTGATATCTGTGGCAATTATCAGAGATTGTGCCAGAATTTCCCTTCTTTGTTCAAAATTTTTCATACCTGTAACTCTGCTAAGACTCATTTTTTGATGCAAGAAATCCCTTTGCTACAACCCATCAGACGTCCACTACCATGGGTGGATATGCTGCCGTTTTCCTCAAATACATTCTAACAAACAGGCATATAAGCAGGCGCACCCATCCACACATACCTGCCCTCTCACCGTCACCTTCAAGCCATTTACAAAAATCATCAGAGTGAGACAATCCAGAGCTTCATTAAAAAAAAAAAAACAAAAAAAAAAAACAAGGTCATCGCCACAACAAAACGAACAGCTGAGTTAGAATACAGTGAGTTAGCCAGTCGGAATAATTGAGTCTATATTTCTAAACCTAAGTCTCACTGTTTTGTGTAGTCTGTGTGTGTGTGTTACTTCATTTTTCAAATTAAGTTTTCCCAGATTCTTCATAGGTACATTCTTTTTCTGCAATATATATAATAGATAAGTAGATAGATACATACCAACATACATACGTACATACGTATTTACATACATAAATGTGTATGAGAGAGAGAGCTCTACAATTTTTTGGCTCTAAGATCCTAGAATTAATAAAAAGCCTAAAGCATAATATCCATGCGCAAAGATCGGTCACATCTTTAACAGGTTTAGTTTGACATCCCAGATGTATTCAGATAAATGCATTTGATGCTAGACACACCTACCATCTTCAGCAACGGAGCGGCAGCTTTCATATTTCAGTCTTGCAGATTCGTATGTGCAACAACTCGTGCCGAGAAAGCCCTCCTGGGTTACAACAGCGTAATTCCCTTCAAAGACTACTGTTTCTTTTCCCGAATTACGTTAAAAAAGAAACTCCCAATGCAAAGGGCATCCTTGGATACCGATGATTGCAATATTAATGGGGATTATGCAAAATTAAATGAGGTCTGGGGAGGCAGGTATGGTCTCATGTATTTCAATGAGAAGCCTTGGGAACTCTTTGAGGTTGAATTTTGGTGACCCCAATGCCAAACAACACGCAGAGAGACATTCTTGCAAATATGTTGGCATATGTACTGCATAGTATATTTGTTCATCAAGAGATGAAAAAGAAGAGTGAATTATCACTGAATACCCAAAAATAACAGAATAAATAATGAGATGAAGGAATCAAGTCAACAAACATTTACTGTAGGTTCCTAAAAGGATTGGCAAATCCTTTTTGGCAAAGATGGAAAAGTACAAAGGAATTTGAAGATGAGCCCTGCCTTCAAGAAACTTCCATTGAGATCCAAAGGAAAGATTCGTCTATATGAATCATGTAGAGCAGTTAATTGCCAGAATTAATTTAGGCCCTTATAACAATTCAGATTCCTGGGCCCACCACCAACTTACTGAATCAAAATCTCTGGTGGTAGAGATCAGAAATCCATATTTTTAACAAGCTCTTCCAGGAATTCTAATGATCAGTCCAATTGAGGGAACCACTAAAAGAGAGACAACACAAAAGGGTACATAAAGGAGTGATAGATTAATTTGGGAGGAGGGGAGAAATAATCAAAATTCTCCAGGAAGTAAGAAAATAATAGGATCAATGAGGCAGGAGGAATCAGGAAAGGCTTCTCAGAGAAGGTGAGACCAGAGGTGTACCCTTAACGACGGGTAAGGTTTGGATTGGCAAAAAGGAAAAGGGGTCACCTTTCCAGATGGATGATATAACATGACCAGAAGGGAGGATATGAAAATGAACAGCTTCAGAGCACAGGAACAGACCAGAAGTTGCAAAGGGATCACTATTGACAAATAGAGTGAAAGAAGACTGGATCTATAAGAGGACATTAGGATACTAAAACCAGTACACCAATGATGTCTACAGCAAAAACGGTACCGTATGGTACCTCTGTATAGCATAATTATGATAGTCTTTGCAACCAGACATTCCTTCAGTTGCAGGAAAGACAATGAGATCTGGCATAGACAAGGGACACGGGAATAAATGGTAAATGCAGTATCTTCTCTCGAGGCACAAAGTTACCCCAGATTCCACAATAACTCTCCAAAACCATCAGGTGATAGTTCCAGACCAAATGCTTAAAATTCTTCAGTGGTTTCCCATTTCCCTTAGGACAAAGTTCAAATCTGTGGACATAGTTTACAAGGTGCTTTATGATCTGCCCCTGCTTATTTCTTTCATCATGTGTGTTATCACTCCCCTCACTGCACTCTATGCCCTAGTTCTATTGAGCTATTTTCCATGCTTCTCCCCTCCCTGCCTCTCTGCACCTATTTCCCTACTCTTCCAATTTTCTTAGCTAATTTTCACTTACTTTCAAATTTTCTCATATAACTGATCTCATCCAGGAAGCCTTCCTTGAACCTTAGATTTCGTATTCTGTCCCTCTTAGGTCACATATGTTCTGTTCACTGTTGTAGCTGTTAGAGCCCAGAAGAATGGCTAGCATACATCAGGTGTCCAATAAACACCCCTTGAATAAACAGTGGATTTTTAAGTTCGTTTGTTTAATTAATTAATTAATTAATTAAGTGAATACTAGTGTCACTGGGACAAGTCAAACCACCCATACACGGCCCCCAGGCTGGACCAGAATGACAAAATCAAACTTGCAGTCATTGCACAATTAGCAAAAGAAACCCAAGCAAGAATTCTGTGCATTTGCTTTTTTCTCCAATGCACCAGAAGTGATTCAGAACTTTCATTTTCCCCTCTACATTATCAGTGGCCAGGAGATGGATCAAAATTTAAAAACAATTTGCTCCTTCTAATAATAATGAGCAGTCAGGTGCTGTCGTCACACCTTCTACACAGAAGGCTGTGGAACCTGCCTTTATAATAGAAGCGAAGCCAACACTCCTGCAAGACTTGATTATTTTATACTCAGATACTACAACATTCATCTGGCTCTGCTAATTGGGTTTCAATCTTTGGCCAAATCGAGCCCCATTACCCACCATTTGATGTACAATGCAACTGAGACAAACCACAGAAGTAATAGTGTTTAGCGGTTTTAGTTTCCTATTAGAGATTCAATGACCGCTAACATCAAATGAGGAACCATTTGATACCATAGACGTGCCCTGATTAAGCTAAGGCAATATACAAAACATTCCAATTCATCCCAAAGACCAATTTAAAAGTGAGTGGTTATTTGCTTCCCCAAAAACAGTCTAAAAAAAAGAAACCCCCCCAAAAAGAGATTTTACTGTTTTTCAAACAAACGCACAATAGGATGCTCAGATAGTGAGCCTCCCTCATGCTTTGGAAACAGCATCGTATTTACAGCTGTCCTACTTAAATGTCAGTTCTTGGTAATACTGTTCAGGAAAGTGGAAAGAGCAGAGGCTTTGAAGATGAGGGATTTCAATCCCCACTCTTCCACTGCCCTCTCTGCCTCTTATGGGTGCACAGTCTGAGGTTCAGAAAAGGTGACATAACTTGCCCAGTCTCCTCATGTAAAAATGGGGATAATCCCAATGCCTACCTCATAGAGCTGCTAGGATAATACATGAGATAATAAGGGCAAAGTGTTTGGTAACTGTGAGGCTCTCCATGAGTTCTATCTTCTGTGACTGGCACTTTACAGTAATTATTATTTCATTCATTTTCTAAATTTCTTAACTATGTTTTCCCGCAGGGCAACGTGGTGGAACACATGGGCTTTGGCATCAGGTGGCCCTGGAATCAAATCGCCATTCCACTGCTAACTGCTTTCCATTAAGCAAGTTATTCAGCATCACTGAGCTTCCACTTAGCTACAAAATGGATTTAGTAAAACCTACCTCCTGGAGGGTATTAGGAAGAATGAGGAAACATGGAAGGCACCTGTTATCACAATGCCTGGTACATTGAAAATCTTCCATAAATGGTAGCTATCAATATTATCTAAGTACCATTATTCTTTATTCCATAATGAAGTATGTGTGTTGGATTACCAAAGGAAACCTCAGCCAGGCCAAAAAAAAGAAAAAATAAATAAATAATCCTGGGGCTATTTCAACAGCTGATTTGGGCCATCTGATTCTTATAAAAAGTCAATTTAGTAAAACCAGTACAAAGTGAAACAAAACAGCCTTCAACCCATAATAGATGAGCAGCACGGACCCAGAAAGTTGTTGAAGAAATTATTCCTGTTTGGCTGATTGTGTTATCATGGCATGTTACGGTGTACTAGCCTAATGTTGGCTCCAATTGACCGGAACCAATTATTTGATGTTGTTCTACCTACCTTAAAGTAAGAATCCACATTCCTTTTTAGGGTTGCATATTCCAGTGAACAAAGCAGTCAGCAGGATGTACAAGAAAAAGCAATATGCAATAACAGTATGGAGGGGACATCTGCCATGGGTTGGAAGTCAACCTACATAACTTCTAAATTCCCTTCAAAGTGAGACTCTGTGAATCTCTGGAATTTCACTTGCTGTGTGCCCATGACCAAGCAACTTCACCTCTCTGGGTCTAGGGTTTTCCATCTGTAAAATGAGAGAGATGGCTCTAATATTTTGTGGTTCTACTTTAAAATTGAAATCATTGTGCAATAGCCACAAGGGCAGAAAAGCTGAGACTCCTGCAACCATTGCTTGGAGCAAAATCAACTCTAAATAAAGCCTTAGAAAACATTCTCTCCTTTCCCTTTTTCATTGCCCTCTCTTTGTCCAGGCCCTAAGTGATTGGTTATAACGTCACTGTAAAGCAATTACTAATATACTCACCAAACTCAGAAAAGAATAAAAACAAATCAGAATCCTCAACAAATGCCCTTCACTCCAGAAAAGGAGTTTCATTTAGCAAAAGTAAACAAACAAACAAAAAACAAAACCTCTTTTCAAGAAGCCTATGCTGATACCGCAGGTAAGAACAGTTAACCTTTGGAAACATTCTCAAATACCATACAGTTCAACTCCTCTTGATAATCTAAGCAGGAGAGAACTGGAGATATACTTCATAAGGATGCTTTAGGGGAGAAAAAAATATTGAAATTTCTACACGAAATATGAACCAAACTCTTCCCAAGAGACAAGATGGGTACTAGATTTTTTTTTTCAGTGCTTTCAGAGACACCCACTAGAACTTTGATTAACCAGGACTCTATAAATACAAACTTCAGATTTCCAGAATTTTCTCGCTACACTCTCCTCTAAGGAAAATACAGCCAGTCTTGGGCTCTCTGATCAGCCCTGAGAGGGTGACAACAGTGATGATGACAGATGACCTAGCCCCAGAGCATTCACATGCCCCTCTCGACTTTTTATGTAGCCAGAGGAGGGAATATATAGATAATCTTCCTATAGATAACACTTGTATCATTTACATATGTATATTATGTTCATGTTATAGATAACATTTATACCATTTTCGTGTATATATTATGTTCGTATTATAATATCTTATGGATAATATTTACTGACGGCTTACCCTATGCCAGGCCCCGTGCTAAGTGTTTTTATTAAGCCTCAGCTCACTTACAAGACTGATAATGAAGGAAACCCTATCAGAAACCAGCAAGAGCTCTCTAAACCCGGAGGGGTTAGCCAGGAGGGGTGGGAGTCAAGCCATGAGGTATAGCTGCTGTGGCATAAAGGATTACAGACACCTTCAGAAAGCAGTCACGACAACTATGACCTTAGATCTCTCCTGGCAGCCACCTGGACAGGTTCCTGAGAATGCTGTACAGCAATCCTTTGAGCTTGGCTGCTGCAGGTGTCCCATAGAGTTCCTGGACTTTCAGTCAGCCACTCGAACTTAAAAATTAGGCCTCTTGGACCTTGCACTGATCCCTGGTTCCACAGTATTTAGCGCCAGCCTGCATTTGCCTCGCGCTGAGCAAGAGAGGAAACTAAGAGAGCTAACAGAAGACTATTACACTGGTCCACTTAAAAGAGGTTTCAGGGGCGCCTGGGTGGCTCAGTTGGTTGAGCGTCCGACTTCAGCTCGGTCGCGATCTCACGGTTCGTGAGTTCGAGCCCCGCGTCGGGCTCTGGGCTGACGGCTCAGAGCCTGGAGCCTGCTTCCGATTCTATGTCTCCCTCTCTCTCTTCCCCTCCCCCATTCATGCTCTGTCTCTCTCTGTCTCAAAAATAAATAAACATTAAAAAAAATTAAAAAAAAAAAAAAGAGGTTTCAAAGCCGGGGTGGGAAAAGTGGGCAGCAGCGGAGCGGGAGAGACAGGAGCATATCTGAGCTATCTTTTGAGGACAGTAAAATTGGCGTGTCTTTCTCTGTGTTTTTTATGTTCACAACGAACGCCTAATTGTTCCATCTGATTTGGCTGCTTTCTGGTGTATTTGTTTCAACACACCAACCAAAATAAATCCCACTTTAGAGACTAGATTTCTCACTTTTAAATACTTTTGGTGATATGTGGATACAACCTAAGACTTAACAATTCCAAGAAAAGTGAAGAAGAGAGCATAAATATAAGTGATAATTCAATCCAAAAGACCACAAAGATGATAGTGTGCCTTGATCCAAAACCTCCTTTCATAAAATATTAATATTCTCAAATGGAAATATTACCTATGATGCACACTGAGTGCTACTCAAGTGGCAACTGGCCAAGAAGAGAATTTTTTTAACACCAATACATTAAGCTCTGTAAAAAATTGTTTACCGCTAAAACTTGTACACAAAGAATTAGAAACAGAATCAATGAAGCATATGCCTCAGCATATCTTTTTAATCAGTGTCTTCCATGCATTAATTTAACTCCCATTGTTATATTTCATCCCTGTTGGAATGGGTTTTACTTTGCCTTGTTGGAGCCCCAAAAGTCGGACGTTTAGAAGTAATCGAAATCACCAGCAAATGGCCAGGCCCATGTAGCCCAACACCTATTTTGATACCGAAACTGTATCTCTTAAGCCAAGGGACATCCAGAAGAAAAGTAGAAAAGCCAAGCAATTATTTAGATAGATACTCAAAAAATGGTGGCATTTAGAAGATTTGGATGCTTCCTGAATTTTTTTTTCCATCTCAATCCAGATGTTTGCTGTTTCCACCACTGGTCTTAGATGTTTGCCCTGTGGGGCTGGCATGCTTTGGTTTACCGACAGCCTGTTCAGAAATGCTTGTAAATACTTGACATGTCTCCAGGAGATTTCTGGCAGATGAATCAACAAAAAATTCCATCCTTTTTTTTTTAAAAGATATACTCTTATATACTTTGATGATTATTTATCAGACATTTATCAGGAAATCATTAATTTAGAAGGTGGTATTTCCAGGCTCCTTTGACTGAACTCTGAACTTAACTTGTTAGTTTAGTTAAGCAACTGTTTTGACACATGCTTTCTAACAAATTTCCCGGTTGTTCTGAGGCCCATCCTGAAAGGAGACCCCCTAGGCACAGGCTGGCACAATTATTATAACCAGTTGACATGATTAGACCTAAGGACTATCTTTCAGGGAGATTTCATTTCCAGATTTCATTAAACTAGCCGAAAGACTCACGTCTTTTTATGTTCTAATGTTCGCCTACAAACCCGTAGTTATAGTAACCGAGAGCAAATGCTCAGCCTCAAAGGATTATCAGATTTGAAGCAATGGACTAGATTTGGCGGCTTCTCTGCTGTCCAAGATGCTTAGGGACTCAGAGGCAAAATAGTCTCCTACTCTTTTTCTTCCTTACTCTGAAATGACAGTTGAAATGCCCACTTTCTGGGTAATGCCAATCTATTTTCCATGTACCCCCCACCAAAGTAGGCAGCAGAGAGAAGAAGTAAAATGTCAGGTAAGAAGACATACAGGGTTGATGGTTACTATAAAAAATAATTAAGGGAAGACTCCACATAGAAGCTGGGCCTGGAGCTAAAACAAGAAGGATAGAAAGAATCTGAATTTTCAGGAAGGAACACGTAGTGAATTCAAGGTATGAGCGAAGGCCTGGAGGGGAGAATGAATATCATGTAAACACCAGGCCAGCTAAGCAGATGATCCCTTTTGCTTCAAGCTGCAAATGACAGTATTAAAGATTTCTCCAAGAGAAAGCCAAGATTCCAAAACACCTTTACACATGGATCTGGCTTTCCATTTCCTTCTGACTCAGCCACTGGGGTATAGATTTTGATTGAGGAAGTATGATAAACAAAATAATGGCCCTCCAAAGACTTCCAAGTCCTAATACCCAGAACCTCCGAATATGTTACCTCACGTGTTAAAAGGAAATTATCCTGAATTATCTGAGTGGACCCAATGTAATCACAAGCATCCCTATAAGTGAAAGAGGAAGCAGGAGAGTCGGAGTCAGAGAAGGTGCTCATGAACCAAGAAATGCAGGCAACCTCAAGAAACTGGAATAGGCAAGGCACTCGGTGCCCCCCTAGAGCCTGCAAAGGGAATATAGCCTGACATGTTGGTTTTAGCCCAGTGAGACCCATTGTGAACTTCTGACCTCCAAAACTGTACAATAACTCTGTACGGTTTTTAGCCATGAAGTTGATGGTATTTAGCATAGCAGCAACAGGAAACTAATACAAGTAATCTTATAAATAATATCCAAAGGAGCATAACCAATTCAGGGTTTGTGTGGTCCGATATCCATCTCCCAGTGGCCCATGGGTGGGGAATGACAAGAATAGGCACCAAAGGTGTCATTTTAGGACTACGTGACCACTGTATCAGGAACCAAGACCCCATTAAGTGACTGGGAGCGAAAAGTACAAATTTAAGCAGTATTAATAATTACAATAACAATGAAAGCACCCACCAGATGTTCTATAGCTACTTCACGCCAGCACTTTATATTTATTTTAATCATCGTAAAAAGCCTATATAAAATATGTTCTTGTTATCACTATTTTACATAATCCTGTTTTATAGATGAGGAAACTAAGTTCAGGGGAAGAGATGGAAAGAACCAGAGAGAAAGTCTGGGGCCCGGGAAAGTAGGCTGAAAATCAGGGCAAGGCTCCAGTCCCAGCAAGGGACCATAGCACTAAATAGAAAACTGATGGAAAAATCCAGTGGGGGATTGCAAGCGCGGTGAGGAAAGAAGCTGCAATTCAGTGGACCTGTGTGTGCCCAGGACTCGTGCCAAATAGGCTGGGTCTAGGTATGCAGGGCAGCATAAGTCATTCCAGGCCTTGCCTGTTGTCAGGTTGAAAGTTCAGGGTGGGGGTAAACACCCTTGGCTGTAGGCAAGGCCTGATGATCTTCAAGCATTCCAGTGTTTTGGGCTTACATAGGATCATCCATCCATCGTGTCAGAGGCCATCCATCGTGTCAGAGGCCAACTCTCCAACACTGAGCGCGTGGTGCTCCGACAAGGGCCTCAGCTGCCCTCAGCCTCATGTCTTGTCATTTTCCCAAAACAGACTCTCTGCTCCAGGCAAACCAACTGCTTTGCCTTCTTTTAAGGATCTGTACCCAAAAATAAGCAAAATATTCTCCAGCAAGCAGAGGATGCATTCTGGAAGAAAATCTCTAAGGGGTAATGGATAATTGTTCTTGTAGATTCCCAACCATTTCTACTAAGTTTTTTGTTCCTTCCTCAAGGTTTTTCCTTCTTTTTCTTCCCTTTCCGAACCAATCCTGGTCCCTCGGGGCGGGGGGGAGTGTGTCACCTCATTTAAGAATTAAATGCAAAGCTAAAAGAAGAAGAAGAAGAAGAAGAAGAAGAAGAAGAAGAAGAAGAAAGAAGAAAAGAAAAGAAAAGAAAAGAAAAGAAAAGAAAAGAAAAGAAAAGAAAAGAAAAGAAAAAAAGAAAAACCCACAAACTAAACTTTTTCCAAACCTGCCTCACCCACACACAATCCTTCTCTGGGTTCCAGCCTGAGGGCCATGATCTAATTCCAAGCTGACAGGGAAGGCTATACAGACTGGCCCCCCTGAGCCCAAATGGATCTAGCCTTCCTGCCTCCCTTTGGCATCACCATTTCACCTCAGGAGAATTCTGTGATGACCCACGCAGTGGCTTCCTCCCTCACACTGCAAAGTAGTCTTGTAAAAGTCTACCCATTATAATTCGACAATAGAACAGTTTCGTAGCCATGTAAAAACTAAACACACATGGAAAGAGAATTCAGCACCAATTCTGAGAAACCCTTCCTGACCCTCATAAACTGGGTCAGAGGTCCTTCAGTGCTCACGGCGCTCGGAGGGGCCTCCATTGAGACAATACATAGTCCCAGAGATATAGTGGAGGATTGGAGAAGACAGAATTCTTCACACAACTTTAAATAGTATCCAACTACCAGACTACACTGCCTGTAGAGCACTGTGAAATAAGTTTCTCAATTCTGTGTAATTATCTTACGAATGCCACAATTATATGACATTGTATTCTTTGTGTATGTAAAAAGGATCCAGTTGTTAAATTTAAATACAGCATTTTTATTTTTTGGCATTTCTTCATCTCTTTAATAATGAGGTGCCTCAAAACACGGAAGAAGCTTAGGTCTCTCTCAGATTCTGAGAGACTCTGGGAACATTTACCTCACTGGATTGTAATAGGTCTACTTGCCTAACTGCCTCAACCCTGGCTGAACTTTAGGGTCACCTGGGCAACTTTGAAAACCACTGGTGACTGGGGTCCACACCCACCTATTGAAATTAAAATGCTCGCAGAAGGCCCTGGCATCTTACAGGTGAAATGTCCCCAGGTGATTCTGATCCACATCGAGGGCCTCAAACCACTGATACAGACTGGGAACTCCTTTTAAGGATGGGGCCAAATCTGTCCCCTTCCTGGATCCGGCTAGTACACATTCAGGAAACGTTTGCCAAACGAATGAATGATCCTTTTCTCCATGCTTCTCTGCCCATGGTTTTCTTATTTCCTTGGGCAATTCATCCCCTCTGTCAGGCGCTAACCTGGCTGTGTTTCCCAATCACTAGGGAAGCCTGTTCAAAAATCCACATTCCCAGACTCTGCTCCAGGCCACTGAATCACAACCTCTGAAGGAGACGTGAGGAATCTGTATTTTTTGAAAGTGCTCCAGATGATTCTGACGTGTAGCTTCCTTTGGAAAACACTGCCATGCTGTATGTCGACCATCCCTCACAAGGATACCTCCTTTCTGTAGAAAGCCTTTCTGAACCGATCCTACTGTGTTCTGATTCATTTTGTAACTAAACCCTAATAGTGAATGTGAAATAGGTTTTCCATATCCATTATGTAAACTACCCACCCACCCCATCATCTAGCCTGATATGAGCCTTTTGGAAATGCCACTGACAAGCAATCAGACCTAACAACTCACAGATGGTAACGCTCAATCTGGGCCCCCAGTTGTCTCAGCCCCTTCCCATCTATCCAACTCGGGACATTTGTGCCTTTATGCCTGAGATTAAACTAGGCTCACCAGCCTTTTTTCTAAATCTCTGGTTTATTTTTAAACTACTTTTCTTCTCTTTTGTGCTAAAATTAAACACCTCTGATAAATCTTGACTACCATTCAAAACAGTGGCAATAGACTGAATGCAATTTTCTTTTAACTCTCTACCAGAAATCCTTTGGTCCTGTGGATTACTTTCACAGGTTGATTTGTTTATCTCCTAACTCTTTTGCCCCTAAGGAAAGTGGTTGCTTTCTCAGAGATCGTCCTCAGCTAGGCCCCTGGGAGGCTGTCACATCACCAGGCCTAATAAACGCCCCATCTTTACACTTTTACACTTTTCCTAATTATCATAACGCATATTTAGAAAAACAAGAACAGGCTCAGGCCTGTGATTAGATGGTTACCCAAGGAGTGGGACTTAGAACCTGTTGACTAAGTAGACAGGAGTCCCAGGCTAGCGTCCCTCCTCAAGAAACTTACTCCATGCATTCAGTGCTGCCAAGATTCTACCATTGTGGATTTATTCCTCTGGTTTAAGGGTATCAGTGGTCTTTTCTATTGGGGGCAGGGGGTCAGGTTATATGATCAGTCATTTGTAACTTAGAGAATGACTTTATCAAAAATGATGCGATAGGAACGCCTGGGTGGCTCAGTGGGTTAAGCGTCCAACTTCAGCTCAGGTCACGATCTCGCAGTCGGTGACTTCAAGTCCTGCATCAGGCTCTGTGCCGACAGCTCAGAGCCTGGAGCCTGCTTCGGATTCTGTGTCTCCCTCTCTCTCTGCCCTCCCCGGCTTGCCCTCTGTCTCTCTCAAAAATAAATAAACATGAAAAATTTTTTGTAAAACAATTGTGCTCTATAATCAACAGAATTGATTGAGAGCAAGTGACTATGAGATCCCTAGGATTTAGGAGTAGGAAAAACAAGGTGCAGGGTTGGAGAAAAGCTGAGTGTTCCAGAGACAATTTCACTGTTTTCTTCATTTTGAGTAGGCTGGATCCCAACAAAACCCTTAGGTTAACAGTAAAAAACTAGTTCTGCGTTGAGATGCCACCTTACCAGCCAATCCTCTAATCAGTAGCTGTGATGTCATATTTCCCTATGTTTGGGAACACAGGAGTCCCACCCACTCTTGAGACTTCTTGTCCATAAGGAGGGACATTAAGAAGGAACATGATGATGCAGTTGCTTTTCTCCTACTAAGCACCTCATTACTCAGTTCCCCTCTTCCACACCAGCAAGGCATACAGCCGCAAAAGGTACATGAAACAAAAAGGAAAGCCACAAAGGGATATGCTCTCTCTCCCCGTCCCACCCCAGGGCTCAATATTTAAAACTGAACGATTAATTTGTCTCTCCTTCTTGAGAAAATATATAGATTTCTTGCCATAGGTCGTTAGAGACATCATCTTACAACTGCCTCGAAATATCGCACCGGGCTTCAAAAGAGCCTTTGACCACCAGGGAACTCTCCCCCTGCTGATTAGCTTTGCAGTTTCGTACAAAACCAAGCTAATTCATTCTACTGACTGCATGGCCCTGCAGCATCTGCAACACTGCACAGAGCCTTGTAGGCAAGAAGGGACTGTTTCTTGGCACCAAGCATGTTATCCCAAATTTAATATAAACCTACACAAATTTAGACCAATTCAGGATAAGGCTTCGGGGAATTTGTGAAAAGTCTAAAGAACAGAATCTGTCAAAGCTGGAAGGAGCTTTGGATATCATCTATCCCAGTGATTTTCAAACTTCAACCTCTCTCTCTCTCTCCCGTATACGTGTATATATATATATACACTCATATACTCACACATATATTCATATACTCTCATATTGTATACTTATATACTCGTATACTCTCACATATATACATGTATACTCATATACATACATATATACTCACATACATATATATACATACATATATATGTGTATACACACACGCACGCACACACACACACATACATATATGAGTAATCTGAAAGACCTACACCTCACCCACTCAGTCTCCTCCTCCCCCTCCCTGAGCAGCCCCTGAGGCATCATCACAGAACCACAGGGCTTCCCAAAATATTGCTGGAAAACCACAAATCCAGCCCAACCCCCTGTTGACAAAACTGAGCCGAAGAGCAGGAGGTGTGATTTGTCTGAGATCATGTAACAATTCAGTGGCTAAACTGGTTGTGGAACACAGGCCGCCTGGTAGCCAAGCCAACACACTTTCGAAATGCCATAAAAAGTTTTTAATAGCATTTATTGGATTTTTTTTTCAAGTGACAAAAAACACATTCATCTTCTGCAACATCACTGTGAGGACTAAATAGTATTCTCTTATAGATGTATCATAATTTACTAATTGTGCTTATGCTTTTGAAAACAGTTTGGAACAGAAACATAACATCTGCCTCAAATATGCAGCCTGTTAGGGGCGCCTGGGTGGCTCAGTCGGTTAGGCGTCCGACTTCGGCTCAGGTCACGATCTCATGGTTTCATGGGTTCGAGCCCCGCATAGGGCTCTGTGCTGACAGCTCAGGGCCTGGAGCCTGCTTCGGATTCTGTGTTTCCCTCTCTCTCTGCTCCTCCCCTGCTCATGCTCTGTCTCTCTCTGTCTCTCAAAAATAAATAATAAATAAAAGTTTAAAAAAATAAGTATGCAGCCTGTTAGAATGAGTGCTTTTATGTTGGCTAACTTGAAGAAACTATAAAATTCACCCATTAATAAGTACAAGTGTCTCCCAATGAGGGGAGACATATTGCCATAATTGGAAGAGAAGCAAAGTTTTCAACACTTGTGAGTTGTGAGACCTAATCAGCTTTGAAGCACCTTCTCCAAGCTTTCCTTCCCGATGCATGCACTCACCATGCCCTCCTGGGGAGGGCCCAGATGTTTCAATACTGCCTCCATAATCTCTCCATTGGTCACAGTCTTACCGAATAATCCGCCATTACAAATACCATCCCTCACCACCAAAGCATAATCCAACCATGCTGGCTGAGTTTTCTCTTGATTCTTTGGCCTCAAAACCTTACTTAGGTAAACTAATGGGAACTGAAGGTGAATGACACACTGAGGCCTGATCCTGACCTCACTTCACATTCATCCCCAGAATATCTGCCCAGACTATTATACAAAAATCTCACAGCAGCCCCTTTCTCAAATCAGAACCACTGACTCCTTGCCCCCTTTATTCCCCCACTTAATCCTATCAAATGCCCCTACTTGAAAGCTACATCATGCCCAAGCTCTGAGTCTAAGGACTGTTTTGGAGTATCAAGTATACACTTGGTTCAATCATAGTGCTATTACCCATACCTGTTACCTAGACCTAGAAGCTCACCTTTGTTCGCTTAGAACTTTCAGCCTAAGTTCTAGATACCTACTTTACTGCTGCCCAGATCTTTTTACTAACTCCCTTCCATGATTTCCAGTCTTCAAACTCACACTTATGGTCTACTTAAATTCCCTGGATTCTGAATCCTGCTTTCCTTCTTTAGTTGAAGGAAACCGCTTTCACTTACTTGCTCCTCTTTGCCTTTTATGATTTCCCAGGCCTGCCTGGTTTGGGATACCTAACAGCATGTCTTCTGTGAAGCTGAACATCAACATCTTTGCCTGACCCCACTCCCAGATTCTTCTGTACTCTTATCACCCAAGTCCCAATGTGACACCTATGTTTCCATTCTCCATCAGGCATCACGCTGTAGTAGCAGCTAGAAGGCCACATCTGGCCTGGATGTTTAAAGGCTCTCTTTTAGAATCACTCTTGACCTCCATATACCTAATGTCCTCAGGCAGCCATATGTTCACCTATGTCAACACACTCTGATCCATATCTGCTCCACCTGGAGAAGACCTTGTACCATTGTTCCACACACATTTGTAGTTTCTCTTTGGGAATTACTTTCAGAGCTGTATCAAATTTGTCTGGAAAACCTCATCATAAAGTCTCTCTTCTTGGAGTATGAACGTTATTTGAGGAAGAAGCTAAAAGGAATTTGGGGAGGAGCCTGATGAGTAAGCTGGAAAATTCATTTCCTGGTCAGTACCTGATGACCAGAAGCAGATATTATGAGCTAGACCATTAAGATAAAGAAGCCAGTCACATCATTTAGTTGTCCTTCCAAAATAAATATATATTTTTTCTTGATATAAAGTAACATATACCGATTTTAGCGGCATGTAAAGTAATATTCATTCAGTATATAAATGCATAAAGTAAGAAGTTAAAGTTTTTCTTGATAATCCCAATACCTCAGAAACAACCATTTTTAACTGCTTATAGCAACACTGTCCAGAAGAAATATAATGAGAGGACATATATAATTTTAAATTTTCTAGTAGCCACACTGAAATGTAAAACAAAACAAAATAGAACAAAAACAACCAAAAAAAGGAAAGTACATTAAATAATATTTTTAATAATATTTTTAATTTAATCCAATATATCCAAAATATGATCGCTCCAACACATAAAAATTAAAATATTAAAATTGTTAATGATATATGTTACCTACTTTTTGTGCCGAATCTTCAAATTCCGGTAGGTACTTTACATTTACAGTACATCTCTATTCTGAGTAGCCCACAAGTTGCTCAATAGCCGCACGTGGCTTATGGCCGCCATATTGGACACAGCAAGTTAACAGTACAGTCGACACTTGAACAACACAGGCTTGAACTATGTAGGTCCACTTGTATGTGGATTTTCTTCCATCAACAGGGTATAGTACTATAAATGCATTTTCTCTTTGTTATGATTTTATTAATAACATTTTCCTTTCTCTAGCTTACTTTATTATAAGAATAAAGTATATAATAATTGAAATGTACAAAATATGTGTTAACTGTTTGTGTTATTGGTAAGGCTTCCAGTCAATAGTAGGCTATGAGCAGTTAAGTTTGCAGGGAGTCAAAAGTTACATGCACATTTTTGACTGCACAGTCACTGTCTCTAATTCCCATATTGTTCAAGGGTCAACTGTATATCTTTCTACATTTTTCTGTGTGAATATGATTTATTTGTATATTTGTAGCTTCACATAAATGGAAATTTGCTTTTTTCTCTTAACAGTATAACATAGATACACACCCACCTTAGCATCTATAAATTGCCCTAATCCTTTTAAACCACTGCACTGTCAATTATCGGTGACACTGAATATCTTTTGTCGGTTACTAGCTTGAACTTATTTCTTCTGCTCATTTTTCCCTTTTTCTATTTGAATTGGTTTTATCTCTTGTAACTGGAAGTGCTCTACCTAACAATTTGCAATAGTTCTTTAATATATTAAAAATATTATTTTTTGTCATAAATATTGGAAATAGCTTTTCCAATTTATTTCTCTTTCAACATTATGTTGGCCTTTGATACAAAAAAAAAATGTGTACGTAGAGATGTGTGTGTGTGTGTGTGTGTGTGTTAATGCTTCAAATAATTTCTTTCATTTTTTTCCTGGCCTTGATGTCAAGCATAGAAAATCCTCACCAACCTTCAAGATTATGTAAACATTCACCTATATTTTCTTCTAATACCATTATCTAAGTACTTAATCCTTCTGGAATATTCTTTTGTATGAGCTGTCAGTAGATAAATAATTTTTTTCACACATTGCCCCCAAACCCTTTACAGAATAATATAGTCTTTTGAAATGCCTTAATATGTATTAGATCGGTATGTTATTAGATAAATAGATGGATATGCATTTGCTTCTGAACCTCCTATTCAATTGCATTGATCTACTTGGCTGTTCTCATGCTAATCACACACTTTAATTACTTTATTTTTATACAATGCTTTATCATCTGGTAGGACAATTCCCCTCCCCCACAACTAGTTTTTTTCCCCAATTGACTAAGCTACGCTATCTCTTTTATTTTTCAAGGTAAACTAGAATATAAACCTCTCACATTTCCTCAAAGTCTTTGAAATATGTTATTTGAAATTCATTTCTAATTACATGAGGATAATTGACATTTAAAAAATATTGAGTCCTTCCATCCATCTCCTCCCAAGGAATGCAAGGATGTCCCTCCATTTATTCTTTGTGACCTAGTATATGTTAAATTGTTGTAGAGTATCCATGGCTATTCTAAAATACTGTGCATAGTACAAGAGTACCTATATAAAACTGAGCTTGCTAATAATGCTATTCAAACCTTTCTATTATTATTTTTTGTCTACTTGAACTTCACAGTTTCAAGTGAGATAAGCTAAAATTCCCTAGTCTAATCGTGTATTATTATGTATTCCTGACTTTGCTAAATTGACCACGTGTATGTTCTGCTTTTATAACTAATTATTTGGAAATACCATATTATAGGTCCACTCTACCTATACATTGTCTTATTTTTTAATGTAACATGTTTTCTAAATGCAAAGAAATAAAAAGAAAACAAAACAAAAATTAAAAGACTCTCAAAATTTCCTCCTCCTTAATAACCCATCAGAATATTTTTTAAAACATCATTTTCAACTAAAATCTTGATTGGGATTTCATGACTTTTTCTTATTGTGATGCACAAACACTGATCTGTAGTATTTTCTATTATTAGTCACTTTTAAATATGTTTAATTTTCCATTGCAATTTTTTTAATACATGGGTTATTTATGAAGACATTTTCTTTTTTATTATTTATTTATTGTTATTTATTTAAATTCAAGCTAGTTAACATATAGTGTAGTATTAGTTTCAAGAATAGAATTTAGTGATTCATCACTTACATATAACACCCAGTGCCCTCCTTGATGCCCATCACCCATTTAGCCCATCCCCCACCCACCTCCCTTCCAGCAACCCTCAGTTCTCTGTAGTTAAGAGTCTCTTATGGTTTGCCTCCCTCTGTTTTTCTCTTATTTTTCCTTCCCTTCCCCTATGACATCTGTTTTGTTTCTTAAATTCCACATGAGTGAAATCACATGATATTTGTCTTTCTCTGACTTATTCTGCTTAGCATAATACACTCTAGTTCCATCCACATTGCTGCAAATGGCAAGATTTCATTCTTTTTGATCACTAAGTAATACTCCATTGTGTGTGTGTGTGTGTGTGTGTGTGTGTGTGTGTGTGTATACAGCACATCTTTTTTATTCACTCATTGGTTGATAGACATTTGGGCTCTTTCCATCATTTGGCTATTGTTGATAGTGCTGCTATGAACATTGAGGTGCATGTGCCCCTTTGAATCAGCATTTTTGTATCCTTTGGATAAATACCTAGTACTGTAGTTGTTGGGTTGTAGGGTAATTCTATTTTGAATTTTTTGAGGAAACTTCATACTGTTTTCCAGAGTGGTTGCACCATTTTGCATTCCCACCAACAGTGCAAAAGTGTTTCCCTTTCTCCACATCCTCACCAACGTCTGTTGTTTCCTGAGTTGTTAATTTTAGCTATTCTAACAGGTGTAAGGTGGTATCTCATTGTGGTTTTGATTTGTATTTCCCTGATGATGAGTGTCTGTTAGCCATCTGGATGTCTTATTTGGAAGAGTGTCTATTGATGTATTCCTGATTAATTTTTTCTAAATTAAAAATAAGCACTTTGCAAAAGGAAACACATTAAAGTCTTTAGGATGGTGGTCTGTGAAATAAGAGTTAGAAGAGAGAAAACACAAAGAAAAAATATACATTTTTCTGCAATCCAACTAATTTAAGTAAATAACTTACAAGAAACACATAAGTGATTTTTGTAATTATATAATTCAGAAGAAAATCTATGTATACGAATGGGTTTATTACAGTGTTATCTAAAGTGAAGGCATGGCGTTACCCTTCTCAATCTCCAACAACAGAGGAATAACAGAAGATTAACACAGTGTAATATTATGCAGGCATTAAAATAATAGGGAAGATTATGTAGATGCATCTGATAAGAATTTTAAAAAAGAACATTGTTTTCATTAAAAATAAATTTATTTCATAAAATATACTTAATGTAACTTGTGATGTTAAAGATCCCAATTATATGTAAACCAGATGATATATGAATAAAAATAAAATAAAAAGAATATTTTTATAAACAAAAGTAATATACACTAAGTTTTGAAAATCAAAGAGTATGAGGGGCACCTGGGTGGCTCAGTTGGCTAAGCATCCGACTCTCAATTTTGGCTTAAGTCATGAGCTCACAGTCATGAGATCAAGCCCCATGCTGGACCCATGAGATCCATGCTCAGCATGGAGTCTGCTTAAGATTCTCTCTCTCCCTCTCCCTCTCCCTTTCCTTCTGCTCCTCTCCCCTGCTCACACTTGTTCTCTGAAAAGTGAAAAAGAAAGAAAACAAAGAGTATGAAAAGATACAAAATGAGAATTGAAAGCCTCCCTCATTCAGCCCTGCACCTGTCAACTACAAGTTCTTGTTATTCTATAAATACAAAGTCCTGAATGTTCACATATATATTTATTTATACATATTATCTGAGGTAATACCAAACCTTGCTTGCCTTTTTCAGTTAGTAACATATCTCAGAGCTCTTCCCCACATGCACTTTCAGAGATACCTGATTCTTTCAACAATACATAGCATTTCACCATATGAATTAACCACAGTATATTTAACCAGTACTCAAATAGTGGACACTTTGGCTGTTTTCATTTTTTGTTATGTGTTGACACACAACACAAGCACACACATGCACACACAAATGCTACAATGAACATCTAGGTTAACATTTGCAAGAATATTTACTAAAATTTTGCTAAAAATAAAATTGTTGAATCAAAATGTATAATTACTTTAATTTGTTATAAATACTGTAAACTATTTTCCAAAAGTTTGCATAAATTTACAATCTAATCAACAATGTGCAAATTGCTCATTTCCCAACATTTTTACCAACACTGGGTTTCATCTCACTTTTTAGTTTTCGCTGATCTGATAAATGAAAAGTGAAATCTCATTGTTTTGACCTTTATTTCTTTGATTATGTGTGAAGTTGAGAATTATAACATGTATTTATTGGTCATTTCTATTTCTTTCTTTGGTAAACTGCCTATTTATATCGTCTATGCATTTTTGTATGGGTCGCCCATCATTCTCTCACTGATTCATAAAGACATTTTCTAAATGTGTCTGTCCTACATGTTCTAAATATGGTTCCCAGTTTTCAATTGTTCTACTTTTATTTTAGTCATATAGAAGGTTTGATTTTTAGGCAACCAACAATGTAAATCTTTTGTTTCATGGTTTCTGAGTTTCCCTTTACATTTCAAAAAACTCACGTTTAACCTACATCCTTTTATCAATAATAGCATCATTTTTATTAATTTTTTAATGTTTGCTTGTTTATTTGTTTATTTATTTAGAGACAGACAGAGCGTGAGCCAGGGAGGGGAAGAAAGAGGGAGACACAGTATCTGAAGCAGGCGCCAGGCTCTGGCTATCGGCACAAAGTCCAACGTGGAGCTCAAACTCACAGGCTGTGAGATCATGACCTGAGCTGAAGTCGGATGCTTAACCAACTGAGCCACCCAGGCGTCCTAATAATAGCATCATTTAAACCTTATCAACTACCTCCCCTCAAACTGATGAGTTTAAGCCATAATTTCCAAAACTATTTTTTCTGTTTTATCCCCATCCCAATTTTATGGGGAGAGTTGTTAAGTAGGTGCTTTAATTCAGTACTTTGGGCTTCAGCAACGTCATTTCTTCTATATGCTGCCTCTATTGAGTCATTTTCTTTATTTTATATTATTAATAGGGTTTGTAAATTCTAATTCATCCAGCAAGTATTTTCTGATTGCTTACTTTACATCAAGTGCTATGCAGTAGAAAATCAGGATGGGGATTTAAAAAAACAGTTGAATAAAACCAATCTTCTAACTATTCTCATGGAAGTGTATTTTAGTAGACTGTGGAGAAGGAGGTGGAGGAAAAGTAAACTGAAAAATAAACTGCTTACAAAAATTTAATAAGTGCTAGGAAGAATACAAAGTACTGAGATAAAGTTTAGCAGAAGATAGGTGGAGGGCCAGAGAAGGTCATTTTTTGTCCCCCACAGTTCCTCTTTGTCATGGCAGCTTGGTCTTATTTTATTGATGCTACAACCTCTCAAACGTTATTAAGAAACTGGATTGGGGGCGCCTGGGTGGCTCAGTCGGTTAAGCGTCCGAGTTCAGCTCAGTTCATGATCTCGCGGTCTGTGTTCGAGCCCCGCGTTGGGCTCTGTGCTGACCGCTCAGAGCCTGGAGCCTGTTTCAGATTCTGTGTCTCCCTCTCTCTCTGACCCTCCCCCATTCATGCTCTGTCTCTCTCTGTCTCAAAAACAAACGCCAAAAAAAAATTTTTTTAAAAGAAAGAAACTGGATTGTAATTTTCTCAAAGCTATTTCCTGTTTCCTATATTAACTCCGTTTTAGTGGGGCCAAATGTGCTGATTGTTCAGCTTAATTACTCTCTATCAAACTGGGGATACTGTCCATATGTCTAGTGGCTTTTCCTTTTCTGTTCATATTTATAAAGCAAGTCACAAATTGATCAGTATCAATAGCTGGTGTGGGTTTTGTAACAATTGGATGGATCACCAATTACTCTTGCTAACTGCCCCCCACCCCCATCTTGGATCAGGGGCCTCCAGAGGACCGTGGCCAGCAGTGAGTGCTCTAAACAGCTGCTCAAAGGACAGAGTTTGGGTGGCATTTTTGAAAACGATGTCTTCGCCCCCTGCCCCAACACTTCCTAAAAACTGCTCTGCCAACTAAGTCCTCTTTTGGCTTCTGCTGTTAGGACTTTATAGCTGGCTATATTCTGCCAGTGTGGCAGTTGCCAATGGAGAGGGGGAAGAAGTTACTGGGGAGATCTAGCCTGTTAGGGGAAGAAATACCCTCCACACACTAATCTGGGGCTACCAAAATCTGGAGAGAAAATATGCCAGTGAAATCTGGCCACATCAGCAGTGTCCACTCATATTACCCCCTGAGCACTTTCCATGCCAAGGGGAGCCTGGAGACTAATATGTTCAGACACTGGAGTCAGGGAGCCTACGTTCAAAATCAGTTACTAGTTGTATGACCTTGAGTGACTTATTTGACCTCTTTGAGATCTTATTTTCCATTTTAAAGACACAGCCATAATACTATTTGACTCATAAGGGTGGTGTGGATATCTAGCTTAAATGAGAAAATACCTACACAGTACATTACAATTCGCCAAGTCCTTTGACTCCCTTCCTTTGCTCCATGATCAGTATGTAATGATCCAAACCAAACGTTTGACTCTGTAGAATGACTATGGATAAGAAAAGCACACCAATCCCGCCCTCACACGTTGTTCGGTCTTGTTGGCTTTTGAGGACTTAAAGATGTTGGTTTTGCCACGACAGTCTTCCTACCTCAGACTGAAAATGACAGATTTTATCCTGAGTTACTATTGTTCTCAAAAGCATGTTATTTGGTCTTTTTTTTCCTTTGAAAAGTCATAATAAATGTCAAATGTTCAGCATTTCTATTTATCAAATCAGAATGCATGGCATAATCTCCACAGACTCTTCTTCCGTGTTCCTGTTTTTTCTCTCAGATGAATCTAATTGCAGCTATATTTAAAGTCATCTTGCTAGCCAGTACTCTCAAAGTTCATCATCTGGTTGAATGAATGAAAATATCTGATTTCTTCAACATTAATCTGAGTCCTTATTTAAATTGTCAAATAGTCTTTTTAAATTTTCCTTATTTTAAAAATTTCTTATAGGAAATGTTATAAATGTAAACAAAAACTTAAAAAGAAAGAAAAATATCAAGGATATTAATGGAGAGAGGAGTGTTCTTCCCTGTTCCCAATGCTCCCTTCCATACAGATGGGTCTGCATTATTAAACTTGTCAAAATATAGGGGCGCCTGGGTGGCGCAGTCGGTTAAGCGTCCGACTTCAGCCAGGTCACAATCTCGCGGTCTGTGAGTTCGAGCCCCGCGTCGGGCTCTGGGCTGATGGCTCAGAGCCTGGAGCCTGTTTCCCATTCTGTGTCTCCCTCTCTCTCTGCCCCTCCTCCGTTCATGCTCTGTCTCTCTCTGTCCCAAAAATAAATAAACGTTGAAAAAAAAAAATTAAAAAAAAAAATATAGCTGATTTTCAAATAAAATATGACCTACCATGTTTTTATGTAAGAATAACCCTCCAAATTAATGGTAGCCAAAGACAGGAGGGAAAGTTGGTAAAAGGTTAGACATTTACTTAAAGAAAAAACACTTGGTGATTTTACAGGTATGTTATTCCACACACTCAAAGCACAGATAATTCTTTTGCTATTTAAAGTATTACAAATCATTTAAAACGATATAAAATATTCTAGCTCACTTTATAAAGTTAGAGTAACCCTAATGCTATGCAGTGTTTTCACATTTCCCCAACACATAGGAGAGGTCTGTGGCTTGAAAAGTGGAAAAAAGAGCACCCCATGCCTAGCATCGTGCCCGAAATAAAATAGACACTCAACAAATGATTGTCAAATGAAAGCACAAGAAAACTGACAAGCCAAACCCATTTACCTTTATAAAAGCACAACTACTAAATAAGGTACTAATTGAATTTAAAAGTTGTTACAGGGGCGCCTGGGTGGCTCAGTCTGTTGAGCGTCCAACTTCGGCTCGGGTCATGATCTCACAGTTCGTGAGTTCGAGCCCCGCATTGGGCTCTGTGCTGATGGCTCAGAGCCTGGAGCCTGCTTCAGATTCTGTGTCTCCCTCTCTCTCTGCCCCTCCCCCACTCTCACTCTGTCTCTTTCTCAAATAAATAAATAAATGAACATTAAAAAATAAATAAAATAATAAAAGTTGTTACAAAAGAGTAGTGATTATCACCAAGTTTACCTTTTCCTAGGAATTCATTCATGGTTTAAAATCTATATACTTCATGGGCACCTGGGTGGCTCAGTCAGGTATCTGACTCTTGATTTTGGCTCAGGTCATGATTTCATGGTTGGTGAGATCGAGCCCCGTGTAAGGCTGTGCACTGACAGCATGGAGCCTGCTTAGGATTCTCTCTTTTCCTCTCTTTCTGCCCCTCCCCCACTCACACTCTCTGTCATTCTCAAAATAAATAAATACACTTAAAAAAAAGTCTATATACTTCATGGGGCACCTGGGTGGCTCAATCGGTTAAGTGTCCAACTCTTGGTTTCAGCTTAGGTCATGGTCTCACCATGTCAGGCTTCACGCTGGCAGTGCAGAGCTTGTTTGGGATTCTCTCTCTCTCCTCTCTCTGCCCCTACCCTGCACGCCCTCTCTCTCTCAAAATAAATAAATAAACTTTAAAAAATAAAAAATAAAATAAAATCTATATGCTCCATATCAATAATGTGCCATTTTACTGATGTGTGATGAATGTATTTACCCTATCAATAGGTGAAAGAGGAAAAAAACACATTTGATTGGAATTGACCATCCATCCCTAAACAAAAGTAAATAAGGACTTTGCATATCTTAACATGAAAAAAAATAATGTAGCTGATCATAAACCTCTAAAGCATGACCATCATAGTAAGGATGAAGGCAATGCAGACAGTATCACCACTATCATTTAACATTCTTTCCAGAAATTCTATATATTGTAATGAGATAAAGAGAAATATTGCAAAAGAAACAAAAGTTTTGTTTATCATAGATACTGCTGATTACCTGGAAAATCAACTGAAAATTTATTGGAATCAATAATAAAGATGACTAATTATAATATATTACTTAAAAATATGTATCTTCCATATATACAAACACAAAATGACCTGTTAGAAACTATTTAAAATATAAGACTAACAATGGCAATAAGTTTTGTAAATGATGAAGGATAACTATTTTAAAAGCCTTTTTAGGGGCACCTGGGTGGCTCAGTCGGTTAGGCGTCTGACTTCAGCTCAGGTCAAGATCTCATGGCTTGTGAGTTCGAGCCCTGTGTCGGGTTCTGTGCTGACAGCTCAGAGCCTGGAGCCTGCTTTGGATTCTGTGTCTCCCCTTCTCTCTGCCCCCACCCCCATCCCCGCTCATGCTCACTCTCTCTCAAAAATAAATAAACATTTAAAAAAATTTAAAGACTTTTTAAAATTACTGAGGGGCCAAAAAGAAGATTTTATTAAGTGGAGATGTATACCATGTTCCTGAATGGAAAGACTCAATAGTATATGAATGTCAATTGATTCCCAAATTAAATCTATAAACAGAAGGAAATCCCAATCAAAATTTTCAAGAAAATTCTTTTCGGAACTTGTGACAGAATGATTATAATGCTTATCTGAACAAAAAAAATAGGTAAAAATAGCCAATTTCTTTTTAAAAGAGGACCAATGATTAGATATCAAAACCATTCATTCATTCACTTGGTCACTTAATTACCAATGCAATACCACTTAGAAGAAAACAAACAGAAACCCAGGACTTAGTTTAAAAAGAAAATAAGATGCAGCATATTTTCTGAATTGAAGAGGCATTAGCTGCACCCCTTATATAGTTTTGCCTCTCTTCCTCCACATCCATCCCAGACCTGGATGTAAGTCATTAACATTAGCCTCAATTTATAGATGAGAAAACCAAGGGAGAGCGAGGGTGAAATAACTTGCCAACAGGCTATACAACCAGTAAAGGGTAGTCTAGTGTCAATAATTTTTACCACTACACTATACTGCCCCTCAGGAAAAGCTTTCTAGAAAAACGTATGATCAGTCAGACTCTGGCACACAAGCTTGAGAATACTCATGAATCAGGATTTTATTATATTAAATTCAATAATTCAGCAAAATGTACAAAGTGTTTATTAGGTACCAGACACTGCCTGACTTTGGCTTAAAAAGATGGCGAAAAATGGGGCGCCTGGGTGGCGCAGTCGGTTAAGCGTCCGACTTCAGCCAGGTCACGATCTCGCAGTCCGTGAGTTCGAGCCCCGCGTCAGACTCTGGGCTGATGGCTCAGAGCCTGGAGCCTGTTTCCGATTCTGTGTCTCCCTCTCTCTCTGCCCCTCGCCCGTTCATGCTCTGTCTCTCTCAGTCCCAAAAATAAATAAACGTTGAAAAAAAAATTTAAAAAAAAAAAAAAAAGATGGCGAAAAAACAAATATGGTTCCTTCTCTCATAGAAGTTAGAGTCTGCTGAAGGGACCCGCCTAGGGAGAGATTGAACATATAATGACATGTATAATTATTTATTGTGATGAATATTTTGAAGGCAAAGAATAGGATGCCATGAGAAAGAAAAATGGGGGAAGATACATGATTTAAATTGGAACATCAAGGAAGGCTCCTCTGAGGGAAGAATATGTAATCTAAGCCATGAGAATAAGAGAGGCTGAAGTAGGTACCGAGAGAAGGTCATACTCTATGTAATCAAATATATTCTATGTAATCAAATATATTCACCTATACCTTTTCAAGTGTGCCTTTTCTATTTATTATCCCTTGACAGCTTTTCCTCACCTCAAGATGCCGTAAAGATTTGCCTGTATTTTTCTAGGAACAACAATATACAACATTTATATACTTACTCTGTTCCAGATACTCTTCCAATTGTTTTATGTGCATTAACTCACTTAATCCTCACAATAACCTTACCAAGTAAGTACTTTTATTATCTCCTTTTTATAGATGAGGAACCTAAGGCGTGAAGAGATGAGGTGACTTGGCCAAGGTCACAGAGCTAGTATCTGATGGAGTTAGAGTCTGAATCCAGGCATTCTTAACATCAATCTATACTGCCTTGCAAACGTTAGCATTTAATTTTTACATTTAAATCTTTAATCCACCTGCAACTCCTTGATGCATACTATGAAAGTTCTTTTTTTCTAAATGGCTAGTCCATTGTCCCATTAGCATTTGCTGAGTAAGTGTAATTAACGCATGCCTTAAGAAATACTAAATTCCTACATGATCTTGAGCTGCTGCCTTGGCTTTTTATTATTCTGTCTGATTAATCTGACTATCTCTGCACTGATTCCAGTCTGTCTTAAAATGACTGTACCTTCTTTAAACAAAACAAGACTTCCACTCAGATTTTTTTTCAACTTTATCTACAATGTCTTATTTTTTATTACTATAAAGTAGTCATTCACTTTTATCTTACCACAACACAACGCTTCTATTTGTGAAGGCACAATCACTAGAACTCTGCTGTTTACTACAAATTAGACCATGTTGTAGCATCAAACATATTTTGAACACCTACTCTGTTCTAGGTATTATAGTAGGTGATAGGAACACAAATGAATAAGATAGGGCCCTGCCCTCAAAGAGTTCATGTCTAGAGAAGGGGACAGAGAAGCAACTCAAACATGATGGTAATGAAGGCTGATAGGGCTAAGTAGAGTGAGCATCTAAATCACATGGGGAGGGGGGACCCAATGACATCTTCCACAGAGACAGTGTAGCTTGAGTTGAGTTTTAAATGGCACATGAAAGTGTGCAGGATGAAAAGGGTGAGGAAAAGTCATTTCAGACAGCAGAAACAGTTGGTGTGGAAGTCAGAAATGCTCAAGGAATTGCCAGAGGTTTGACCTGCTTGAAGCATGAGTTTGTACTGGTACATTGCAATGTATGACGAAGTAGACAGAAGCCAGTTCATGCTGGGCTTTATGTGTAATAGTACAATGCTTGGATTTTGTTCTGAAAGTAATGAGAAGCTAAAGGGTTTTATGTAGACAAATGGCATGAACTGTTTCCACTAGTCATACCCATCTGATTAACTGATGGGAAAGTGTCCAAAATAATAGTTTTATACGAAAGTGCAGAAAATTACAAATGGATAAAGAATATACGCAAGTCCGTGACCACAGGAGCTCCGCAGCAGTGGTCAGGAGCAGAGCTATACTTCTCCCGGATCCTAGTACATAAGCCATCAGTCATCCTATCAATGCCCGGGACTTGAAGTGGACCTTTGTTTATATACAGCTTCTGTAGGCAGAGAAATAAAGGTCTACTTCAGCATTTGGGCATTGATGAGCATTCACCGAGATGGTCTATGGCCTGCGTACAAAGATCGGAGGAAGCGGTGGAGCTCAGCTGCTGGGCACCCGCTGAATGACCCTCACGGCTTCCTCTGCAAAGCTCCGCTAAGTCGCACAGAGACACAAATGATATCACTGGAATTAAATAGTAGGCTCCTTCGGGGCCCAGACCCCAGGGATCCTACCGAAGGAAGAGAGAGGATACCCTTCATAGACCCTTAGACGTTAGGTTCGGTACCAAGCAATGTTTTAAACATTTCATTGAATCCTTTCGGTCAGAGCCTTAATAGGTTGTATAACAATTGGGACTCTCTTGACTCAAACTGGTCTTTTGAAAAGGAGAATTTTTAAAAACAATTTTTTAATGTTTATTTATTTTGAGAGAGAAAGAGCAAGCTCAAGCAGGGGAGGGTCAGAGAGAGAGGGAGAGAGACAGAATCCCAAGCAGGCTCCGAGCATCAGCTCAGAGCCCTATGCGGGGCTCAAACTCATGAAACATGAGATCATAACCTGAGCCAAAATCAAGAGTCAGATGTTTAACCAACTGAGACAGCCAGGCACCCCTGAAAAGGAGAATTTTTTAAGACAGGAAAGGAAACATTGATTCACATAAATGAAAACCTCAAGGGTGAAGCTTGCTCAATCTGGGCAGAGCTTGATACAGGGACTCAAATGATATCACTAGGACCTGATTCTCTCAGACTCATGGTTTGGATCTGGTTTATTCTGAGACAGTCTCTCTCTTTGCAATGATAAAATGGCCACAGCAGCACCAGACTTATATAACCTCAGCTTCACATTCAGGGGAAATCAGTTTCTCTTCCCCAAACATCTTAAGTACAACTCTCATTGACCTGATTATATAGTCATCCGAGAACCCATCCATGTGTGAACGAATGGATAAAAAAGCAAGACCCACCTATATGCTGCCTACAAGAGACTCATTTTAGACCTAAAGACACGTGTAGACTCAAAGTGAGGGGATGGAGAAACATCTATCATGCAAATGGATGTCAAAAGAAAGCCAGAGTAGCAATATTTATATCAGACAAAATAGACTTTAAAACAAAGACTGTAAGAAGAGACAAAGGAAGATACCATATCATAATAAAGAGAATGATACAATAAGAAGGTATAACAACTATAAATATTTATGCACCCAACTTAGAAGCACTCAAATACATAAAACAGTTAATAACAAACATAAAGGAACTAATTGATAATAATACAATAATAGATGACTTTAACACCCCACTTACATCAATGGACAAGTCAGCTAAACAGGACATCAACAAAGCTTTGAATGACACACTGGAACAGATGGATTTAACAGATCTATTAAGAATATTCCCTACTAAAATAGCAGAATATACATTCTTTTCATGTGTACACGGAACACTCTCTGGAATGGATCACATATTAGCCCACAGAACCTCAACAAGTTCAAGAATGTCGAAGTCATACCATGAACTTTTCTGACCACAATGCTATGGAGCTAGAAGTCAACCACAAGAAAAAATCTGGAAAGACCACAAATACATGGAAGTTAAATAACATGCTACTAAACAATGAATGGGTAAACCAGGAAATAGAAGATATTAAAAAGTACATGGAAACAAATTAAAATGAAAAAACAACAGTCCAAAACCTGCGGGATGCAGCAAAGCAGTCCTAAGAGGGAAGTTTATAGTAATATAGGCCTATCTCAAGAAGCAAGAAAAATCTCAAATAAACAACTACCCTTACACCTAAAGGAGCTAGAAAAAGAACAACAAATGAAGCCTAAAGCCAGCAGAAGGAGGAAAATAATAAATATTAGAGCTTAAATAAATGGTATAAAAACTAAAAACACAATGGAACAGATCAATAAAAACAAGAGGTGGTTCTTTGAAAAAAAATCAATAAAATTTATAAACCTCCAGCCAAACTTATCAGGAAAAAAGAGAAAGGACTCAAATAAAATCACAAATGAGAGAGGAGAAATAATCAACACCACAGAAATACAAATAATTATAAGAGAATATTATGAAAAACTATATGCCAATAAACTGGACAACCTGGAAGAAATGGATAAATTGCTAGAAACACATAAACTACCAAAACTGAAACAGGAAGAAATAGAAAATTTGAACAGACTGATAACCAGCAAAGAAATTGAATCAGTAATCAAAAAACTCCCAATAAACAAAAGCCCAGGACCAGATGGCTTAACAAAGTCTAAAAAACATTTAAAGAAGAGTTAATACCTATGTTTCTCAGATTTTTTCTCCCAAAAAAAAAGAAGGAAGGAAAACTTCTAAATTCATTCTATGAGGCCTATATGATTGTGATATCAAAACCAGATAAAGACAACATCTAAAAAGAGAACTACAGACCAATATTCCTGGTGAACATAAATGCAAAAATCCTTAACGAAATACTAGCAAACACAATCCAACAAGACCTTAAAAATCATTTACCACAATCAAGTGGGATTTATTCCTGGGTTGCAAGGGTGGTTCAATATTCACAAATCAATCAACATGATACATCACATCAATAACAGAAAGGATAAGAAACATGAATATTTCAATAGATGCAGGAAAAGGATTTGACAAAGTACAACATCCATTCGTGATAAAAATCCTCAACAAAATAGTTTTACAGGGAGCATACCTCAATATATACAGACCATATATGAAAAACCCACAGCTAACATCATCCTCAATGGGAAGAAAATGAGAGCTTCTCCCCTAAGGTCAGGAACAAGACAAGGGTGCCCACTCTCACCACTTCTATTCAATATAGGACTAGAAGTCCTAGGCACAGCAGTCAGACCAAAAGAAATAAAAGGCAACCAAATCAGTAAGGAAGAAGCAAAACTGTCACTATTTGTGGATGACATGATCCTATATATAGAAAACCTGAGTGACTCCACCAAAAAGCTGCCAAAACTGATAAATGAACTCAGTACAGTCACAGGACACAAAATCAATGTACAGAAATATGTTGGATATCTATACACCAATAATGAAGCAGCAGAAAGAGAAATTAAGAAAATAATCACATTTACGAGTACACCAAATATAAGAAGATACCGAGGAATAAACCTAACTACAGAGGGGAAAGACCTATACTCTGAAAACTATAAAACACTGATGAAAGAAATTAAAGATGACACAGAGAAATGGAAAACACATTCCATGCTCATGGATTGGAAGACCAAGTATTATTAAAATGTCTATAGTACACAAAGCAATCTACACACTTAATGCAGTCCCTATCAAAATACCAATAGCATTTTTCACAGAACTAGAACAAAGAATCCTAAAATTTGTATGGAGCCACAAAAGACCCCAAATAGCCAAAGCAGTCTTGAAAAAGAAAAGCAAAAATGGAGGCATCACAATTCTGGACTTCAAGTTATATTACAAAGTTGTAGAAATCAAAACAGTATGGTACTGGCACAAAAAATAGAGACATAGGTCAATGGAACAGCATAGAAAACCCAGAAATGAACCCACAACTATATGGTAAATTAAGCTTCAATAAAGCAGGAAAGAATTGTCATGGGAAAAAGACAATCTCTTCAACAGATGGTATTGGGAAAACTGGACAGCAACATACAAAAGAAAGAAACTAGACCACTTTCTTATACCATACACAAAAATAAACTCAAAATAGATTAAAGACCTAAATGGGACTTGAAACCATAAAAATCCTGGAAGAGAACACAGGCAGTAACCTCTTTGACACTGGCCATAGCAACTTTCTCTAGATATGTCTCCTTGAGGCAAGGGAAACAAAAGCAAAAATAAACTATTAGGACTACATCAAAATAAAAACCTTCTGCACAGTGAAGAAAACAAGCAACAAAATTAAAAGTCAACCTACAGAATGGAAGATATTTGCAAATGATATATCTGATCAGATATATTATTATTCAAAATGTATAAAGAACTTATAAAATCCAACACCAAAAAAAACCCCACAAATAATCTAATTTTAAAATGGGCAGAAGACAGGGGCGCCTGAGTGGCTCAGTTGGTTAAGCGTCCAACTGCGGCTCAGTCATGATCTCATGGTTAGTGAGTTAGAGCCCTGCACCAGGCTCTGTGCTGAGAGCTCAGAGTCTGGAGCCCGCTTTGGATTCTGTGTGTCCATCTCTCTCCTCTCTCTGCCCCTCCTCCACTCATGCTCTCTCTCTCTCTCAAAAATGAATAAACATTTAAAAAAATTTTTTTAAATGGGCAGAAGACATGAACAGATATTTCTACAATGAAAACTTCCAAATGGCCAACAGACACATGAAAATATGTTCATCATCACTTACCCTCAGGGAAATGCAAATCAAAACTACAACGAGGTATCACCTCACACCTGGTCAGAATGGCTAACCTCGAGAGCCAAAGCCTAAGAGACTCTTAAAAACTGAGAACAAACTGAGGGTTGATGGTGGGTGGGAGGGAGGGGAGGGTGGGTGATGAGTATTGAGGAGGGCACCGTTTGGGATGAGCACTGGGTGTTGTATGGAAACCAATTTCACAATAAACTTCATATACTGAAAAAAAAAAAGAATGGCTAACCTCAACAACACAAGAAACAACAAATGTTGGCGAGGATGTGGAGAAAAAAGAACCCTCCTGCACTGCTGGTGGGAATTCAAACTGGTGCAGCCACTCTGGAAAACAGTATGGAGTTTACTCAAAACGTTAAAAATAGAACTACCCAATGGTCCGCTAGTGGGTATTTGCCCAAAGAATACAAAAACAGTAACTAATTCAAAGGGATACATGCCCCCTTATGTTTATAGCAGCAGTATCTACAATAGACAAATTATGGAGCAGCCCAAGTGTCCATTGGTAGATGAATGGATAATGAAGATAATGTAGATGACCAGATAATGAAGATAGATGAATAGATAATGAAGATTGTATATATAGTGGAATATTAGTGAGCCATAAAAACGAATGAAATCTTGCTATTTGCAATGATAGATGGAGCTAGATATGATGCTAAGCGAAATAAGTCAGATAAAGACAAATACCATATGATTTCACTCATATGTGGAATTTAAGAAACTAAACAAATGAGCAAAGGGGAAAGCGAGTGAGAGAGAGACAAATCAAGAAACAGACTTTTTTTTTTTAAATGTTTATTTATTTTTGAGACAATGCGAGAGACAGAGTGCAAGCGGTGGAGGGGCAGACAGAGGGAGACACAGAATCCGAAGCGGGCTCCAGGCTCCGAGCTGTCAGCACAGAGCCTGATGTGGGACTTGAACTCACAAACCATGAGATCATGCCCTGAGCCGAAGTCGGATGCCCAAGCAACTGAGCCACTCAGGGGCCCCAAGAAACAGGCTCTTAATTATAGGGAACAAACTGATGGCTACCAGAGGGGACGTGGGTGGGGGTTGGGTGAAACAGGTGATGGGGATTAAGAAGGGCACTTGTGATGAGCACCGGGTGATGTCCAGAACTGTTGAATCACTACATTGTACACCTGAAACGAATACAATACTGTCTGTTACAACAAAAAGAACCCATCCATGTGATTAGGGGTATGATCGACTGAAACTCTTCTGTGACTGGGAATGAAAGCAGAGAGGGAGGAGAGCTGACGCCCCTTTTAAAATAGAAAATGGCAAACAGATGAGGAAACTGAAGCCCAGAGAGGTTAAGTGATTTCACCAAGTTTTTGCCGCCAACAACTGGGAAAAGAGGAATTAGAACCCCGTCTTGTGGAACTCCAATGTCCATGTTCCTTTTACTGTACCACACTGTCTTAAGAAATGCAGCTTAATTGGACTTGTCTAAAAACCTCAAAACCTGACATCATACATGATACAGTCACTCTAATGGAAGGGAGATGCAATCCAGATCATTCCAATCAGAGGCAAATTTGGAAACCTCCTCTGTTTGGCTTCAAAATGCTTTTTTAAGATCACTGGCATAGCAGATGTACCTTCCTATCAAAGGAAGTTCTCAGAGACCATACAAAATGAATAAGAGAAAGAATCTCGGGCTGTTTACTGAATGATGTTCAGAGATTTAAAATCAGATTTAGGGGCGCCTGGGTGGCGCAGTCGGTTAAGCGTCCGACTTCAGCCAGGTCACGATCTCGCGGTCCGTGAGTTCGAGCCCCGCGTCAGGCTCTGGGCTGATGGCTCGGAGCCTGGAGCCAGTTTCCGACTCTGTGTCTCCCTCTCTCTCTGCCCCTCCCCCGTTCATGCTCTGTCTCTCTCTGTCCCAAAAATAAATAAAAAATGTTGAAAAAAAAAAACCAGATTTATCCATACATGTGTCCTTTACTATATATACTAATTTTGAGTCTGGGAAAAGTGCACACACATGAACGTTTTCTAAATTCCACTAGCAGGACACCTGGGTGGCTCAGTCGGTTGAGCATCAGACTTCAGCTCAGGTCATAATCTCGCAGTTCATGAGTTTGAGCCCCGTATTGAGCTCACTGCTGTCAGCACAGAGCCCACTTCGGATCCTCTGCCCCCACCCTCTCTCTGCCCCTCCCCCACTTACATGGTCTCAAAAATAAATCATTGAAAAAATAAAAATAAAAAATAAATGCCTAGTTTATAATGTATAAAGATTACAATCCCTGGAGACAAAAATGACTTGCTATATAACACCAAGCAAGCTTTGGTCTGTCCGTCTGTAAAGCTGGTTTACAGTTCATAGAGTTGATGTGATAGTTAGATGACATAACATGTATAAAGTGCCTGGAACATAGTAAGTGCTCAAGAAACAAATTTAATGACCCTTATTTTTCCCATCAGCTTATTCACTAATTTTAGAAACAAGGTGGCTTGTGCGGGTAAATCTTCCACAGGCAGTAATTCTTCCCTCCCATGTTCTCTTTGCACATATCCACAGTGATTGCCAAACAGGCAATCATCTGTCAAAACCTTACATGCCCTAAGAAGTGCCCTCCATTTTAGGAACCTCATGGTACATCTTTTTACTAAATGAAAGTTCCTCTTGTGATGTAGTAAATCAATCACTAATTGATATGCTTTCTATGTTCATACATTTCTATGTTCAGGCAAGTTTGTGCTTTCTTTAAATCCAGGATAAAGGGTTATCCTGCAAAATGATTTACAGACTCTTCTCTTTCAGAGACCCTTTAAACAGAAAGGACTCCATTTTCTCAACCCTGTCGTTTAAGGGAAGTGTTGTAAATGCATTCTTACCACCTCTTTAAACAAAACACGCTGTATGAGGGGGGAAAAGCCATAGGTCTGAGATTGGGTCAGCCACTAATGTACTGAAGTCACAGAGACAGCCCAGAAAGAGCAAACAATTCAAGAAGGGAGAAATATTGGTAATTAGAGCATCCCAGCTTTATGGCATTAATAATACTTAAGGGACACTGAGATTTACACACACAATTCAATAGTCTAGTTAAGGAAGGGTAGAGCGTTTAATCACGAGGGGGAGAAGGACACGGTTCCCTGCTACATTAGGGCTGTGATTGCATAGCACAGGGCCAAAATACATCTGAAAGTCATTTCTTTCCATTTCATTACGGTTTACAAAATCCATGCCTAATTTTAGACATTAGCACTCCAGGCTAGATGTATAATAGCCTCTATCTAATCCTACGAGCCATTACAACACAGTTTATAGTATCATCCACAAGAGCCTGGTGGAGTCACATCCTGGTTATGAAATACAGGGCTATAAAGCAGATGGAAATCCAGGGAAGGCTGCCTACAAGCCGAACTGAGTAAGCAGCGCTGAAGCATCGCATTAATGGAAAGTTCGTGACAGATAGAACATAGGTTTACACGACGGAGGCATTACCATGACCCAGAGCGGGGAGAGCACTCAACTGAATTTAAGGGATTAATGATGAAAAGAGAGATGGCTAAGTGATTTTTTAATCCTTTGATTAAATAATAAAACATCAAAAACCAAATCTCATTTAAAAAAAAAAAAAGCAGGATTTCCTAATACCGAATGTTCTCGGATCCCTTAACAGCTACATTTTTCTGATAAATATGTACACCTTAAAACAAAAATGTGTTGGGGCGCCTGGGTGGCTCAGTCAGTTAAGTGCCCAACTCCAGCTCAGGGTCATGATCTCGCGGTTTGTGAGTTCAAGCCCCGTGTAGGGCTCTGTGCTGACAGCTCAGAGCCTGGAGCATGTTTTTGATTCTGTATCTCCCCCTCTCTGTCCCTCCCCTGCTCACGGTCTGTCTCTCTCTGTCTCTCAATAATAAATAAACGTTAAAAAAGTAAAATAAAATAAAAATTCTTATTAAAAAATGTGTCAATGTGTCAGGTGTTTTAAAATCCAGTTCAAATATCAAAACAATCCCTCCAAATAACCGAAACATTATCAAGGAATACTGACCAGAAAAAGATCCATTCAATGATCATTAAAAACAACAAAATATATAGTGGGGGATGAAAAATTCTCTTCCTAAATAAACTTACTGAAAATCACATTTGATCTAGAACACACTAACTTGGAGTTTTTGAAAAGCTGGACAGGAATAAAGTTATGTATTAACATGCTATTTTTTTTAAATATCAGTGAGCTAACAATGGAAGAAATATGAAAGAGTAGCATGTTGAACTGACTTACAAAAAGTGCACCCCATAGCAGTACTAACTAATCAAATAATTGGCATCCTAATTACAAACAATTCTTTTTTTTTTTAATTTATTTTTGAGACAGAGAGAGACAGAGCATGAACGGGGGAGGGTCAGAGAGAGGGAGACACAGAATCTGAAACAGGCTCCAGGCTCTGAGCTGTCAGCACAGAGCCTGACGTGGGGCTCGAACTCACGGACCGCGAGATCGTGACCTGAGCCGAAGTCGGACACTCAACCGACTGAGCCACCCAGGCGCCCCTACAAATAATTCTTATACTTATTAGAGTTGACTTAGCAGGACCTCTACTTGATGACATTGTAAACTTACCTTTTGTTCTTAAAAGTAACACAATTTCCCTTTTTAAAACAGAGTTCCTGATTCAGTTGAATGGCCTGATAACCACTCCTGGTATATGAAGAAGCAGAAGGAGATGATCTACAATGCCATTAAAAACTGAGTGTGCAACAGATACATTAAAATGTAAATAATGGGTAAATGATGAAATCACAGGTAATTTTTTTTCTTTGTGCTTCTCTTTATGTTGGAGTTTCTATAATGGGCTTGCTCTGCTGCTGTAATCAGAAGGGAAAAGATTTTATTCATGATTTCAAATTGGCTTTCCCCTTTCAGTCCAGCCTACTGTTAGATCGTTCCCTCTGCAAGATCACATCACTCCCTGTTATAAATAAATAACAAATAAATTTATGTATGGATGTCTTTAAATCTTTACTGCCATCCCAACACTGCCCACAGAATGAAGTAGAAATGCCTCAGCTCAACAGGCTCAATCCCTCCTCAATAGGATTCCAGATTCTCTTCCAAGTCTTATCTCCCACCAGCCCCAGCAGGAACCCTGAATTGCAGACAGATATTCCCTGTGTGTTTCCATCCCACGTTTTTGCTCTCGCTCCTTTTGCTTGGAACTTCTGTGCATCCTGCTTATTAAATCATACCTATTCTCCAAAGGCCATCTCAAACGCTACAACCTCCAGGAAACCTTTTCAGATGTTTCCGGTTACATGTGCTTTCTCCCTCCTTCAAGTCACTATAGCATTTTGTTCATGCCTGTTATAGCTTTTCTCATATCCTGCCTTATTATAATTACTTGCATAATTATCTTCCCCCCAGGCAAAACTGGGAAAGCCCCAAGGACAGGACTGGATCTTATTTGTTGTAGCCCCACAGGGCCAAGCAGAGTGCTTTTGTAAAATGACAATATTGGTTGAATTAAATTAAATCCAGTGCTGTTGTGACAAACATATTGTTAGGTTAAATTACGAGGAGCCTAAGCAGAACATCTTGAGCCACTAAGGCGGGGGGCGGGAGGGACTGTAAAAAATAAGAAGCTAATCTAATACAAATTCAGAGAGGTAAAATGATTTGTCATATCCCTGACTTGTAGTTATCCATAAAACTAGGATAACAACTTGCCACATACTTTGTCCCCGAGGCAAGCTGGTGAGTATCAAAAACAAAAGCAAAAAAAAAAAAAAAAAAAAGTCAACGATCCCTCAATCTAAGATTCTAGAACAGAAGTTTTCACACATTTTGCTGACTTCAGAATGAAAGAAAAGGGAGGGAGGGATGGAAGGAAACAGGGAAGGTGGGGGAGGGAGGAAGGGAGGAAGGGAGAGAAGGAAGGAAGGAAAGAAGAAAGGAAGGAGGGAAGGAAGGAAGGCAGGAAGGAGAAGGGAAGGAGGGAAGGAGGAAAGGAAGGAACAAAGGAAGGAAGGAAGGAAGGAAGGAAGGAAGGAAGGAAGGGCGAGCTTCTGTGGCCAAAAAAATGGAATTAAGAAGAAAGGAAAAAGGAAGGTACAGCTGGTGCCATATTCATATTCTCTGAATTTCCACTCCTGAGCACAAAGCCTATCACGTAAGTGCTTAATTAACGTGTTGAACTAAGCTGAACTCCCTACACAGACAAAAAAAATCAAGCATATTAAGAGAAACAATTGCTCAAATACTCTTGTTGGAACAAGCGTTTATTATTCTTTGAATTTAGCATTTACTTAACATTTAGTATTTGCCATTATTATTCACGTAGTTCCATCATTTTATAGATGGCTACCTGTTCATTTGTGTAAAACCAACCAAAGCCCTTCAAACCCAAGGAATGAATCAGGCCCAAGACTCCATCTATCAATTAAATTTGCTCTGGGCAGGCTCTGTTCAAAGCCAGCGGTCTCAAAGCAGGATTTCCCTCATGCATCTCTTCTTTAAATTAACAGGATTTCAAGACTGACTCTAGACCCAAAACAAATATCCAGAAACAAAGCCTGAAGGAGGACTCTGACGCTGTGTGTGTGTGTGTGTGTGTGTGTGTGTGTGTGCATTTTTTAAGTGGGTTATAATTTTTAAAGAGTTTTTGGATAATGAAAAGGAAAAGATGATTTTTGTCTCTAATGAAAAGAGGAAAAATAATATTTTCTGTGGCGTGGTATGAAATGACTCAATAGACCCAAAGCGACACGTAGAACATGATTGGGTTACATATATCCAAAGATAAATTCACTTCTTGAGTGTAAGAAGCCAAATACTTCAGTCCAAAGTTCTCTTACATCTGTCTTCAGAAGCCAACATTCACACTTCATCACAAAAAAAGTGCTTTTGTGCCACAGGTAACTGAGCCTGAAATCAGACGAACAGCATTATTGCTTATGTATCATACATGTAAAACAAATTAGCTTTCTTGATTTATTGTAGGCAAAAAGTGATAGTTTTTAAAAACCAGACTCTGCTGAAAAATTGACCTTTCAGTCTACAAACATACCATTTAATTTACAAGAGAAGTAAACCCTTTTGAATTGTATTTACCCAGTTACTTTAATAAAGGTTAGACCTTTCAAAAACAATTGTAAATGTGGCATTTAGCTTCTCATATTTTCCAAAGCATTACTTGAATCGTGTGATTCAAAAGAAACAACCAAGAAAATAACAACAAAGCAACATTGGGGTTCCCCCCAGAGTGAAGTAAAATGCACAATCTCCAGATTAAAATCGCAGATTTAAAATTTTACATTTCGGAGACTCAGTAGACTCATTGGGTTTCAGGAAATGTCATTAACATTTCCTTTGGGGTAAAGATGGCCGATACATTCATTAATTCATTCATAAAGCAAAGCTTATTACTGATACACACTGGTATTAGTTACTGAAAGCTGATGATTATTAAAATACAGAAGCACCATCGGGTAATGAAAAATACAGTAATTAAAATCCAGGAGGTGAAATCTCACACTAAAATTCAGAAAGGTTTTCTTTTACTTGTGGTTTTGTACAAAAGAAGTCAAATCCAAGTCTTCCTGTTAAACCACTGTATTTTAAAGTATTCAACTTTTTACTAATGTACCAAAATTTATCACGTCTACTGCACGCATAGTGCCCTCTTACAAAATAAGTTGCACTTCTGTTGTCACTGAATGGGACTCAAACTGTCTGAACGTAACAAAGTCTGCTCAAGGACACAGCTTATGACAAAAAGAACGTGGATTTTGGAGACAGATAATACTCGAGATTCAATCCTGGCTCTGCCCTTTACGAGCTATGTGACTTTAGACAAGCTACTTAACCTCTCTAAGACTCAGTTGCCTTATTTCTAAAATGAAGATAACAATTTCTGCCTGACTAGGTGACCTACAATGATGTAGGTAAATCGTAGAATGCTTAGCACTGTGTAAATGCTCAATAAATGTGAAGGTTCTTTTTTCCCTTCCATACTTGTACAAAGATATAGCAAATCAAACCAATGTGACTGAACAAAGTAAAAAGAATTAAAGCAGTTGAATTCAGTGGAAAAATAAAACCTAAGTATGTTATTTGGATTCTGTAATATGTAAGTTTATTTCTATTCCCCTGAAAACTTAAAATGTACAGGAGTTTTCAATGCCTGCCATTCCTTCACAATCAATGGCAAGATGCCATGACAACTGGATAATTTCCAAGAGTTATGTTCTGGAATGCCTATAAGAAGTTCACTCAACGTCACTGCCTAAATCTGGTAAACTTCCTTCATTTCTGGGAAGATATCAGCAGTAGCCAATTTACATCTGCATATAAAGCTGTCCCAGGTCCATTTTGGAATAACTGTGTTATAGGACAGATAGGCTATTTGAGAGCCAGGTTTTCATTCTGGGTTGTCTATAGTATTACCTAAAATATATACAGTACAAAATCATCTATAAAAAATATCTCATGACCCCAATACTTCTGCTTTTGACCTACAGGCCTTTGGCTACCTGATCACCAGCAGAATAGCTCTGTGGATTTACAAATGCTTCAAGATAACAGAGGACTATGTCTCAGAACTGATACACCCAACCATTCATATTGCCAGACCCCCTAAGACCGCGCACGTTGCCTGTCACCCCATGGCTTAAGTGGGCCTTTATGGACTGATCCCATTTGTACATTAATTTGTGGTATCTGTTGGCGATGCTCAACATCTAAGTCTCTCCCGGCCAGCCCCATTTTCAAATTCTGACAATCTCCTGTCCTGGTTTCTTCTATATTCATATTCCTTAAACTACTGTAACTATAAACCACATCCAAGGGCTTTCAGAATAGAAATGATTTAACAAGTGTATTGTGAGGGTAGGACTGGGAGGGTAGCCACACATTTGGTCAAAGAGAGCATACTAAAGAATAAGCTGGAAGGGCGCCCGGGTGGCTCAGTAGGTTAGGTGTCCAACTTCAGCTCAGGTCATGATCTCACAGTTTGTAAGTTCAAGCCCCACATCGGGCTCTCTGCTGTCAACACAGAGCCCACTTCAGATCTTCTGTCCTCCTCTCTCTCTGCCCCTTCCCCGTTTGCTCTCTCGCTCTCTCAAAAATAAATAAACATTTTAAAAACGAAGTTTAAAAAAGAGTAAGGTGGAAATTTTGGTCTAACAAAATTGACAGAGAATCGGATAACTCAATACATTTCTATCAGATTAATGCTAATCTTATCATGATTTGCTTAGAAGAATAAATATTGCACTAAATTTTAAAGTAATGCTGATATCTAACTCAAATATTCTATTCTCTAAGAATTTATATTGGTCTTAAAAATAATAGTTGTGAAAATAGCTTAAGCTATCTCCTGCTTGGTTAGGTCCAGTGCTCCCTAAATCTCTCCCATGTGAGAGCCAGTGAGAGAAGGGTACATTATTCATTAATAAGCCATTCTCAGAAGCCCAGCAGTAAACAAGTTTCCACGGACTGGCCCCATAGTAGCACCAGAATCCCCTGACAACTCTCCAGTCATCTCAGGGAATATTTTCCTGAGTCTTTCTTCCAATGAATATTAACAGCCTCTCTCCACCTTTCAGCTACCCACAGTATGGCTATCTTACCACAATACCCCCATTTGGAAACTTAGCAACTTATCACCCTCACGATTATCAGCCAAGAAGAATTCAGAGTCATAAATGTAGACCTGAAAGCCAGATGCTGCCCTCAGACATGTTTTGCTTGCCTTACACAGTATGGTTCTAAATTGCGTATGTGAATTCCCTTAGATGGATGGCTGCCCTCTGGTTTGTACAGCTGCCACAAATTCCTACTGTAGGACCAGCCAACATCTAACATCACATTCTGTATTAGTGCATTAAGTATTTCTTTCACAGGGGCCTGATGCTGGTTGCTTTGTTGCTGGTTTACTCTCACAGGCTTTGTAGCTTTTATTGCTATTGGCTTTCAGTGCTAATTGTTTCCCTATATCTCAACACATCGCACGCAGGGAAGAAAAGGAATGAATGAACCAGATCTCCCAAGGACCCTAGTGAGCACATTAGTATTAGGAGTCCATACGGGCCAGGGTCACATCCCAGAAGTCATGTAACACCTGAAAGGCTGGTGTCCACCAATCACCAGCTTTTAGGGAGTATATCATTTATCAGTTCACTTATTCATTCATCATTTATCCAATTCCTCACCTATTGAACAAATTTCACTGAGCACGTAAAAAACCTTGAGGTGAGTACTTGAAAAATTGACATGAGTGAGATGTAGTTCTTGTCCTCAGATTTTTTCCAATGGGAAATGGGGGAAAAAACTTCAAGAAACACTGGTATGTAGCTAGTCCTTGCAGCTGGCTTTCTACTGACATGTTAGCGATGGACCCAGACACCGAGATGGAATTCAGGGAGTCTTCACAATATGGTAGGAGGGGCAGTAGTGATGACAAAATCAAGATAGGGGTCAGTTGTAGGGGAAGGAGGCTGTTGGGCAGGCTAACAAGACACAGTCTCAAGCACAGGAAACAAGACATTAATCAGAGCCAAGATATAAAGTAAGGACTGGCTCTCAGAATAAGACAGTTGGCCAATTATCAGAATGGAAAGAAAAGGTCAGGGCTAGCCTGGCAATAAAGAGAATGGAGGATGAGTCCGAGAATATTGGTCTGGAACTGTTGAAAGCATCTGGCAAAGATACATCCTAGAGTCAAAATGAACTGTCCTGCCACTGGAATAGTGGAAGGGAGGAAGGGACCCATCACAGAGAAGAAAAGAGGGACACAAAGCCTTACCAAGCGGCATCATGTCCATGCGGATGACTGGCTGGTAACACGCCTCTCGGAGGGGGCTGAGAACAGGTGAGCGAGCTACAAAACCCTTCTTTCCTTGGGACCCAGTACTCTGTAAGATCAGAGATGCATCAACTCCATAAAATGAATTCAAGTGTCATACATTCAATTAGCCACAGAACGTACAGAGTTAAGGCGAGCTTATAGCGTTTATCACCATAAATGCCCTTGAAAACTGTGAATTTCCCTTTCAAAAGTCAAATCATGTAAAGTCCACTACGGGGACTTGCTATTTAAGTAAACCATGAAGTTAAACCTTTTGTAAAGTTGAGAATCTCTTGTGTTATGTGAATAATTTCTCCCCTGAGTATGTTTGTGTATCTGTGTGTCAGATCCCCTTAAAGTGGGAACCTTTCAGGAGGAGGAGTAATGTTGAACTGAGGCACCACTTGTGAGAGTTAAACATGCCTCCCACTGGCAGGCTCAGGATGTGACATTTAAAAGGCAGTGATTCAAGGTTGTTTCCGTCGCCCCACAGTCCACGCAAGAGTCACACAATTTTGCAGACATGTTCCAAAGCAAAACAAGGTTGTTCAAGCCCAAAGCAACACTGCACAACAGCAAGACTGAGACCGGGCAGCGTGGGGATTGGAGGACGTGTCATCAGAGAAGCAGCGGCAGCCGCCATCCGGGACGCGAAGCAAAGAGAAATGTGACTCAGGGGGAGGCCGGGAACAGTGCCGGAAGTACTAGGAGAAGCCACCCCTGTCAGGCCGACTTGGTGCCTGAATTGAAACTAAAAATGGGTAACAAATTAAGAACATAAACAATAGAAGACGTCTTAGAGACTGAGGCCCTAGAACCAAGACTAGTAAAAGTTTGGAGAATTGACAGTGTGTGGAGTGACCCCTTGGTCCCTGTTTGCGAGGGACTGAGGGGTTTCACGGAACGCGGGGCTCCCAGAGCTGGTCAGGATACACCGGGATGGTTGGTCACTCCAGGTGCATCTGGTTAGGAAGCCAGGTGGAGGTAAAGATGAGGAGACCACTTAATATAGTCGCCCCTAGAATCTGTAAACACTGTGTGACCACTGCCCCTGGCGCGATTCATCTCCTCTTGCTGCTATGACAAAATACCGCAACTTAGTGGATTGAAACAGCACAAATTTATTACAAACCTGGAGGACGGATGTCAGAAATGGGTGTCACTGGGCTGAAAGCAAGGTGGCCACGAGGCTGCGCTCCCTCCAGAGGTTCTAGGGAGAGTCTGTCTCCCCACCTTTTCCAGCTTCTAGAGCTGCATTCTTTACATTCCTTGACTTGCAGTCCCTCCTTCCAGCGTCAAAGCCAGCACTGTAGGCAACAGCTTCAGTCTCTCCAGTTCCATCTTCTTATCACCTTCTGTCTGTCTCTGGCTCCTCCTGCACATCTGTCTTCTAAAACCCTTGTGGTTACACTGGCCCACACAGGCAATTGAGGATAATCTCTCCAGTTTGAGATCCTTTACTTGATCACATTTGCAAAGCACTTTTTGTCATCTCAGGTGACATTCACAGGGGATTCTGGGGATTAGGGCAGGGACACACTAGGAGGGCCAAAGGACCAGTTTGGGGACCGGGGGCAGCAAACTTGCCGGAGATCCAGGATGGCAGTGAGTGTTGAGCTAGCATGGTTCAGCTCTCCTTTGCCTCTACCCAACCCTGCCCATATTTCTCCAACACTGACAACTCTTAGCTGTGGGGCCAAAAAAAAAAAACAGGAGAAAGCAAGAAGAGAAGGTAAGTGGGGGAATGACCTAGCTCCCCCCGGAAGATCTAGCTACTTGCACTGCTCTCAGAACATGCCCATCACGTCCCACCTCTGAGTGTTTCTTCAGTTCTCTCCTAACACCACATTTGTACAGTGTTTTCTAGTACATCAAGGATTTTAATCACTTTTGTTCAAACAATCTACACAACAGTCCTGCCATGTACTTAATATTACCCAGATCTTGCAGATGGGAAAAGCGAAGCTTAAAAAGTGAAGCAGTTGCTGGGGCGCCTGGGTGGCTCAGTCAGTTAAGCGTCTGACTTCAGCTCAGGTCATGATCTCACAGTCCGTGAGTTCGAGCCCCGTGTCGGGCTCTGTGCTGACGGCTCAGAGCCTGAAGCCTGCTTCAGATTCTGTGTCTCCCTCTCTCTCTCCCCTTCCTGCTCATGCTCTGTCTCTCTCTGTCTCAAAAATAAAATAAAAACATTAAAAAAAAAAAAGTTGAGCAGTTGGGTGGCTCAGGCAGTTAAGCATCTGACTTCAGCTCAGGTCATGATCTCATTGCTTCATGGGTTCGAGCCCCGCGTCGGGCTCTCTGCTGTCAGCACAGAGCCTGCTTCAGATCCTCTGTCCCTCTCTCTCTCTGCCCCTCCCCTTCTCTCTTTCTCTCTCTCTCTCTCAAAAATAAGTAAACATTAAATAAAATGTAAAAAAAAAAAAAAAGTGAAGCAGTTGGTCAAGTTCACCTAGCTCCAAAGTATAGATCCAGAACTCTGAAGAAGAAAGTGGAGAGAAAGTCCTTAGAGAATCTGGAGTGGAACTCCCCAGACTTCCCACCCAAAAAAATGGGTGGGACACACTTGCTAATGGGTAAGCACAGAGGACACACGGCAAACAGGCCAAGGGAATGGAGGGCAGGAATACATGCCTCCTAGTCTTTTTTTTTTTTCATGTTTATTCATTTTTTGAGTGACAGAGAGAGAAAGAGTGTGAGTGGGGGAGGGGCAGAGAGAGAGGGGAGGGGGAGACACAGCAGGCTCCAGGCCTGAATCGGGCTCCAGGCTCCAAGCTGTCAGTACAGAGCCCAACGCAGGGCTCCAAAAGTCAGCCGCTTAACCAACTGAGCCACCCAGGCGCCCCCATGCCTCCTATTCCAACAGACCCAATCAAAGGGAGCTTGGAGTTAGCACTTAATTTGTTCATTCCTCATATCTGGGAGGCCAATAGTATTATTACGTAGCCTAAGCTATAGAAAAGTATAGAAAATTGGGAAAATGCAGTGTGGTCACCAAATTCTTGCTAACGAATCAGTTGCCGCGCGTTCTGAGAAGCCGATAAATAGCATACGCACATAGCTATTGCGCAAAGCCAAATATTCCCTACTATGCAAAGAGGAAGGGATGATAAATGGCTCAAGGGAGATAAACAGGGATGCGGACTACAGGCCTGTCAGGCGAATGACAACCGAGTTGTGTTGAGGCGGCATCGGCATCCGTGTAAACTGGGACCACATCTAAGGGGACTGGGGTCTGTTAGCATCAAAAGACTGGTTCGTTTTTACTGTTGGTGCTCCAGAAAGGAGTTAATTAATTTGGCAAATATCTGTTGGTGTCCCACCGCATCCCAGGTACTAGATTAAGCTTTTACACATTTGCTCATTTAATCTTCCTAGAAGTTCTACAAGGCAAGTGTTATTATTTCTAGTTGGAAGATGAAGAATAGGCAGTGAAAGTCTGACTAGCTCACCCCAATGTCACATGGTTAATAAGTGACAAAGCCAGACGTTAACTCCAGGCCTGTGGCCTCAAAGCCCTATGTCCATACAGAGCAAGGCTTTAATCACAGTGCCTACTTTTGAAACTATTAAGCTGCCTCCGTTTCCACCAGTGTTACTAAGAAGGATGGGATCTGGGTAAACATAGATTGAAATAAGCACAAAATTTATTAGGACTCTTTATGCATAGGGGTTCATTCTCCTCACCCCGTAAAGAAACACTTCCGATAGATACACAACTGAATTACAGGCATGCTGCTGATAGAAAGGACTAGGAAAGAATGCTTCTGGAAAATGACTGCTCATTGCCTTGTACCCATACATCAGTTAATGCTTACAAATATATTTGCCAGTGTATGGACAGAAAGTCAAGACAAAATTACTCCGAGAAATTAAGCTATCATACCGATATTTGTAGCTCTCTGGTACTTATTTTCTGAATGGCCTCTTCATCCCCTTCTCTCCAAATGAGAAAGCTGAATGACATCATTCCAGAGGTGGGTACAGTCATGAGGATTAAGAGGAGAGACTGGATTCTCTGTGGACCGGCAGGCCAGTCTGAGTAACTTTCAGAATTTGACCCAGATTGAGTAGTAGCAAGGCTTATACACCAAGAATATTCCTTTCCACCTATTCCCATTCTCTTTGTAGAAATCAACCAGGCTATTTTAGCCTTCAGGCAAATAACCCCAAAAGCTGTGAGACAAATGCATGATTTGTCTAGAAAAGAGAGGAATTAGGGATGACACTTAGTATGAAGAAATAGGTAATTTCAAACAATTCGAAGGGGAAAAAAATAGTCAAATTCAAAAAAAAAAAAAAACCAGAAATGGTCAAAGTAGTTTTCTCTCTGAACACTTTACCCCATGTAAGAAAAAAAAAAAAACTTCAAAAACTTCATCTGAATAAGTGAAGAGAAGCTAAGAGTTCTTAACAATGGTTAAGAAATCAAACGGACTCCTGGAGTGGAATGCAGAATGGCCCCAATCATCAGCCAAGAACAGAATACAGGCAGGTTTCCTGTCCGGTTTCTCCCCAGGACACGGTCAATCCTAGTCACTGCCTTGAATCTTTCATCAGCCCTCTTCCGACACTCTGTCCCCTGGGTTTCCCATTGGCCCCAGAGCTGCAGCATTCAACGGGATCAAAACTGCCTCATGGGGCCAATCTCCTTGCCCCGACACATTTTCCAATGGCAGTGTTTGAGTAATCAGTATCCAGCGAATATATTATCCAGTAAATTCTTCTGCTCTAGCCCAAAGGAATGTCACTAATGGGGACATGTCAGACCATGAGATGGACTGTCTCAGAGTTGAGTTTCTAAGGTGCAGTTTAAATAGTGATAGCCCCTAACTAGCTCCTTGAAAATCCCTCCCACATTTTAATGTTAGATTCCTGACTAAAGGGACTTCCAAATCTTCACCAAAGAAAAGAGCAGAGCAGGCACTTTTGCTGATAAAAGTGATGAGACTTTTCTAACACTGGCTTCCGTTTCGGCACAGCTTTCAAGTCCTCTTGCAGTGTCAGACATTGGACTTGAGGGTAAATGATGTTTGCACCACCTCCAAAGCCCTAAGGCAGACCTGATTTAAGAAGAATTTGAAAAGAAAAAAAAAACAGTAAACAAAACAAAACTCCCTGCAGGATCTGCAAATTGCTAGATTCTCCATTCCTTTGCCTTTATGAACTGAAGACCCCTAGCAAACACAAAATGCTTGAGAAAGGGACTAAGACAATTAATTGAGACAGTTCTAGGCATTTCTAAAACAGAATTTGCAATCTCAGATTGTGCTGGAGAGTCTTCCCCAAGGGAAAAGGCCCAGCACTTGAACATAATGATGAACAAGAAGAAAGAGTCTTGTTTACTTACTGGGAAGAGTCCCCTGAGGTCCTTGGGGTTCTGGACAAGGAGTGTGCATTTATGCGCATGTGTTTTGTAGGAAGGGTGGATAAAGAAGGTAGACAGAAAGGGTCACTAAAAGTGGAGGGGGCATTCAACAAAAAGGCCACTGACCTCCCAGTCTTCCTGGGTCTAGTGTAGGTGCCAGTGGAGGAAAAAGGTGGTGACAACAAACTTCCCAAAGCCCCCTCCTTAGGCTTGAGGACTCCCCCTACTAGGCTACAACTAAAAATTCTATTTAAATCAAGTCACCTGCTGCCTGTTTATAGAGGTCAGTAATAAATCTCCAAACCAACTGAAAAGGGGTTTGTGCTATATTTTAAACCAAGCTTCTGCCACTTCGTGTGTCTCCTGGAAAGAAAGTCTCCAACATGAGGCTAGCAAAATCCAGCTGCACCAGATATCTTACAAAACTTCTGCAAATCACTGTGCCCACCCCAACTATCAGCCCCAAATAAAACATTCTTAATTATGCATATGGAGTGAGGGAGGTGGTACTTAATTTTTATAAACTCAAACAAAAAGATTTTAAACAAACCTAGGGCATCTGGGTGGCTCAGTCAGTTAAGTGTCTGACTCTTGGTTTCGGCTCAGGTCACGATCTCACAGGTTTGTGAGTATGAGCCCCACGTCAGGCTCTGTGCTGATAGTGCGCAACTTGCTTGGGATTCTCTCTCTCCCTCTCACTTTGCCCACCCATCTCTCTCTCTCTCTTTCTCTCTCTCTCTCAATAAACATTTTAACAAATCAAGCCAATCTCAGCTATATTCCCAGGATGAAGGACTAGTTGGCTTTCTGCTGATTTGTTCTTTAATAATGGCAAGTTCTTTTAAAGCAACATCTATCATTTATACAAGGTGATAAGTTTTCATTTAGAAAACTGTCTCAGCTCCTTGAGGGAAAAAAGGACAAGATTTGATAATGAAGGAGAGTTGACAATTATTACCTTCCTATTCTGTCATTACAAATCCCCATATTCATATTCTTAAATATATACTGCAAAACCCAACATGACATTTGCCTTAATCCATGAAAACCATTTTTCTCGCCCTCCTTCCTTATGTCTTCCCCCCTTTTGCTTCTTGCCGCATTTCCTCTTGTGTTCCTCCTCCTCCTCACTTTCTCTCCCTCCCTCTCTCCTGCCCTGTCCCTTTTCTTCTCTCCCTCCCTCCCTGCATTCATCCTTCCCATCTCTCTCAATGACTTGAAGGAAACTCAGATCTAGACTGACAGTATGACCTCAGGCACTTTTCTCTCTGCAGAGGTCCAGGCCTCAAAAAAAATCCACCGCACTAGAGTTGACATAACTAAAAGAATGAAAACTGGAAAAAACAGAATGCTGTTCTAAGAGTAGAGTGGGATGACATTGAGGAAGTAAGAAACCTAAAAGATGTTTCCATTGGGCTAGCAAAGGACTAGCTCTATAATGAATACTTCAATGCCTAGCTAGAAGGTAACAGAACAAACTCTTATCAATTTGGAGTCTAGTAACTTACGAATGGAGACTATTGGGGAAATGGAAATAGGATTTTGTCGATTAAATATTTCAAAACTGTTTTTCTGCCAAAGATTTTCAAAGTCTTGAGAATCACAAATCTGTGATATTTTCAAACCAAGAAGAAAGAGTATACACTTTTGAGACTTAATCACCTCCTAGCTGAATGATTTGGGGTATTGGTCAGAGCTCAGCCAGGAAACCAGAAACTCTTTCTGATATAGTCTTTGAAATACAGGGTATTTGAGACAAGAAATGCATGGGGCACCTGGGTGGCTCAGTCAGTTGAACATCCGACTTCGGCTCAGGTCATGATCTCACAGCCGGGGAGTTCAAGCCCCATGTGGGGCTCTGTGCTGGCAGCTCAGAGCCTGGGGCCTGCTTCGGATTCTGTGGCTCCCTCCCTCTCTGCCCCTCCCCCCACTCATGCTCTGTCTCTGTCTCTCTCTGTGTCAAAAAGAAATAAACGCTAAAAAAAATTTTTTTAAAAGACAAGAAATGCATTATGTAGTTGATGGAGGAGCTGAGAAACCAAATAAAGGGAAGGTGGGCAGCCCAGAGATTAGAAACAGCAGGAGGCCACTAACCGCCCCCTAGGACTGGAAAGGCAAAGAAAGGAAATGTTTTTTTCTGGAGCCCAGGGGCCAGAGTTACCCAGAAGCAGCTAGAACTACATGGAGCCCTTCTGGTGGAACTGGAACCACAGAGGAAAGGCAACCACTTCTGAAGGTGCTGCCCCAGGCTGGAGGGTTCAGAAGGAAGGTAAGAAATACCATGGCTTCTTCCCTCTCCTGTCCTCCAGTCTCCTACCTGCATCCCTCTTTGGCTGTACGTAGCCAGAAAGCTAGCTTTCACTGGTGCCTGAGATATGTGGTCTGCAGGGGTTAGCATTCCTGTGCTATGAAGCAGGGTAGGGAAAAGGCAAGGAATGGATCTGGGGCAAACAGGTCCAGAAATGGCACACTTATTTCCCTTTCTATAAAGTAGGAAGAATAGTGCCTACCTCCCTGATTGTTGAGACAATTTAATTATGGAGTCTATGTAAAGCGCCTAACGTAGTGCCTGGTACAAAACAGCACTCGATACATGTTAACTGCCTTTCTTAGTTCCAAGAGCTCAAGAGATTCATACGTTTTTCAAAATGCCTGGGTCCACCTGGAACTAAATACCATTTGTATATTCAGAGCCCTTGGTTTCTAAGACAAAATTAGGCAATGTGGAAAAATTTTGCTTATATGTTCATCTGTGCTAATTCTTAACATTCCCTTTGAAAGGAATAAAACTATTTCTTTCCAAATGGTCATTTCAGATTTTTTACTTTCATACCAGACTTGTGTCCTTGTTTGCCAAATAAGCTGTATTCTTGCCTGATTTTGATGTCTGATAGGGTCCTATAAATCGATTTCTCTTATGATATCAGTTTGTAATAGCAATGGTCCAGATCCAAAGGAGTTAACGAAGTCTACTAGTGAATACTAAAAGGGGGCTTTTGTGATGGAGGAAAGTCCCTCAACAAAAAGCTAACTGAAGATAAACATCCCCACTGTCAAACACCAGCTGAGCCCAAAGCCTCCTGTTTATGTTAGAGAGACCTCTGTCTTATAAATGTGTCCTTCAGCCTCCTAGACCAGCCATGAATATTTCAGCAAAGGAATTTTGGAAAACCTTTGCTAGCCTTTTCAGAAAATAAAAAACGCAAAGATTGAGACAGAGGGAATATTTAAACCTCATACATTATTTGTAATCTGAGATGTTGATCATGAAAGGGAATCTGTGTTTCAATCCCCTGTGCTGCCACTTAGGAAATTCCATCCCTAAGGGACTGGAAAATTGTGGGAATTTGAGCGGCCATTGACATTGAAAAGCTAGACATAGAGGACCGGTGACTGCAGAAACTGTGAGAGAAATGCAATTTGCAGCAACAGAGAACCTTTTAAACTATCTGTGGCTCTCCCTCCGACCCCCCAACTCTCCAGCTAAGGGATGAATTCCCAAAGTCAGGAAAATTACACAAGGAAACAAAGATCAAGAACGATTGAAGCCATTTTTCAGAAGCTGAAGACTTTGGGTAAATAATAATAATAATAATAATAATAATAATAGTGAGAGAAATAAGAGTTTCTACTATGACTCCTGGATTAAGAAGAGAAGAGAAAAGAAAAGAAAAAAGGAAAGAAAAGAAAAGAAAAAAGGACACCCTCATAGAATATCAGCCTTGAATGTGAGATCAGGGGATTTGTTATTTTACCTTTAACTAAATAACTAGCTGGAAAACTATGCAGGTCACATCATTCCCTGTGGTTTCCATTTTCAATCTAAGCGTCAATGATGGTATTAGCCAATGATTTCTAAAGCTTGTAATGATGCCAAGATTCAATGGCCAATAGATAAAAGCTTTATTTTAGGATTCTAATGTGTAATGAGGAAGTCAGCCTGAAGGTAAAAGGAGGGGTGGGTAAGGGGAGGGGAGAGAGCTGTTTGTATTCGTGCTGAGCTAGAATAAATAATGATCTTCTTTCTGTCAACAAAAGCTTAAATCAGCAGACTAGGTAGACAATGTCAGTAAGGACTTATAAAGATTTGTCCTTGGGGTTAGCCAAAAGTTGACTCTAGCAAATAGAGTCATTGTCCACATGGAATATCCAATTCCCAACCACTTAGCCCTGCCACGCCTTAGAATTGTCTTTGTGAAGATGGGAAAATAAAATGAAATGAAATGAAATGAAATAAAAGAAAAGAAAAGAAATACAATACAATACAATGAATCCAAGTGTTAAAACTATTTAGTATCCTTGCCATGTTAGAACCTTGTCAGCACTAAACACTAAGATGTAACTGACCTTGTCAGGAGAATACATTTTGATGGAAGAATAGGAAATGACAGTGACAAACAATTTGGTGACCTACCAGGTAAGGTTTTCAGATCTACTGGTAGATGGTGATCTCTTGTTGAGGTTATTCCTGTTACCCCCTCAGAAGTCCCTTGTGGAAATTGTTCTAACTTCCCAGTATACCAGTAAGTAAATATGGTTCAGATCTTTTTGCTTTGGACTATGCTTCCCTTCTTTAAGTCACCCTCTAAAACTCCCCTCCCCTGTGTACCATAAGCTCAGGCCCATGCAAGATGAATTCTAGCTAATCTGATAAATCAATCAAATGCGTCAGTGAGCACTTAAGGCCTAGTAGTAACATGAAATTATATTAAGATATATTGCTTTTGTGGTTTAAAATATCGGCCCTGGGGTAAAACGACTATGGTTTCTGATCCCAGCTCTGCCACTCTTATAAGCTTTGTAGCCTTGAATAAATGATTTAACCACCCCGCGTGCCTCAGTTTCCCCATCCTGAGAACTTGAGTAGCTCTTATCTTACACGGTTTTGTGTTACGTTAGATAAAGCATCAAACAGAACACCTGGCACGAAGAAGGTATTCAGTGTCTTGCCCCTGTCCCTCCCTTCCTAATCTCCATGTTTTTGCCTGAACAATTTACTTGTTCTAGCTCTCAATGGTATTTTGTTTTGACTCTACTTATGCAATTAACCAGTGATCATGATAAAGGAACCAAAAGCCCAATATGTTGGCACCATGAAATATGCCCTGGAAGGCTATTAATTAACCAAGACTACAATATTGTTCCATCTCCTATTCCAGAGATACTGCTGGCTTTTGATGCCTTCAATTTATCCAGAGTAGGTGACAATTTAACATTTTCCGGTCTGTGCAACACTTTTCCGAAGGCATTTAGTGAAGCTTAATCAATATCAAAGGAACTAGGCAAGAGACAGTAAAGGGAGGGTCCAGAGTTTAGAGTCAAGTAATTCCAGGAAAAAATCCATTCTTTCTAGTGCTCAGGAAATATCTCGGCTGTCTCCCTCAGAGTGATCATAGTATAGCTCTTCTACTTTCTTTTTTGTCAAATATTGTACAAAGGCCTTCACCCTCCCAGAACAGCTACTCCAGACATTTTCAAACAAACTCACCCAAATCGTTGGACACTAATACATCTAAAGGGCAGGGGGCAGAGAGGGCCAGACATTAGCTTAGAAACACCTTTGTTCATCAGGTCATTACTAAGACAGCTAGTTGACTCCTCTGGGGTTTAATTCACAGAAGAGCAAATTGTGATTTTCTGACAGGAGCTGAGGAGCTGGCTGTGGCCATCACCTTTACTACTCTAGACAGCCAGGCCCTCACAATTGTCAGCATGCCCTCATGCTACTACAGGGGAGGTCCATCCCAATGGGCAGCATGGGGGGGAATGGACAACATTTTTGATGGCTGCTTATTAAAGACACACAACAGAATCATCCCACAGCTTAATGTTGACCTTTTGGCCTTTAGAGCGTGACTTTGCAAATAAATCTGGTGCCTCGATACGATTCAGGTGACATCAGGCCTCATCCGAGTGCCACAGCCGTTAAGACACTAGAAGGTCAGGTGCCAAATGAAGCCCTATCAGGACCTCTCTTGATAACAAGGAAGACCAGATGTGAGGTTGGGCTGACAATCTTACCTCACTAATTTGAATAATATGGAGAAGACTATTCATTAATGTGAGTCGAAATTCCATATTTATGAACCCATAGAGCTTTAGGACATTCAAACATATCCAGTGACTCAGGAGTCCATAAGCAAAGGTTCTTTAATGCAGAAAGAAATATTTTCAATGAACTGATAAGGGCCAAATACACAGTCAAGCCAATAAGTGCTATAGGTATTTTCCAATACTGAAGCAGTTGAAGAGGGCTTTATTGGCAAAGCAGGATCTGAGTTAGGTCACAAGGGAAGGGCAGGACATAGAAAAGCAAAGAGGAGAGGCAATGATTTTTTAAGTGTGTTAATCCCTTGAAGTTCAAGAACAAAGGCACCATCAGGGTACTTCAGAGAGAAGAGAAGTAACCCTCCAGTGCAAGGCTCTGTGGGGAAGTAGGGAAATACAGGAAATGGTCTCAGCGGCTCCATGGCCAGGCATCGTGTGGCCCTTCAATACCTTTTAGGATGTGTGGTTTCAGTAATTGAATAGCAACTCTAAAAATCCAATGGATAACCACACAGGTAGACATGTATTACTTTCAACTCTAATTACTCCCACAGCTTCAACTATTTTCACCTTTTGTATGTTTTTCACTTTCTGGTTACATCTTTCGATGTTCCCATTCTCCTACAAATGAGTTGATAGTCTCTCTCTCTCTCTCTCTCTCTCTCTCTCTCTCTCTCTCTCAACTATCTCTCTGCTTATTTGTAGCTTCTGATTATTATCCTATCCCATGTATGTCTAGGTTCTTGCCCACTCTTCCATCTACTGATACTCAGTGTGTTTTTCATACCTGTGCCACAACACAGAGAATCTAAACGGGCTGGACCATCACTGTCAAGTTTAGAGCACCCCTTCTAGGAGAGCTCTATGCCAAGCCACCCATAGATCACTGACCTGTCTAGATGACTGAGTTTTGGTAAGGCCCAATCAGTTATGGCTGGAATGGTATGGTCATCTCATATAAAGCATGGTGGTAACCCATGGGAAAGTTCTAGAAGGAGCCATGTGGGTGACTTCTCACAGCAGGTAGTATATCTGGTTCCACCTTTCGTGGTCTGTCCACCAAGCTGGAAACTAAAAGGTGGCAACTTACACACCTTTGGGAAATGATGAGTAGATCGGTGTATTGGTTTACTACTGTTGCCATAACAAGATACCACACACTGGGTGGCTTAAACAACAGATAGTAATTTTCTCACAGTTCCGGAGGCTACAAGTCCAAGATCAAGGGGCCAGCAGATTTGGTTTCTCCTGAACTTCTCTCCTTGGCTTGCAGATGACTGTGTCCTCACATGTTCTTTCCTCTCTGGGTGCACACCCCTGGTTTTTCTCGAGGTTTCCAAATTTCCTCTTCTTATAAGAACACTCAGATTGGATTAGGACCTACCCTAGTGGCCTCATTTTAACTTAATTCCCTCTTCAGAGGCACTATCTCCAAATATATTCTGAAATACTGGAGATCTGGGCTTTACCATATGAATTTGTATGTAGGGGGACAAAATTCAGCCCATAACAACCAGGATGACCAAAGAGGAAGGGAAGGAATGGGAAAAGGAAATAATGTTTGTTAAGCACCTGTTATAGGAGGTACTATACTAGGCGCTTTTATAAGGACATTCTTGTTTAATTCTCCAAAGAACCCCCATGAGAATGGCACTTGTCATTTGAATTTTATAGACAAAGAAACTGAAGACCAAACAACTTAAGATTATACCGCTATTGAGTTGATATTCAACCTCAGATGTGAATTACTCCTAAGCCAGTATCCTTGTCACTACACACTGCCACTTCCCAGGGCTACTTAAAGAGGCTCTTTCAGATATGTAAGAATTGACTACAGAGTGCCATTTATTGCCTTGTATATTGCTATATATTGACATTCAGAGAAGACCCTAAATGTCAAAGCAAAGAGTATGATAGAGAATCATCGAAGTATTTGAATCAAGAAGAGAAAATAGTGGTATGGAAAGTGATGTTTTAGGGAATCTAGTAAGAGCTGACTTTTATTGAGTGTTTGTATCAGACATGGTAATAAGAGCTTTACATGAATTAACTTATTTATTCCTCACAACCTTATGAAACAGATATTATTATCTCCATTTTACAGAGGAAGAAATTGAGACAGGTTAAGTAACGTGTCCAGAGGTCGCACAGTTTGTAAGTGGCAGAGCTGAGATTTAAACACAAGCAGACTGGCTCAGAATTAATCTGACACAACATATGAAGGATGAAATACAGGAAAAAGAGTCTGGACATAGTGAGACCAATGTAGAGGTTATTGTCAAGTCTCAGTTCAAGAGGACAAGGGCTGGATCAGGGAGATAGAGGTGGAAAAGAAAGGAAAGAATCGATTTGGGAGACACTGGTAAAGGATCTCTGCCTCTCACTGTTAGGAACAGGACATCTGCAGGAAAGGAGAAAGACCGGGCTGCCTGTCTACCAGGTCATTCTAAAAACTATGTCTAGGTTCCCTGCCTATTCATCCATGACTAAAACAGAAGAAAAAAAAAATAGAATCCTGCAGGTGTGTTTCTCTAAAGCAATAGCCTAAACCCACATGACTTGTTCTTTCCAATCAAAAGGTAGTAATTTTCTAATCTCAAAGGAGAGGCATTTGCCCCCACCAAACAAGAGTCTAACTACCATCTATTGTATTTACTGGTGATTTATACACAATGGTTTCCTTAGCAACGAGGAACTAACAACCTGGTTGTTTGGAGTTAAAATGAAATTTCTAAGATTTCAGAAACTATATTCTAAAAGGATTACAGTATCTCATACAGAATCATGCATTTTGCCTAGTATTAAAGAAAATTGAATGTACTCGAAAAAAGATATTGAAAGTGGTTTTTATGAACGAACGGTGACAATCGCTAGACTAACCAAAGGGCACACATTTCAAAAACTTATGGAGATTTCATTGAAAATAGTTTAGAAACTAGATTAATTGTTGACTGACAATCTTCAAAATAGCTCAGTTTGCCATAAAAAAAAGTACCCTTGTGTTTTCCCACAAATTCATTCATGTGAAAATGAAAGTGAAAAGGGAGGGAAACACGTTTTGTAAGTGCCTTCTACCTACATGCTTCCACACATATGATGATGTCTTTTTAATCTATAGATTGCTTTTAGACCATACATTCAACCTAATCATTTTGTTTCCTGCCTCCTGGAAAGATATTTCCTAATAAACATACTTGACTTTCATAGAAAAAACTGGGGGGCAAGTGTAGCCAATGATTGGCACTGATCGTGCATTGATTGGCATTCAAGGATGAATTTGTATGTGGCAGCAGTTGGGGTAGTTGGGGCTCCGGTGACCTAACGGCCAAAATGGTCAGTAACACAAGGCAAAGCCATGTCGATGTCCAGCACAGACTGCAAGAATGTCAGAATAGCACTAAGTCAAAGGGCTCTGCCAACGTTTGGTACTGCACTGATGATACTTTAAGGTAGAATGGATAGAAAGCAAAGAGCCTTCTATCTTCCATGGCCTCTGCTGGAACCTAAGAGTGGTGATCGAGAGATGTGATGACTATGGTACCTAGCAAGTCATTTCAGATGAGCATCTCTTGGCCTGCAAATATTTCATTTTTTAATTAGAGATCAGATGTATAAAATCACAATCAGGACACATTTTATCAATATACCAATTTCTAAATGGAGGGAATTAGTACTTACCTGGATGTTGGGGAAGGCCTGAAGACCAATTGTGCTTTCTTTGATTGTATATCTTCTTTATTTTCTTTACAAGAAAGCTATTATCAGGACAATTCATTGTAAAGCACTATTACTTTAAAGAGAAAACCTTGGCTTTTCCTTCCCCTGGCTAAATTCAATATGAATCATTGCCATCATCTCTAGTCTACAGGAAGCCCCTTGAGCAAGATCAGTCATCCAAAAGCAACAAAGTGGCCCCTCTCTCAACTTTGCTCTGCTCAATGTCCTGAGTCCCCCAATGAAATTATAACTGGTTCTTCAGCACTTAATTTTACTCTCCAGTCCTTCTCAATACTTGTTTTCTCTTGTAAGAAAACTCATGGTGAGCAATAAATTTCAAAATGCTACCATGCATTTAAGAAGCAGGGTTTTGCCAAAATGAAATCACATTCTTTGGAGACGGACAGTTCTGGATTTCAGCCACTTTATTCATTGCATGAACTTAAGTAATTCCATCTCTGAGTCTCAGTTTCTGCACCTATAAAATGGGGAAAATACTGGGGGCACCTGGGTGGCTCAGTCGGTTAAGCGTCCGACTTTGGGTCAGGTCACGATCTCGTGGTTCGGAGTTCGAGCCCCACATTGGGCTCTGTGTTGACAGCTTGGAGCCTGGAGCCTGCTTCGGATTCTGTGTCTCCCTCTCTCTCTGCTGCTCCCCCACTTGCGCTCTCTCGGTCTCAAAAATAAATAAACATTAAAAAAAATGTTTTAATGGGGGAAATAATGTATTACCTCATACATTGTTACAAGGATTAAATGAGGCAATGCATAAAAGGGTGTAGCATAGTGCTGAGTAAGTATTCAATCTAATGTTAAGTGTTAAAATATTAAAATTAATAAATGTAACCTATGGAAAATGTTTGTTTTTCCCCTTGCTATTTTGCTCTCCATCATGCTCTCCATTATAGCAAAGCTAAAGGAATAATGACAATCAATTATGGGTCTCTATATTTTCTCATGTTTCTCCAACTCACAGCAAGGCAGCCCCTTTCCTGCACCTTGGGAAGTAACTCAAAACTGGTATTGACTCAGGTCTTCATATCTGTACATGAGTAGGATACATGGCTCTAAGCTTAGTCATCCAGATACATCAGGTTCAGTCTAGGGCATCAACCCAGAAATACCAAATACAGCAAGCACAGATTTCCCTGGTCACAGGCTCAGACATGCTTTGAAAAAATGCCCTCCTCTGAGCCACCACCATTCTGCCTAATACAGAAAATTGCAGCCAGTTCTTTCCAGGTAAGTTCAGACATTTCCCAGTTTAAGTTGTCCTCAGAATCAATGATCAGCTCTGGAGATATTTGGGAAAGAGGAGGCAGCTAAAGGGAATGCCACTGTGCTGGCCTTGCTTTCTTACTGCCACAGATGTAACTCATCCCATCTGTTCCTAGGCACACATGTTGCACGATGCTCCCTTGAATTTTCTATCAGTTGATGTTTGCTGTTTAACAAGCTACCTCAAAACTTAGTAGATTAAAATAACAACCATTTATTTAGCTCACAACTCTGTGGGTAAGCAATTTGGTCTGGACTCAGCTGGACTCATTTATGCATCCACAGTCAGCTGGCAGTCAAGGGCCTCATTCACATGTCTGCAGATTGGCTGGCTGTCAGCTGGGATGAGAGAGTAACTGGACCACATGTCTTTCATGATCCAACAGGCTGATCACAGAGTAATCTGGAATCCCAACAGAAGCAAGAGAAAGCAAACCCTAATATGTGAGCACTCCTTGAAGTGTCTACTAGCTGTCATATTTTCTGTTGCCTCATGGGCCAAAAAAAAAAAAAAAAAAGGCAACATGACCAAGCTTTACAGTCCATGTGAAGGATGCTATCAAAGAGTATAGAAAAAGAAAGGCATGAATACATTAGAAATACTGCATCAACCTGCCACAAATGGCAATTGCTTGTTTTCTAGTCATTTAGCTCCCACTTAGCTCTTTGTCAGATGATGAGCCAGTGAGAGGCATCATATATCCCAATTCATAGCAGAGACTATTCGAATTATACACAGAATCCTCTTATCCTGGATAAAAGCACCTTACAAACACATTGGTTCTCTTTCTCTTTCCCTCATTTAACCTCCCCCATTCAATTCAGGGAACCACGGGGCACTTTCATATGGTCTCCCCCTGTCCCTGGAGGGTTTAGAGAACTTAGGGGATGGAAGTTGGCAAGTAGTAAGAGTAGAGGACACTTATCTCTGCCTTTCCTTGCCTAGACCTGTCACACAGTTCAGCTCTACAATAAGGCTCCTGCAATGGATCAAAAGAAGTAGATTGCTCGACCAGGCTGCCCAGCTCTCTGGTCCTCACCTAGGATATAAAACTTACATCCTTCCTCCGATTTCTTCAACCTTCAAGTGGATTTTCATCATGTTTTACAGCCTCTCATATGTGGCCCAATAGGATGAGGGGACAGAACACAAGAACCTCCAGATGCACGTCTAACTCTCTTTCTACCTCTCCAAAACTCTCTGCTCTTCTCACTGCCTGCTTGAAAAGTTTCTCATGTGTGTGTTGCACACGTGGTAGACATGGGGAGAGTATGAAAAGGCAGGAGAAAATGTTCACATTGATCTTGTATTCTTCCTAACTTTTTTTTCCATTATACGGAAACAAGTGGCTGATTTTTTGGTTGTCGTGGGATTGTTTTCGTTTTTGTCTTTTGAGGTCAGGAGCTAAAAATCTGTCACCTTTATTGTTGGAGCTTATCCCAATAACTACCCCTACAAACTCTGGGAGCTGTTACCCTGGAGGCACAGATTCTGGTCGGAGACTTAGTTCCCCTCTGAATTCTGCCATAACTGAAGGCAGAGCCTCCACGGAGGTCAGATAAGTCTCGCGATGGCCTTGGCCTAACGTGGAGGGGAGCAACGGGGAGGGGAGACCTATGCGGAGGAATCCAAATGCAACGATTTACCAAGGAGAAAAATGTAAAGGCATAATATCTTCAAGTATTAACGGATGGGTTTTTATTCTGTTTTTACCCCTCATTACCCCTCAACATTTCCCATTAAAATTAGACCTTGAGGCTGAGACGTATTACCTCAGGTAAGAGCCCGATGCCTAAAACAAAGAGTCACATTCTTGGAGTCTACTTTGGAATTAGACCCCTGAAGCCCTCGCAGAGCCACTGTTGCAACAGATAAAGCTTTAGACTACACAACCCAAGATTTTGAAGGGAGAAAATGGTTTTGAGTTTCAAAAGTTTAAAGACTTAGCATAAAGACCTAGAGCACAAAGGTTATCACACAAACAAAGGAGTTGGGCAAAATTTATGGTGATAGAAGAGCCAATTTTCCTCATCCAAAATGAAATTAAGTTAGATTGGCTGAGGAAGGGGGAGAGTTGAAAGCCATTTCTGGGAAGAGGGGTGATGGAAACCCCAGAAATATTTGGAGAATATTCAGAGAAGAGACCTGTGCTCAACTTCCCTGTTGAAAGCTCAAGAAAACAGCAAGTTTTGCAAAAATCGTGGCCAGATGTGTCTAGATAGAGAGGACCAGAAAGTCTTCCAAATATCCTAAGATCCCAGAGGGTGCTGGGATGATAGGTCAAAGCTATCTGTGCCCTCAAGAAGGGTACAAATGACTGAAAGATGTGTAGGAGCCTTGGAATTTGAATAAGGAAACACTGACAATGAATTCTACATTAACAGTGCAACATAGGTCTGGTTGGGACCGTGGACATGAGGAGACACTGCAATAGGGATAAAGACCAACAACTCAAATATAATAGGAGCTCAGTTCCCCTCCTCAGACACCAGAAGAAAGCAGAGAATGATCACGGACAAAATACTCTGCCTTCCACTTTGATACTTAGATGCTACCCCATAGAAGAAGAAGGGGGAAAAACAAAACCTTGATTTCTACTGGGTTTTTCCTTGGAAAAAAAAATGCTTAATCACACATTTGACTAGGAGTACCTTTCTTTAATTGTCAACATTAAGATTTCTGAGACTGAACAGAACATGGTCTACATACAGTACTGGGGAAAGAGAATCACCTCTTTACATACTTGAATTTGACTATGAAAATCATAGCTACAAAAGGTATGCTATCGCTGCTGTAGTAAGTCACCACACATTTAGTGGCTTAAAACAACACAAATTTATTAGCTGATAGTTCTGGAGATCAGAAGATCTAATATCAAGATATCAGCAAGGCTGGGGCACCTGGGTGGCTCAGTTGGTTGAGCGTCCGATTTCGGCTCAGGTCATGATCTCACAGCTCATGAGTTCAAGCCCCGTGTTGCGCTCTGTGCTGACAGCTCAGAGCCTGGAGCCTGCTTCGGATTCCGTGTCTCCCTCTCTCTCTGCCCCCAACCCACTTGCATTCTGCCTCTGTCTCTCTCAAAAATAATAAACATCAAAAAAAATTTTAAATACATCAACAAGGCTGTACTCTTTCTGGAAGCTCTAGAGGAGACTCTGTATCTGTTTCCTTAGCTTGTCTGGTTTCTAGAGACAAATTTCGGTCCTTGGCTCATAGCCCCTTCCTCTATCTTCCAGCAGCATAGCATCTTTCCCCCTTCCCCCCTTCCCTCCCTTCCCTTCCTCATGTCTCTTTCTTTGACTCAGACTCCCCAACCTCCTTCTTTCTCTTAGAAGGCCCCTTGTGATTACACTGGGCCCACCCACATAATCCAGGATAATCTCCCCAACTCAAGATGCTTAACTTAATCACATCTGCAAAGTCCCCTTTGCCATCTAAGCTAACATTCACAGGTTTTGGGGATTAGGACATGGGTATCTTTAAAGGGCCATTATTCTCACCTATCACAGGATAATCTGAGCTATGACCCAAGACCCAGAAAGCTTCACCCTTTCATAGATCATTTCTGGTAAGGACCCACAGAGCCAAATGCTTAGGAGCACAGTCTTCTACACAAGGCTAATGATCAAAGCTGATCTTCAGCAATTATGGACTGAGATGGCCCTCCCAGTTATTCACAGCCAGAATCTGTACTGATTGGTTGGTGCCTGCCCTGTATCAGTTGTTAAACATGTTGACTCTCACCCCTGGTGACAATGACAAGTTGAGAAGTGCCATCCTGATGGTGTGAGCAATTAGAGTGAATCCCTTGAGCAAGGCAGCCTACAGAGCTAAATGGGCTGAATAAGACAGAGACTTGGAGAACTAGGTGGATGAAGGAGGTAAATAAAAATGATTCTGTTTTCTATACATATGTCCTGGATAACATCCAAAACAGCCTAGCGTTTCCAGCAATTAAAAAGCATGTAGTACATATCTCCACGTCCTCTTCCCTATGATTTCTAAAGAAGATGTAGGCGACTAATTCCCAGACCCCAAGGGACATATTCATTCATTCATTCAACCATTTTTAGAGTCTTCTCAGCATCAGGAGTTATTCTAGGTGCTGGGCACACAGTGACAAACAGTACCAGATAGTCTGGCACAGGGTTCGCAAACTTCAGTGTACATCAATAAAATATAATATAATAAAACATAGCTTCCAGACCTATCCAAAAGACAGGTTCCTGAGCCCCTCCCTCAGACAGTCTTTTTCAGAGGCTTTGGGGCAACTCGGGAATTTATGTATTCCAAATTATCGCCAGTTGGAAGTGGGAATATTCTTGTGAGAAGGGTTTACTTACAGAAAGGAACTCATCACAGTGGCGATGGTGTAAAAGAATCCTCCAGGCTAATCACCTACCATCTGTCTTCATTTCTGCCGAACCATCCTATGTGTTGGGTCATACAAATACAAGACTCAGTTTATATAAATGCTAACATGTCTACTGTATCCCATCTCCACTTGGAAATCCCATGTGGTCATTTGTTAATTTTGGTCAACACCATAAATCTTGCATCCTTATCTGCTTGTTTATTTCAATAACTCTTGGAGCAGTCTAGATCAAAAAGTAACATGTCTCTAGATCAGATGATACTCTTCAAGGTGTTACTTAGAAGGCAGGCTGATCATTTTCAGCTATTATATCAAATACAGACTGTGCTTTATTGTGCTAGAAGTCTTATTTGTGTTGATGGCTAGGACATTCAGGAAGTTTGACATCTCTAAGTAAAACGCGTTCTACTGACAGATTCTTCTATGGGAAACTGGCCCCCACACAGCCCTTGTTAAGTTGGCAGTGAAACACATGATTCCACTTTCCCAGCTACAGTTCTTTAGACTAGAGATGGACACCTAAACCTGAGAAGTTCAGCCACAGCCTCATAACTGACCTAAGGCTTGGCCTGGCATAAAGAGATCAGCCCTGAAAGAGGTGAGCTAAATCAATAACCTCCTTTCTTGGTAGTTTAAAAAAGCCACAGAGAAGTCACAGGGTAATTGCAAGTTAGCTATAGGAGCTGAACTGAAAGGTCATTAACAAGGCAAATCCAGGTTTTGTGCAGCATAGACCTTATACCACTGGGGCAGGGCAGAATAATTTGTAGGAAAAGAACACAAAATTTGAAACTAGGCACAAGGCCTGGGAAGGGACTCATGCAAGTGAGAAGCCATGAAGCTTGAGTTCTTTAAGTAGTAGTGTACTAGAGTCAACCCATACCCATCTGTGCAGGAAAAATGTGAAATCTTCGGGAATTTTGCAAGCTCATTCATGTCATGTTGGTAGCTTGAAATAAGCCATGGTGAGAATCTTTAAACCACAGAGATTGAAAAATGTGACAAATCGGGACATTTCCCTCTCCCCCACACCAAGAGCCAGTTATTAAACATTTACCAGTACATCATTGCATTTACTTCCCGATAGGAAAGAACCTATGGCCATCGGGCTGATTTGGTTGGTGGCACAGTCATTAGGAACCATGTGGAAAATGGGTAAGCAGAAGATGCCAGAAGAGAGGAGAAAATAGAGCAGATTCACAGAGAGAAGCAGGGATATAATGAGAGAGACTTCACCCCTGAGAAATGGATGATATTTTAGTTTGGCCAATAGTTTCAATGAGGCCTAGCTACATTTCATTTTCTTTACTTGGATTTGAATGCCACTTTCCTTTATCAAATCACCCTCCCTAGGGGCACCTGGGTGGCTCATTTGGTTCAGCGTCCGGCTTCAGCTCAGGTCATGATCTCATGGTCCGTGAGTTCAAGCCCCGCACTGGGCTCTGTGCTGACAGCTGGGAGCCTGGAGCCTGTTGCAGATTCTGTGTCACCCTCACTCTCTGTCCCTCCCCCACTTGCACTCTGTCTCTCTCTCAAAAATAAATAAACAAACTTAAAAAAAATTTTTTTTAAATCACCCTCCCTTTACACAAATTAGCCTGAGTGGGCCTCTATTCGTTGCAACCAAAAAAAACTTCAACCCATAATATTAATGAGACTAGGAAAAATCAAGGATTCTTTATGAAATTGGCTCTTCAGTCACAGACTAGAGCTTTTACCCAAGCCAAGAATCTTGCAAATAGATTTCACTGGGTGGGAAATTATGGATGACTCATAGAAAATCCACCCCTTTCTTGATAAATAATTATTTTGAATATATAAAGTTTGAGATGCCTATTAGATATGGAAATGGAGATTTCAAGTTAACAGTTATACATCTTGAGTTTAGAGGAGACATCAGGTTTGGAAATGAGAATTGAGGGGTCATCAGCCTATAGGCAGTACTGAAAGTCAGGGGACTAAATAAAATCATTTGGAGAGAGTGTATAGATAGAGAAGAAAAGGTGGGCCAGGACTGAGTCCTAGGGCATTTCTACATTTAGAAATAGGGCAGAGGAAAGGAGCCAGCAAAGCAGATTAAGAATGAACAGCCACTAGTTATGAAGGAAATATGGTGTCCTAGAAACCAAAAAAAGAAGTGATTTCAAGAATAAGGTAGTGGTCAATTGTGTCAGATGTTTACAAGAAGTCTATTAACTGCATCTGAAACTAAAGTAACATTGTATGTCAACTACACTTCGATTTAAATAATGAAATTTTTAAAAATGAAATAAGTCAAAAAAAATCAAGGATTAGAAATTGGCCACTGGACTTGGAAATATAAAAGTCATTGCAGTATTACAGACAAAAGCCTGATTGTGGTTGGTTGAAGAGAGAGAACGGGTCATGAGGAAATGGAGACGGCAACGATGAACAAATCTTTTAAATAAGTTTTTCATGAAAGGGATCAAGAAAATGGGGTGGTATATCAAGAAGGAGAGATGTGAGATCCAGGGACACACAGGAACATATTCATATAGACAGAGAAAGGGAATATTCCACGACAGAAGAACTGACAATGCAGAACAGAGAGGAGACAAAGACAGGTGAAAAGTCATTGAGAAGTCAAGAGCAGATGGGATCCAGAGCACAAGTGGAGGGATTGCCTTGGATAGAAACAAAGAATATACGGAAGTAGGTTCGATAGATTTACTAGTAGAAAGGTGAGGGAACTCCCCTATGATAATGTGGTTTTGGATGGGGGTGGAGTGTTTTAGAAGTTTCAGCAGAGAGGAAAATGAATGAAATGACTAGTAAAGGCAAATATGCAAAGATAGTATAATAGAATTCCCAGGAAGGTAAGCCTGAAATTTGAGGACACAAATATAAAGTGAGACCACTTAGCACATGGACTAGTTTTCTATTGACGCCATGACAGATGGCCACAGACTTCATGGTTTAAAAGAACACAAATGTACCTGACAGCCCTGTAGTCAAAAGTCCATCGTGGGTCTCACTGGGTTAAAGTCAAGATACCTGCAGGGCTGCCTTCCCTTCTGGAGGCTCTAGGAAAGAATCCATTTCCGTACCCTTTCCAGCGTGTCTTGGGCCACGCACATTCCTGGACCCCTTCCTCCATCCTCAAAACCAGCAATACCAGGAGTGCTTATGTTGCGTCTCTCTCTAACCACAGCTGAGAAAGCTTCTCCACTTTTAAGGTCTCGTGGATTTAGATTGGGCCCACCTGGATGATCCAAGTTTACCTCCCCTATCTCAAGGACTTAATCACATCTGCAAAGCCCTTTTGCCGTATAAGGTAACATTCGTGGGTTACTGGGGTTAGGACACAGATATCGTTGGGGGGCCATTTTTCTGATGAGCACGGAATGATTGTATATTTTTCCCAATAGTGTCTACTGCTCATATACAGGCCTGGAATAGGCAGAGAGCAGGGTATTAACAGAGTTTGGATTTTGCAAGGAAAGAACAGCTGGAGGAGAGATGGGCAAGAGCTGAAGAGGCACACAAGGAAAGGACTCTAATGATAATTAAGATCAAGATTTTGGGGGAACCTGGGTGGCTCAGCCGGTTAAGCATCTGACTTCAGCTCAGGGCATGATCTCACAGTTCGTGAGTTCGAGCCCCCCATCGGGCTCTCTGCTGTCAGCACGGAGCCCACCTCAGACCCTCTGTCCCTCTCGCTGTCTGCACCTCCCCCATTCACACCATCTCTGTCTCTCAAAAATAAACATTAAAAAATCTTTTTAAAATTTTTTTTAAAATTAATAAAAAAAAGATTTTTGAGGTGGTTCAGTTTTTGCTGAGGACAGTTCAAGGATATGACCCCGAGATTGAGTTGATCAGGCAGAATAAAGAAAAAGACAGTTGGAAATGAGACGGTCAAGGAACTGAAGAGCCAGAGGATTGGCTGAATCTTCTAAATGAATGTTGAAGTCACCAAGAATATGATTAACATTAAGGAGGGAGAGGAAGAAAGTGGGTCAAGTATTGAAGTGGGTTTTTTTTCAAGTTTTAATTTAAATTACATTTAGTTAACATACAGTGTAATATTAATTTCAGGTACAGAATTTAGTGATTCAGCACTTTCACACAACACCCAGTGATCATCACAAGGGCCCTTCTTAATCCCCATCATCTATTTAACCCGTCCCCCTATCTATCTCCCCTCTGGTAACCATCAGTTTGTTCTCTATAGTTAAAAGTCTGTTTCTTGGTTTCTCTCTCTCTTTCTTGCTTCTTAAATTCCACGTACAGCTGAAATCATATGGTATTTGTCTTTCTCTGACTGACTTATTTCGCTTAGCATAATACTCTCTAGCTCCATCCATGTCATTGCAAACGGCAAGATTTCATTCTTTTTCATGGCTAAGCAATATTCCAATAGATAGATAGATAGATATAATTTTTTAAAGTTTATTATTTATTTTGAGAGAGAGAGAGAGCGGGGAAGGGGCAGAGAGATCAGGGGAGAGAGAATCCCAAGCAGGCTCTGCGCTGTCAGCACAGAGACTGATGTGGGGCTCGAACCCATGAACCACGAGGTCATGACCTGAACTGAAACCATGAGTCAGATAGTTAATTGACTGAGCCACTCAGGTGCCCTGTTTATACAACTTCTTGATGCATTCATCAGTTGATGGACATTTGGGCTCTTTCCATAATTTGGCTAGTGTTGATAATGCCGCTAAGAACATCGGGGCGCATGTATCCCCTCAAATCGGTTATTTTTGTATCCTGAAGTATTTATTGAATGAAAGGAAGTGACTGGTTTAGAGGATAACAAGGAGAGGTAGCAGGTGGCAGATTAGGATGGCATGACATGGAAAGGACCTCGGTTGTCTAAAGGAAAAAGGAGAAATCAAAGCAAGGAGAAAACCTTGCTATAACCAGTGCTATAAACAGATGAAGAGTTTCTATAATACAGAGGGCAGAAGTATGAAATAAGTCTGCCTCCTAAAAACTAGCACTTAGTATCCTGTGGGATGAACCCACATGCTAGAATTCCAACAAAATCTGGCTTCATGTTCTAGCACGTAGCACGTATCAGTGTCCATACTCAGGCAAATTATATTTGGCTTGAGCTTCAACCTCAAGGCCAAATGGCCAAGCACATACTTCAATAACATATTTAGCATTCTTGAATTCACGTAAGATTATTACCCATGAGTCCATGAAGTTAACCATCACATCTAGTAGGCACACCAATATCAGTAATAGAAACAAAGCACACCATTTAGACTTATTATCAATATCTGAATATTCACCTATAAAATAGGTGAGCATTCCTGTTGAACCCTGAAGTAAAAATCTTTTGTGTTTTATATACTGAAATTCTCATTAACCAGTTGAAGTGTAAATATATACATATTATTGCAATAATAAAATATTTTAATGATTAGTGAAGACTGTAAAAACTATTTTTAAATACAAAAGCAATTATTAAAGACTTCCAAGTGTTGAAATAAATTGGGAAACAGATTGACAATTAACGCAAATATTAAGAGTGCCTGAGCCAGATAAAATTAAAAAGAATATGATATACTTTTGAGTCACCAAATGTTTATAAATATTTATTGTTACAAGGGCAAATACTTACATAATAATTATTATAAAATTATTATAAATATTATAATCATTATAAACACTGAATAATGGATATTAGATTTTCTAATTTGCATCTTTGTAAAATTACTCGGTATACTAGTTAAATAAAGTGATATTTAAAACCTCTATTTGATTTAAAGATATTGAATTCCATTTATTCAAAGAAAAAGTCATAATTAAACATTATGCACATCTTAAGAGAAAGAATTAAAAACAGAATATTAATTTTGCCATCTCAAAATTTCGTGAGGAAAGGAACCCCCAAATCAAATACCAAACCTCCATGATAAGTTGTCTTTGATCCAGACAGAATAAAGAATACAGAGTAAGGGGGTGCCTGGTGGCTTATTCGGTTAAGCGTCAGACTTGGGCTCAGGTCATGATCTCACGGTTCATGAGTTCAAGCCTTGCGTCAGGCTCTGTGCTGACAGCACGGAGCCTGGAGCCTGCTTTGGATTCTGTATGACGCTTTCTGCCCCTGCCCCACTTGCACTCTCTCTCTCTCTCTCTCTCTCTCCCTCAAAAATAAATAAACATTTTTTTTAAAAAAAAGAATACAGAGTAAGAATAAAGAAGGAAGTGTTAGGGGCACTTGGGTGGCTCAGTTGGTTAAGAGTCACGAGGAGTTCAGGTCATGATCTCACAGTTTGTAGGTTCAAGCTCTGCTTCAGCACAGAGTCTGCTTGGGATTCTCTCTCTCTCTCTCTCTCTCTCTCTCCCCCCCTCTCCCCCCATAACCCCCAAATAAATAAACTTTAAAAATAAAATAAGGAAGTGTTAGAGAAAGATTAGTTACCCTATACCTATCCCTATAACTATCTTACTCTAATATAAACCTCAGTTTAGGGGCACCTGAGTGGCTCAGTCAGTTGAGTGTTCGACTTCTGGTCAGGTTATGATCTCACAGTTGGTGGGTCTAAGCCCCGCATCGAGGTTGCACTGACAGTGCAGAGCCTGCTTCAGGTTCTCTGTGTCCCTCTCTCTCTGTCCCTCCCCCGCTCACACACACACACACCCTCTCAAAATTGAATAAACATTAAAAATGTTTAAGCCTCAGTTTAAATGATTATTTATTTAGGACCACCAATATGCAGTAAAATGACCCCGGGAATACTCCAGCATCAGACAGTACCAAGAGTTTATGATTTCTAAACCACAATGTCAAACACTTTATATGACTGCAAAAATGTATAAAAGACAAATTTTACATTCATCTTTGTGTATCATGAGTTCATTCTATTTTGGTGAAATCTGGTTTTGGTTAAGCTTCATATGGATCATGTAGTGTCATTTGGGTTTTTTTTTTTTAAGTTTATTTATTTATTCTGAGAGAGAGAGAGAGCGGGAGGGGCAGAGCGAGAGGGAGAGAGTGGGATCTCAAGCTCACGAACTGTGAGATCATGACCTGAGCAGAAACCAAGAGTCAGACGTTTAACTGACTGAGCCACCCAGGCACCCCAATTTTTAAATTGGGATATAATTTGTGTACCATAATATTCATCCTTTAAAAGTGTATAAATCAGGGGCGCCTGGGTGGCTCAGTCAGTTAGGCATCCGACTTCGGCTCAGGTTATGTTCTCACGGTTCGTGGTTCGAGCCCCGTGTCTGTGCTGACAGCTCAGAGCCTGAAGCCTGCTTCGGATTCTGTGTCTCCCTCTCTCTGGCCCTCCTCTGCTCACGCTCTATCTCACTCTCTCTCTCAAAAATAAATAAACATTTTAAAAAATTTTAAGTGTATAAATCAATGGTTTGTAGCTTATTTGCAAAGTTGTACAATCATCAGCATCACCTAGTTCCAGAACATTTTCATCACCCACAAAAGAAAACCTATTCCCGGGGCACCTGGGTGGCTCAGTCGGTTGAGCGTCCAACTTCAGCTCAGGTCACGATCTCACGGTTTGTGAGTTTGAGCCCCACATTGGGCTCTGTGCTGACAGCTTGGAGTCTGCTTGATATTTTGTGTCTCCCTCTCTCTTTGCCCCTCCCCTGCTCACGCTCTGTCTCTATCTCTGTCTCTCTGTCTCTCTCTCAAAAATAAATAAACATTAAAAACTTAAAAAAAAAAAAAAAGAAACACCATCCCCATTGCTATTCTTTCTCCATTTCCCTCTACCCTACCCCTGGTAACCACTAGCCTACTTTCTGTCTCTCTGGATTTGCCTACTCTGGATATTTTATATAAATGAAATCAAATAATATGTGGCCTTTTGTGTCTGGCTTCTTTCACTTGGCATAATGCTTTCAGGTTCATCTATTTTGTAGTGTAGATCAGAATTTCATTTCTTTTTATTGCCAAATAATATTCCATTGTTTAGATATACCATATGTATTTATTCATGTATCACTTGAGGTACATTTGAGTTGCTTTCACTTTGGCTCAGGGAAGTTAAATGACTTCAGGACTATTATGGATAATCTTCCTATGCATATTTGAGTATGAGGTTTTGAGTGGCCATATGTTTTCATTTTTCTTGGATATATACCTAGGAGTAGAATTGCTGGGTCATATGGTAACTCTTTGCTCAATCTTTTGAGAAACTGCTAAAACTGTTTGCCAAAGTGGCTGCACAATTTTACATCTTCATAAGAAATGGGCAAAAGACATGAATAGACACTTTTCCAGAGAAGGCATCCAGATGGCCAACAGACACATGAAAAGATGCTCAACGTCACTCATCAACAGGGAAATACAAATCAAAACCACACTGAGATACCACCTCACACCAGTCAGAGTGGCTAAAATGAACAGCTCAGGAAACTACAGATGCTGGTGAGGATGTGGAGAAAGGGGATCCCTCTTGCACTGTTGGTGGGAATGCAAACTGGTGCAGCCACTCTGGAAAACAGTGTGGAAGTGCCTCAAAAAATTCAAAATAGAACTACCCTACAACCCAGCAATAGCACTACTAGGAATTTATCCAAGGGATACAGGAGTGCTGATGGATAGGGGCACATGTACCCCAATGTTTATAGCAGCGCTTTCAACCATAGCCAAACTATGGAAAGAGCCTAAATGTCCACCAACTGATGAATGGATAAAGATATGGTTTATATATACAATGGAATACTACTTGGCAATGAGAAAGAACGAAATCATGCCATTTGCAGCAACGTGGATGGAACTGGAAGGTATTATGCTGAGTGAAATAAGTCAGTCAGAAAAGGACAGATATCATATGTTTTCACTCATATATGGAACTTGAGAATCTTAACAGAAGACCATGGGGGAAGGGAAGGGGAAAAAAATAGTTACAAAGAGAGAGGGAGGGAGGCAAATCATAAGAGACTGTTAAATACAGAGAACAAACTGAGGGTGGATGGAGGGGGTGGGGGGTGAGGAAAATGGGTGATGGGCATTGAGGAGGGCACCTGTTGGGATGAGCACTGGGTGTTGTGTGTAAGCAATGAACCATGGGAATATACCCCAAAAACCAAGAGCACACTTTGCACACTGCATGTTAGCCAATTTGACAATAAACTATAGTAAAATAAATAAATAAATAAATACACACATAAATACATAAATAAAATAAAATAAAATATTATTTGTGGGTAGCTACTGAAACCACACAGGATTTCCACACCTTCTCCTGCAATATTCTACTTAGCCTACTGGCCACCATTTTCTGGGGCCAGATCCAGTAAGTTCACTGCCTACTAGGCCTAGTCCTGATTCCAAGTCCTAGCTTCCTGCTGTCTCCCCACTGACAACCTTCTACTGAGACCCTCGCCATATGCTTCATGTCCAAATCCATGTAATTATGACATATTTTGGATGGCTTCATTATTCAGGTTATAATCACCTGTAATTACTTGATGGAAATTAATTATCAGTATCACTTATTCTTGAGTAGGTCTTTAAGGTTCATAAGACACACTGTTTCATTTATTTCTTAACAACATAGCAACAAGTACCATTATTCTTAGTTTAGAGATATAGAAACTAAAAGCTCAGGAAAGTTAAATGATTTGCCTAATAACACAGAGAGCACAACTGAAGAAAAAGATAATCTCTCTTTATCTCCTTCTGATGATTAAACTGAGAGTAATATAATTATTGACAGTATCAGGATTACTGGTAAAACCAGGACCCAAACTTGAACCCCAAATCCTATTCTTCCACTGACTACCTAATACAGGGAGCCCCGCACTTTTCAAAAGTTCACGTTAGGCCACTTGGCTTTTACCAAAGACCTACGTTAGAACCTGTTTTTGCTAACTGAAAGAAACCCAAAGAGGATTTTCATTTCCACGAAAAAAGGTGAAAGGCCAAAATAGTGCCTAGCGTTTTGTTTTGTAGCTAGCCAGCCTCTGTAGAAGCACCCTGAGCAGTGAGAGCGGCCCCACCCGACTCCTTCCCTGGGAACAATACTCAGTATCTCCACATCAAGCCACCAGAGCTTTTAACTGTGTCTGTGAGCATCTGTGCTTTATCTAGATTTATTTCATGCATCTGTTAGCAAGATGTGTCCTAAGGTATCAGAAACGCCTAAGCGAGGTTATTTTTTGGGTGTGGGTATGCTCAAATTTTTTCCACATACATTAATGGTAATTGCTTGACTTTGGGATAGCAACAGAGGGGAGAAGGACAGGGGACCCGCAGTGCTTCCCTGCCATAAAATAATTTGTCTGAATTTTATTATGAGGACATTTTCCCAAATTATTTTTGGCAGCCTCCAAGTTCTCCAAAAGCTTTAAAAAATTTTTTCTAGCTTGTCTGTGATGTAGCATTGTCTGGCTTCCCTGCCTATCATCAAACTCATTTAATTAATTGTGTTCTAAAAGAATCAGTTTATTCTATATGTGGCAACAGGCAAAGGGACAAAAGCCCAAAACTGTTGTTAATTTTTATAACATCCAACTAATAATTGCTGTAGATTCCTCCCTAATACTGCAGTTCTTAATCAGTCTTTTTCTTCAATGTTTGTAACACCTGCATTACCACCCTACCTGGTTCAAATTCAGACACCTCAAGTGTAGTTTTCAAAATTTTCATCAGACTTTCAAATTCACCCTACTCTCAGCCAAAACTTACTTGTGCCTATGAGCCCAACCCTCGGGTCAAACAAGTTTCATCATCACCCTCTTTATACATCATGCTCGCAACCACCTCAACAGTTTTGTTCATGCTGTTCCCTTAAGTGGAAATGCCCTTCCTCTTTTCCCCTACGATGGAAAATCTACCTCCTCTTTATGGCTAACACAAATCCTACCTCGTCCATAGAGCTTTCCCCCCACACCTGCAGTCCTCAGTGGCCTCTGTTCAAATTGCAACTGCACCATGATAGGGAATAAAGAAAACATTCGTGGGAATTGCAATCCATGGGTTAAAAATGGTACCTTTCGGGGCACCTGGGTGGCTCAGTCGGTTAAACGTCCGACTTCGGCTCAGGTCATGATCTTGCGGTTTGTGAGTTCGAGCCCGCGTCGGGCTCTCTGCCGACAGCTCGGAGCCTGCAGCCTGCTTCCGATTCTGTGTCTCCCTCTCTCTCTGCCCCTCCCCTGTTCACGCTCTGTCTCTCAATAATAAATAAACGTTAAAAAAATTTTTGTTAATGATATCTTTCTAAGAAACCTCAGTTTCATTACTTTCACCAACTCTAACATTCATGGTAACTTTAATGAAATCATCAAGATAATCCCTATCCCCTTCCAATGATAAAATTGAGAGCCATATAATCATTTACAGTGAAAAGATCTATTTGAAACCAAACTAACCAAAACCCTTAATTAAGTAGAGTTCTTTTACATACAACTTTTAAAATAACGAGGCAAAGCAAACAAAAAATAAAGCTAATTCGACTTTTAGTTACCTTCCAGGGCGTGTCTCAGCCTCATGCCCAACATCTGTTCCATCCATTCTTGGAAACATTTCACTGATTCCTGAGATGATGAGCCTGCAAATCGACACAAGTAAAGATGCTCACTAGATTCTACTTGCTAAGGCAGGAAAGTAGACTCAGACTAAAAAAATTTCCAAGAACATGAGGAAAACCAAAATAGGATTGTACTTCACCCAGGCAATCAAGACAGACTATTTAAAAGAAAGTGTAAAGTCCTCAAAGACAAGGACCAAGTCTTAATCTTCTTTGTCTCCCTCCCATACAGTCGACTCTCAGGAAAGTTGTCCACATGGAGCATTTGACTAGAAATCCCCCGATCCACAGCTTTTCGACAGACCAATTTGGATGTTTTATTTAAAATTTCTTCAAAGGCTGAAAATATCTGCTGTGAATATTCAATGTAACGGCTTCATTTACATTGATCTTTTAGAGGTCTGCTTTGTTTGTTTGTTTTCATAATCTCTTCTTCTTGTCCTCTCTCTTATTGGCAGGCTTTGTTTTCTTTTCCAGAGGCCTACTGAGGATGGCACACTTTCAGTAATGTTCCATTTTCTACTTGTTTTTAAATCAACCATATGTGCCTCCATTAAGAAGTGAAGCTCCGATGATGCTGGTTTCCCTCTTTAAGAGTTCTGTTCTAAAGAAGAACAAGAAACCTCGCTCATAGATCCAGGACTCTCCTAAGAATAGAGATCCTCTATGTGCACCTTCTCCAAAATTTCACCAGGCAGAAGCCCCGGTTTGGAATGCCTTTACATTAATCAGCTTTCCCGGCAGCATAATGATGCTGGAAATTAGGAAAGCAATGGAGGATTCTTAGTCGGATTTAATAGGCTTGGGCACTTTGCTAACACACTGCAGTGGATCAATTGAAGTTAATTATTATACAAGATTAAACCCCAAGTAACTACAGTACATCAAACCAATGCAAAAAGCTCTGGCTCAGCAAGGAGAAAAAACAAACATGAATTCTAGAGGCAAGACTTTTCCATCCCGTTCTTAACTCACTACATTTTGCATATAAACATAATAGACTAATACAATATGAAATAGAGCATATTAAATTCTAAGAGTGAGATATAAACTTCACCTACTGTCTCTATGGAATACTTAACCTGGGGACCTAAAGGAATGGCTGTGAATTTTCTTAACGTTTCTATTTATTTTTGGATAGTTGATTTGTCTTCTACTGCTTGCCCAGATTTACATTTCTACCCACCGGGGACTCAACCTTTTATGATCATTGACCATTGCAAGAAAAAGAAGTATCTGAAGAAGCCACAAAAGCAAATAAATGGGATTTCACATTTATTCACTGCCTGAGTCACTTCAAGGAAGCATGGCTAAGCCTGGAATAGGTGCTTAATAAATAATTCTTGTATGAGAGTTATTTAGGTTCTTTAGGGACCTAACTGGGAGAGACAAAGGAACATACTAGGAAGGAGAAAACAATGACAAGCACATTGATGCTAATTCATGGTCATTAAGTGATGGTAATATACCTTGTTGGCAGGATGTTTTTTTAAGTATCACCCATTTCTTCCTGACAGTTCCTTTTTCTTGCCCTTCCCCTCACTGAACAGCTAAACAGTTCTGTGCTCATTTGCTTTGGCAGACAGCAGAAATGGCATAAAGCAGTGGGGAGCAAGAGGCATCTCATCTTGGCATTTGGGTTTCAAAGGCCTAGCAAAGGGCTCACAACGCAAATAATGCTAGTGAAAAAGTAAAAATTTCCCCAACCATCCCCCACCAGACCAGGAAAAGATGTCCTAGGATGAGAGAATTAAGAAAAGGTAGAGAGGAAGCAATGAGAATATAGATGTCAAGTGTTCCAAGAGAGGGGGCCAGAAATAAAAAGCCACATAGGTTTTTGGTTTCTAAGATATAGGGAATTTAGACCCCATTTTCAGATGAAGCCTTTGGGAGACAATAAGATACATGAGGGACAGGTAGCTCTTAAACATGTCTCAGCAGAAGGGGACTTAGCCTCACTGCGCTTTACTACACCTTGTTGTAGAGCAGGAACAGCTGACTGATTTCTGAGAGCACAAGAGTGACATGGAAGTAGCATTGAAAAACAATCAACCTAGGGGCACCTGGTGGCTCAGTTGGTTAAGCGTCTGACTTTGGCTCAAGTCATGATCTCACGGTTCATGAGTTTGAGCCCTCGGGCTCTCTGTTATCAGCACAGAACCTGTTTTGGATCCTTTGTCCACCCCCCTCCCATCTCTTTCTGCCCCTCCCCCACTTGCACTCTCTGTCTCTCAAAAAGAAATAAACATTAAAAAAACCAATCAACCTAAGGGAGCCATGAAGAGCAAGGATCATCCCTCCTGGTGGTGTTTATGAACCACTGATGTAGGCTCAGATGAGGCATGGGTATCTCAATAGATACTTACATGGGCAGAAGATATTGAAGATACAACATATCCTCCCAATATCTTGGCACAGAGTTCTCCATCTAGCCCTCAATAACTTAAACACAGACTGACTACAATTAAGTTTCCAAACTCTGTTGGCATGAAACTTTCAAGTTGAAATTTATTAGAAAAAGAGGTTCATTTTTTTAATACACATGGGTTTATGGACTGAGATTCATGCCTATATATCTGTAAGTATATATCCAACAAAATACACGCTAAAGAAGTGTTAAAATAGGGATGGACAAGTTATTCAATAAACATTGATTCACTGGTCACTATGGCTTTGATTAGGAGGTGGTAAGAAAAATATAATGGCAGGGGTATGTGGTAGAAATTCACAGAGCCCCAACTGAGGTGTTGGAATTTTAAGGTCCGAACACGGTAGTAGACCAGGAGACAGATAAGAAACTGGCATGGAAAGAAAATGACATTCACCTAGTTATTTAACTTTGCATGAAAATATTGGCTCTCAAACTGTAGTGCAAATATGAGCCAACTTTGATGGATTTTCTTTTTCACAATACATACACAATGGCCTCAGTACCAGATTTTGATTCCATGGATATAGAGCAAGAGTCAGCACACTTGTGCCATAAAGGTCCAGACAGTAAATGTTTTAGGATTTCCTGGACACGTGGACTCTGTCACAACTATCCAATTCTGCACTGTGGTGCAAAAGCAGCCACAGACCATACATACATGAAAAGATATATCTGTGTTCCGATAAACTTCTATTTACAAAAATAGGTGGCAGCTTGGATTTGGCCCACAGGCCACAGTTTTCTGACCCCTGTTCTCAAACAAGTCCTGAAGCCTATAATTTTTTAAAGTTCTACAAGTGATTCAAATCACAATTTTCCAGAAAGCTTTGATTTTTATACAAATACATTACTTATGCGGGGTAACATATTAATATTTTAGGTATCCTTATCAAAGTTTTATTTAATTAAAAAAACAGGAAATTGGGGCAAAAGATACATGGGTCTCATTTATGAATGGCTACGTAAAAGTTATACAAAAACCCTAAATTAAATATTATCAGCTAGAAACCTCTAGTATAGAAAAAGAATACGCTATCATAATTAAGTAGAACTAATGCTGGGAATAGAAAAACATTACATACCCTTGAATCCAATGATTTCATTTCTAGGAATCATACAGATACATGTTAAGAGATTTAGGCAGGAAAAGTATTTACTCACTGCAGCATTGTCCGTAATAGCAACAGAGGGAAAACCATATAAAGGTCTATTAACAGGAGACTGGTTGATACTACATGCTTAAATATGCATAGAATGTCTCTAGAAGAGTATACAGGAAACTAGCAACAAGTGGCTTCTTCTAGAGAGAGGAACTGGTTGACTAAGAAATAGGGCTAAAGGGGGGCGCCTGGGTAGTTCACTCGGTTAAGCATCTGACTCTTGATTTTGCCTCAGGTCACGGCCTCATGGTTTGTGAGTTTGAGCCCAGCATCAGGCTCTGTGCTGACAGCGCAGAGCCTGCTTGGGATTCTTGGGATTCTCTCTGCTTGGGATTCTCTCTCTCTCTCCCTCCCTTGCTCTCTGCCCCTCCCCACCGCTGTGCATGCGTGCATGCACTCTCCCCCCACTCTCAAAATAAATAAATAAACATTTCAAAAGTTTTTTTAAAAATATAAGGCAAAAGGGAGACTTGCTGTATATATTTTGGGGCTTTAGGGGCTTATATAATGTGCAAATGCAACATATCCAAATGAGTAATTATTATAATTTTAAAATTACATTGCATTAATTGATTCATTTAGCAAACCCTTATTGGCCTCTTACCTCAGGGTAGAGCAATAAACATAGATATCTGGCAGAGGAAACAACCAAGCAAACAATCTGGAAAACAGTGGCTTCAGTGTCCAGGTGCAACCACCAAAAATTGGTTCAATTGTCTTGAGAGAGGAGACAGAAGCATATAATCAGTATTTATTTATATGCCCCCAAAGTGATTCTAATATCTAGAATAACATAGCTAATATATTTGAGAGCTAATTAGTTTAAATAAGTATAGACTGATGGTGAAAAAGCCTAGAGAAAATCTTAATTGCATCTGAGAATGCCACATCTCCTGAGGACATAAAAAGTGCATGATGTCATTTTCAGAATAAAGGAGGGATCAAGAAATGAGTGAATGTCATTGACCAGTTCTTCCACCTTCTAGAGTAATCCAGTGAGCGTAATTCCTCATCCTGGCCCCAGGCATTCCAGGAGAGCAATAGCTCCGATGCTCCCATTTTATCTACTTTCCTACTTGCACCCAAAGAAGAATGAGAAGAGAACCCCATCCCACACCCACACCCCATAGAAAGGTTCTATTTTTTTCTTTGACTTACTAAGGGACTACTGTAATAAAAATGCTAACTCTGTCTTCCAACACCTTCTGGGTCACTATTGCCTGAGACCCCTAACAAGCTGACTTATATGTGTGCCGAATGAACCCACCCATGAGCAAACATTGAAAGTTCACAATCCAGGGGTGCCTAGGTGGCTCAGTTGGTTGAGTGTCTGACTCTTGATTTCTGCTCAGGTCATGATCTTACAGTTGTGGGATCAAGTGCCACGTCAGGCTACTCACTGAGTGTGGGCCTGCTTGGGATTCTCTCTCTCTCTCTCTCTCTCTCTCTCTCTCCCCCTTTGCCCGGCACATGCATGCACTCTCTCTCTGTCTCTGTCTCTCTGTCTCTGTCTCTCTCTCTAAAATAAAGAAAAAAGAAAGTAAATTCACAATGCAGCTAAGGAGACTCAGCAACTTGAGGGAACAGCCAAGATGAACAACCAGGATTTGTGGCTTGTTTTCTTTTTTCTTTTCAAATTTTTATTTAAATTCTAGTTATTTAACATATTGTGACTGTTATTGAGGCAGACATAATTATAAGGGAAAGAAGAGAGCTTTCAAGGAAAATGGTGAGGACCCTTAAAAAGACATAACTAGAATGCAAAACAGGGGAGTCCAGAAAACATTTTTTTACAGTTTAAAAAGTCAGTAATGAAAATGGCAAACAGAATGGCCAATGCTTAAAATTGGAAGATAAAATAAAAGATCTTTTAACACACAGAGAAAAATACATTAAATGGGATTTATTAATGAAAAGATAAGACATATTGAAAGTACTTCCAGAAAACGAACCACTAAATAATAGTTGTATAGGAAGAGAAAAAAAATAGACGGAAATCAATGATCAAAGAAACAAAAAAACAAAATTTCTGTCAACTAGAAAGACTTTAGATTTCAGATTAAAAGTGATCCCCAGGGACCCCTGGGTAGCTCAGTTGGTTGAGCATCTGACTCTTGATTTGGACTCAGGTCATGATCCCAGGGTCGTGGGATCAAGCTCTGCATTGGGCTCATCATTGAGCATGGAGTCTGTTTGAGATTCTCTCTCTCTCTCCCCGCCTCTCTCCCCGTCACCCTTTCTCCCTATCTTTCTCCCTTGCTCATCTTCTCTCTCTCTCTAAAATTAAAAAAAAGGGATCCCCAAATCTCATGACCTGTTAATGAAAAAAAACATGCACACCTAGAAAGCCTATAGAAACATCTAAGCTACAAAGAAAGTAAAATCTTAGAGACACCAAGATAAATAAAACAGGTTGTTAATAACTAAAAGAGAATTTGACTAGCATTAAACTTCTTTTCTTCACCATTGGAAGTTAGAGGACATTGAAGCAATATGTATATATTCTGGAGAGTAAACAGACTTATTCAAAGTAATATTCATATGTGAGAGCAAAAAAAATCATGAACATAAGAAAATTCAGAAAGTATACCACTGTTGGTACAGCCACAGGGAAATCAGTACGGAGGTTCCTCAAAAATTAAAAATAGAAATACCATATGATCCAATAATTTACTATTGGATATTTACCCAAAGAAAACAAAAACACTAATTCAAAAAGATACATGCACCCTATGTTACTGCAGCATTATTTACAGTAGCCAAGATATGGAAGCAACCTAAGTGTCCATCAACAAATGAATGGATAAGGAAGATGCTGTGTGTGTGTGTGTGTGTGTGTGTATACATACATCCACAATGATAAAAAAAAAAAAGAATGAGATTAAGCCACCTGAGACAACATGAATGGACTAGAGGTCAGACTGTAAAAGACAAATAACATATGATTTCACTCATAAGTGGAATAAAAAAAAATGAATGAACAAAAAGCAGAATCAGACCTGAGGGAGTGGGGGTGGGCAAAATGAGTGAAGGGGAGTGAGAGATACAGGCTTCCAGTTATGGAATGAATAATTCACAGGAATAAAAGGCACAGCATAAGGAATACAGTCAATATTGTAATGGCACTGTAATGGCACTGTGTGTCAACCATACTAAAAAAATATTAAGCCAGTAATAGCATACATGGTACAAAACTAACAAATCATAAGGGGCATCTGGGTGGCTCAGTCATGATCAGTTAAGCATCCAACTCTGGATTTTGGCTCAGGTCATGATTTCACAGTTCCTTTGATTGAGCTCCACACTATTAATGCGGAGCCTGCTTAGGATTCTCTCTCTCCCCCTCTGTCTGCCCCTCTCTCTCAAAGAAATAAACTTTTAAAAAATCATAAAAGTGGGGGGGGGGAAGTGTACTACTCATATACTCTTTATAAGTAAATTACTCAAAGAAAGACTGTTTCCAAGTGAAAATTATAGCAGATGAAAGAACTCAAGAGGAGGGAAGGTAAAATGTATACAAAAGAGTGGTGAGCCATCCTTCTTGCAAAATGTATTGTTAAAACCTAAATGAATGATAATATGAGCACAAACTGTCGCATAAATGTTAAGAAAGGTGTATTGGACTATAATTTACATTTTGTAAAGTAAAATATATAGTCATATACTGGAAATAAATTATTTTTTTAAACAAAGTTTGGGATTTGGTACAGAAAAGAGGGAGTGAGGCATTTAAACCTTTGTAAGAAATTTCTTTGAACATAGTGGTAAAACATTTTGGGGATTGGAAAACATACCTTATTTGATTCTGTTCTTTTGATAGAAGAATATAGCTTTAAATGCTACAAAAATGTGGAAATATATCACTAGAGAAATAGAGAATTTATGAATTAACATAGGACAAAAGAGAAATGTTCTCACTCTGAGAAATCTAGATATGACAAAGGATAAATGAGCAAATAATAACAAGAATAGTAAGTAATAAACATAAAATAAGAAAAAAGGAAAAATTTAAACATATCAATTATCCCCCAAAATGGAAATGGATTGAACTCCCTTTAAAAAGATAGATGAAAGAAAGAAAGAAAGAAAGAGGAAGGGAGGGAAGGAAGGAAGGAAAAGAAACAAATTGCAAATTAAATTAAGAAGTAAATGTTGAAAATAAAGGAATAAGCAAAAATATATTAGGCAAATATTAAAAAGAAAGCAAGAATTGTGATACTGGTACAAGGAAATGAGAATCAAAGTGAAAAGTATTAAATGGCACAAAGAGAAACATTTGGTCGTTGACTTACTTATTGAGCATCTACTATGTGTCAAGCATTGTTCTGGATACAAGGAAAAACCAGTGACCAAACAGAATAAAAGAGTTGCATTTGCAGACCTTGCATTATAGTAGCAGAGGATAGATACTAAACAAAAAAAGTAAATTATTTGGTATATTAGATGTGATAAATGCTGTGGAGAGGAAAAACAAGGAGAGAGCAGTGAGAAATACCTTAGGTGAGGTTAGAGAAGCCTATCTAAGAAGGCAACATTTGAGCAAGGACTTAAAACAGGTGTAATGGTAAAAGATACTAAGATACTTAGAAGATGTAAGATATAACTCACAAGTACTTACGCACCAAACAACATAAGAGCAAACGCTCCCAGAATTACAGAGAGAAAGCAATATAACTATATAAAGTGATAAATGTTAATAGATGTCTTTCAGAAAAACTAGTAAGGATAGGAAGGATTTCTGTCCCCTGCAAGGAAAGAATACGCATTTTCTTCTATGGCTATGGAACATTTGTAAAAATCAGTCATGTACTTGACACAAAGAAACCTTAAGAAATTCATAAAGTTTTAAAAAGCCATATTTCCCTAAGAATGGCACAAAAAATTAGAAACAACAGCAAAAATATAACAGTATCTTAAGGATCTGGAAACTGAGAAATGCTTGGATAAAAAGAAGAAATTAAAATAGAAATCATGACTTATCTAAAATGTATCCCCAAAATGTACTTTTCACTTTGTATTAAAAGCTATGGGCAAGCCAGGAACAGAAGGAAACTGTCTCAGTGTAATAAAAGCCATCTATGACAAACTTGTGGCTAACATCATACTCAATGGTGAGAGGCTGAAAGCTTTTCCTTTAAGATCAGGAAACAGGCAAGAAGGCCCGCTTTCACCACTTTCGTTGAGCATAATACTGGTCATGTTAGCAAATAGGTTAGTAGAAGTTATTAGGCCATTAGGCTAATTAGGCTATTATTTCTTATCAGAAAAAGAAATAAAAGGCATCCAGATTGGAAAGGAAGAAGTAAAATTATCTCTGTTTGCAAATGACATGATCTTACATATACAAAACGTTAAAGGTCCCACGAAGGGAAAAACTACTTGAGCTAATAAATGAATGCAGCAAAGGAGCCGGACACAAAGTCAACGCACAAAAATCAGTTGCATTTCAACATACTAACAATAAATGATCTGAAAAGGAAATTAAGAAAACAATTCCATTTACAAAAGCATCAGAAAATAAAATACATAGGAGCATCTGGGTGGCTCAGTCGGTTGAGCATCTGACTCTAGATTTCAGCTCAGGTCCTTATCTCCTGGTTTGTGAGTTTGAGCCCCTACTGGGCTCTGCACTAGACAGTGTGGAGCCTGCTTGGGATTCTCTCTCTCTCTCTTTCTCTCTCTCTCTCTCCCCCCCTCCACCAGCTCACTCTCTCTCTCTCTCTCTCTCTCTCTAAGTAAATAAATAAAAACTTAACAAAAGAAAGAAAAGAAAATACTTGGAAATTAATTTAACTAAGGAAGTGAAAGGCTAATATGATGAAAACCATAAAACATTGTAAAGTAGACATAAATAAATGGAAGGATGTCCCCATGTTTGTGTACTGGAAGACTTAATATGGTTAAGATGTCAATACGACCCAAAGCAATCTACAGATTCAGTGCAATCTATATCAAAATCTCAACGACATCTTTTTGCAGAAAGAGAAAAATTGATCCTAAAATTTACATGAAATCTCAAGGTACCTGGAATAACCAAAGCAATCATTTTTTTAACAGTTGGTCAAAAATGGGGATGCCTGGGTGGCTCGGTCGGTTAGGCATCCGACTTCAGCTCGGGTCATGATCTCACGGTCCGTGGGTTCAAGCCCTGCGTCGGGCTCTGTGCTGACGGCTCGGAGCCCGCTTCGGATTCTGCGTCTCCCTCCCTCTCTGTCCCTCCCCTGCTTGTACTCTGGCTCTATTTCTCAAAAATAATTAAATGTTAAAAAAATTTTTTTAAAAACCAGTTGGTCAAAAATGATACCATTTTTACATAAACAAATATGTGTATCTAGAGATACATACAAAATCACTGGAAAATATACACAAGGGTACACCCATGAACAGTAATTTCATATGGGTGATGACAGCAGTACTTTGGAAACTATTAAATGGCTTTATAGAGGTATCATTTACATACAATCAGATACACCCATTTTAAGTATACAGTTCAAACTTTGACAGTTTATACACATTGGTATTCACCACCACAATCAAGAGAAAACATTTGCATCTCCCCCCAAAAGTTTCTTCTCGCCCCTTTTAATCAATTCTACCTCCCACAACTTCCAGCCCCATTCACTGATCTGCTCTTTTGCAGAAGTACTCTGCATTTCTAAATTTTGCTTATCTGTGTATTGTAATATTCTCTAGTGAACATACATCTCTTTTTTTAATACAGAAAAAAAGTGTTTTAAAATTTAAAAATAATTTTAAAACTATGTTAAAAACAGGAAAGAAATGCTAAAAAATTCATCTATGAGATAAAATTATTTCAAATATGATTTATATATTTCTTCCCCATAACATATGCACCAAAGGGTAGGATTTCCATTGTCCTGCTTTGTTCCCTGACTCTAAAGGACCTTCCCCCACCCCCCCACTCACCCACACTCCAGTCACTAAGCTGACCCAAAGTTGCTCAGACCAACCCTGTCCCCAAAGTCAACAGCTCCCCACCCTTTCATGAATCAGTAACCTCCAGGGGTTATGACAATCTTCTCACCCAAAATGGAAAAAGGGGAGACAGCCCTCTTTTCAGAAGGTTGTAGCTATATGATTAATATAACATCGTGTGTCAACTATACTCAAATAAAAATAAGAAATAAAATAAAATAAATTGTCATGAATTTCATATGTCTATAACCAAAGCGATCTCGAAGAAGAACAAAATTGGAGGACTCACACCTCCTGATTTTAAAACTTACTACAAAGCCTCAGAGATGAAAACAGTGTGGTACTGGCATAAACACAGGTTTACAAATCAACAAAATAGAGTACAGAGACCAGACATAAACCTTCGCATATATAGCCAAGTGATTTTTTTGGCAAGGGTTTCAAGACCATTCAATGGGGGAAGGACAGTCTTTTCAGCAAATAGTAATGGATGTTCACATGCAAAAGAATGAACTTGGACCCTTACCTAACACCATACACAATAATCACCTAAAAATGGATGAAAGACTTAAAAGTAAGAGCTAGAACTATGAAACTCTTAGAAGAAAATGTGGAGCAAAAGCTTCATGACATTGGCTTTGGCAATGATTTCTTGGATAGGACACCAAAGGCACACACAAACTGGATTTCATAAAAACTAAAAACTTTTGTGCATCAAATGAACTATGAACAAAGTAAACACGCAACCTACACAATGTGAAAGTCTTTGTAAACCATATATCTAATGAGGGATTAATATTCAGCATATGTGGAGAACTCTTAAAACTCAACGACTGAAAAACAACAACCCAATTCAAAAATGGACAAAGGACTTAAACAAATATTTCTCCCATGATATCTCCCATGATAAAATAATGTCAAGCACACGAAAAGATGCTCAACATCACTAATTATTAGGGAAATACAAATCATAACCACAGTGAGGTACTACCTCACATCCATTAGGATAGTTACTATCAACAAAACAAAAAAAAAAAGAAAGAAAGAAAAGGGTGGTTCAGTCAGTTAAGCGTCTGACTCTTGATTTTGGCTCAGGTCACAATCCCACGGTTCACGGGATCGAGCACTACATCGGGCTCTGTGCCGACAGCACAGAGCCTGCTTGGGATTCTCTCTCTCCCTCACTCTCTGCCCCTCCCCTGCTTGTGCTGTCTCTGTCTCTCTCAAAGCAAATAAATAAACATTTTTTTCATTAAAAATAAAATTATTGTATGATCCAGCAAATACACCCAAAAAGTACTGAAGGCAAGGTTTTGGAGAGGTATCTCCACAACAGTGTTCATAGCAACGTTATTCACAATAGCCAAAAGGTAGAAACAACCCAAGTGTCTGCCAACAAATAAATGGACAAAGAAAAGGAGGTATAAGTGTATAAACATACAATGGACTATTATTCAGGCTTAAAAAGGAGGGAAATTCTGACACATGCCACAATATGGATGAACCTTGAAGACATTATGCTAAGTGAAGTAAGCATTTCATGAAGACAAATACTGTACAATTCCACTTTTATAAGGTACACAGAGTACTCAAATACATATGCACAGAAAGTAGAGTGGTGGTTGCCAGAGGCTGGGGGAAGGGACTGGAGACTTACAGTTTAATGAGTACAAATTTTCAGTTTTGCAAGATAAAAAGAGTTCTGGAGATAGATGGTGGCGATGGCTGCATAATGATATGAATGTACTTAATACCAATGAAGTGCACACTTCAAAACGGTTAAGGTGGTAAATTGTATGTTACGTGTATTTTACCAGAGTGAAAAAATCTGAAAGATAAAAAAGAACATCAAATAACTATGGGATGTGTATAGAAGACGGGAAACTTCCCAATTTAATTTATAATTTTATAACCTAAATATAAAGCATTATAAACATGCAAAAAAAGAAAACAAGGTGATTTATTCATATAAATATAAAAATTATAAATAAAATAGCAAAAAAAATCCAGCAGTTCATGAAAGATATTAGGAAATCTAACAACATAATTTGTGTTAAAAAATTTAAAAGAGGGGCCACTGGCTGACTCAGTCAGTAGAGCATACAAATCTTGATCTTCGGGTCATGAGTTTAAGTCCCACGTTGGGCATGGAGGCTACTTAAAAAAAAAAAAAACTTAAAAAGAGAAAATCCAATAACAAATATATCAACAAATAATAATTAACATATTAAATTCGGGGGGCACCTGGGTAGTTCAGTCGGTTGAGCGTCCAACTCTTGATTTCCACCCAGGTCATAATCCCAGGGTCATGGAACCAGCCCTGCCTTGAGCCCATGCTAAGCATGGAGCCTGCTTAAGACTCTCTCTCTCTCTCTCTCTCTCTCTCTCTGCCCCTTTCCCCTACTCGTGCTCTCTCTCTCTCTAAAATAAAAAAAAAAATCAAAATAAGATATTAAATTCTGTAACTATTCCTGATAAAAACTCCAAAAAATAAAAAAAAAGTAGAGATTATGTGGTGTTTCAGAGCAAAAACATTGGAACCTAACTACGTGGGTTTGAATCTCAGCTCCATTACTTCCTAGCTGGAGGAAGTTAACTTTAAAGTGGGAATGATAATAATAGCTGTCTTATGGCTTAATGTATGTATGACACTTAGATGCACACTTGCTCTTCAGAAAGGCAGTTTGATATAGTAGCTGCGTGGATTCAAATCCAAGCTCACCGCTGCGAGCCATGTGACTTTTGGAAAGTTACTTAACCTTCTGTACCTCCGTTTTCCCTTTGTCTACAAAGAGGAATAATAATAAAGCTACATCCGTAAACTGGGAATAATAATAAATTATAGATTTTACAGATTTTTATGAAGATTAAATTAAAGCTAGAAGCACTTAGGCCACTGCCTGGCACATGCTAGGAATTGCTATGGCAACATTCAGCCTTCTGGGGTTACCTCTCCACGGCTCTGATCTCTCTGGCAACCTGCTCACAAATTCCAACCGCTTTAGTCGGTCCCAGAATTGTGATCTCTGCCTCTTCTGCCTACCATTCTCTGCTTGGGTTCCGCCATCCTGGGAAACACAGCCAGGGAGAACATTTCCCCCTGGGTAGAAGTTGGACCTGAATCATATACTTCCTGTCTCTCTCAAGGATTGCAGTCCCACCTGGATCACTGTCACATACCTGTCAATAGTTGTTTTACGTATTATAGATCTAAAAAATTTCCAAGCTGTGTATGAAAATCTATAATCTCATTTAATCTTCACGATAGCCACAGGAGATATATACGTCCTAATTACAGAGGAGGAAACTGAATAAGGGAGAGATTAAATAACCTATCCGTGGTTATGAAGCTCGTAAGTGGTGGAGTCAAAATTTGAAACTTGACACTTTTATTCTGGAGCTCAGGCTCTCAACCAGTACACTATACTGCCAACCTGGAAACATTTATTAAAATTAAAATGTGCATAGCTTTTGACTCAGCAATCTCACTTCTGAGAATTTATCCATCAGACATAAATGCACTAGTATATCAAGATATATATGTAAATGTGTTTATTGCAGAATTTGTAATACTTCTAAAAATACTGAAGCCAGTCTAAATCTGATAAGAGACTTTATAAGGGAACGGTTGAATAATTAAAGCGCCTTTGTACATACCATGGAATATTACACGACTATTAAATGAGATTAATATGTATCGAATTGAGGATGTGCAGGACATATTAAAAATGAAAAGCAAATTCCAGAATAATATGCATAGTGTGACTCAGAAATGACTCAGCTAATTTATGGCTCCCGCATAGACCTCTCTCCGGAACTTCAGGCTTCCCACTCAACGTTGCCTCTTAAAGTCTCAAAAGCAGTGCAAATGCAATATGTCCAAATCTGAACTCAGAGTTCTCTATGCCCAAACCGAATTGTTTCCAGTGTCCTTTTTCCTAGCTAATGCATCGTCATACGTCCGGATGTGTGAGCCGGAAGCCCAGGACTTGTGCCTTTGACATCTCCCTCCCACTCGTGTCGTCTTCCCCCCAGCGCACGTTTCCCACACTACACACGTGTCCCACTCATCATCAAGCTCTGTTGATTTTATATCTGCAATCTATTTTCATTGTTTCCAATGCCGCCACTCCCAGGCAAATCGCTAGTGTCTCTCACTTGGATTGCTGCAGTATTCTCTAATCCAAACACAGGTAGCCTCTCCATATCAACTCTAGCCCTCTTTAATTCATCCTCTACCCTGCATTGTGAGAGCAAAGAACTGTCAATTTGGAAAGCTTTTGCCCTCAGCTCTTGATCAGACAAAAACAATGCAGCATTATCATAATCACAGTCTGAAGAATTCAATTGCCTTTTGTTGTGAAAAGTAACAAAAGCTTTAGCATCTGGAAACATTTTGAGTCACCCATGGCCTCCCCTAATACACCGCGCCCTGCGCCACCGCCACCCTGCACAGGAAATGTAACAACAAAGGGCATTTTAAATTCTTCCCAAAGAGATATCCTTTCCCAGGGGAGGAGGGGTATGGAAAGAATTTCTTTCCAGGGAACTCCTCTAGCAACTATGCCCCGTTTATTCTCTCTCCATTTTGGCTACCACCTCGTAAGTTCTGCAGTGGAAAAAAATTCTTCTCGCGTTCTACTCACCTTGTATAAATGTATAGTCTGAAAGACCCTAAGAACTCAAAGGCCTCCTCCACTTAGCATGGGCTTCTGACCTGGTTTCTAATTCCAAGTTCTTCTGATTAGAGCCCCAGTATTCCTGCCGGGCTCAGCTCCCTCCCCTGGATCTCCAACCATTGGCAAGGATTCTGCTACCAATTCATGGAGCTCCCAAATGCACCTGTCTGCTGAGCCTTGAGAACCCACTGCCATGTGTCACATCTATCTTTCTGACACACTAACACAAGGTACACTGTAGTGTTGACCGTCGCTTGAATCCTACGGAGAGAGCTGTACCTTCAAGCCAAACCCAGGTTCCGCATCCTGGAAAGTTCCCTCAATGACTGCCCTTTCTCCTTGGGTGGGTTTCATGCCAGGTCTCGGGACTTGACACTAGTTCCAGATGGGACGCATTTGTCATGACTCTTTGAAATACTGGGGAGCTCTGGAGATGTGGGCAGGATGGCAACAACACTTCTCAGTTGACCAGTTCAAGCTCTATAAAGGAGTCTCATTTAACCTTTACAGAACTTCCCACCTTCTGATGCACTCAAAACATTAACGATAATTCAATACGTATAACGTTATTTTGCATTTGTATGATTTTCACTTCTTCCAAGCATTTTCAAGTTGTTATTCTTATTTGCACCTGCTATTTTATTGGATTTCATAGGCATTTTAGAAGATCAGTAAAGTAAGTATTAAGTGAATTATAAACCTTTTATTTTTTTTAATTTTTTTTAACGTTTTATTTATTTTTGAGACACGGAGAGACAGAGCATGAACAGGGGAGGGTCAGAGAGAGGGAGACACAGAATCTGAAACAGGCTTCAGGCTCCGAGTTGTCAGCACAGAGCCCGATGCGGGGCTCGAACTCACGGACCGCGAGATGGTGACCTGAGCGGAAGACGGCCGCTTAACTGACTGAGCCACCCAGGCGCCCCGAATTATAAACCTTTTAAGGGCAAGGACTGACTCATGCCATTTGAATCCTCCCTGGTATCCAGTAGGGTGATTCCATACAAAGTGAATGCTCAGTGATTAACTACCAACTTAATATTCTCTCCATTTCATAGATTCAGAAAGCCATGCTCAGAGACGTTAAGCAACACATCTAAAGTCCCCACAGCCAATCGCTTCTCGGCCTTTTGGCTAAGATCAAGTGTAGTATCTGTTCTTATCGGTTTAAAGTCCCACAGCCAGTTAGTTCCACTCCTCATTCCAGGCCCAGTGCTCACTCCATTAGACGAATTGTTCTCAGACTATGCTCCGTGGAAATTCTGACTTGTGCAGGGAATATGCAGGTGAGGCCGAGTAGAGAGCACACGGCTGCTCCAATCAGAGCATCTTCACAGTCATCCATTTTAGATTTTGAGGTTTTGTGTCAGATTTTACTTGAATCAGTTATTGTGCTACTATTTTTTTCTTAAGAAAAAGCAGTCATGGGGCGCCTGGGTGGCTCAGTCAGTTAAGTGCCCGACTCTTGATTTGCAGCTCAGGTCATGAACTCAGGGTCCTGCGATTAAGCCCCTCATCAGGCTCCGTGCTCAGAGTGCGGAGCCTGCTTGGGACATGATCTCACAGTTTGTGACATCGAGCCCTGCATCAGGCTCCATGCTGACAGCGTGGAGCCTGCTTGGGATTCTCTCTGTCTCCCTCTCTCTCTGCCTCACTCTCTCTCACCTTCTCAAAATAAATGAATAAACATTGAAAAAATAAAAGAATGCAGCAGCCCTGCCCTCGGGATAGGGACTCCACACCCCTAGAAAAGTACTCGTGAAAAATGTCTCCGCGTCCCTGATAGACACTCAGAATGTGCAAATGTGTCTAGGCCATAAATAGTTAATAAAAGTTACCATTGAGGGTTTCAGGATGATTACAGCTACTATTTTGGAGTTCAACCACCTAGCATGTTTTGTTGCCTTAGTTACTATGAAGCATCTTAAGCTCAAGAGGGAAAGAGAGAAAAGAAGTATGCTCATGAGTGGGGGCTGTGTAACAGTGAAGTATGGATATTGGCATAAGGGGCACTCCAAAACCAAGTGCAGACGACACGAATAGGCAATTCACAAAATAAGAATGGCCAGAGAGCATATAAAAATGCTCATTCTGTCCATAAAAAACACAAGGAAAAACAATGTGATTTTTTTATTGAGAAAATCAGCAAATGCTAAAAAGAAATGGGTAACAGCCAGAATTAGTGAGATCCAGGGAAATGTACACTCTTGCATATTGCTTGTAAGAGCATAAATTGATAAAACTTTTCTGGAGGAAAATTCAACAATAAGTAGCGAAAGTCTGAACAGTTTGCATATCATTTTTAATGTTTATTTTTGAGAGAGAGTGAGCAGGCGAGGGGCAGAGAGACATGGGGACAGTGGATCTGACGTGGGTTCTATGCTGACAGCAGTGAGCCCGATGCGGGACTCGAACTCACAAACTGTGAGATCGTGACCTGAGCCAAAGTCAGAGGCTCAAACAACTGAGCCACCAACGTGCCCCACAGTTTGCATGTCTTTTGACTCTGCCACACCATATAGGAATTTATTCTGTAAAAAGAATCATAAATGAAAACAAAGATGGATGTTAATTGGGCTTCACTACAGCATAATTTTCCGTAGTGAGATATTAGAAACAGTTGAAATAGCAATATTAAGGGATTGACTAAATAAATTATTTTATATCTATACACGCAGCTATTAAAAAGCAAATTACAGAAGATTTAATGGCATGGAAAATGTTTAAAGACATATTTTCAAAACATAGTGAGTTAACAATCTGGTTGCAAAATAGTATGTAGAGTATGACATTATATTTACGTGTTTATAGTAACCATTAAGACTATTCATAAATATTTTCACATTCTCCTTTAAGGCATGTAGTACGATTGTGCTTCCCAATCCTTTTGAAGATACATATGGTCATGCAGCATAACTGGAATGTGAAATGTGAGGGGAACATTTAAAGGCCAGTGATCAATGTGCCACATGGCTTTTGCCTGCCTTGACAATCGTGGAAGCATGTGTTGAAAAGAGTCTTCTATCAGCCTGGGTCTCCTAAGTGACCATAATGTGCAGAGGTTCCCTGCCCACATAGACTGGATATGTAAAAACCTTTTATTGTATGAAGCCATTGAGATTTGCGGGTGGTTGTTATCACAACATAGCCTAGCCCATCCTTGCTCATACCGTGTGGTGGGCACACGTGTGTGCATGCGTGTGTGTGCATGTTCGTGTGTATTGTGGGCAGAGAGAGAGAAGGGAGGGGAGGAGAAGGAGGGGGAAGACTAGAGAGTTCTACACAAAAAGAATAACAAATGTATGATTTTCATTTTCGTATGTTTATATGCCTTCTAAATTGTCAACAATGAATATAGTTTTTATATTAAGAGGAAAAAAACAGTGTTTTTTTAAAAATTTGTGTAAAATTACCTCTTCCTATTCTCATCTACCTTGTCCCTTCAAAGACTTCTATACCATCCTCCTGAGTCCCTAAGACAGGAGTATGAGCTGTGTGACCCTAGGAAAAGCATGTAGTGTCTCTTGGGTTTCCTCCTACCTCGATGGCTTCCATTTCACAATTTCCTTTCCACACTCTACCTCATCTGCCCAATGTTTCAGTGTTTGTATACTTTAGAACTTGGTACTGAACCCTTGCCTTTTCTCTGTCTACTCCTTTTCCAAAACTAAGTGAGTTCATCCGGTCCTCTGGCTTTGAATGCCATTTATGTACGGCTGACTTCCAAATACGTATTTCTGGCCCAGACCTTTCTTTTGAGCCAGTCTCCTAGCCAATTACCTACTTTACCATTCCACTTGGATATCTCATGAACATCTCAAACTTAACATGGTTAAGCAGAACCCTTGGATCAACACTTTCACTTCTGCCAAAGCCTCTTCTCTCCACCTACATTGTTACCTCCCTATTCCAAGCTCCCACCATTTGTTGCCCCGAGCATTGCAAAAATGTCCTAATTGGTCTGCAAATTCCATTCCTACCCACCCTTCAACTCATTCTCTGTATAGCAGCAAGAGGGCCCTGAAATGGAGGTCATGTCCTTAACCTACTTACAGCCCTTCAGTGCATTCCTACTACCCTGAGAATAAATCTTAAACCTACACCATGCCCTACCAGCCCCTGTCTTGCTCCCAAACTTCACTTCAAGGACTTCTCCCCTCACTTGTTATATCTGGGTCACACTTGTCTTCTTCCGGGTCCTCAAAGATGCCAAACTCTATCAGTGTCTAGTGCTTTGCCTCAGCTCCTCCCTCTGCCTGAAAGCCCTATCTCCCACACTTCATTTGAATGTGTCTCATCCTTAGTGTCTCAGTTCACACATCATTCCAACAAATGGGCCTTTCCTCACCACTGTAACCAACGCAGAAAATATGGACTGCCCCCACAGCAACGACCCCCACCTACCCTGTTTTTTGCTAGCACAATGATGATTTTGTTCAAGGATATGGCTGTCACATAGTCAAGGGAGCCTGGCCCTTTCCCGGTATCAAATAGTAGATAATAATTGCTTTTAGCCTATCATGGTCATATCTGGCCTTTTTGTCAGTGATTGATTTAGAGATGAGTAAACGATGTGGATCTAACCAAAATAACACAAAAGGAAGTCTTCTTTGGAAAGGCCCTTGCTGAGAAAAGAGAGACAGACAGAAAGTACCAATTTTCTTTAGCTTTTGTGTGTCTACATGTGATGCTTGCAAATGTGGAAGGCCTCTTACGATCACAAGTGAAGTATTATCCATGTGCTAAGGATAGTAGAATAGAAAGATGGAATGTGCCTGGGTCCCTCATAATAATTATATTGTGTATCTGAATTGACCCCAGATGCCTTGCTTCCAGACTTCTTAATCAGTGAGATAATAAACTCCATATTACTTGACCTAATTTTAGTTTGGTTTTCCACTACTGTCTGTTGAAAGTTGATCCTCATCTTCTATTCTCTATTGCAGCATCCTATTGGCTTTCTTTGTTAAGCAAATCCAAATGGATTGTTACTATATCTGTTACTTGTTTGCTTTTTGTTTAACTTCCATGAAACAGAATCTATATCTATGCCTATTGTGTTCACCGGTGTCTACCACAGTATCCAACACATAGTAGGTGCTCAAGAAATATTTGTAAATGAATGACCAAATGTCACATCCACAGGGAGAACCAACTAGCTGGTTTAGATGGTCATGAGTAGGGCAGAGGATATATACAAACTCTAAGAAATAACTGTCCTTTGAAAATGATTTCCCAAAGAATTCTGATGCCTGATGTTTTAAACTTCAGTTTCAAAGGAATGCAGATGGGGAAGATACTAAAATGGAGGGCTCTAGGGGGACCTGGCTGGATCAATAAATAGAACATGTGACTCTTGATCTCAAGGTTGCAAGTTCAAGCCCTACGTTGGGTGTAGAGATTACTTAAAAATAAAATCTTTAAAATTTTTTTAACGTTTTATTATTTATTATTGAGAGACAGAGAGAGACAGAGCGTGAGCAGGGGAGGGGCAGAGGGAGAGGGAGACACAGAATCTGAAGCAGGCTCCAGGCTCTAAGCTGTCAGCACAGAGCCCGACACGGGGCTCGAACTCACGAACCGCGAGATCATGACCTGAGCTGAAGTCAGACGCTTAACCAACTGAGCCACCAAGGCGCCCCCAAAATAAAATCTTTTTAAAAATATGAAATGAAATGAAATGAAATGAAATGAAATGAAATGATAAAATAAAATAAAATAAAATAAAATAAAATAAAATAAAATAAAATAAAATAAAATAAAATAAAATGGAGGGCTCTAAGAGCTCTTGTCCATCCCCCAGGCAATCTATGTTTCACCATCCCAAGAAGACCAGACAAAAGAATCATTCCCAAATCTCTACCACACCAAAGTGAGCTCATGTTCCTGCCTGGAGCAGATCAGGCACATAATCTAGATTATATTACTTCTTTACCCTTTCATCATATTTTGCTGTTATGAAAAGCATTGTTATTTCCTTTTCATAAATTCAAGTAAATCTAAAATAATGACACAATCCCATAGAGCATGTCATCCAGATGATGGCAGAATTCTTGTACAGAGGCATTATAGCTTATCCAACTTAGAAAGCCCTGACCAAGGCAGGCCTTAGGTGGTATATTTCAGGTCATAGTGAAACTGTATCTTCTAACCAAACCAACACCCCTAGTTTGCCAGGGTTCCTGAACTCCCACCATTATTGCTGCTTCACTGAACTAAAGCAGTTATGTCCCCAGAAGTCCCCTATTAAAATGTGAATATTAGCTTCTAGAGAGCTAATACGTTAATTTTTCAGCATTTATTTTTGAACACAGGGCAAAGTCCTGCGGGAATGGAATACTGTAGAGAACAGGTAAGCTTTAATGAATGTGGACATGGGCGGGAACATAGGCACTGGGAAGCTGGAAGAAGAGAAGAGGTAAAGGAGACAAGAAAAATACCAAAAGAGAATGCTAGTCAAGACTCAAACAGCACCGATTTGCCCCTGAGCCCCCAGCGACCCTCATATTACCTGATCACTTACTTCTCATGGAAATATGAAGGGAGGAAACAATATTTAGCCTCTTATCTGTCTCTTCATCTGTAAAATGGAGGTTGAAACAAAACATAACAGTAGTGATAGCAGCTGTATAAATAGACAGGCAGATAAAGAAATGGGCTAATGGAGGAAACAAACTAGAAGACTGCACATTTCAAAGGTCTGGTATCAGCAGGGCTAGTCTGGGAAACTAATCAGGGTTAAGGTGTAATTGACTAGGCCGAACACATTTCCTAGATTGTAGTTTGCCTGATGTCCTGGTTTAATTATTAAGTGTCCTCTTCCACTCTCAAAAGTGTCCCAGTTTGGACAATAAACAATATAGTCACCCTTATGAGAGACTGGTGTCCGTGTCGTGTGGATAGATTAGAGCTGTGCTGAGTTACTAAGTGCCTTCAAGTCTCAAGGCCGTGGAGTGGCCAGAGTCTCTCAACCTCTTGACTCCGGTTCTGAGGAACCGCCTGTGCACCACGCTGCGAAAATGTTGGGAAGCCATGCACCAAATGCAGGAAGTGCCACCATTTTAACAGAGGGCTTCCCGAAGGAGGGGGTGAAGACAAGAATTTCAGAAAGTAAAACAAGGCCAGTGGGGAGGATACTAAGAGGGTGACTTGGAGGCCCTAGAAACCCCTCAACTCACACTCAGAGGAAGAACTCACTCTTTCTAAACACAGGGCCAGACCTGATCCAGGTATCCCAACAGTTGCCAAACTCTCCATTTCTGCCCATAAAGGAAATAGTGCTTGCTGTAGACAAGATCACTCAGTCCTGGGCTGGGCTCATAATATTCACAGGTGCATCTGGCCACTTACTTGGCCCTCAACTTGTTAGAAACAGATCGGTCTTCGTGCAATGCCAAATCCAGAACAACAATTATGACAACCAAAAAGGAAAAAAATGAATAGCCTGTACACAGAGAAAATACATGAAAATAATCCACTATATCTGATGTGAAAAGAGAAGAATCATTTGATTATAAACATTGGATTTCAGTTCTCATCTTACAGCACCAGAGAGGAAATTGTTCCAAAATTGATAACTTGTGTTTTCCCTTCCCAAAGTTTGTGTTCCCATTAAAATTGCACTAAATCTTCAGAGACATTGCCTTATGAGCCTAAAACCGATTTCCTCACCTAATTCTCATCTGTTGGTAAATACTTGTAATGTATCTAGGAAATCAAAGACATAATTTCTTTTTCAATATATGCAAAGACATTCGTCTCCTGTGGTTGAGGGGATGAGTTACACACTACAAGGAAACCAGAGGAGAGTGGATGGGGGCTTCTCGGTAGTTCCTTGCCCCTCTGGCACTAGCTTTATTACCCTGCAACAGCACCGATGTGTGGAAAAAACCCCAAGGTTCTGGCCTCTTGGCTGCTGCCAGCAAAAGCCAGCGTTATCTCAATGTACGCTGGGGAGCAGGTGAGGAGAGAAAAATAAAAAAAGATAATCAAAGCCCTCCTGCCACCCCGTCTCCTTGCCTCTAAAGTCTTCCACCGAGAGCCCCAGACTCGACTATTCTATCTTGTGCTGTGTGCATAGAGAGCAGGTAATCAGCAAAATTAATCAAAAATGCATTCATTACCGCAGAGCGGCAGTGGGTGACAGTGACTGCAGCTTTCATTGGCAAGTGGTTTCTGCGCTGGCACAATCCAATCTCCGTGGCTCTTTGGCAAAACCTTTGCATCCCCCTGCCCTCCCCCTCTCTCCCCACCAGCCCAGCCGGCTCTGCCACGCTCAGCTCCTCTTCTCCATTAAACGCGATCTGATTCAGACACTTGACGCTGTTTTCCCCTCAATCACCACGACGTTGCTCTGTAAAAGCTGTTTTCTGTCTAATAAGTCTTCTGAGTATTTTTAAAAACGTGTTTCTTCACTTTAAAATACATTTTTTCCTTTGTTTTCAAAGCAGGAAGCCATTTCCTGCCAGGGCTAAACAAACTCAAACGCTGACAGATTCTGCAAATGCACAAGCCTTTCCTGCTTTGTCCAACCCCACAAAATGGACTCTCAGAGCCCCCCCAGAACCCAAAGCAGCTCAGGGGAAACTGTGCCAAAATATGCTGCGGGGTCTGGAGCTAATAGCAACAATAGCTAACATTACTGATCATTTATTACGTGCCAGGTGGGATTCTATGCACTTTGCTTACCTTGTCTCATCCTCACAATAGCCTTGTGGGGGGTATGTTACTATTATCACCCCCATCGTACTGACGGGGACTGGAGGACCAAGGAAGTCAATTCACCCGAATGCTAGGTGTAGCCAGGGGACTTTGAACCTAGCGAGAGTGGTCCTCGCTCTAAACCACCCACCATGGTTCTGATGGAGGAAGACAAGTGCACCACTCTACACATTTCCCCGTCCCCTCTCAGACTATGGAGTTAACCCTTCCAGGGCATGGGATCAGCATTCAGTACATAACTATCTTCCAGGACACACAAACAGTACTTCCTCCATCCCCTGAAAAAAAATCATTCTGCTTTAGCTAAGATAGAGAGGTGTAGAAAAACAAAATAAGACTCTCTCCCAAGTCTTTGTTACTCCAGTCTACAATGCTGCTTGAGTGGCCCTTGACTTTGTGCAACATTAGAGGCCGCTATCTGCTCCCCGCCCTTTGAGAAAGACGAAGTAGTTGGGATGTCAGGACACACGCACGCATATGGATACACAGTGCGATGTGGAGGCAGGGTGGCCTAGAGGTGTCCTGGATCTCATTTCACCTCCACAACTGAGAGCTGTGTGACCTTGGGCACGTCACGTAATCCCTCTTAAAAGTCATAGTTTTACAAGCTATAAAATTGAAATAATAGTACTACCTACCTCATGAGGACTATGAGGATTAGATGAGCTAACGTGTTAAACCACTGAGCACACGCTTGGCACATAGTAAGCACTTGATAAATAACAGCTCATATTCTATAATTCCTCTCCCACTGATCTGAAATTTACAACTTCTGTTATACATCCACGGATTCCGTGAAGAAGTGAATGGTGGAAATTCGAGGCAGGGGAGGGCAGTACTATATATATTTCATTAACACTTCGACTTTGACCCAGATAATCAGGCTAATTACTGACCTTGCTTCAGAAGTACACTTTGAAAACATACCAGACTGGAATACTGGGGTTTTGAGGAAGCCAGACATTTCCTGATTTAAGCTTTGGTAACAGAAAGCTTAAAAATAAAAAAATAAAACGGCTGAAAAAAAGATAAACAGTCCCATACTACATCTTGTTATCTAAAGGAGTCTGCCCTCTAAATTATAGGAGACTGTGGGGTTTTTTAATACATAAAGGAAACCACAAAAATGACAAAATAGCAGATCTTTTCACTTGAGAAAATGATTTGCTCCAGAGTTCCTTTAAGTGGCAAGCATGTGTCCTGGATTTAAAATAGAATTCAATTTACCTAAATTCATTTTCCACACAAATTTTTGATGCACGCCTATTGCATAAAGCAAGACTTGCCCATATTATAAGATATAGCAGCAAATTGCTGATGTCCATTTCCACTTTGTCGGCATTCGCCACCCAACCTCTTATCATGCTGTGGCTGGCTACAGACACACTCAGCCAATTTCCATGTTCTTAAGAAACAGGAAATGTTATACTAACTCAAACCTTCAACTCTTCTCAGCTGCCATCCATTCCTCAATGGTAACACAAGGACTACTTTTTGCCAAGTGCCTTGTGGGCTGTACCAACCACTTATCTAACAGAATCCTGAAAAGAGGTCAGAAAGGATGGGGAAGTTTTGACCGTGAGGGGGCAAGAAGAAAAAGGTTATTTTCCTAATGTCTCCCACCAGATCCAGACTCTTCTCCGTGGTGCTCCTGTCCTAGCCACAAGATATGGCCACTGTTCTCCGAGTTTGCCAAATCTAACCATCCAGATGAAAGGGCATTTGGTTTCCTCATTTTAATCCATCCATTAACTCAGACATTTTTTCTCCCTTGTATTCCTCCTACCTTATGACCCATAATGTTAAAGAGCACACCACTGGATCTTGCTTTTGGCTAAGTCACACATTCATTCATTCTCTTGACAAAAGTTATTTGGCATCAGTTACAGCCCACGCATTTTTTTTCTGGGTGCTGGGATTACAGCAATAAGCAAAATAGATGGAAAAAAATCCCCACCCTCCCAGAGCTCACCATCTTAAATAAACCAAGTTAGTAAAATATCTACTTAGAGTGAAGATATAGAATTACATTGTATTCCAATACCAAGGAAGTCAGTTCCCTTAAGCCTCATTCTAGTTAGAAAAGTAATAGTGCTTATAATTTTCAAAAAAATTATTAGTTGGGGAATGTAAGGATTCCATTCATTCATGTACCCATTAATCACACTGTTCCTAATTCCAAAAAGATTTTGAAATAACCTACAGTAAAAGACATAGAAACTTCTTGCTTTAATTTGTTAGCCATGAATCTAACTAAAGCCAAATCAAATAATGTACTGATGGAGAAGTGTTAAGATTTCAAGAGTCAAGATGCTATGGCTTTGCGCTTGGGTAATTTGTCTGCAATTATTAGAAACACCCACAAGGTGGTGGTAATGATACCTTAGTTTATAACCATATCAGAGGAGCAAGCTGATAATACAGGTGTGATTTACCTGAAATGAAGGTACAGTGTACTTCTCCAACCACGAAATTTGGTTCTCAAAACCCTTATGGCAGAATTCATGATTAAAGAGCTTAGGATGTTTTCAAGAAACTTCTTAGGAAGGTCGAGATCTTGACTGAGCTCCTGAAAGCCATCATTCATTAATTCATTGAGCACACCTTTCTTGAGAAGCTTCTAGGTACTAAGCTTTATGAAAAGCATGTAAAAAATGAATTTTGTGTTCACAAAATATACAATACAGGAAGCATCCTAAATAAAAGGAAAAGGCAATGACACTTTTCACATTCTAACTTGTTAATAATGGGAACTGCACAATTACTTTCTGTTTACCATTCTTTGTTTAGTAGATGCTTCTTGGGTCTCTTTCCTTTAAAGTTTGTAAGAAATGCTTCTAATCTTGGTTTGCATAAAATATGGGGATAATAACAGTATTTCCCTCAAAGGGTGGCTGTAAAGATCCAACGAGACAGTACACTTAAACCATTTAGCAAGTACCCGACATGTGGCAAGAAATACATGTAAGTCGCCATCCATGTCATTGCTGTCATGATCGTTGTCCCTGTCGTCATCATCATCATCATGGCGGGGGGGGGAACCTGTTCATCTGTATATACCAGAAATTTCAGTAAAGTCGATTCAGAATTGCAGAGGAGTCACCGCTTCCCCTTTGTTAGCAAAGCACGACAATGTTGGAAACCTTTAACCAAAACTTTAAGGGGGGACGGGATCTTCGTTTGTCATCCCTTTGTCTCGTTTTGTTTGGTTTTGAATTTAAAGGCATTGCCGCACAAGGACTTTCTTAGTGGGGTGCCTCTCGCTATAAAATGATCTTCCCCATAGGGAACTCAATGCGAGTTTAGACAGCAGGGTAGGTAAGATTGTAAGACCACTCTTGGACTGGCCTCCTGCCAAGCTACGGTGATTTTAAGTGATTTTTTTTTCACTTCCTTTGTAACACAGAACTTCTCTAGGGACTGGGGCTACCCACTGAGGGAGGCCAGGAGAAGCAGCTAGGAACTGTTTGCGGCCTCCCTAGAGGAAGTCCTTTCATTTCCTTTAGACTTTGTAGGGCCCTTGGTGAATGAGTTTCTCCCTGGGGCCTGGAGTCCAGAGCCCAGGGAACTGTCGCTCCATACTGCCCATTCTCCTCCAGAGCAGGCACTGCCCTCGGGGGCCTGCTTCCCCAGTGTAACCTGTGCAGTCACACAGGGTCCCCTGCTAGAAGGACCTTGCTTTCATGCTCTGCTGTCTCTGTCCTGAAAGTCTTGACGCTTGAACAAGAGGCCCCGCGTTTTCCTCTTGCCCTGGACCCCACAAACTATATAGCCAAGTCCTCTCTGCCCCGAAGAGTTTCTGAACACTGGGTGGGCCTTGTTCTTAGTTTCTCCCCCTGCTGGTATTTGAGAGTCCACGTCACTCCCCACCCTTGAGTCCCACTAAGTGCAGTGGTTCAGTGGCCCTCAGACTAACCCTGTACTCTGAGGATCATTCTAGAGATGTTCTCCTACCCTTGAAGTACCGATGTCTAGTAACAGGCATTGCAGGTAGCGTGCAGTGAATTAAGGCAAACACAGCACAGGAAGGCAGAAAGCCTCGGCTTCGGTGTCAGGTGAGGTAAGTGACAGGAATTCTGACCTGTCTCAGTTTCTTCATTAGTGAGCTATTGCTCTAGAATGTCTAGAAAAGCAAGAGCAATGGAAACTCTCTGAGAAAGTTCATAGTTCCTCATTTCTTTAACTTAAACTAATCCACTCTACCAATCCTAATGTCACAATATTGAGTGGATTCTATTGATGATCTCTCTCTCTCTCTCTCTCTCTGTCTCTGTCTCTCTCTCTCTGTCTCTCTCTCTCTACAGTGCTTTATATGGAAATGCAGGTAAGATGTAGCCCCAATTCACAGCTCAAAACACTGAGGCTCCGAAAGTATAATTTGGAAATTACTGCAATTAGAATCCAGGTTTTCAGATACCTGGTACAATGTTCACATTTCTGAAAAGGTGTGTGTAAACCATTTTGTTTTTTTAAACTCCTATTCTGGGTGAGTACAGAGAATTAGGGTTTCTTCACAGTGGCCCTGTTGGCCTCCTGAACGGTATAATCCTTGGTTGCTGGGGGCTGTCCTGTGCCCCCGGGAGGTTTAGCAGAGTCCCTTGTCTCTACTTACTAAGTGTAAGTAGAAATCCCCTGTAACCCCCCACTGCCAGGTGTGACGATCAAAAAAGTCCCCAGACATTGCACTTGTCCCCTGGGGAGCAAACCACAGCCAACTGATAACCACTTCATGAGAGCACTTCACTATTTAAAGGGAACATGTGGTGAATCCTTTAGTAAACTACAAAACTCTCTCCAAATGTGTATTTCCACGTAGTAGATTTTCTTAAATTAGAAGATACCTTCTTTCAAAGGAGAAAACCACTGATTGTGGCTGTGTGGGGGTAATCACCCAGAAAAATGTGATGCTTTTCTTTTCCCTCAAAATATTATTATGTTCATGGGAGTGATGCCACAAAGATTCAGCAGAATATGCTTGCAGCATACAGATCGGAACAGATGTAACTTTAGCAAATCCAGCAATTCCTCTTTAAGAATTAGCTACAGTCAAGTATCTGAGAAGTCAACTGTTTCCAGTTATCTTTTCATTCCCCTAAATACTCTGAATTCACTTTTAAAGCAGGAAACACAGACCTTCCTCTATCTAAAGGAGTGTTAAAAAAAAAAACACCCTATTTCGTTTTTTAATGTTTATTTATTTTTGAGAGACAGAGAGAGAGAGAGCGAGCGAGCAGGGGAGGGGCAGACAGGGAGACAGAATCCCAAGCAAGCGCCACACTGTCAGCACAGAGCCCAACGTGGGGCTCAAACCCATACACCATGAGATCATGACCCGAGCCAAAATCGAGTGACCCCACTAACTGGGCCACCCAGGGGCCCCCCAAAATACCCTCTTCCTAAAGACAGCGAGGGTCAAACCCCAAGCTGACAGATTAGGGAACAGAAATTAAGAGGTAGAAGTGGCAGACAGATAGCAAGTCTTCTATCTGGGCCTTGAAGCAACCCATAATCCGCTCCCTGCCTCAGCTGGATGGACCAGACGGTTTAACCTCCAAACCAAGATACTCTTGAGCGAGAAGAGGGGCATTGGTGATGATCGTGCTAGGACCATGCACATCAGCCAAATTGTCCTGGCCAAACCATGATGCCTAGGGTGGTCACCCTAGCCTGAGATCACTCATGGAAACACGCCCGCTGCCAGATGGTTGCTACGTTAGTGAGCCCCAAATCTTAGTAGTTTAAAACAAAATCATTTCTCATTTCTCACCCCTTTGCAGGTTGGCTGTGGTTCAGCTGATCTAAACTGGGCAGCTCGGCCACAGACTGCAATAATTGAGAGGGCTCTGTGTCTCACTTCGGGTCTGTGAGTCAACTGGGCCAGTTCTGCTCCACCCGCCATTCATCCTTCTCGGAACCAGAAAACTATCTGTTATGTGTACTTCTCATGACACCCACAGAGGTGAAGATGGTGAGCAGAACGCCATGAGGCTCCTTAAGACGTAGGCTGGAACTGGAGTGCTGTCGCCTCTGCCCACATGCCACTGGCCAAAGCAAGTCACACTGCCAAGCCCAAAATTAAGGGGCAGAGAGATATGGTGCTCACAGTGAGGCCCTGATAAAGGTACGAATGCGGGAAGGAGTGAATAATTGGAACGCTCGTTCAATCTAACATATATGCGTCGCCCGTCCCAACCTCATCACCACCACCCCCACACATACACACACCTCAGAAAGGGGGGGGAGGTAATCTGTTTGCCCTCATACGATATGACATGATGCTGACTCAGTTCCTGACATACAGTCACGTAATTTTCAGAATCCAGAGTCAGTTTCTAGTTTCAGAAGTACTTTGAAAATTGGACAGGTTTCCAGTTGAGTATAAAAACCAACTGGCATCCAGAATTCCTCAATAAAGTTCTCAAATCTGTTAAAGCATGCAACCCATCCCCAGCTAGGGCTGGGGGGCAGGGCCAGTTTTAGGCTGGGGGCTATTTCCCCCAGACTTGCCGGTGCTATTTCACAGTGACAGTTCCTAACCTTCCCAGAGGGGTAAAAAAGAAAAAAAAAGCATACGTTAATAAAAATATCAACAATAACATCTTTGGGAGGTAACCTGGAATAATTCACAATAAATTAACACTTCCCATCAGAGAGATGTTGTAGCTTATAAGAATGTCACTTTGCGAGAAGTGGGAGTCCCAAAGCCATGTGACTTCCATCTGCAGTTTGCAAGCCCATTCAGAGCCCAACAGGGGATAATTACTTGCTAAGATGTACCCATCCCAGCAGAATATATTTGCTATGATTCAGTTCTCTCACAGCATGAAAGAGACTCTGGTCTGGTGGATAAAGCCCTAGAGGGATAAAAAAAAAAAATCTCCATTCCCCACCACTTGGCTGTGTGACCTTGAATTGTTCACTAAACCTCTCTGATTCCTCAGTTTCACAGTCTACGGGAGTAACGCCCCAGACCTCCGCTTACCCAGAGAAGAACATGAAAAAAGAGTCACTATCTGAAAAGATCTGGAACCCTATTTGCCTCTACCCCTAGGAAAAGGAACTGTTTCTATGTTCGTTTCTCACCCTGGACACTCAATATAAAATTACTTTTTTAGGAGCAGAATTAAATATCAGGCAGATGCATCACAAACTGAATTTAGGGGGATGAGTTACTAAAGTAACAGAAGGATCTCACCATGGAGCAGCCTACCTCTAAGAGACCCGAGACAAGACCATTCAGCAAGTTGCAATGGGCCTGTGGACATTTCAAGAGTGAAATGATTACCACTCACAATTCTCAGGGAGCAGACCTTTGGGAAGATAGGGATTTTAGTGGCTATTGTGGTTGTTTCCCAACTCCATGTCTCCCTATCCCACTGTGTGTCAATCGTGTGGTTTGGAGAGGGGTAGGGAAGAAGTGACCCTATGGATAGGGTATAATCTGATGTCCCCTTGCCATAGTGAGTGGCTCAGGTAGTTCAGGTCTAAGGATGACATTACTTGACCACAGGATTCAAGCATGAATGTTCATGTGATTCCTTTAGAACCAATGATATAACATGTGATGCAGATGTGAAGACAAGACATGCCACAGACATTTTGCCATCATATGGTGGGCAAAGAAGGAGAAAGGAAAATAAATTAGGCCTTTGATATAATTTTTGAACTACTGAAGCTAATCAAGTCTCAAGCAGTCTTACCTATGTCCCTTCCAGATCTGTAAATCAATGCATCTCCCTTATCATTTATATTAGCTTTAGTGGGTTTTGTCTTAGCTGAAGCATGAACATCTTAACTGATACAGGAACTGAGTCAAGGGCATGGTCACCAGCCCTGAGAATACCTAAAGGAGGCAATGTGAAAGTGCTTAGTCCAGAGAGAAAAAGTTGGAATGAGGTACTAAAAGGGAAGGATCATCTCCAAGTCATTGTGCCCCCAAATAGCTCCTAGAGATATCTTCAGGGCAAAAAAAAATGAGTTCTAAACACCCTCCCCATCTATAAAAAGCAAGCAGGGTGCCTGGGTGGCTCAGTCGGTTAAGTGTCTGACTTTGGCTCAGGTCATGAACTTGCAGTTTGTGAGTTCAAGCCCCGCATCAGGCTCTGTGGTGACAGCTCAGAGCCTGGAGCCTGCTTCGGATTCTGTGTCTCCCTCTCTCTCTGCCCCTCCCCCATTCATGCTCTGTCTCTCTCACTCTCAAAAATGAATACATGTTAAAAAAATTTTTTAATAAAAAAAAATAAAAAGCAAGCCAATCTAAAAACAATTTAAGATAAACAATTGCTTCTATGGCCATGCTCACCTGGTGTGACTATCTTCTCCTGGAAGTTGCTATGGATCCATTTCTGGGCATATCAAACCCAAGTTCATAAGACTTCTCCTCTGAGATACATATAAACTTCCATCAGAAGCAGTTCCAACTAGGCCTGTGCCTAGAATTTCAGCTCCTCAGGGCTGTGGATTCATTCAGCAACACCAAGGTTGGCATCTACATAGAGGACTTCTGGAAGGGCGGTATCATAGAAAAGATTGAAGGATAGAGAAGTTAGATGGAAGACCCAAGCTTTCTTAGATGTCAAACCCAACCTGAGTCTCCAGATATGACTGGACTCTATTCTTCCCAAGAATCCAGGAATGAAAATGTAAGAGACAGCCATAAAGAATTGGGAGTCCCTAAAGTAGTTCCTTGATGAGAATTGTAGGCTGAAGGTTAGACAGTTTTTCCTCACCCTAAGATAATCCTGACTCATGGAATCATAGGACCATAGAACATGAGAGTGGGAAGTCTTTAGAAATCACCTTGCTTTATCTTCTCGTTGTGATGGCATGGGACTGAATCTGGGAGAAGGAAAATACCTTTTTTCAGATATTTGAACACCTTCCTCTGTACTTGGTACCTGGTGCTTAACTATTTTCACAGCACTTACCATGTTACATTGTCCTTGCCACTGAATACATATGCTCCTTCTCTGAACTTGAAATTCATTGAAAGCAGAAATTGTCTTGCTTCCTTATATCCCTGGTGCCTCCCAGAATCTGTCAGATAGCAGGTGGTCAAACGTTTGTTCAAGAAATCAAAGTTTCAAGTCAAATAGTGAGGAAGTTATCTTTCTATTAGGCAAAGGATATAGAATCTTGCTTTCATTACTTTTAAAGGGTATGGCAGTTTCCTTCCAATGAATCACAATGATTTTTGTCATTATTTTCCTTATTTACAAGGTATCAAGTTAACGAGTATGAGGATTAATGTATAGTTAGATCTTTTCTCCAAAGTTCACTGGCCGACATTCTTTCTGCTTCTCCAAGAGCCCTATCCCAAGCCTGAAACAAACAGAAACCTCATGAAGAGGAGTACTATTTTCACTTTCATATTGTAAATTTTAAAACTTCGTATTTTCCTTCTGCCTCAACATCCCCACAAACCGTCTGTGAGGACCCCACCCAGGTGACTGGGTGCATCACTGTGACAAGGCTGGCCCCCACCACAAGTTCCCCTAATTGCCCTCCCCTGACTGTGACCTATTGTCATTCAAGTGTACCAATGAAATCACCTCCTGCATGCCTTTTGTTTGTATGTTCCAACCTGATAAAGGCACTTGCCCAAGGGGCAATCTCTCTCTCTCTCTCTTTCTGTCTCTCTCTGTCTCTCTCTCTCTCCTCCCCATTTGCTTGGCTGAGCACACACATTTGCTGCTCCCCCACCCTGTGTGGCCTCCATTCATGGCGTACAGTGACTCAGTTTCTCTAAAACTTGTGAGGATAATAAACTTTATTTTCCTGTGCCTCTCCTGTGTCCTCTCTTGCAGCTACACCTGACTAACCATTTCACAAAAGAACACAACCTCTCAGTAAGAACTGCAATGAATTATTTTCTTGCCAGGTAATTCTGAATCCAGCAGAGATACCTCTTAACCAGAGAGAGAGAGAGAGAGAGAGAGAGGGAGGGAGAGGGAGAGAGGGCGCTGGATTTGGGGCTTAGTTGGCAACTTCTGGCGGCTGTGATGCTTGCTACTACAATCTCTAGCTCCTCATTGGAAAAACAAAGATGAAGTTCAAAAAGCATCTCACCGCTTTCTTCCGTGAGGGATTGAATGCAAAAGAATTTGCATGTATTATACGGACTTTCCAACCAACAGCAATATGCCTAGTTCACCACTGTGTCCCTGCTGGCTCAGATGGGACTAATCCAATTCTGCCAACAGCTGCAACTGACAGCTAAAAGTTAAAAAAGTGGCAGCAGATGAAAGAGAGGAAAACAGGTAATGGGCAGGGGAGACTGAAAACAGAAAGGATAGGTGCCCATTTACAGTGATGAATGCAATGGAGGATTTTCAAGTGCACGGGCATTGAAATGCCTTTCTTCCTCTCATCTCTTGTTACTCATCCAGCCCATTACTCTTCAAGCCAAATGACACTGAAGAAGGCCACATATCTCTTCCTCCACCTCTTCTCTTGGCTAGCCAAACATGGATGGGGACCTGTTTGCTTTCAGGAGGGAAACGAGGTGTGTTGAAAGCTACTCCCTCCATCTGAAATGTAGTGTCTCCCCACCTGAAATCACAACTGAAACTCCTCCTTAGAGTTATCCCTCCGGGTCAAGGCATTGAAGGCTTCTATTAAAATGCAACTATGGGGGCGCCTGGGTGGCGCAGTCGGTTAAGCGTCCGACTTCAGCCAGGTCACGATCTCACGGTACGTGAGTTCGAGCCCCGCGTCGGGCTCTGGGCTGATGGCTCAGAGCCTGGAGCCTGTTTCCGATTCTGTGTCTCCCTCTCTCTCTGCCCCTCCCCCGTTCATGCTCTGTCTCTCTCTGTCCCAAAAATAAATAAAACGTGGAAAAAAAAAATTTAAAAAAAAAATAAATAAAATGCAACTATGTTATCTAAAAGGAGGAACATATAGTGCCTGGCACAGAGTAGAGGTTCTCTAAACGTCATTTTTAATATTAAGTTGTCACTGCCTGCCATGAGAACGTTAGTAAAGATTCATCTACCAGATTCTCTCCTGTCTCCTAGGGCTCTTAAGGAACCCTGATGGGAAGAATTTGATGGAACACAAGCCAAGACTTGGTAGCAGAGTCTGAGGTTTGGGGGATGGTGGAGAAAGGGGAGGCTGACAACAGAAGGCACTTTTGGGGAGAAAGGGCACTTTTAAAGGGTGAGAAGGGGGGAAGGGCATCTGGAAATTAACATTTATTGATTCTTCTATGAATCAGGCACTGAATTAGATGTTTTAGCACCCACTATTTTACTTAATCCTTATTTAATCCACGACCACTTCATAGGGAAAGTAACAGTAATATTCCCACTTTGCAGATGCGAAAACTGGAGTTGAGATTAAGAAAGTCGCTCAAGGTCACACACTGCCTGTATGTGATAGAATATAGACTTGAACTTAGACCTGTCTCCTATGCCTATATCCCTGAGCCATGCTGTCAGTCCCCACACTCGTCAAGGGGTGGCTAACCTCGTCTCTGCTGCCTCCTTTGGTCTAATGCTCCAATCACTTTCAAGTTCAGTCTCCTGTCATGCCCAAGTTTCTCCCTCATTTTTAGCAACAGACTATGCAAATGGAGATGAAAGGGTCTTAGGAGTGGTGGGGCAGAAAGAGATTTTGCATTCTCAGAAGGGATAGAAGGTTGGCAAGAGCCTAGAACCATTTTTCTGGTTGCCTGAGGGTTTGGAAACTTTCTTTACTCTTTTTTTTTTTTAATGTTTATTTCTGAGAGAGAGAGAAAAAAAAAATCAGTGGGGGGCGGGGGGCGGGCAGAGAAAGAGGAAGACAGAGGATCCAAAGCGGGCTCTGCACTGTCAGCACAGAGCCCTATGCAGGCCTCAAACTCACCACTTGAGATCATGACCTGAACGGAAGTCAGACGCTTAACCAACTGAGCCACCCAGGTGCCCCTAGAAAATCGCTATTCCAGGCTCCAACCTGTGTTATGCCAAATCCAAAGTTCCAGAGTAACTGGTGGACCAATTGGGCCCCTGCCCCATGTATACCAGTTTGCTGTACATTGGCAGGAGAGTTCATTTTCCACATAGAGCAAGAGGAAGGATATGAAAAGGAGAGCAGCTGGCATGGAAAGGAATAACACTTGTCTCTTCCAGAGAAGCTGGGGTAGGAATGAAAGACATAGAAGATAAGGAAGCTTCTTTCCTCCCACCACTGGAGAAAGGGGTTAGGGAGAAGAGTCTAAGACGTTCATGCACAATATCTTGTGGAGGGGACCATCCCCCAACAGAGGTCCAGGCCTGCTGCCTGACTTGGAAGGTTCTTTCCTCCCCTTAGAGCAAGGAATAAAAGAGGACTGGGGAAGAATTGATAGCCTCTGGGGTCATGGGGCAGGGGCCCAGGCTGCTTTGTCCAGAGGCTACAGCAAGGGAGCAAAGTAGCTGGGGACAGTTTCCCCCAACCTTAACTTCCAATCCCCACCCTTACCCTAGCTCATTCCCACACCTCTCTCCTCCTTTGGCCGGTGGGACTGAGCGTCCTTTTCATTAACCTTTTAGTTACCACTCCACGCACACACTTTTCTACAACCCCCAAAGCAGTCAGCCCCACACTGCCCATCACTGCCCTCTCCCCGCCGCAATCCCAGCTCTGCACTTGGGCAAGGGGAGATACTCGCCTCTCAGGGCCGTGGGAGTGGAAGGGGGGTTGTTCACTCGCCCTCGGAGCTCTGCTGTAAAAACTGAGCGGCAGGGACCAGGCATGCGCAGCAAATTCGGGCGCATTGTGATGGGAACTGCCTCTCCGAGTCTCTACAAAGACTCCGGAGTAACCACTAACGGCCCCCCCAAGACCCCCCTTCTTAAAGACAGACACACAAACGCAGAGGCAATGCAGCTTTTCTTTCTTTTTTTTGAAGGGCCAGTTGCCGCTTGAAAGGCTAGTTCCACGTGAAGACTAGTGGATTTCTATCGATCCCATCTCCGGTGTTGACAAACGCCAGCGCCGAGGCTTTGCAGTCCGGGGCTGCAGTTTGCAGTGGAGCTAAGCGGTGTGCGGCTTTAATTCCACGTCAGATCAACTTTGATCAATATCCCCCTACCGGCCCAATTGGAAGAGCCCAATTCACCGGCGCTGAGCCTTTTCGCTCTTTCCTTCTTTTTTCCCCTCTTTAGACCCACCATCTTCTGGGGGAAGAAAAGTCTCGGATTTTCTTTAGAATTTCTTTTCTTTCTTTCTCTCTCTCTCTTTTGTTTCTTTGGGTTTTGTTTTGTTTTGTTTCTCGGTGTTCTGTCTTTTTTGTTTTGTTTGGTGTTTTAGGTTTTTATTCTCTCTCTGCCTCTCATTCTCTCTCTCTCTCTCTCTCTCTCTCTCTCGTAGTGATAGGGAGAGAGATCGCTTTGGCGAACAGAGCTTGCAGCCAATGAACCCGCCTTCCAGATTGGTGTGAAGACAGAAGTGAGGTGGGGGGCGGGGAGGGGGTGTGAGAGAGCCTGGGAGCGAGAGGGAGCAAGAAAGGGAGAGAGAGCGAGATTCAGAGAGAGAGAGAGAGAGAGAGAGGAGGCGGTGGAGGAGGAGGACTAGTGTGGGGTGGAAAGGAAGAGTGAGCGAGAGCAAGTTGAGGGGAGGGGGTGTAAGAGCCGGCGAATTCTTTTTCTTTTTCTATTATTATTTTGACGACTCCTGAGTTGCGCCCATGCTCTTGTCAGCTCCGTTTTAGGCGTAGCATGGCCAGGCAGAAGAAAATGGGGCAAAACGTGCTCCGGGCGGTCTTCCTTTTAGTCCTGGGGCTTTTGGGTCATTCTCACGGAGGATTCCCCAACACCATCAGCATCGGTAAGCGAGAGCAAGCCGCCGGCCGGGCCGGGCTCCCCTGCACCCGAGACCCCTGCCCTGGCGGGGCTGCCGCGGCCGCGGGTCCCGGTCCTGCACGGCCCGGGGAGGGGACCGGGGCCGGGGACCGGACAGGATCGGAGGGCACCTGAGCCCCCGGAGAGCCGGCGGGTGTGGGGAGTGGCGGGGACGGGAGAGGGGTCTCCTGGGGCTGGGGGTGGGAGCGGTGGGCTGCCGCGTTTTGCGAGCCGAGCGGAGCAGGGGAGGCACGCAGGAGGCCGGGAGGCTGCAAAGGGGCGAAGAGTCGCGGCTTTTCGGCTGGCTGCTCTGGACTTTGCCATGGCGTGCGTGCCGCGGCTGGAAGTTGTCCCAGGGTGATGCCGCCTGTCTGGCCGCGCCAGGGCGCCCCGTCCCGCCTGTCCGCTTCCCGGAGACCGACCGGCGCTGGGGGAGCTGGAAGCCCACCCTGGAGCGCCCGGACCCCGGGCGGCCGCCGGGGCCGGTGGCGGATGGGGTAGGAGGCGGGGGCTGAGGCGAGGAGCGGGCGGCGAAGTCACGCAGACCACGAATTCATGAATTGCCGCTGTGTCTGGCTGGAGCCCGGCTCCTGGGCGCTGGGAGAGAGTTCTCTCGGCTTCTGTCTTGGATTTACAAGTCCGGAAGTTAGAATTGTTGCCATTACTGAACCAGACCCCTGTATTGTCCTGGGGGGGGGGGATGGCTATGGGGAACAGGACGGGGCAGCACGGGGAATGGAATTGTTTTTCTTCGCAATCCTTCCCGTTGCACCAGGAAAAGATGAACCAGCTTGTGGAGATGGGCGTCGGGGTAGGAGGTGGGGCGGGGGGGAGAGAAGTGGAGAGGAAGCTACTGCCTGAGAAAAAACCAAGTCCCGATGTTGGTTCCGTCGTCCGACTCCAAAGCAGCCCCTTCTCCCGTCTGTCCCCTTTCCCCCTTCTCCCAGCCTCTTCTTTTCCTCTTCAAGTCAGGAGGAAAACCAGGTTTCTCTTGGCCAAAATTTGAGTTCACAAGAGTCTAGAAAGACACACAGGTTGAAAATCAATAATCACCGCACAGCCCGGTACCATTGAGAGATATCGCCTGTCTGTAGCGCTCCCCAATTTCTAACCGGTCCTGGGGGGGGGGGTGCACAAGCCAAATCTCGGTTCCTTTTGCTTATAGGTGGACTTTTCATGAGAAACACGGTGCAGGAGCACAGCGCTTTCCGCTTTGCCGTGCAGTTATACAACACCAACCAGAACACCACGGAGAAGCCCTTCCATTTGAATTACCACGTAGATCACTTGGATTCTTCCAATAGTTTTTCTGTGACTAATGCTTGTAAGTAGATCTGCTTTTCCTCCCTTTGGGACCTTGGGGACCGCATTTGTATTTTGCTTGTGGGACTTGGGGTCTGCGTGTGTGCTGGGGGTGGTGGTGATTGCCTCAGTAGACGTTGTCCGGGCCCTAGTCAATCCAGGTTTCATGCGACCTAAATCAACTCCATACGATCCTGCTGAGGGACTTGAGGTAGGGCACAAAACTCTGTTGTGAATAATGTCAGATGCGAAAGTTTTATTCCCCCCCCCCAAACTGGCGTTCCCTCCTCCACACCCTCCCCCTCCCCTCTTTAGGCTGGAAAAATAAAGAAAAAATAGCATGGCCGTTCAGGGAGATTTCTTCAGATGGGATGAAAATAAAAAGAAACCTCTTGATTGAGTTAATTCAGGATGTACATTACTTGACTGTTAAAGCTAGAGCCTGGCTGTAGGAACGAGCTGAATTTGACAATCGCCTAATATTTAGGAGCCAAATATGAGAAATTCTGCAAACAAGTGACCTTGAGGCACAGATCAGGCTGGGTTCCCTGGCCTCTTTCTGTCCTATAATATCACCTCTCTTACTGTGAGAGCTCTGATAGGAACTGATAAGACAACAAACTCATTACAAGTGATGAACGCCTGGCAAACGGAGGGGAAGGGAGAAGACAGTGCTCAGCTTACTATTTGGAAAGCTACTTCTGTCTCCCCTAGTGTTGTTCACCCCCTGATTCTTAAGGCCCACACAGTTCTTAGAGCAAAAGGTGGAGGGGGCATACAGCTGAAAACCTGAATATGAAAAGGGAGGAATTTCATCAGCCCCAAAGCTGTTTTTGAAATATCTAGCTGTGCTCTGTGATTGTCCCTCTGGAAAGGGGACATTTTGAGAGGCAAAACCATGGGATCCCAAATGACCAATAGCCTGTTGGACACAGTTTTTTTTCTTGAATGGAATGTTTTATGGGAAAGACTGATGGTTCTTCATCTAAGCTGATTTTACAAAGTTTTCACAACAGTGAGGCTGATGATGGCATAAATATGTTTTGCTTTTATGGCTGGCGTAGTTTGGCATTTGGAATTTTTGAATTTTATTTTAAGAGAGAAATGGTATTTGGTTGGTTGGGTGAAACTTTGTATATAACTTCCTTCAAATTCTTGTGTCTCAAAGGATGTGTTGCTTCCAAAAACTGTTGTAAGGGTCACCAAGGGCACAGGTTCCTTGGGTTTGAAGACTTAGGTCAAGGGGATGGGGTGAGGTACTTGGAAGAAATGTGACACTTATCAGCTTTAAGAAAATTTTAGCTGAAGGTACAGATCCTTATATGAACATGTTCTGAGATACTCTGTATTTGACATTCATTGGCTTTCCGACATTGACAAAAATAGGAACTTATTAATTCCAGCTAAGTGTGAAAGTTACAAAATGTCTGTCTATACTTTGCATCTTATTTCAGTAATCCCAGCCTGTCGCTACAGCACTTACAACACACATCTGACTCTTAATCCTGCAGCACTGTGATCTTGTCAAGAGGCTGAATCTCAAATGCAGCTTCCTAAGTATCAATTAGAACAGATTTAAAGCCAAATACATAAAACTAGCAGGATTTACTATTAATAATGAATAATATTTACTTCAACTCACTTTAGTGTCTTTCCACTGATGAGGACTGGGATAAGAGTGCCAATTGACTTCTTAGGAATGATTGATTTCCAAGGTTTTTGGTCCTGTTTTTCTATGGTCCAATCAGATTGACACCCACCTGCCAAAGGCCATGGAACCCTACCAGGGAGCAATAATGAAGTGATCCTTGCCCTGTGAACAGCTCGGTTTGAGAACAATCTAGGCACTAAGTCATTCATATTCATATCAGTGTCGAGGTGCATTGATGTCTTAACCTCTCAGGCAATAAAGGAACAACCATGGGGTAGGAAAAGAAACAGAGTGACCCCCGTAGCCCCCAAATCCACAGCACTTCCGTTTATAAGCTTACAAGGCTAGGTTATATGGGATAGTGGGTGTGGCTCACTGGACAACAAGAAAGACAAAACAAAAAAGTGACCTTGCTCTTAGTTATGCCAAATACACATATATGCACACAAAGACACACACACAGGAGAAACATCCAGAAACCAGTGATGTGTACCCAGCTGCCTGTTGCACTCTCAGACTTTACAGCTCAGAAGACAGAGGAGGAAAGCTACCATCTTCTCTGGTCCCTGAAACAGTTCCTCTCTGAATGTCACAATCATTGAATGGGGGCCAGGTCTCAAAGCTGTCTCCGGGCAGCTGCTGCCTAGAAGCTTAGTATGAGAAAGAGGACTAGTGCAACCACAGGCAGATAGTCTCTGAATGCTGAAAACAAGCATTTCAAGGGGCCTTGGAATCCCTGGAGGTGTATCTCATTCCCCCCCCCCCCCCCCCCCGCCTGTGGCCTTAATTGTTCTTTTTCTCATGGAAATAGAAATACTGGCATAACAATACTAGTTCAGTATCGGGGCCTGGCAGGGACCCCAGGTTCCAGTCTTCCAACTGACCGCACTATTGTACGGAGGAGAAACCCCTAGCTTTTTTATCCTGCCCCTTCCTGGAGACCTAGGAAGAATTCAAGTAAATCTCTGATGAGTCCAAATCTGGTCAGCCACCTCTCCTATCTGGTTCACTATGGAACAGGATGGCAAAAATTAAAGGAACTTGTCCCTGTCCCCATTCAGAATTCCTAATTTCAGCCTATCCTAGCGCTAGAATTGATTTCTTCCCATGATAGTCCCTTCATCCCCAATCGTTGGTCAGGCACACACTTTCCAGGGCAGAGGTATGCAGGTAAACAAACACTCAGAGAATAAACAAAGGGTAATGTTTTCTGGATGTGTCCCTCCTCTCCTCTCTCCCTCTGCACCCCCTCCCCCAATGTTTCCAGGAGGCTTCCTTGCAATGAGTCCCAGGCATCAGTTAAAGACTATTCTTCACCAGTAACCAATTTTTTTTTGCATCACCCCCAAGAGGTTTACTTAAGACAGACTCCAACTTCGCTCTATGTCTTAAGGGGCCAATAAAAGCCTCTTTGGCTTTGAAGGGTGGTTCATTTGGGGTCTCAGTTCAGAGGTGAATTGAAGCGTATACAAGAGTCTCCTCTGTTTTGGAGAACATGTTCCCATTTCATAGGAATTCATCGAGTTTGCAGTCTTATTTTTCAGTTTAGCTAGATGACCCCAGAAAGAGGGATGGTGTGAAAATCATGATTTGAGGGTACGTGCATTCAAACGCACAAACAGGGGCACCCTCACACCCAATCAGTATATATGAAAAGAGATGTGCACACACATTGTAAGTTACATGTCTGTTCTTTAAAAACCAAATTTGATCGTTCTAGGGCTTTGGGGGATGTGGTAATACCAAGGGAGGGCCACGTCTCATTTGCGTAGCTTTGCTGCCCCGGTTCCTCGGAACCGCCCCCGATTCCCTTGAAGTCCCCTCCTGTGTCTTGCTGCTGTGCACTTGTGGTGTGCTCCACACGACATCGCCCCAGCCTCTGCAGTGTCAGCTCATTAGCACACAGATCTCATATTCCCTCTCCGCACTGTCATTGCAAAAATTGCTGTTGTACACCTTTACAGCCAACAAATGTGCTCGTGGATTACGCACTGTTTGCAAGAAGCAAGGAAAAGGCAAATGTAACCTTAAAGGTTATTCACCACGGAATTGTGCTCTAAACGCATTGGCTTAAATAAAAATCTGTTGATGGAGGCGCAATAGTGATAGTGGGACTTGGGAGCGCAGGCTCTAATGGAGCCCCAGGCAAAATCCCTTTGGCTGCCTAAATCTAACTCATCAGCTGCAAATTTTTATTCCATTAATTTTTTCTCCCCAAGCCCTGTGAAATATACCTGCTGAGAGCATGCTCCTTTCATAACTGAGAGCGTTTCGCTACCAAGTGTACTTAGCTGAGACAGGTTTCCGTCTCTTTGCCCACAGAGTCACAATCTAATTATCTAATTATTCTAATTGCCAGGATCCATTTAACTGTTTAGGTCCGTTTGGGAAGGCAACGTGTCCCCTGATCTGATTCTCTGCTCTTTGGTGGGGTCTGTTTTGTTTTCGTGTTGGTCTTTATTCTCTGGAACCAGGGCGAAGACCTGCTCCAGTCCTCAAACAGATCTTCATTATACTAACCAATGTCGACCGCTCCAGCTCTACCTCCCACCCCCAGTTCCCCCTCTTTGCTGCTGTCCCTGTCCTCTGTCTGCTGGCCAGTCTTCAGTAAGCTCACTGGCTTAGCTCACCTCTCCGCCCCTCTGGCCAGCTGGCTTAGCCCACTGAAGCACGGAGAGGTCGCCTCCGTGGTGCCACTCAAAGACTTAAGTCACCTTCTCACAAGGTTTATTATGGGTTTTTTTTTTAATCTATTTTTTTATGTGGAGAGGAGGGAGGAAGGTGATGCTGTTCATTTGGGCCATAAAAATAGATGGCAATCAGCAGGCTGTAAAGGTGAGTTTCCAGCAAAGTGTACCACCTCCCCTAGAAGGCAGCTTCCTGTTGATCTACCAAGTGGGGGCGGGGGACGGACAGGAAGCGTTTAAGAGGAAAGAACAAAGAAAACTATTGTTCTCTCTCTGCGCTCACAGCCAAAGGAGCCACGGGTTTTCTTCCTCTCAGCAAATTTAACTTTTTTCCTTAAAATGAAAACTAGTTTTCCACATCCCCCACTTCGGCCTCTAGCTGAGGTTTCTTTAAACCTGCATTTCCATCCCCAGCTCCCCAAGATGGAATGAGAATAGTGGGGGGCTGGTTGGGATTTTTATTCTCTGTTTTTGGCTCCTGGTGTATTTGTTTCAAGATGTCATTATTATGGGTAGGCAGAGGTGATTGGCTGCTTTTAATTTAACAGACTGGAAAATAAATGAAGCCACCCAAGCGTTGTTATCAGTCTTCTTTTGTGGATAAGAGATTTGTCATTTTTATATGGTGGGTTAAAGGATTAAAAGACAGCATGGATTTTCAGAGAGGGCCAGAATTTTAGAAGATAGAATTCGTAACTTTGGGGGAGAGCGTAAACATGCTTGTCCAGACGATTTAACTTTGAACTTCTTAGCCTGAGACTACAGAGCTATCTGAAGGGCCTTTCACACAACTTTCTGTCTTCTCTGAGGGTCGGGAATATATCTACCTACTTTTACCTGGTCCGTTACAGTAAATCCCGTGTTGAGTTTGTTCCTCTGGCTTTGATACTTTGGATCTGATTAGACAAAATGTCCGCAGGAGGGTGCAGTTAAAACCCTAGGTGGGGGCGCTGGGTGTTCTTCAGCAAGAGCGTAGGAGTTGTGCAGACGCAAAAGGAACCCCCTGCTCGGGAAGTGTCTGGGCTCCAGACGTAGAGCTACAAATAGCCTCAGCCTGTGTGTGGGATGAGCCTTGAGCTAGGGCAGCACCCCCCCCCCCTCCGAGAAGGGGTTAGTACTTAGCAAAAGGTGAACACAAGACCGAATTTGTCCTGTTTCACACTTCTGCCTTTTCTTCTCTTGCCATAATCTCCCCATCCTGCTCTGTGTGCCTAGCCCACACCATTTTGCCAGTCCCCGGGTGGGCCCTGATTCTGGCAGCCCATCCCCAATAAACTTACCTAGCGACTGTTCTCCGCTCCGGACTTTTCCAGACCCAATGCTCCTTCTCTGTCAGAATATCTCTGTTCTTGATCCATCCTGTTGGGGGCCTGTACTCTAGGGGTGACAGCATTTTATCTAATACAGGAATCTAGCTGAAAGTGGCTGATAAGGGGTTAGTATACCTAACAGGGGAATATTTGCTGTGAAACCAGAGACTATGGGAACCATAATGCCTCAGTTTCGAGGAACGAAAGATACTCACATGGGCGTGTTTCTGGACATGATGCACGGGGTGGCTGTTCACTCTACCCAAAGCAAAGATCAGCTGGCCCTGGTCACGGAAGACCTATGTGCAGACTTGCACATAGTAGGTTCGGTGTAAGTACACCCATGGCACGGGGCAGGTGCAGCTTCAGCATGTTGAACTTGGCCTTGGGGAGCAGCCACGGTTCGTAAGGATTCGTTTTATTAAAGAAGTAAATATATGTAGCCTTTTTCATGTCAACCATACCTCAATTAAATGGTCTGAAAAAGGGTAAACTTTTTATACGTACTACCAAAAGAAAAAAAAAGGAGGCTGCTGTAGAATCCAAAGGTGCCTGCGTGGGCACTGCCAGGAGACGTGCCCGCATGAAACGGAGGTCCGAGGAGGGGAGAGAGGTGGTGAGGAGGCCGAAAAGTCTCATCCTGCAAGTTGCCTTTCCCTGGGATGGCACGTGGAATGCCATGATTACACAGCAGCATCCCCCTCACAGACACGAAGTGGTAGCTCTGGAGGGAGGTGGAGAGGAAACACAGCGGGTAATGACCCCTTAACCCTGTGACACACGGTTCGGTCTAGAACAGCACTTCTCAACCTTTCGTGTATGCACCAGTCACCTGGGAATCTTGTTAAAATGAAGCTCCTGATTCAGTAGTAGGTCCCCGGTGGGGTCCTCTAAGAATTCGCATTTCTAGCAGACTCCGAGGGAATGCCAATGCTGCCGGGACTCAAACCACTTTGAGTAAAAAGAGACCAGAGCAGGGAGACTGTGATTACCCAAGAAAAAAGGGTCTGGCAGACAAGCTCTTACTCAGATCTGTTCCTCTTTGCCTTCCAAAGAAGGTTCTGTAAGGGACGCAGCTGGCCCATTCTGGCTCCGGGATGTCCCTATCATACTCCCAACAACGCTGTGTCCGTTTCAGCCATGTCTATAGGCGGCAGGATTAGATGTCTGATGAGAGCGTCTACATAGAGTTGCTTTTTGTGGGGATTTGGAAGACACTGGAAGGCAGGCTGAGAGAGGAGACCGCTCATGAGCCAGGATGACAGAGTCTTGGCTCCTTGCCACACCCCAAAGTGTCCCTTTTAAGAAGCAACCTGCCCGAGAGAGTTAAGGTTGGCATGCAGTTACAACTGCCTTTCCACTTTGCTTCTCTGGGTCTGCTCTTCAGCTGTCTGACTTCCTTCAACGGGGTGAGAATCCAGAAGTACACCACAACCCGAATTCTGCCCGGTTCCCTAACAACTTGAAAAATCGACTTCATTTTTGAGGCTGGTGCCAAGACCACATGGCGAGGTAGAGGGCAGGAAAGGGAAGTGATGTCACTTTCCAACATATCTAAGCTGAGGGCTGTTCCAGGGAAGTCACAGGAAGCTTACTCAGTGTCATTTGAAGACTGCCAAATTTTACCCCAAATATTGCCCCCCTTCAGCAGTCTGCCATTAGTCTGAAATTCCACAAATTCATTCATTTGCGTCACCGCACTTAGGCCTGTGCAAGCATACTATCTGAAAGTGAATGACTTAAATCCTTATCAGCCATTAGTATTTCAACCAGAATTCTTTGATCAGGTTACCACCTATTATTACCTGGCAGAATCCTTAGAGGAGGTTTTCCGAGACAGATAAGTGAACCAAAACAAGGCTCCTTCCCAAGAAAGTGGGGCATCAAATGGATGGTGGGCATTCAGGGGGCACTGAGATAGTCTTGAAGATGAGGAAAAGTCCCTCAAATACACTTCACCTATTTTGCAACATTTGACTTTCTCCATGGATAAATTCTGGTAGTTTACTCCCTAAGATTTTTTAGTTGCCTTTGACCCTTCAAGTCGCACCCTTTTGATAGTGGTGGGTCTGTCGTCTCTTTCACGAATGGTTGTTTGCTGCAACAGATGATCTCAGCCTCTAGATTCCCCACAATTACTGTGGGATATTTTCGGAAGTAAAACCAGTTTGTGATGAGGGATGGTGAGGATTTTAAAAACCCTTTTAAAAATGCTGCAATCAAAAATAGTTCCCTTTCAATTATCCATGATTGGCTGATCTACCTTGCCAATTACTCATTGCAACGGGGGCCTCATTCTTGCAGCTGCCCAGAAAGGGATCAGGCTACCAGCAATGAATGAGACAGGAAGGGATCCGAACCCAGCTTGCAGAGGGGTAATTGTGCCCACGTGGGTGTGGGTCTCTGAGTGGGTGAACACCTTTATACATGTAAGGTAGAAAGGCTGCCAACATCCACAGTCAGCCAGAACCATTTACAGATTCTCAAATATTCTTCTATTTCACGATTTCCAAAGCTACTTGTTGGTTAGCTTAAAACAGTATTTCTTGAGTTGGACCACTTGCATCAGAATCACCAGAGATGCTTTTTAAACATACGGTTTGCTAGGTCACATTCCAGATGTTTTAAATTAGAAAATATGAGGATAGGCCTTTTTTAACAAACAAAACAAAACAAAACACAAGCTCTATGGGTGATTCTAAAGGACACTCAGTTTGGGAATCACTAGTTTAATTAGCCCTCGTAGCATAAACAGAGACCTATGGATTCAGATAGCACATTTGTTGAGGACCCACTAAGCACCAGGCTCTTAGGTTCAGGCACGTTCACATACGTTACTTCTGTAAGTGAGGGGCTGTTGGCCCACGCAAGCGTTAGCAAGAGGCTCTTGGGTTGGAAATCCAAACTTGAAAGGACTCCAGCTAGCCTCAAGTCACGGTCTCCGAGGTAAACAAAGCAAAACTGCTCTTTGCAATGGTTTTCTTTTTGACAGTGCTTCTTCTCTTCTTTGCTTGTTAGCTCACGACTGGTCCTTAGCCGTGCCATAAACTAGATGTCATGGCAGATGCCAGCCCGTGTGTTCAAAAGCAGATGTACCGCGGTTTATATGTTATTCATTGTGCTATCCTTGCTATCAACAAATCTAAAACCAGGGCTATCATTACACTAATAATAATAACTATCATTCATGGAACCCATACCATGTAGACGACATGGCATTAAGCCTTCTACCTGCCTGACTTCATGGAATCATCACGACATTGCTCGAAAGGAGATACTCTCACCTTCATTTTAGCGAAGAGGAATCAGGTGGTTCACAGTCTACATAAGCAACTGGCTTCAGGTGACACAGGTAGCTAATTAGTGAAGCCAGGATTCTAGCCGAGGTATTTGTGCCTCTGGAGCCTGGACTCCATTTCAGCTGGGGTGGGAACCTCAGATGATTACAGGGGCCAGGTGGATGGCACAAATGTGTAAATTGGGCCAGGTGTGGCAATGGTGGGGCCTGTGGCAATCCGGACAGTCCATGTCCCTACCTGAAGACGCTCCTATCCAAATTTTTAAAAAACTGGGGACCAGCAAAACTGGGCGAAGGTGAGTCTCTGCCCCCTGCACTACACTATCCCCCTTCCTCTAGCTCCAAAGTTATTCGTTGAGGGAAGTTCTATTAACTCATAGTTAAAAGTACTGAGAAAACCAGGAGCACCTGGGTGGCTCAGTTAGGCGTCCAAATTAGCTCAGGTCATGATCTCAGTGCGTGAGTTCAAGCCCCACAGCGGGCTCTGTGCTGATGGCTCAGAGCCCGGAGCCTGCTTCGTTCTGCGTCTCCTTCTCTCTCTCTCTGCCCCTCCCTCACTCGCTCATGCTCTCTGTCTCTCTCTCTCTCTCTCTCTCAAAAATAAATAAACAAGACATTAAATTTTTTTTTAAAAAGGTACTGAGAAATCCAGAAAATCTCTTTCTCACAAAAAACCTAGTTGACCATCTCCTCTTAGCGTGACGTCAAGATACCTCAATATGCCAGAATTTTCTCTCTTCTGTGCACATACTTACGGTCCTATGTGCATATACTGTATATCCAGTGGCCTTTCACGGTTGACCAACCTTGAGTAACCTTCCTCCAGGCAATGCTGAGGCCTGCAGCAAGAGCAGACAGCTCGCGCAGGGTCATTGCCAAGTGCTCCGCCGGTCAGAAAGGCACTCCGCCGGTCAGGAGGTGCTATAGGGGAAACGGCTTAGATTCTGCCAATGCAAATCCCAGGTCCACGAACGGGAGGTCACCGGGTCAAGTGGGGCTCTGCCAACAATCACCCAGCGTAGGAGCTTCCCATACACCCCAAGACAGAGGCTTGCTAACTTTAGACCTGGGTCCAAACGAGAGATGTATAGTTCGTTGCGTGGAGCCGTAAATTGACCTAAGCCAATCAGGTCACTCAAATCATTAGGTATGTTTTGTCGGATATCAGTAGCTTGCAATAGTTAGAGCGAGCGCTATAGGTCTTCTCCCCATAACCTCACTATCAGATTTAAAAGTAAGCCTCAGACAAAATTCTGTTTCTCATTAAAATAATAGCAGGCAGGCATAAAAATAATTGGACAGCCTCTTCTGTAGGCTCAGTCAAGTCCAGCTGCCTCTCCTGTTAGGTGCTCCAACAGCACCTTGCACGGAGGTTCACCTGGGGTGAACAATATTCTAGTGGTGGGTTGCAGGTACCCAAGAATCCTCATTAGCGGCTGCCCCCAGGACTACTTATGAATTAAGTCCAGGGTACCATTTGTAAGGAAGAACACTATAGAGCTTGTTAGATTCTTATGTCTTCTTTCTGCTGGTTTGGGAACACCTCTGCCATATTTCTAGCCGATCAACATACATTGAACACCACTGAGGTCACCAATGAGAAATTTAATGTTAATTTTAAAAGCCTCTGGTGTTCATTGGAGATAAAGATACCCGAAGTGCTTGTAGAACTACTTCTTGACTGGAATTTTCAAATGCTAGATAACCACACCTGCACTGTGTATTTTCCGGTAAGAGTAACTGACCCCCTTAAGGGTGTAGATTCAGACTAAATAGCCCGCATCTACACCACACAATTGATGTTAAAGTCTTATAGAGGAAATTACAGAAAACCTAACATTTGAGATACCATATTTCTTATGGCCCTTGGAAAGGAGTGTATGCTGTAGGGGGATTAGCAGTGTAGCTCTCGGGTTGTGGTTTTTATCATTGGTAAAATGGGGAGGTTCTTCTGGATGATCTCTAAGGAGGCTTCCATTTTTGACATCCTATCATTCAGTCTTGTCTAATTTCTAGAAATTAGTCACAGTCTTCTAGTCACAGTCTCACTGACATTTCTTACCTAGGAAAGATCATCCAGAATGAAGCCCCTCAAATTCTTTGTCTACATCTAGAAATTTCTCTTTATACTGATCTATTTTCTGGCTTTACAGGACTACCGTAAAACTATTAAATCCTTGAACCCAAACCAATAGAACCAAAACCAGTGCTTCTAGCCAGTGGTGGCCTCTCCTTGCTTACCATCTCACCTCTTCCACTTACTAGCTGTGAGACCTTGGGGCAAGTTCACTCAACTCCGCTGTGCCTCAGATTTCCCGGTTATAACATGGGGGTAGTAATAGTCTTCACCTCATAGGGTTGTGGAGAGTGTCAAAATGAGACACTTTGTAAGTCCACATAAAGTACTTCAAATAGTGCCTGGGATATACTGGATATTATTATTATCAACATAATCATGAGTTTAAAATCCTTTGAGCGTTTAGTCCTGAAAACAGAAACCTCTTATGACCTCGTGTCCCTTAACGGACCAGATTTCCTTCCTGAACAGCCACCCCAGTCTGAGCCTTTCTGTAGTGCTCAGCTCTTCCCAGAACCCAAAATTATGTTTTCCTGCCAAGAAAGCCATCCATCACAGCACCCCTTCAGATCACTAGCCCCCCACCGTGACCCACTGCATCCCTCCACCACGCATCCGGACTTGCCCGTCCAGTGCGTCTCTGGGGAACGACAGCTACTCAGAGGCTCTGTGGTCAAAGAACTCAGAGATGCATTTTTCTGCATAATCTGCAGACTAAGGGTCCAAGGGAAGACCTGGAGTCTTTTTTCCCAAACGAATGGGATTCTTTGCCTCCAAGTCCATCTACTTCCAATCACAAAGATGAGTCATCCTTTCTGCTCTTTTGTGACGATGCGTTGTGCGAACAGGACACAAGTAGTCCCCCTGACTTTGCAAAGGCCCAGGAGGCATCCGTGAGTCTCTCAGAAGGAAACACGTGGGCCACTCTCCCAGGGGGCTGGCGCTTCAGCCAGGCCCTAAAGCTTCTCTTAGACACGGGGCTGCCCGCTGAGGGATTCAAGGAAAAGCAGCAAGGAACTGCTCAGGGCCTTCTTGGAGGGAGCCCCTTCATATCCTTGGGCACTGTTGGCCCATCGTTGGGTGAGATTTCTCCAAGGGTCTCAGAGACCAGAGCCCCAGGAACTGAGGAGAGAGGCCCTCCATACAGCCCTTTCTTTTCTAAAGCGGGCAGCGTCCTGGCACGCATGCATCATATTCCTCTTGCCATAGTCCTTCCTACTTCCTGGTGACACTTAGCATTTGCTAATCCTTTTAGCCTAATCCTTTTAGTCCCTTGCCATCCAGATGATGACAGCTCAGTGGTGACCCACTTCTGGCACATCTCTGAGTCTAGTCAGCCTTTTGAGTAAAGATCACTCAAAGCCCTTTGCGTCCACTTTGCGCAAGGGTTCCTCAGGGTGCCCTTTGACCCCTTTGACCTCGTGGTTCCTGTCGATCCCAACTTTTACTGTCCCCAGTTCTTCCCTCTACTGCCTGTAGATCTGTAAACCATGACGATAAAAAAAACAACAACAGGAAAGTTGAGCTTGCCCCTGGGTAAAGAGACCCAGAGCTGCCAAGCTCTTCCTACACTCCCTGCCGGCCCTTGGGTTTCACAAAACTCTCTGGAGCAAGGGGTTGCTGTTTCTCCCACTTTGTTTGGGAGCGACCAGAGGACAAAGAATGACTCCAAACTGGAATGCCTGCTTTCGAATCTCACCTCTGTCTCTTACTAGTTATATGACCTTGGTAAAATTACTTACCCTTTCTGAACCTCACTTTCCTCATCTGTGAAATGAAGATGAATGTAACAGTAACTGCCTTAAAAAGTTATTGGGAAGATTAACTGAGATCATCCATGTGAAACATTTAATGTGATGCCTGGCATCTAGTAAGTGTTCAATACATGGTAGCTGTTATTAACATGGAGCACTACGGGGGTTGGTAAGTGGAAAGGAATAGGATCAGTCAAAACGAAACTGTGGAAGAGATTCTTTCCATCTGTGGCCATCCCTAAAGCCCTCCATACTCGTGTGTACCATCTGTGGGTCTGGAGCTGAAACCAGGCCTGATAGGGTCACTTTTGACTACTCACAGTGCTGCCTCAGGCATAGGGATTTGCTTTGGGGCAAAGCAGAGGAGAAAGAGTTGACTCGATGTCCCCAAAGCCAGCGCATACACACCATTAGGTGCCATCATGCCATCATTGCGTCGAATCATCCAGAAGGACATGACCCGCTCTGATTTTTTTTTTTTTATCTGAACTAGATATGCTTGGGAAAAAGCAGCATGGATAGTGATATGATAACCTTGGCACTCGCTGGCTTGAAGGAAAGAACAACCTTTTGTCAAATGTAAAGTCTATTTTAGTGTGTTGAGAGTGGGAGAGTGGAAAAGTGGCTCCTGGAATCTCCACTTAGACGAGGAAGAATGTGGTGCCAGTTGAGCTCTCCCAGCTGTGATTTTTCTGAGTTCTTTTTAATTAAGGGTGATGTGTGGATGGAAGTTTAGAGCATATCAGTTTGAGAGGCTGGATTTTCTTCTTTTGATGTTGCTTGCCTAAGTCAGACCAAAAATAGCAAAGGAAGGAGATATGGAAAAGGTTAAAAGAGAAATTTTGCTAATGTGATTTTCCAGCCTTTCAGCCTCCATGCTCTCCAGAGCAAAGGTTAACTAGCTAATTCCACAAGCACCGACTCACTAGAAAGGATCCTGCTGAGGACCACAAGGCATCGCAGTCCTCTTCCTATCCTCTCTTCCTTTGTAATCTGAGGCTGATCTACCAGCATGGTGCCTCCAGCAGGCCCAAACCTGGGTGATGACCAAAAGCAATTTTTTCCCTTTATACCTCAGGGTGCCCTTGCCCTGCCTGCATCACCTCCCCTTCTCATTTCCTCTTCAAGCCAACTAACTGCTATGTGGCCTCGAGGCAGCACTGATCTTTTTTTCCCTGTCAGATGAGGAAACTGAGGAACAGAGACGCTAAGTGACTTTCCCAAGGTCACACAGCCAGCGGCTGGCTAAGCTGAGATTATAGTGTAGGTCTTCTAACTCTGGCACTTCTCTGGTCTGTCTTCCCAACATAATGCTTTCTCTTTTAACTTTCACCGCCACACAATGGTGTTATGTATGCAAATAACGACAGCCTTGTCTTTTTCAAATAGGTGGCAGAGAGGAAGGATAAACCCACCGCAAGCGAATCAGAAATGCAGGAAAGCATGCGTTTCGGGGGGCACACTTAAGGGCATCTTCTATTTAGTGCCTCCAATGTTAAGCTGTCATTTTACCACCCTCCGATTTATAGTCAGGAATGAGCAAAACGAAGTCTTGCAGTCCCGTTATAGATCACGGGCTGTTGGAGATAGATCAGGTAGTTCCAGTGCAACTACCTCATTCTGTGGATGAGGAACGTGAGGTCAAGAAAGGAGAAGAGATTTGCCAAGGGTGATGCATGGCAGCTCCCTAGTGGTGGAAGCCAGCTAGGGGTCTAGACTGCCAGATTCCCAGTGTGGGGTCTTTGCCACCACGTTTTGCAACCTTACTGGCAGAGTGTTCTACTAAACCAACACCATTAAGTTTTATCACATTACCCTTTGCTGGTGTCTTTTTGCTCTAATTGTTTTATGTAAACAAGTCATATTAGCCCAACTAGATTTTTAAAGCATAAGGACATTTTTTATGATTATGGAAGTTAAAATTGAAAATTAATTCATGCTCACTGTAAAAAAGAAAAAAACCTCAAGAATATTGATAAGAAAAACCACCCAAGTAAAGTAAAAAACCACTCTGGGGCGCCTGGGTGGCTCAGTTGGTTGAGCGTCCAACTTCGGCTCAGGTCATGATCTCGCGGTTGGTGGGGTTGAGCCCCGCGTCGGGCTCTGTGCTGACAGCTCGGAGACTGGAGCCTGCTTCGGGCTCTGTGTCTCCCTCTCTCTCTGCCCTTCCCCCAGTCATGCTCTGTCCCTGTTTCTCTCAAAAACAAATAAATATTAAAAATTTTTGTCAAGGGGCGCCTGGGTGGCGCAGTCGGTTAAGCGTCCGAGTTCAGCCAGGTCACGATCTCGCGGTCCGTGAGTTCGAGCCCCGCGTCGGGCTCTGGGCTGATGGCTCAGAGCCTGGAGCCTGCTTCCGATTCTGTGTCTCCCTCTCTCTCTGCCCCTCCCCCGTTCATGCTCTGTCTCTCTCTGTCCCAAAAATAAATAAACGTTGAAAAAAAAAATTAAAAAAAAAAAATTTTTGTCAAAAGGAAAAAAATCACCCCAAACTTGGGTTTTACCATATATAGAGATTTGTATCCTGCCTTTTTACTTTGTATTACATTTTTCCAGACTCCTTAAATGTTCTCCAACAATTTGTTTTTTTAATGTCTATAAATTTTTGTGTCATACAGTGTCATTTTATGGCATATATATGCCGTGATTTATATAACCGTTACCTAGTCTTATGCATTTAGCCCGATACCCAATTCACTGAGCTTTACAATTGCACCTTGGTCTCCTGTAATATCTCCGTCCTAGCCCAGGTCTGAACACACAGCAAATACTTAATAAATACTTGCTGACTGATTAGTTGCCTTGACCTTTCTGGAGGGATCATTATTCCTCCACCAGGTGGGACAGCCAGAGTGAGAACTTGACCTTCCATCCTCTTTAAGGTACGTGTTAAATAGCTCAAGACAGGCTGTATAGCAACGGTGCTTATGCTCAGAAGTCAGAGTCTGGGCACAAGTCTTGGACCTGTCACTTCCTGGTTGCATAGCCACGGGTGAGGAACTTAATCCCTCCAAGCCTCAGTTTTTCTGTCTGACAAATGGAGGAAATAGTAGCTCCCACCCCATAAGTGGTGGTAGAAAGTGATAAAATATGAAGAAAGCACTTGGTAGATGGTAAGGACCCAACAAAAGTTAGTTGCCCTTAGGAGCATTATATCTGTCAGAGGAATAAAGCAGCAGACTTGGAGTCAGAATGCCTGGGTTCTTGTTCTATCTCTGCGTCTGTCCAGCCCTCTGATCTTGCGGAAGTCAGTTTACGCGTCCAGGTCTTAGTTTCTTCATCAACAAAATGGGGCTGATAATCCCCGAGCTGTGTACCTTACAGGGATTTTAAGAAGATCAAATGAGAGGACGAATGTGGAAGTGTTTTGAAAACTATGACGTATGACCGCTAAGTATGTCAGGTCACGTGTCACGTGTGATTGTTGGTGGTGGGACTGGAGGTGCAGAAGGGGTGAGAGACGAGGAGGAGCACTCCGAGCCTGGGGAGGGGTTTCCCAAAGGAGACCCGCCGCTGGAACAGGGACTGTTAGAGACACTCGAGACCCTAGAGATCATCTAGCCCAATGACTTAACGTTACACGTGAGAGAGAGTTTCAGAGAAGAGAGAGCCTGACGGCACTGAGCCAGTGGCAGAAACGAGACTAGAACCCAGTCTCCCGATTTCCTGAGCAGAGTCCTAAAGCAATCGCCGCAGCTCTTTCTTTATTGACCTTTGTCTCAAAGGGGGTCAGGAAAAAATGTGGTTATTTGGGGAATCCATGCAGGTGGGAGACGATTAGCTGGAGTTTTGTCTCAAGGACAAGCCACATCTGGCATAGCTCTGCTAGATCTTTAAATGCCAACCTCATCCAGGTAAGGGACAGTAAAGGGGAAGGAAGGTGATGGGGGAGGGGGTCTCAGTCAGGTGAGGTGAGTGTGCCGTTCGGCTTGGCCAGATTCCCAAGGGACTTGTGTTGTTCCCAGCAACGACCGCCGCGGCAGATGGCCTTTCTTTGATTGTTAATATTTATCTTCGCGGTCAGTCCTCAGTTGTGTGTTTTTGGAAAACTTGGTAAAGCAGATGAAATTGCCAGTTGCTTGCAAATACAATTGCCAATTGTTTGAATGAAGTAAATTGATTACAGCCAGAGGACTCTTCATTTCCCCCCGGCATGCATACAGCACTGCACCCCCTGAATTATGTCCCTCCAGGTACTCGGTAAATATATGTGTTGGCTACTTTCATCTTTACGCTATTTTAGCTGAGATGAGAGCACATAAACACTTCCATCTGACAACCTTTTCAAGTTCCACACCACAGAAGGTTATTTTAAAAAGAAACAAGAAAGGGGTTTTTCAATAGCAGACTCCAAAGGTGACTAAAAATGCTATCCAACAAGGCAGCCCGTTAAGAAATGTAGCGTGAAATGTGTCAATATGATAAACCCGAAAGAGGTCTCACTATTCTTAGCTTCAGAACTCTGGCCACCTTCCCCAGCCACCACTGTGGCCCGGACAGAGGTCCATCAAGGATCACCCCGTACCCCAATCCCAAAGTGCCCTCCTCCCTCCCTTCAGCTGAAGGAGACCCCGTTGCCAGAGGCAACTCACCGTCACCCTGCCCTCGGCACAGCTCCTGCAGAGAGGGTCTCCCTGCCTTGGCCGGGAAGCGCTGAGGGAAAGGAAGAGAAAGCTGTTAGAAAGTTCTCTCACTGGTTGCTGGGCCCAAAATAAAGCCGCTGGGGGCCAGCCAAAATCAGGCCTCTTGCGTCTGCAGTAAGTGGCCATGGTCTGAAATCAGCCAAATGGATGGAAAGGTGAAATGACCTTGTTCACCAAGCCCTGTTAATGTAGAACAAGGGGCTCCCCCCGGAAGCTGTAGAGGAACGAACCAATTTCGGGCAAGTCAAAGGCAGGCCTCCTTCATGCACCGGGAAGTAAACACATGGAGCCCTCAGCCCAGAGCTGGTGGCAGCTGAGAATGTACATACAGCCAGATAAGTTTCAGTCCCTTCTTGCTGCCTGGGGACATCTTTTAATCTCTGAGCTCAAAATCGGTGAGGACAACTAGGTCCTCTGACAGCCTCAGTGAAGGAGTCCTGAAGACATGGTCTTAGGATTGTGGTTGTATGTTCCAGTGAAGCTGGGGGGAAAAAAAGAGGGGATATTCAGGGTTGGTTGGCTCAAACTGAGTTGCTGAAATCTCTGGTTTGTTCACAGTTAAATTCTTCCACGCGTATAAGGAAGGCGATGTGTTATGGAAGATAGAAGCCGCTACTAACTAGCCATATGACCGCCCCTCCCTAGGCCTCCCCTTTCCTCTTTGTGCAATCAAGGCATTAGAACTAGGTGACCCCAAAGGTCCTTTCTAGCTTCAAATTGGTTTAATTCAAATGATATCACAAAGTTCCCTTGGGGAGTTTGGGGGTGCTATGCATCTTCCCTTGCTGTCCCTTGCTCAGGAGCTCAGGGCTTTCAGAGGATGCCCCAGACGCCACCAAGATGGCTCAAGACCAGCTTCCACGGCAGAGCCCATGCTCTGGAATTATATTTCGCGGTCAGTTCCTCTACTCCCCAAGCCCTCAGCTGCCATGTAAGGAGGTAGAACTGGTTCTCTATAGGTGATTGGTTTTGTTCAGTGCAGTAGGCAAGTTTGGGCTCCAAAGATTAGAGGCAGCGTTGTGTGGGCTTTAAGGGTCGAGCTGACCTGGGTTATGACACGGATTCTGCCACTTCCAGCTGTGTGACCGCCACCAAGTTACGAAACACTCTGTGTTTTGGTGTCTTTCTGTGGAATGACGGTCACAAGTGTGCCTCCCTGCCAGAGTGACTGAGGATCGATTGGGAGAATTCACGTGGAATACTCAGCATAATGCCCGGCACACACTAAATGCTGCCACCAATGGGCATACGTCTCTCCTGTTCCCTAAATAGTTGAGCTGAAAATCAAAACCACTAAATCGATTGATATTGAGCTGATGATCAAGACGTAACTTCTAACCATTAGCAAATTATTCAGCTTCTCAGCCCCCACGACCCCTGCCCCCGTTTTGGTCCCTATAACAGCACATTCACGATTTAGTGGGGGCATTCTGGAAACTACACAGGCCAACAGGAGAGTGATTTCTGGTGGCATTTGGGTTACCCTCCAAATCATACCAACTTAGATGGATGCTACTTTCATTGCCCTGTGGAGCCAGCCCAGCCTGTAGGGATCCTGTAGGGAGGCAGACAGAGTGGCGGGATCCAGAAGGTGACTCCTTGATATGGCTCATCCGCTCATAGTGCTGAACAATATGCCCCCCTCCTGTTTGAGGTGTCACGTCGAACTGTGAGGCAAGAACGAGGCCACTACAGCTGGCCCGTGTCCTCCGCGGTTGGGGGCCTGGGGGGAGAACAAAGAGAGAGGCTCAGTGTGTGCAGCTGGAAGATGGCAGGTTGAGCCCAAATGCACTTTCAACATAGGAGATAAAATAACAAGATGAAGTGGAGATAGAACAGCATCAAAGTTGATGAAGTTGCAAGAAAGGTTACTAAAGGACCATTACTTTACTCCTCAAGCCCCGTGTTCTGCTGGGTGTGGGTGTGTGTGTGTGTGTGTGTGTGTGCGCGCGCGCGTGTGTGTGTGTGTGTTTGGGGGCTGGGGGGGAGATGGGAACACATAGCGTGGAGAATCAGCTTCTCTTAATGCAATTCCAGTTGACCAGACTGTCAGCTCTGACTTGGGGACCCCATAGCTCATCTTACACGGGCTACCTAAGGATAGTTCCTTTCCGTAGGCTTTTCTGAGAAGCCCTCAATCTTTGGAGGAAAGACCCCAGTAATGAATTGGGACACACGCATGAACATAAACATGTTCATGAGTTTAATGGATCAAGGAAGGATGTAAAGAGAGATCTTTCCCGCAGAAAGGTGCCGGGTCCAGTATGAAGGAGGGTGACAGAGACGGTGACCCACGCTGACTGGTGGCACTCCACCAGCACGCATCGATGAAGGCGGGTGTAGTATCCACTAAACAGTAAGGGACGCAAGGCAGGTATTATCACTATACCCATTTCATGGCTGACAGAACTGAGGCCCAGAGACCTTCGTGTGTTGTTCCCAGTAAGCAGCAGGGGTAGGACCCAAATCTGCCTCCTGATCCTGAGCTCTTTCCATTCACCATGCCAGCTCCATGTAGCTGGCACTGTAGCGGAATGAGTGGTTGCGCGGAAGCTAATTTTCCAGATACTTGAAGCACACACCTCTCAGCAGTACAAGTGCTATTTTTATTTTAACTGTTTTTGAAGAAAAACTTTCTACAATGCATCCCACACCTCCACGCCTTATTATGCAGAGAATACAGATTACTGTGCTTTTAATCTTCTATTTTCATAGCTTTCTATCTCTTCTCTCACTGTGAGGCTGACAACGTTCAATACTCCCTAGGTTACTGAAGATAGCGTATTAGAAATGGGGTGCTTCTAGAAGCAGGCAGACTGAAATGTGGCAGTTGCCACAAGGGAACAGCATGCAGAATCGGCAACTATGAAGGTACAACAATCCAGGGCTATTTAGCACGGGGACAAAGAGGCCCGAGAGGCCAGATAGCCTCACAGACGACACAGCCAGCCCTGGGACTGGAGTTCCCGATAAAGACCCAGAACCCCCCAATAGAAAATTGAATTGTGTTGATTTAATTGCACTGGTTTCCCATGGGGAGCTTGTGATGGGGAGAGAGAGGTCCTTCCCAGCAGGGAGGAGTATATTTTTCACTGGTATTGTTTAGAATTGCCTGTCCATGCTGGCCATAAAAGGCAGGCTTTTTGACAGTTTATTATGGCCCTTAAATTCTATACATACAATGCACCCTCTTCTTGTTTGCTCCCCGGGCAGACCCCTCCCCCGCTGCCTCGGTGTGCTACTGCTCTGCCGGGTTTAAAAAGGCAGGGAGGGGGGTTTCCATTTTAGAAAGATTTCCATCTCAAACGGCTCAAGAGTGCGCGCATTGAAAGGGGCCAATCTGCACTGATCTGGAAAAATGCATCCCATGTGATAAAAAAAAAATCTCTTCGCGCAAACCCACCACAGATCGCCATCCTATTGGCTTGCCGCAATTGCTTGGATCTTTCCAAGTTCCAATCAGAGGGGGCTCCGTTTTGCCCTCTCCATCTCTGTCTCCTCTGACCCGGCAAAGTTTCCCATCTTTCATCCTGTCACTCAGCTAATGGTGTGTGTCCCTCTTGCATACATTCCAGAGTCACTGGCTTCTTTCGCTAGTGGAGTCGTCAGCGAGATGCTAGGCAGATGGCTCACTGGCTGCCGTTCTTGTCCCCTCGCTGCAGCAATCTGTTGTTCTAAATCAAAATGTTAATGAAAAATAAAAGAACACAGTGCCAATGTCTGTCTGATTTAAATTAATATAGAGTCATACCTTTTGAGGCAGGCACAAGGTTCTCCGTACAGGCTACCCATACATATTGGGGTTTTTTTTTTCTCTCTCTAATTAAAATGAAGCACCTTCATTTATGGGAGTCTCTCTTGGTACCCCCAACCTGTTCTTTTTAATAATAACAAAGGCCTAACAAACAGTCAATTTCAGTGTTCCAGGGAAAGGCGCCTCACCTGGAGGAACATAATTTTGAGAGATATTATATGTGATGTCTAATTATAAACATGCTTTGATTAGATGCTGTTTTCAGTACTGGAATGACATGTTTACTAAATGCTTCGAGTGCAGCTCCAACTTAGGCACGTAGTTCTTGAAATCTCTTTCAATCCATTTGTTTTAAAACTGCTGGCAAGATCACCGCTAATTTGCTACTTTCGTTACAAGGGCCCTTTGCTTTCTGTGCACTCAGCACAGGACTCATTTCTGCCGCAGCAACAGGAGAAAGTGTGTGTGTCTGCAAGATCGTGTATGCAAGACAAATGTCACCTTCAGCTTAGAGAGGAACGGACCACTGTTATGTTAACATACCTGGTCGAGGGAGAAATTACCTCAATAGTTTCATTTGCCCCAAACTCCAGAAGCCAAAAGAACGGCGGCGTCAAACAACCGCCTGTGATTCTTCCTGTGATTCTGTTGGGTCGATTTGTAGATTCTGCTGGGGATCACGTTGGGAATAATGAGCGCCATCGCGGTGCTTCCTACCTCCCCGGCATCCTGCTAAGTGATTTACATCTGTTTACTCTTGCGATCATCCAAAGAGCCCTATGACTTAGGTCTGTTTCACAGATGAGGAAGCTGAGGCCTAGAGAGGTTTAGTAACTTGCCCAGGGCTACACAATTAGTAAGTGTCGCGGCTGAAGATGAACACAGCCTGGCCCCAGAGCCTTCGCTTTTCACCACAATTCCATGCTAGACTATGCCGGAAGAGCCACACATCCCAAGCTCCTTGGAAGTAAGCTATTGTTTCCTTGCGGGTCTGTGGGAGGTTTTCTTTGCCCAAACTGCCGTGCAGGTTAGAATTAGTCTTCTACTTCAGCAGGGCTCGCTGCTTGCCAAATGCGTGTACTGTTTGCATGTGTCACTGCCGTGGACTACGATGAATCAGGCAAATCGGGCTGAGGCAGAAAGCCTGGATTTCCAGGTGGGAGGTGGGGTGCTAGTCATTAGATCAGTCCCCTCCGTGCTGGGCACCAGTCCACCCAACGGTGCTGACGAGAGAAGGCCCAAAGAGATAAGGGCCCCGAAGCCCCCATTTGCACCCGTTGACCAGGTAGGGACCCTGCTGGGACACACCCTTCCGTCACCCTGCTTCGGGCTCAGCGCTTCCCTCGACCTATGGGCAGAGCCACCACACAAACTAAACACCATTGAAGTCTAGCCTTTCTCCTGCTGCTCGGAAGCCAGTTCAATTGGAAACAGTAAAAGCTAGTTCTCTCTAATTAAATATATACATTCCAAGCCCAGGGATTTACCAGGGTATCAAGTCGTTCAAGAGAAAAGGTCCCTAGAGGGAAAGGATTGAGTGGAGAGGCCGTTGTTTCCCCCACTTTGGTGGTTGTCGTTTTCTGGCCTTGCCGGGGTCTAAATGAAAATATGAGTTTGGGAAAGGATTATTACCAGACAGCAAGGTATGTTAAACAGAACTCTGGGCTGGGAGCCAGGAGTCCTGGGTTCCAGCTCCGGCTCTGTCTCTAACAGACATGACCTCTCTGGGTCTCAGGTAGACCCTTTCTAAAATGAAAGGGCTGGAGTGAATAGACTGTGAGGGCTTTTCCAGCATTAAATCTGATCTGATTTTAGCTCCCCACACACACTTTTAATGAAAGATGATTCTCCCCAGGGCAACAAGGATACTCGGAGGATGATTTGACCAAATGAAGCGACGATTTGAGCTATTTTGGGGTGTTTCTGAGCAACCAACTCGGACCACTGGAGTCAGAAAGTAGATTTCTTTTTGCTCTGGTCTCTCCCAGTTGATAAGGCTAGATAATTGCTCACCCCTCTGAGTCATCGAATCATGGGCTTATTGAATCCCTGGGATGGAAAGGACCTTAAAGGTCATCTTTTCCCATCTCCCTTCAGGGCTGGGCTCCCCTTTGTCCAAACATAGCCAGTCGAAGCATGGGATTAGTGCCAGCTTTATATATAAGCAGAAGAGACGTCGTTCACTTGGCTGGAAGTCACCGGTGCTGGGATGGATCCTCTGACCCTCGCCCCCAAATAGCTCTTCCTCTTGCCCACTGATGCCAGAAGCCCCTGTAACAGAAGGCCTAGACTTTAATTCTACATTGAAAATACACAAGATACACCTCCCTCTGGCAGAGGTGGCACTGTCTAAATTCATACCATGATGCATGTGACTCACACAGCAGATCCTATCAGGAAAGTGGATTTTAATAGGAAAGGGAGCTGAGAGCTACAGAATTCTTGAAAAGGGTGAAACAGGCTTTAGTGACAGGGAAAAGTTATATAGAATGGGAATGGAGGGGAGGGTGAAGCACCGAATATGGTAGCCTAATAGAATGGGTAGCAACTTGGAGCCAGACTTGGGTAGGTATCTCAGCTCTGCCGCTTAACGGCTGTATCACCATGTCGCAGTCTCTTAACCTCTCTGAGTCTGTTTTCCCAACTGTAAACATGGGGATAATAGTATCCACTACACATGGATGTCACTGAGAATTAAAGGAGATAATCACGCAAAGCCTTAATTGCAGTATACTTGAGTTAAATGTGCGTTCAGCCCTGAATCCGCTGTGTTGCCCTAGACTGATGGCCTTTGATGCCCCTGTCCTTGACTATGCCTCTGTGGCGCTCACACATATGAGTGGTGTTGATGCACAGGTCTGCAGCCACCAGTAAAACTTTCAAGTGGTCTTAACCATTCGTGGAGCTGGCTGAATATCTGATTCAAGCACCAGCCAGAACATCAACTATTACGCAACTGAAATACCAACCTAGACCTTGATCTGGATTTACAACCACAGAGGGACCAGCTCTATGTTCGTAATTTGAGAGGAACCACATTTTCAAACCCGTCCAATTTATCCCAGTTAGTAGGAATTCAGAGTGGTTTCCTAATTAATTAGCTGCAACTAGGAGTAGATCTACTCAGTGGCTTTCTTGAAACAATGTCCCCAACATATATTTCGATCTTACTATGAGAGAAGAGAGTTAACAAATGAAATGTCATGGTTTTAGGATGAGTTTTAGGTTTAGGGAAAAGTACCAACTAAGCCCATAGGCTTGTCAAAGAGAATTATAGGAAGGTTGCGGCTGGCCTCTGGTCATAACTGCCAGAAAGCCCTCAGGTCTCCACCACTTAAATTTTGGCCTGTGTCCTTCCTTCTACACCATTAGCTTGAGTGAATGTGGCCAAGTTTGGGGTTCGGTCTTACTGTGTTCCTTCTTTGGGAGGTAGTGCTGGTTGTGAGGGGCTAATCAACTCTACAATGTATCGTTTTCTACCATAGAAACACAGTAAGTTTCAGGCTTAGTGTTCATGTTCTACCTTTTCAAAACATGCTCAAAGCTCCATATGAAAACAGCATCACTCTTTCACACTGCCATGTTCTTTAGCCATCTCCCTCCTTTTGCTTTCTCAATTCTTCTAATGTGAGTGCCTCCATTTTCGATCCCACAGTCTGCTTTCTATTCTCTGATCTACCAAGACTTCTCCTTGGAGATCACGGATGGGCTCCTTCTTGCCAAATCCAAGGGCAGTTTTTCCGTTGTTCATCCTCAACCTTTTCAAGATGACACACTGGTTTTATCTTAAGCTCTTGAGGTTCTCTTTCCTTAGCTTCTATGACACTGCACCTTCTAGATTTTTCGCTGATTTTTTACCTATTCCCTGTGTGACATCAGGAGAGTCAGTTCTGTCTTCTGGGCTTGAGTAAAATGAGGGGTTTAAACAGGATGATATCTAAAGTGTCTTCCATTTCTAACGTTGTGTGGCTCTGAGAATCAATGATATATACCCAAGATCCTTTATTTGACTACGACATGTTGTAATGTTTTTAATATTGAAGGTTTTGTAGCTACTCCTGCCTGTTTCAGTGTTCTAGTAATTGATATGCGTGTACAAACTTCATAAAGCTGGGCCTTTGCTGATTTATACATATTTAATCTGTGTTTGCTTTCTGTCTTTATCTGAGAATACATATGTTTGGCATGCTTGGATACTACACTGTGCCTTTCTTGAAAATAGATACAAGGTACATTCTAGGACAATCTCCTGTTGCTTAGGCTTAATATTAGTCTTTCAAAAATGTATACAGGTCAGAAATAATTCACCTTGTTTCATTTAATTTGGATATTTAGAAAATTAAACAATTTTGTAAGCAAAGTGACGGCATTTTTTTTTTAATTTTTTTTTTTCAACATTTATTTATTTTGGGGACAGAGAGAGACAGAGCATGAACGGGGAAGGGGCAGAGAGAGAGGGAGACACAGAATCGGAAACAGGCTCCAGGCTCTGAGCCATCAGCCCAGAGCCCGACGCGGGGCTCGAACTCACGGACCGCGAGATCGTGACCTGGCTGAAGTCGGACGCTCAACCGACTGCGCCACCCAGGCGCCCCCAAAGTGACGGCATTTTGATCAACCATAAGAATTCCCCCACGTCATCAACAAAGAGCTACAAATAAAACAGTTTAATACTGAATTCATACATCACACAGAAACACAGTGGGGGGTATTAAACTCTGAGTCTCCACGTAACATCACTTGAAGACAATCAAGAGGGCCTACTATTACAATACAATTTCTGCTGATATTTTTTTCCTTCACACACAATTCAGGTGCTATACAGGACACCTTCTAGAGAGTTGCCCGAGACCCCAGGGCAAAAGACTGACAATCCATGCCTTTCAAAGCCATCTTCTCAAATCCTTTGAATAAGAAGTTACCCTTTCCCTAATGAAAAGGAAGTGATGCAATGCCTGAATCCAGGGGGCACACAATAAATATATATTGGTAGTGAGGAGGTCAAAGGAAGCCAACTTTGAGTGTACAAGGTAGAAAATGCCTGCCCCTGCTCAGGAAGCCAGTTAAGAGGAAGGATAAGGATCCCCAAGCTATTCCCAGAGCAAGCCACATTAAAAAAAGCAGCTGACGTTTTGTGTGTTTTTTTTTTTAATCGCCAAATAATATCTGAATTTGAAAGACCTTGCACACAAAGGCGTTCTCTTGATCCATGGAACACAAACCCGTCAGTGTCTCATCAAGGCGTGATATTCTTCCATCAAACCTCCTCTACCCGGAGAAATTCAGTGACTTGCCCAGAGCTGTAAGAGTCTGTGGCTGAGTCAACAGGCCCCTACATCTCTGTCGAGAATTCAAAAAGTGTTCATGTACATAGAACAGGACAACAGCTGGCTGCCACTCTTACTTCTCCCGTGCTGCTTCTTTCTTTCCCCTTCCCTCCCCTTGTCTCGCCCACACACGTGCACCGCGTACCACTTGAGTGTTCAGAAATCTGCCTGGTGGGCTGATTTTTATTGTATCACGTAGTTTTGTTATCAAGTGTTGTCAGGGACTGGAACACTCACATTAATAGACTTGGGTATTCAAGTTACCAGAGAGCTGCCAAATTCTCCACGTAAGGTTTGCCAGTTGTTAAGAGTTAGAAGAAATAAAATGTACTCGTGACTAACAACGCCCTGCACATAAAGTTCTCTTTTCATTGATGATTCAGCACTGCCCTAGAAGGACTTCGTGTAGTTCAGCGAAAGGTACCATCTGAGGAATGACAGGACCATGGGAGTCTGTTCTAGGTAAAACAACTGATCCTAAGGTCTCGGGGCAAAGAAACAACCTAGATTATTTTCAAAGTGAGTAAACGTTGCCCAAATTGTGCCATAAAAAGCATTAAAAAATTGTATCTTGAGATTGCAGACCACCCTGTCTCTCCTTTACTTTCAAATAAGAAACCCCAACCCCCTGCTCTTAAAAGGAATAATGTGATATCTCATTTTGGCACTCGGAGAGTTTCCTTCTCTAGAACCATCGTTACCTTTTGGGCCTTTAAGCCATTATCCTGAGAGGTCATTTTCACTATGTTGCTTTGTCATAACTTCAGACTTAAAATACATTGGACAAAAATGCCAACTTATTTGTCAAGAGCTCCAGGTGGTACGGTGCCAGCGACAAAGGGTTTGCTATTTCATGCCCAAAGTTATATTTATGCTTCTGGCACAAAGTAATAATTACTTATAACATTTTATAAAAATAAGAGATCACCGCGACAGTCTCCCATCCAGAGCAAACACCACTGTGTTAGCACGCGGAGTTTTTGCCGTGTCAAGGAGAGAATGCTGAGTAATACTAAAACAGTAATAATAGCTACTGACATTGACCTCTTCTGCTGTGCCACGCATTTTGCTAGATGCTTTTGCTTGTATTTGTTCATTGAAATCCATTCGGTCAACCCATATCACAGGTATCTTTGTTAGCCTTTTACCATTTTACCAATAAGGACACTGAAGCCTAGAGAAGTGGGGTGTCTACCGACAAATGACTGTTTGCTGAGACAAATGACCTGGGTAGAGGAACACGTTTAGGATTGCATTCGTTGTTTCCTGTGAAGGAGCATTAATATTTAGTGAGCATCTACCATGTGCCAGGAACCGGGCCAAGTGCTTTACATAACTTGCCTCATTTAATACTCCCATCAACCTTATGAGATTGTTATTTTTAAACACACTTTACAGATGAAGGGAAGAGAAGATCAAAGAAGTGAAGGAATTTTCCCCAAGGTCATGCTACCAATGAGGGCAGAGCTGGGATGTTAATTTAGATAGGTTTGACCCTAAAGGTCATGCTCTTTCCACCATAAAGTAAACATCAAACCAGCAAAGGAGGGAGAACACGGTGTAATAATGAATTCCATATTGTGTTTCCTTGGACTAAAACCTTAGTCACAAAAGCCAATCCCAAAGTCAATGCCGACAGTAAATTCTCCATTTCACCTGTACTCAGAGCTCTGAGGGTTACAGCATTCAGATCACTTAGCCTTCAGAGCAGTGAACGAGAACTGGCTGAAGCCATTCTCCAGAATTATCTCAGGACAAATAAAGAAAAAATAGACACTGAAAGTTCAAATTATCTAAACTTACTCATATGCAGCAGGACTGCCTCCTCGGAGACGATGAGTTAACGCTTCCATGCCAACAGATCTACACCTTAGTACAGAAAGCCAGTGCCTTTACTCTTCGTGGCCTGAAAGCTTTAACCTCCTCTCCAAATAGAAACACTCCATCAGCATTTTGCAGAGAAATCCCTTGGAGTGCTTTTTTAAAATGCAGATACCCAAGCCCAACCCCTGAGAGCAGGACCTATGAATGTGCATTTTAACGAATGCCTCAGTTCACTTATACATAACGTTTGCGTATTACCGCACGAATCACTAAAACCCTCCTCTCTCAGGCCTTACGAGTTCTGAATTGGGGATGCTCACACACCGATGAGCTGAATTTATTTTCGTCCTATACCAGGAGGGAGAAGGCTCCAGTGAATTAATTAATATTAACAAACTAGTACACGTAAGCTTTAAAGGTACTTTAGAAGCACTTATTGGCAAAGAGGCGATTCAGGTTGGTTGACATCCTTCTGCCTCTTCATTATGGTGGGACACAGGAGCCGGAATGTGTCGGTGCAAAATATCTCAATATCTCTCCTTTAGCCTTTGAAGGTCCCTATATAAAGTTCAGTGTTCATCAAAGAACGTTCTGTAACTGAGTCTTTACCCTAATGAAGACTGATCTTAACTTCCACTTTGGCCCTAAATGATGAGGTTGAACTATATTTCTCTTCTCACAACTGAGTCAAGTCTAAAGCAAGAATAGAAGCCTCTGTAATAAGTAGTAACTGAGTGCTTACTGTGTACCAGGCACTATTATAGACATAAAATACTGTACTAAATGTCCCATCTTGAGATAATTTTGCCTACTGTCGGTACCTCTGGGACATTCACAAGGCACGCGAACCTATTAAGAGCACCAAGAAGGTCTTACAGGAATGAAATCATTTGTTTCTTCACTCAGAGTTACCAAAAGCTACGTGGTCATATGCCCCTTTTATGCAGAAAGTCTCCTGATGCACACTGAGGCTGTGTTGCCGCACAGCTCTGTGTCTCAAAATGTTATTGGCGTCACGATGCCCTCATCTCAGACCTATAGAATCCATCTCTGTGGGAAGGTGGGGCGGGGGGCGGGGGCAGGGGCTTGGCTAATAAGGAATCTGCATTCTTAGTTAACTCTTAAATACCACGCTCGAGCCTACAGCAGAAGAATCCGTGGTTGCTCCAAAGGTGACAACTGAGGGAAATCTTTATTGCTACGTTGGCAGGGTTGGCTGAAAATTACACAAATTCCAAAGATGGAAAATATGACATTTCACCATCTGACCGGTCCCCAAAACTGGGCTGTTCACAAGGGAAATGCTTGTCCGTAAGTAACAGGGATCCGGAAATGGTGCACCGAACAAGCCCAACTCAATGTCCCCCAGAGCTCTGCTGCCACTTCAGGGCACAATAGAACATAGGTGGGCAGATGGGTTCTGCCACTTGCTAAGCTGTAGAGTTTTAGGACAGTCCCTTTACTGCTCTCAGTTTCCTCATCTGTAAAATGGGAACAGCTATCCCTACCTCAGAGCACCACTGTGACGGCTAAACAAGGCAGTTTATGTAGACAGTTTCTGTTACAAAGAGGAAGCTTAAAAAATGTGAGTTCTTTTCTCCCCTTTCCCGTTCCCCTCTTCCTCTGGTGTCACACTGTGACGTCAGCTTAATTGTGGGGGGGGGGGGTGGGGACAGGAAATTTTCCCATTGGTTTCAGAGCAGCTACACTTTTGCAAGGGGAGCTTTCTTTCATGAGTCCCATGTCAGTGATACAAGGTCAAATGCAAGATACGAAAGTACCCACTCGATTCCATTCAGTTAGCTACGAGTCCGCAGGCACCGGGGTACACAGAGATGAACAGATAAGTCCTGCCCACAAGTTGCTCATGACGCAGAAGTGAAAACACCTTGTGTGCCTGTCGTGGCATACAATGGGAACCCTTTTTACTGGGGGCCAGAGACAGGAGCGCAGCTGGCCAGAGACGCAAACCAAACTGATGCAAAGCGCACTAGGGCTGAGTTAAATCAGAGAATCCAAGGACACCCAATGTCATCTTTATCTACCCAGAAAAGCCAGGCACTGACCTAACCCAGGGCTGCAGTTCCAGGGCTGTGTTCCAGCAGCCAGCACAAGCCCGGTCACAGGCTGCTTTGCGCTTCGTGTCTGGTGCTGGACTACATGTAGGACAGAGCCAGGAAGGCAGAGGCGACCCCTGCCCTTTAGGAGGCAAAATACTGATGAAGACCAGCCTTTATGGAGCACCTGAAAGCGGTCGAACAGTTAGCACCGAGCAAACAGATAATAATAAATACCGCACTCACTCATATCATTCTCTTCTCAGATTCCTGTTCATTTTTCTCTAAGATTGAAAAGCTTAGATCCTCTGCAATCTGTCAAGAGAGTTGGAGATTCTTGCCACCGGTTTTCTTTTGTTTTGTTTTGTTTTTTAAACATTGATTTCGCCGGAGCTGCAGGACAATCAGTGGTCAAACTAGCCGGGAGATGGCTTTCGTAACGGCGCTTCCTCCTTTAGCGATTCTTGGGGCTTTGTCTGCGAGAGAGTGAGGTGAGGTTCCAGCAATGCTTGCGTGGAATATTTCTTACTAATGCTCCCATCCGGGCCTCACGCTTCTGTGGTCAGTGGGACAAAGGACAGGCAGCTGGCACCATGTCCCTCTTCCCAGGCACCTCTTCCCATACCTCATGGGGCTTTCGGGATTGACAAGGGTGACACCACTCAGAGATGGACGGGAGGGGCAGTGGCGGCGGAGAGGCAGAACTAGAGGACGAAGTGGCCACTTGGCCAGCAATCTCTCGCACCTTTCGTTTCACCCTACGCCCAGCCCTTTCCCCCACCGCTGAGGGGAAAACACAGTGTGATTAAAGAAGGCCCTATGGATAGCACAGGTGTCGGTCCTAAATAGGAAACCTGAGTGATGGGGGAAGGGATTAAATTCAGCAAACATTCTTTCCCCTGATTTTCTTCCAGAAAGGTCTGTAGGAAGAGACTTGGTTGAGAAGCCATATCTGAAGAGCCATATCTGAATAAATACCTCGGCTTTCCTTTGAGATGGCTTCCATGGTTTAGTCGAAGTGAGGTTTAAAGCTCTGGTCTAGTTTCAGCTGTTCAGCCTAGAATCCACTAGACAGTTGTCCTTCATGCTTAACATCCAACCCCTCACATAGCCTTCAGTACTGACTATCTGATACTGCTAAAGGGCAAAAGGTGCTGACGGTAACCATGGACATTTCCGCAATGCCTTTTTTCCCCCCAGCAGAACAAACAGTGTTCAGATCTTGCAAAGCCAACAAAACCACAGCATAGGTCAGCTGCAAACTCCCCCTCATCAGAGACCTCCCTGAGCCAGCAAAGTCAAGGCCATGAGCTCCGGGCCCACAGAAGGTCGCTAGAGAGGACAATGAGTCTGCAGGATGAGTCAGGAGAATTGAGGAAGCCCAGCCAGTCCCCAGAGCCGGGCCTCTCATAAGACAGCCAAGGAAAAAGCTCTGGAAGAACCTGGAACATCCTGATAATGGAGGAGAGGGTGAAAGGAAGAAGTGACAGGAAGCAAACTACCTGCTCTCAGCATTGGCAAAAGAAGAAAGGAGGCCAGATTTCTTTTCGACGGGTTCCTATCCCACTTCAAACATGTTCAAATATGTTCCCCCTTCCCAAAGCGCCCAAGCCCCCCATGCCGATGCCAGTTGACTAGGCACTTCCTACAACTCTCAGGTCACTCGCTCCCGCAACAGGCCCACCTTCCTCGGCCCTTCCCCAGTATCCCACTGCCTTTCAAAGCAGTGTCATGTTCCCTCCGCACTGCTCTGACTTTTCACTTCATGAGAACTGATCTAGGCCAGGGCACCAATGGCTATTCATGAGTTAGTGTGGTTCCCACCAGGGTCACATACTGGTAATTAAACAGCTGTCTCTGAGCAACAGAATACCTTCACTCCAAAGAGTATATGTAGTAAAAGGGCTTCCAGTGAAGTGGGGACCCCAAGCAGAGTGGTCCTGGAAGGGCCCTGCATTCAATTCCATGTGAAAGAGTCCCCACCTACCTCCCTGTTTATGCATAAACCAGCCCGGCAGATATCCACCTGGTCAAAAGCCTAGACCAAATCAGGGCCCGGAATATCAGGATCCATCCTTCTAGGGGCCCCAAAACACAAGAAGCTCATCTGAGCTACTTCCGACAGATTGCAAACTGCTAATTTGTGATATCATTGCTTAGGGGGAAAAAGCAAATACAGGAGTTAAGAGAATTTGTCCTATTATCAAATCGCGAGGAAGAACATTTTTAAGGCAACCCCCAGTGTGACAAAAACAGTCCACCTAGAAGTTTTGAAATCCCAAGGATCTAAATAAGACAGCATAGACCCTGGCAGGCCTGCCCGTGGCGTTAGCCTGTGCACCCGACAGCTGGGAGTGAGGAGTGGGGGCTTTGCCGGAAGGAAACAGGTGGTAGTCGGTAGTAGAGGCCTTTGCTAAGATGGCTGGGATGAGCTAAACCCCCGGCAGTTAGGTTATCCATTTTGTTAGAGGCCGTAGACTATTGAGGACTCGATAGCCTGAGTCCTGAGTTACAGCTGAGTTTTCGGAAGAAAAGCATATAGTATTCTGAGATCCAGAGTATCTAAGAAAACACCCAGTGATGCTGATTCCTAATGAGCATTACTGTCTAATAATGAGACTTCTCTGGGCGAAGAGTGCTGTGATCTCCGATCGCTCATTGCAGGGGACTTCCATGAGCAGCAGTCCAAGAACATTCAGGTGTTTTGTCTGATTGCCGTCTCCTTTTCCACAGCTCAGTCTCCCCACGCCCCTGCCTTTGGGACCCACTTCCTCCTGGCAGCTTAGGGCTCCCCGTGGCCAACTCAGTCCAGGCTGTTCATGATGCCTCCATAGTCTCCAGGACTTTCTCTCCCACCTCCCTCCCTCCCATCCCAGAGTTCTATCCTGAGTCCTTCCTCTGAGGGCCCTGTTGCCTACTTTCCCAAGAGACACCTGGGGGCTAATGAGTTGTTATGTGTTAAAGTGGTCATGGCTGATAATGAGTTAACTGTTACTCCTTCTAATTATAGCAGGCTGGTTGAGAAGGAATGAATTTCTTTTATTTTTTTTTAATGTTTATTTATTTTTGAGAGAGAGGGAACTAGCGGGGGAGGGGCAGAGAGAGAGAGAGACAGAAAATCTGAAGCAGGCTCCAAGCTATAAACCCGACATGAGGCTCCAACTCAAGAACCTTGAGATCATGACTGAACTAAAGTCAGACACTCACCTGATTGAGCCAACCAGGAGCCCCTAAAATGTTTATTTTTGAGAGAGAGTAAGCAGGGAAAGGGCAGAGAGAGAGGGAGACAGAGGATACAACGCAGGCTCTGCGCTGACAGCAGTGAGCCCCGTGCGGGGCTCGAACTCACGAATTGTGAGATCACGACTGAGCTGAAGTTGGATGCCCAACTGACTGAGCCACCCAGGCGCCCCAACAAGAAATGAGTTTCTAATGATAGCATTTCAGGCTGGTGGAGATGGTACTTGGGGACAAGGACACCATTTGACACACCTCCCATCACACAGTGGAAATGGCTGCCTTCCTTGCCCTAATCACAGGACAGAGGAAGTGCTGTGACTGCTTCAGGGGATGAAAACAATCCGCTTGATTCACAAATAACCTATTAATGTTGCCAAAAATCCAGGCACAGGCAGGTGTCCATTCGTAACAGGCGGTGTATTTCACCCATGATTTTTGCTCTCTTGCGTGTCTGCCTTTTTTTTTTTACCTGATTCCACCTGAAGCAAAATAAGGTTGCTAAATTGGTATTGCATTTTCTTCCTGAGCCATCTAAAAATGTTTTTTCCTTACTAATATTTTAAAATGAGCCTACCCCTAATCCTCATCCTTCACCTTCTGTTAAGGCTCCAGAAGTAGACCTCATTTTAACCAACAACTGCACTACTGGCAAGATGTGTATAGAGGAAGGGCAGTACCAGGAAACACGCATCACTGAATGATCTATAATGTAAGGAATTCCAAATCATCCGATCCATTCATTCAATAAAAAGCGCAAGGCTAATCTTTGGCCGACAGCACACACCTGTTGTGAAAATGGTACTTACTCCCATATCAGCTGGTAAATAGCGACTACAACCTTGCCTTGACTCCCTCAGACCCTACTCTGAGATCCCCAGACCTCCACAAGATCCGATGACTAATATATAATGTCTGGCATGGCAAAGGGTCTTCAGGTCCTTGCTCCAGGACCATAGCTAGAACCTATTCTGATTTGTGGTTTCGTGTGCCTTGCCATATGCATATCATCCGTGAGGTCGAAGCTACTGGGTACTAGGTACTGGGGTTGACCCTGAATGTACACCGTAGTCACTTTGCTTACAGCTCTAGTAGTGACACCGAGGTTTGTCTTCGTCTACTCTGCCACATGCATTCCCATGGAGCAGAGCATCCACGACCTTCAAAAGACGGACGACTTGAGCCATTTCCAAAATAGCACTTGGCAGGCAGCCTAGACTCCGATGGGGACAGCAGACACAGACTGTGGGCATGATGGGCCAGCCCCCTGTCACATCACCTCAGGGGATCCTCAGCCCCGTGGGACTCACTAGAAAATCCTTTACATTTGGAAAGCAGAAATTATCTAGTCCACCTGAGCACCCCCGGGAGCGGGTCTGTATTCTTAGTCTCATGCTTCAAGTGCTGAGTTTAGAACAAAAGCCTCCATTCAAGGTCATATGATGAGTCAGCTACTGAGTGGCGAGTGAAAGGAGAGGGAGAACAACCAACCCACAACAGGGTTAACTTGAGCTGCCTCCACCTATGAGAAAGGCCTGGCCAACCTTTCATGTGCTTTATTTATAGATAGCTTGAGGAATGGCCCGGGAAGGATGTTAATGCACATAGGTAAGGAAGAAGGATGATAGTGGTAGGTCTCCCTTTAATCAGCTGTCCCCGCGACCCAGACTTGTGGTAGCCTCGTGATACAGGTGAATGTACACTGAGCTCCTGCTTGCTGTCTTTGTTTGTAACTCAAGAAGGATCTCATTCATTCTGCCTCCGACAAAAGCTCGCTCTTTTCTCCCAGTGCACATTGGCTGCTGTTAACCTCACGCCAATATAAGCGGTCAGCTTCCCATTAATTCTGATTGCTGTGCCCTAACTAATGAGTTAATGCTGTCCATCATTACAACTGCAGAAAGCTGGCTTGTGATAAAGGGAAGCGGAGAGAGCCCTCGATCTGAATTGTTTGTTTTGTTTTGCTTTTGTTTTGTTGCTAAGGTCTGGGTTCTAGTCTTGATGCTGCTGACTCCCTGGGGAACATTAAGGGAGGCATGTTCTCTCTCATTTCGTTTCCCTCATTTGTAAACTAGGGATAACACTACCACGTGCCTCCTGGGTTGGCATAGGAAGAAAATATTATAGACAAGAAAATTCTGTAAACATTCCAATACCCTCCAAACATGCAAGGAAATAGGACTGGCTTCAGAAATACTCAAGGGGTATATGGAAACGAACATTTATCAAATGCCTGCTGTGTACCCAGCACATTCATGTCCATTAATTTATCTTGACAACAATGCTATGAAATAGATGTTAGTTGTTGCATGTAAAATAGGGATAAAAATGACAATATGTCGGCATATGCAAATTCTAATTTGATTATAGAAACAAGTAGATTTGATCTTAAAGAAAAACAGGCTTGCACATACACAAATACAATCCAAATTACAAATGACAATGACACAACATGTCAGTTTAGCATCAATGCGCATCTCTAAGGTAAAATTAAAAGCAAACAGGCAAGGGGCGCCTGGGTGGTTCCATGGTTAAGAGTCTGACTTCAGTTCAGGTCATGATCTCGCGGTTCTCTCTCTGCCCCTCGTGGGATTCTCTTTCTCTCTCTCTCTCTCTCTCTCTCTCTCTCTCTCTGCCTCTCACTCACTTGCTCTCTCTCTCTCTCTCTCTCTCAAACTAAAAAAAAACTAAACAAGTGAGGGGTGCCCGGGTGGCTCAGTCAGTTGAGTGTCCAACTTCGGCTCAGGTCATGATCTCACAGTTCATGAGTTCAAGCCCCTCATCGGTCTCTCTGCTGTCAGCATGGAGCCCGCTTCAGATTCTTTGTCTCCCTCTGTCTCTGCCCCTCCCCCATGCACTCTCTCCCTCTCCCTCTCTCTCTCTCAAAAATAAACACTTTTTTCAAAGTAAACAGGTGATACTTTCCATAATCTGTCACAGATGTATAATACAGTTCGCAGAAACTGGAAACACAGTTAGGATAAGGATTATCACCCTGGAAGGAATGCGTGGGTGCTCAAAAGGTAGCCACTAAGTCCAAACAACGACCCGTGTGAAAGTGACATAGTACACAGAAGCAGAAACGCGAATTTATATCGGGCTTAAGGTAGCACCACTGCGTGGCCTACCAGGGGAGCCTACAGACCGCCTTGAAGGCAGGACGAGGTAGAAACGCAGGCGGAGATGAAAGAGAGAAACAGAGAAAGGAGGGTTGACTTGTATAGATGTTAAAAGGCAAACAGCCCTGTGAGAATGTCCAGCACTGCAGACCCGTATCGCCTCCCCCTACCCGTGGCACACTGCTGCTGTAGCCACACCGTGTTCTTTACAGTTAGCAAAGCAGGGATGAGACCCGCCCAACAGTAGACAGCAGAAAGATGGGAGTTGTGAACATTCTTGTCCTCCTCTTGGACAAAGAAAATGGGACTCCGAAAGTTGTTTTCCCGGTCCTGCAGCTAATAACGGGGGAAATGGGGATTCAAGCCCAAGTATGTATGACCTTCCCATACCCACGTCTTTTACGAGAAAGGCCACCACTTCCCTAAACCACGTTCCCTCACTCAGAAATGGTGCCAGACCCTTGGGTGATAGTGAGACACTGCTCCTGGCCCTTTCTGACCTAAGCACCCCCTCACCATGACCACCCTGCTGGTAATCCGTGACTAAGTTCTGCAAGCATTCCTACAAGTGCTATCACTGTTTCTCTGTTCAAAGCGAGTAGAACGTATGACCAAGAAACAGAGCTGTTGTCCATTAACAAAACTAACTGACCCTCCCAGGGGATCAAACTCATCCATGGCCATATCCTTCTTTGCTCAGCTTGAAGGCCAAGACCCTCCATGAAGCCTCCTACCCAAATAGTCCCACAGGAGACCCTCCGAATACTTGATGGATTAATAAAGACTATGTGTAATGATAAGAATATGTCCTAGATGTCTTAATTTTATTAGCGTCCTTGGGAAATTTTATCAGAGATTATACACACACAAAAAGGTAAGAAGTTGAGAGGAAACTAATGATTAGCTTCTAGCAAGAAACCCTCCTTCTCAGTCACTAACCCAATAACACTTGTTCTAGTCCCAAGTCTCTCATCGCCAGCCAGAGGAATTAGCACATGTCCCCTTTTTGAGCCTCCGTTTCCCAATTTTTCAACCAATGGTGTTGAGCTAGATCGGTGGTTCTCGTCTCTGACTTCACACTAGAATCAGCTGGGGAGCTTATGAAACTACTGGGGCTGGATCGTCTCCTCAGGGTTTCTGATTTCACTGCTGTGGGGTGATGTCGGAGCATTGGTACTTTTTCAAAGCTCCCCAGTGACTCTGATATGCTTCCAGGGTTGAGAAGCACTAGGCTAGATGACCCATAAGGCCACTTTTTTTTTTAATGTTTATTCATTTTTGAAAGACAAAGAGAGACAGAGCACAAGCAGGGGTGGGGCGGAGAGAGAGGGGGACACAGAATCCGAAGCAGGCTCCAGGCTCCGAGGGTCAGCACCGAGCCCGATGCAGGGCTTGAACTCACAGACCACGAGATCATGACCTGAGCCGAAGTTGGACGCTTAACCGACTGAGTCACCCAGGTGCCCCATAAGGCCACTTTTTACTCTGAAAATCACTGTGCTGACTACAGCCGGGTCTCTCTTGATATCTGGGGGGCCCTGCCCGTTCTCCACTTTCCTCTCTAATACCACACACCACAGAATCTATCAATGGCATCGTTCAACAACCTACCCTCTCACTTCACCTCATTTACCTATTGGCTTAAAACCCTGTGCAAACACTTGGGGCTCCTCAGCACTGCTACTGAGATCTGCTTGTTAATGTTATACTGGTTGTTTTGCCATGAAAGAAGCCCCTCTGATCCCACGATGTGTCCCTAAAGCACTGGCCACCCTGCCCTGCTTCCAGGCTGGGAAAGCCCAACAAGCGAATACGAGCAGCCTGGAGTCCGCCTGCTGATCTGGAAGGAATCCATAAGCACAATGCACAACTTTCCATTTCACTGGACTCTTTCATGGCACCGAGCCTGCCCATTCCATTCGGCCTTTTGTCAAGAATGTCCTTGACACTTATGGAATTGATTTGTTCTTCCTTTGCTTTAAATAATAAGCCAACAGTTACGCAGGAGTTTTATAAGGTATCGATTTAACATACAAACCACATAATGGCCCTTGAATGCTACAGCAAGAACCAATGCCTCATCGGCCAGGAAGACCAATATAGTGGCATCTTAGCGTTTTCATAACCTGTCAAAACATCCCTGAGCTCTGGGCTTGCTGAAGAGCAGACATGCCAAGGATTTAGAAATGTCAAATTAAAATATTCTGGGCTATTTTCAAAAAGACATGAGCCTTTTTAACCACTAGCATTCTATCAACAATGCTTTTTCAGAACACAGGGCTTCTAAAGGAAGGCTCTCTCTCAGATGAACAGTGTGAACACTATACAGGGAACAGAGGGTCCCTCAAGGTCACAAGACAGCTTTATTCTAGAGGCACTCCATCAGAAACATTTGCCTACTCTGTTTGTAGATAGAAAAGGCTGGAAGGCAGAATAAAGGTGAAAGGAAACATAGGGCAGGAACCTTTAATGAAACATGCCCAAATCACCAAGATCCTAAAATACAGATTTGAAAAATTAGAAACTGGCATGGCCTTTTAGCGATATACAGCTTAGGTGCCCTTCAAGGGTGGGAAAGTACAGAGGTGCTTTGTTGTAGACCCTTGGACAAATTGCCAGAAGTGCATGAGATCATTCCTCCCTTCGTTGCCAAATGCCTGGGAAGAGTAGCTATCTATTCACCTTGTCTCTACTTCTGCATCTTCCGTTCTTTCTTCAAATTTGTCTCCTGTAGTCACCACTCTGCTGTTAACTGCCCTCAATAAGACGTCAATGATCCCCTAATGGCCAAACCCTTTGCTCAGCTCTCAATCCTCATTCTGATCGACACCTCTACATTATCTGACACTGTTGACCATTCTCTCCTTCTTTGACCTCTGTGACACAATCTCTCTCCAGATTCTCCCCCTGTTTCTCTACTTTTATTTTCAGTTGTCTTCTTGGGCTAGTCTTCTTATTTCCAACTCTTAAATGATGGACATTTTTCTTGGCCCTTTTCTCTTCTCACTTTATAAGTGCTCCCATGATATGACTTCTATATGACTCTCAAATCTTTATCTCTTGTCCCTAATGGTCAGTGCTCTTTTGGATAATCTTCACCAGGACCTTCAGTCCACACTCATCCTCACTCCCCATCTGTTCTTCCTCTTGTATTGTTTTAGTTGTGACAATAACGTTTTTTTTTTAGTTGGAGATATAGAGGGGGGCAGGGAGAAGGGCGGGGGGGGCAGAGAGAGAGAGAGGGAGAGAGAGAGAGAGACAGAGAGACAGAGAGACAGAGAATCCCAAGCAGGATCCACACCCAGTGCAGAGTCTGATGTGGGGCTCAAGCCCGTGACCCTGGAATCATGACCTGAGCCAAAATCAAGAGTCAGACGCTCAACTAAGCCACCCAGGCGTCCCTACTACAATAACTTTTTTAATTTGTCTCCTCATTTGCAATCTCTTTCTTACCTGTAATTTATTGTTCTCATTATCTCTAGAATTTTTCTCTAGAAAACACAGACATATCTGATTTTGTCACTCTGTGCAAAAACTTTGGGGGTAGGGAGCTTCCCTCTACTTAGAGAATAAATCTAGCACCCCATAATATTCGAAGCATCTAATGAGCTGGCCCTGTTTTACCTTTCTAGTTTTACTTCTGACATTCTGATCACTCCCCGACACCTCAATCCCACCTCTCATGTCTCAGTGTCTTGGTTCACACTACCTCCTCTAGCTAGAAGAATCTTCTCTCCTTCCCATTTTCAACTCATATTTGAAAATGTCGCCTTGCTCGACCATAATGTCGTCTCCTGTGTAAAATCCCCAGCCAGAATTAATTGTAGTCTTCTGTGAACTCTGAACTTTCTACAGACCGTAGCTCTAGCACTCAGGCACATTGTTTTACAATTAGGTACGGGAGAGTTCTTTAAGGGCTGGGATCCTGCCTTAGCCTTTGTGTTTCATATTTCAGACTCTGGAATTAGACACACCTGGATCTAAGTACCAACCCTCGTGCTTACTAGCTGTGTGATCTTGGGCAAGTTCATTAATGTCTCTAAGATTCAATGTTCTCATCCGCAAATCTGGAGTAACGATAGCGTTTCAGGAAGAATAAATGAGCTAATGCATGTAAAACACAGTGCCTGACACATAATAAACAATCAATGTTAGCGATAACTGTTTTTCTATGCTACAGGCACATGGTGTTGCAGAGAACAAGTACTCAATAAATGGTTACTGAATAAATTAATCATAGCATGGAAGACTGAAGAATAATTACAAAATGGACAGTTTCTTCCTTTGTGGGATCTTGGGATCCCTGTCAGAGGCATAAAAATTGAGTCGTGTAATGAATTTCTTTCTCTGTAGTCAGATCATTACAGTAGCAGTTGGGGAAACCAGAAGCTTTGTATGTGCATTTTACCTTTTGAACCTGAACCTATTACATCTTTATTCGCACGGCAAATGCAAGTTTTGACGTGTGCATTTCAAACTTCTTTTCCCAGACTTTTTTTCTCAACTTGAACATCTGACAAATAGGATGATTTAATTAATGTGATAATTATTTAATACAGCAAGCAATAACTTTTAAGATGTAATGGTAATTGAGCCCAGCATGTTTGAAAACACCATTCTGAGTCAGGTTCAGCAACACGTGTTGAAGTTGGGACCTTAGAGGTTTAACTCATTCCAAACTCCTCTACCAACAAAATTTAAATTAATGGCATTTCTGATTCTTGGCCCCCTTTCACCTATAATCCATCTTAATCTCTTGACCTCCATTTCAGTCATGAAATCCTAAAAGATTACCTTTCATATTCAACCCAGAATAATCTGTTTAATGTCCCTTGATACGGAATATCCTTTAAAAATGCCCAATTCTGGCATGCTTTCAGGAGAAGTTCCACTCTTTGGGAAAAGATAAACACTGTAGTGTTCTGGTGGTCCCAGAAAAGGTCCGGAGGAAAATATGTCACGTCTATTGTGAATGAGTGTGGAAGCCAGACATTTGAAGTATCATTATTAAAAAAAACAATATAAGAAAAATACAGGAAGTTTGGAAGATGAGAGTGAGGGCTCATCCAAACCCCAAACCCTATTATCCACCCAGAATTATTCTTGTATATTTTTCCATTCACTTTCATTTTTGTATATTTTTCCATTCGTTTTCATTTGCCTGCACTTTTTTCAAAGCTTGGCTCTTAAGCATTCTGGGTCCACTAAGAAGATTTTACGAACTTCAGCTTTTCAGAGAAAAAAATACACTGAGCGTCCAGATGGCGTAATGACCCGCCCTTTTTACTTCAACTTGGACTCTGAAAGAGAAATGGCATGACGAGAGAAGGGGATTCTCTAATGACTGTGACTTCAATCTTCATGATATTAAAAAATAAAAGGGCAGAGAACATTGAAAACTTTCATTCCAATCCAAGAAGAACAATACAATATGCGAACAGTCATGCTTGTATGCAGTTAATCCTTGATTATCCTTTAGAACAGAAAAGAGATGATGCTTTGAGGTGTGTTAAATAATATTTATCTGCAACCTTTAGCTTCCCGTCCCACTTTCCCCACTACTCACGTGCCCACACGCACTGAGGATAATATTTGTTTTAGATTACATTTTGTGTGTTCATGAAAACCTAACGTTGGAGTTAATGAAAGCTTAGGTTTAGGGCCTTTTACCTTTGTTTCTCAAACCGGCCTTCCTTTAAATTTTTAAAAAAATGTTTTTGTTTTTGAGAGAGAGAGAAACAGAGTGCAAGTAGGGGAGGGGCAGAGAGAGAAAGAGAGAGACATAGAATTTGAAGCAGGCTCCGGGCTGTGAGCTGTCAGCGCAGAGCCCAACGTGGGGCTCGAACTCATGAAGTGAGATCATGACCTGAGCCAAAGTCAGACGTTCAACCGACTGAGCCACTCAGGCACCCCTGGTCTTCCTTTGTTAAGTCTTCCATACCCTCCTGAAACCCACATCGCTTCCCCCTCCTCTGAACACTTTTCCCCACCTAATTACCTAGGTTGCATGTTTTAATGCTGGATTTCCTAATACCTTATGTTGCTCTTGAATCATTTAATATGTTTGAGGCTTATCTCCTCAACTAGATCGTCAGTTATGTGACAGTTCATACCAAGTGCTTTCCTTCTATCTGCTCTGGTTTTTGTCATGTAGACCATTAGCTGCTTGAGGCAGGGAGCGTGTTTGGCTCACCTCTGTCTCCCCAGCCCTTACTGTCATACCCCATAGTGGAGAGACTCAGTCGAGTCCATATTGAGTGAAGAGAGAAAGAAATGGCTTAATGAATACACAGATGAAGAGGCAGCACCCAGGAATGTTACCTGGCCGATTAATGCATTTCACAGCACCTGCCCGCAAGAAGGATGGACCTCAAGTGTTAAGTCAGTCAACAGTTACAATTATCGAGCACCTTCTGTCTGCCGGACACGGATATTCAGGGAGAGAAAGAGAAGGTCGGCCTAGAATTGGAAATCAACAAAGTAGAACACAGTTGCCCAATTGCCTGACTTTTGTCACTGTGATCCGTGTGTAGCACAGCCAACTCTTTTCTCCACCACACGAGGCGAGCTAATTTCGGAGGCAGGATATTTCTGTCTTTTGCATGATTCTCTGAAGTTGAGCTGAATGGTTCAAGCACTGGGATGTGTAATCACCTTTATGATTATGTCTTCTTTGCTCTATTGTCCTCCCTTTCAGCCAGTGGGAAGGTAAGCTGGAGAGACTTTCAGTGTTGGGGTGAAGTCACTGAAGCCATAGGGTGTGAGGAAGGCGTGGCTTTCAAGGGGTTTGTACTTTCCCTGTTCATCCTTTGCTTCCCGTGGTAGAGCTGGAGCCTTTTAGCTTCCCCTGCCGTCTCTCTGGCCTCTCTTAGGAAAGATCTGCTTTAGTAACAATAACAGAGCACCAAAAGGAAGAATGGGAATTATCATAGCAACATGGGCTCGGTCAGCCTCCTGGAGCTGCCCTATGCTTGTCAATGAAGGGATAAAAAGAATATGGAGGAGACTTTTATGGGGCCATTTCAGCTGTTCATTTTAAATATACCCTCCATCAAATATAGTGAGCTGGGACTTGGAGATCACAGACAGCTGGGTTGCTTGAAAAGGGAAAGGATATTATAGTAAATTGTATTATTGTACATTTACCGAGTCCCGGGGTGTCTGGGAAAGCCTCAAAGGGCCACAGGAGCATTTCCAACCAGTGGCTTGAAACACCACTGTGCTAGGGGTGAGCCCAAGGCTAGCTAATGGGTCCAATGATGAGACCATTATTTTTGTAAGTTGGGAATTTGGTTAGGACTATCACGGACAGTTTTTGAGAGTTGAAGTACTTGGCAGGCGAGCCAGAAATGAATATTTTTTTATGAAGAGATTTAATAACAATATTGAGTTCACTGCCTGGCCTCAGTGATGCCTTCTGGTATTAAGGATCCATTCAAAAGCAGATGCCTGAATCTGAGGTTTTATGACAGTGCCCCACCATGTCCAACATCGTTCACTTTCACTCCTACCCAGCACTTAGGCAAGCACATGTAAAATATATCCAGTCCAAAGGCACGAATCAGGCAATTGTCCTAGCAGAGCTGGGGAAAGAAAGAGGCTCCTCTGGATTTCTAGAGACCGGGGAAAATTAGGATGTCGCTGATGGAGGGAAGTTACAGTTGCCAGAGGAGGAGGGCAGTTCAACACGGAGGTCGGCAAAGTAGTTGGTTTGATTATATAACACATTGTTATGAAATGGGGCACACGGTTCATTGAAGCCTGATCACCACAGGCAACATACTTGTTTAATTCAAAAAGAGGAGTGTCTCACTGAGGGTAAAATGCAGGAAACTCTCTGTTCAGGCAGTCAACTCACCAGGACCTTGCCCATCTCCATGCTGTGTAGTGAAAATTAGCAGTGGGAAAATCTGGGAGCTGAAAGATTCCTTGGAGATTAGAGACTGACCTCTCCTCTTTGCAGGCGTGGAAACTGAGGCCCAGGGGTATACCCAAGGTTGCGTCATTAGGACTACGGCTCAGGTTCTCTGACTCCCCAGGTGGACACACTTTCCTCTATACCACACTACCTCTCACTGTTTGTAATGCCTTCGTCATGATGCCCCTAAAATTACAAAAGATCTTATAGTGCCTTCTGAATTATTAGAGAAAATCGTACTCTGTTTCTTCCATTGCCGGTGTGCTATGAATTTCATTGAATTCACTTTTCTGCACATTTGTATCTATGAGAACTCTCCATTAAACACAACTCTCAATTAATCTGAATAGCCTATTCCCTTACCCTGCCAGATAGCATATTGCGTTGGGAAACGGAGTGTGCTCATTCCCTCGGCGGCCCTCCCCTGGCTTACCTAGGGGACCCATGACTCTAACAACTAGACAAAGGAAACCAGAGTAAAGGACAGATGCCAGCTTTCAGAGCAAGGTGTGTGTCTGGGACAATATTTTCCCTTTCCGTTTCCTCCATAGCACTTAGTATAGTTTGGAACACACAGGAATTTCCATAACTGCCCATTGGTTGATCCACAGATGTCCCAGGTCTTTGATGCTCTACTGAAGATAGAGTAGAGAGAGGGCCATGGGCCTAGTAAGACAAGTCATTATAGTTTCACAGAAGGATCATGCCTTTTGTACTTAAATGGACCTGGTAGTTGAGATGACACCTGTAGGGGCCTAGCATGATGTCTGACAAATAGCAGATACCCATCAAATAGTATTCAATGAGTACTGTTATTATGAAAAAAACAAAAACAAAAACAAAAAAAAAAAACGTGTGCCCAGGGTCTCTGGATTACTAATTGGATGCTGAGAGGGAAGTGCCAGATGCATGAAGTTGGGGCAGTGGGGGTTGGGGGGGGTGTTAAGAAGAAAGCTAAAGAAGTCCCAGTTCTTTAAGGACAACCTGTCATCATTTGCAGCTGAGGTGCTGAAGCTATCTCAAGACCGGATGCAAGGGCTCAGCTAGTCCCCGGTGGGGTGGGTGGGTTTTGGTGCCTGCGAAACTTCTGGTGCCACTTCCAAGTGGGAGAGGCCAGTGCCCTCAGGCTGAACGTTAGCTACCTGAGGGAACCTTATTGGGAATGCCCTCCTAATCTTCTCTTGAATACTACCCCATGTTCTGGCATTTTCTTAATTCACCCCGAAGGTCCTAACCAAACCTAACCCACCCTGTGTCCTCTGCTCTCAGGACACTGGCATTAGCTAATACAGAAACGAATTTTTTCAGGGGTGTTAATGATCACTGATACCTCATTTATTCCAGCTGATCCACGTGTCCTACTTTTATTTCAATGAACCCACCCTGTCAACCCAAAGCAACTTGGTAGAAATTTCTGGCACCTCAGTAGGCTGGTAGGGGAGCGATTCAGAGACCTCTAGGAGCATTTTGGTAGTCCTCAAAGCACACTATGTAGTCAACTCTGCTTCAGATCGTTCTGGAAATACAACTGGGTACAAATTATAAAAATAACAAAAAATATGGGAAAATTGCCTACTCAACCTATATGTAGGGCCTCCCAGCTGTCACCTTATCTAATTCTGTAGACATTTTGCACACCTACTCTGAACTTGGCGCTGTGCTAGCTGCTGTGGATACAAAGAAGGCTGTGACACATCTTGGGGGCTCTCAGTTCAGCAGTCCAGCTGGGGTCTCTAACGAAACTTCAAGCTGCGTAGCTGATTGACAGAAGAAATAAAACAGCAGAAAAAGCCAGCAGCTGTTTGCTTCTAACCACTTCCCATCAAAGAGTTCCCTCCCTTGTTTAAATACTTCTTTTTGTTTCAAACACAAAGAAGATGAAGATCTCCATGTGAAAGCACCTAATCTTAGAGGTAAAAGCTAAACAAAGAGCCAGAGATCAGAGGAGTGAAGTCTTCAGTGGGCAAATTGCTAGTCTTTTCCCAAACAAACCAACCCTGTCCCTCCCCCCCTCCACGAGGCCTTTGAAGAGGAATCCACTAATTAAGCCCATTTTTACCATGACAATTCAAAGCATTAGCATACTGCAGTAACCTACTGGAGATCCCTGGAAACCAATGGCAGCAAACCCTTGGTGATTTAACTGGACTATCTCCCCCCCCCCCAACTGATAGAATCAAAATGCTGACTTGAATGGAACGGTAAACTCTTCAAGTCGGAAAGAACCTTAGAGATCATTGAATCCTCATATTTTAGGTAAGGAGACTGAGGCCCAAAGAGGTCAAGTGACGTGCCTGTGACCACACATCCAGCAAATAGCAAGGCTGGGACCAGAGCCCAGAACTCTTGAATGCTACTTATGTATTCACCTAGTGAGTCAACTAAATTTCTTGAGCACCTTACTATGTGCCCGTCAGTATGCTAAGTTCGGAGGCGGGGGCTGCACAAGTGGTCTCTCTCTCTGCCCTTATAAAGCTGAGAAAGACCGGCATTGGACAAGTGACTGGTTGCTTATAAGTATGATCCGCGCTGTGAAGACAAGTACAGGATGCTGTGAGAGCGATCTAGCCTTGTTGAGGGGGTAAGAGGTTTCCCTGAGGAAGTCATGGTTCAGGCTAAGAGACAGGGGATGAGGGCGAGTCCACTAGAAGGATAAAATTGTCTCTGTGGGTGGGGGGAAGAGATGTGAAGGGAGAGAACATTCTCGATAGCATATGGCAAAGTGCAGTCAACTCAAAGCAATCCCAGCTCCCCTCTCAGAGTCCAGACATCCTTCACTTTTCTAAAAAAATGCTTTTTAATGTTTATTATTTATTTTTGAGAGAGATAGAGAGACAGAGTGTGAGCAGGGGAGGGGCAGAGAGAGAGGGAGACACGGAATGTGAAGCAGGCTCCAGGCTCTGAGCTGTCAGCACAGAGCCCAACGTGGGGCTCGAACTCATGAACCGTGAGATCATGACCTGAGCTGAAGTCAGACACTCAACCGACTGAGCCCCCCAGGCGCCCCTATCCTCCACTTTTTGTAAAGCAGCAGGACCTCCAGTATATTTTATTTCTTCAGAAGTATGGGTATGGTGGAAAGAAAGGCATGGTAGCCATCTGGACCTATTAAAATAATTATTAAATCACTTCTCTGATTAAACAGTTATTTTTACTTACCAGTGCCCTACACCGAGGCAGATAATCAGTGTTTCGAGCTTCTGAAAAGGTCACATCTTCATCCTTTGGCAAGGCACCTGAAAAGAAAATAAACCTTTAGGCAAAGAGTAGATTTTAAGGGACGCTCACTGAAATCGAGTCCACAGCTTGAAGTAGAAATCTGGAATGGTGGAATTTTCACACATGTATGCAGAAAAGGATATACACAGCAATATGTCAGCAGGCAGAGACCAGGCCTTACCCCCTTCCAGCTCTCATTAGAGGTGCCTTGTCCACGAGGGCAAGCCACAAAACTATGCAGCAGGTGCTAACCCCGCAAGGGATTTGCGGTCCTGCATCCCGGATGCGGAAGGACAATTCTGAGGCTCTCAGAGGTCCCCATTTCTGCCATGTCACTTTGAATGTGCTTATAATCCAGCCCTCCCCCCACGCATTTCACCTCGGGTTAAAATTAACTGTTAATGTTAAACTGTGATCAGTCACGGGCAGCTCAATAATACTAAAAGCTACCGTTTCGGGCACTCTGGTTTAGATGCATTATATCATTGAACCCTCACAGCAGCCCTTTGACCTGAGCTCCATTCTTGCCATATTGCAGGTGAGAGAGCTGAGCCTCTGAGAAGCTGAACAATTCGGCCAAGGTCACACAGATAATAAATCTCCCGCCCTAAGAATATGAGTGCCCCGAGGGTGGGGATTGTTGTCTGCCTTGCTCACTGCCATATCCCCAACATTGAGAACTGTGATTGACACAGAACGGACTGTTCAGTAAATATTTGGTGGAGCTGGAATCTTTCAGATTAGACTTGCCCATTGAACACACTGCCTCTGGGGTTGCTATCCCTTTACACCTCATCTCTTTAAGTCCTTATAATCTCTTATCTGGAAACCGTGGTGGGTTCCCAGCTGCTCATCTTCACTGCCATTCCCAGGCTCCCCGAGTTTTGTGACCCTTCCTGACATAACACTTAAGCTTAGGGCCACCCCTTAATGTACAGCCTCCCAAATGTCAGATGGTTCCACCCTCACATCCCAGCTCTGACATTTGCTGCTATGTGATGCTGGCCAAGTCATGTTCCTTGTTTGAGCCTCGATTTCTTTATCTGTGATATGGAGAAGCCCTTGGAAAATCGCTCGCCTTCCCGGAGCCCCGGTTTCTTGTTTATGTCCCAGGTTCCTTCCGGCTCTCCAGCCTTCATGACTTACACACTGGCACCCCAGATCTCCAGCTTCCCACCCCTAATGGCTTACCTCCCCTTGCTGAAATCCTGCACGTAGGTCTGGTGCCTCGAGAATTTGCTGGGACTTCCATGACTAAGGAACCTGCCCGCATTTACCAAATATGCAGAATTCAGTGACTTCTCACCTGTTTTGAAGAGCCATCCCCACTTCTGCCTTTATCCCTACCTAAGTCCTTTTATGCTTAAGATCTAGAAATGAAAAAATGACTAAGATGTCTTCTGCCAGGGAATTTGACGATCAGGGGTTGAAGCCACGAATAGTAAGTATCTGAGGGGAAGTATTAGCTACATAAAGCTGTTAGCTAGTTGAGAGGAGCTGGAAGCCTTCCTGTGAATAATTGCCATGTCCTTCCCTTTTTTCATGTTTTCCTTTCCTAAAAGGAAAGGCTACGCTAAAATTGGGAAAATAACAGCCCCCGTTTTACAGCCAGAAATATTCCGCACATTTTCTTCTTGCTTCCTTCCATTTTCATGAGTAACATCATGAGACCCTAGGAAAATAATGCTATCCTTATACGTGAAAATGATACTTTTGTCCCAGGCACTCCTTCTTAGGAACTGTCATCAGAAGAGTGCTCTCACCTGGGTGCCGGGGGTCTGACCAATGATGCAAGTCCCACTGGTCCTCTTAGCAGCCGGCCTCTGACTTCGGCCTCAGCAGGGCAGAGAATTGCCAGCCGCTTCCGCCATCGCCTGGGAGTCTGTCACTTGCACAAACGGCCACAAATACCTTCGTGGTCCTCATGCCACTCCCCAAGGCTTTTTCTACCCTGAAAGGGTTTGTGCTTCCTCTCCTGGAATCCAATTCACAAATGTTTCTGACTCCAGAATTCTGATAGTACTATTATAACTAGAGTGGCGAAGCGATACGTAGAGGCAATAATTATCTGCAGGATGGGCCAGTTCAGGGTGAGCTTCTTGGAAGAAATTACATTCCAAGCAGGCAAGCGGCGCCATCCCGGCTCCCTGAAATTGATTGGGTGACAATCCAATTACAACATGTATCTGATCGTTTCATACATTGTGGCAACATAGTGGGATCAGGAGACCCCTCAGTTCAGGACAATGGAATTTTCTCCTCAGTGCTTGGCCCGCTCCTAATGTAATAGCCGCTTAAAACATAAATAAGGCAATGGCAGCTAATGAAATAATAAGTCTGCGTTAAAGGGCAAGGAATTCACTGGCAAGTGTGTGAGATCAAAGCAACAATACACCAGGAGATAAGGCAAGAGGGTGCAAATGGCAAAATCTCTTCTAGAGACGCATAACTGGATTATAAGCCCAAACAGCAAATATGCGTTGAGGGCCAGGATAATTGGTCCTTTATCCTCTCCTTATAAAAACGAAGGTTTATTTGCCCTTTAAATGGGCCAATAAAATTAAATCGGCATCCTGTGCTGTGTGCTGAATACCTAATCAAAAATCTGAAACAATAAAAAAAAAGGAAAAAGCAAAAGTAGAAAAATCGAACATTCCAAACAGTGTAGAACAATGTAGGAAGAGAGCACACTTCCAAATAACACCTCCTCGTTGCACAGCAGATTCCAGAGCAGTTGCGTCTGCCCCTGGAAGCTGGGGGTCACCAACTGACTTCGCAGTTCCTCAAAAGCAGCGGCTGCTGGGCTCTGGGGTGGCTCCAGAAGAAAGGGAGGAAGGGATAGGGCGGGCAGGGCCAGAAGGCAGGTGACTCTCCACCAAAGAGGGATTCACAAAACTTGGAAAGCAAAAGCAGTCCTTGCGAGGAGGAATGTTTTGTGGTACTCAAATAATGTCTTTTAAAGTCTCTTCCCTGTAATCCTTCCAAAGCTGCTCATGTCGAGATCTTCACAGAAAAAGCACAACAAAAACCTTATAATACATAAGAATACAGCAATCCAAGCTCCGGAAAAAAAAAGAGAAAGCCGGTGCTTTGCTAACTGATGAACATGAAGCACAGTAAAAAAAAAAAAACCAAAAAACAAAAAAACTCATCTTCCAAATGATTTCTAATTTTGATGGCCAGACACATAAATATTTGTTTAATGAGTGACAGCACGTTGATAATACTTTTCTGTATTAGCTGGGTAGATGCAAAAGAAGGGAAATTGTGTTATCATTCAATTATTTTTTTGTATCAAATAGATTCACACGCTCTACTCAGAGAAATTATTAATTATGCACAAAAGAGGAATTTTGACTTAGAAATCTCAGATAGAAATTCATTGTGTAGAATGATTCCAGTGGTCAGATAAACAAGCGTAAAGATAGGGACAGAATGAGTCCCAAAGAATACTTTGCAAACATTTTCCAGTCGGGGGTTCTTAGCAAAGGCGGCACTATCTAGAGGTCATCGCTGTGCCTCCAACCAGGAATACATGGAAGCTTCTCTGAATAAATTAAGTGCATCTGCTTTCCAGAGAGAAAGATTCTTCAATTTTCTAAGGGCCGCTCTTAGTTTTTTCAAGCCTCTTACAGACCAAAAGACCCTTTCACGGCTAAGGGAATACGTGCTTTGTTTCCTCTGTGTCTCTCCCAGGCACCTGTCAGAGGACTCTGTGCCTTCAGATGCCATTCTGCCTGGCCAACGCTTCTGTTCAGTGCTTTTGGAGCTGAGACTCCTTCTTAGGGACAGATAAAGACCAACAGGGGAAGGAACATTGGCCGAAGTGGGAGTCTCAAGGGCGAAGGGTAGTTAAGACATAGTCGTAGAGTCACAGTGTCTGTAACATTGCTCTGGGAAGCCTCGGCCCCAGAAAGATTGATCTCCAACCAACTTCACAAGAGATGCCTTTGCAAAAGCAAAAAGAGGCAACTGGGCTCCTATTGTGCACAGAGACAAAAATCATGGGGCACCTGGGTGGCTCAGTCGGTGAAGCGTCCGACTCTGGATTTCAGCTCAGGTCATGATCTCACGGTTCACGGGATCGAGCCCCACATCGGGTGGGTTCCGTGCTGTCGGAGCCTGCTTGGGATTCTTTCTCTCTCTCCCTCTCTCTATGCCCCTCCTCTGCTCGCATGCTCTGTCTCTCAAAATAAATAAATAAACTTAAAAAAAGAAACTCTTAAAAATTAAAAAAAAAGAAACAAAAATCACAAGCAATAAAATAAATACTCATAATTGACTAATTACTGGTACAGTTGGCTGCTTTTCCCCCCAGAGAAGGCGTCTTCTATATGATTTCTGGAGCATTTAACCAAGTGCAGCTGTAATTATTATTATTCCTATAATAATAGGGTTTCTACAGATCTTCATATTTTTACATGTTTTATACTCATTATGGCTAATCCACAAAACATCTCTTTAGGATATATAAATACTGTGTTGCCAGTATGCTGGAGAAGAGTGAGAGCTCAGAAAAAAAGGTAAAGTGAAGCTCACAGAGTCAGCAGTGACTTAGAGACAGAACTGGAGAATTCTGCTTTTCAGTACCTGTTTATGCCATGAGCTCATTAAGTGCTTACAGTATGAACCAGATTACACTGAATGGGACACAAAACTAATGGCACACATGTTATGTGCGTCCTGGCTCTCCAAAAGCTTCTTGGCCATAGGTAGAAGTTCACTTTCACACACACGAGGCCAGCGGGCCACAGCCTGGTTGAAGCATGCTATGGTCAAGTGCCCCAAATGGGGGCTTCAGTCCAAGTGCTGTTGACACTCAGACAGACAAAATAGGTCTCGTGGGGGATTCAATGGGCACCCAAAGCTCCATGGAGGAGGGAGCTTCAGCCAGGTGTTGAAAGATGGGCAAGAATTGGAATGGATGAGAACACAACGTGACAAAATGCCAAGCAGTAGGAATGAGTAAGAAGTATGTTGAGCACAGAGAGAACAACTTGGTTGGAGCAGAAAGTTGCTCTCTACTGGACAATTGTGGGAGGCAATTTTGGGTAGATCATAAGCCTTAATGATGTCGGACCATGGGGCAGAAAACAAATATGCACTGTTCACCGCGTAACGACCACGTATGGCTTTGTGCATTCGTGTTTTCTAACGCGAATTCCAGGCTGAAGGGTTTGGACTATGTGACAGGCAACAGGGAGCTGAGGGTCCAGTCGCTGCATCCCAATACCTAAAATAAGACAGTGTATTCAATCACCTCACTCACATGACCCTGGTCAGCCTCTGAGGATTTAACTAGAGTGTTTCTATGACTAAACATGCAGTTTCTCTCCGGCAATGCCACTGTTATCTGAAAGTATGAAGCTTTTAAGGTTGCGTGGCCCTGCGCGAAGAGAATTACAGAGGCCTGGCAATTCCTCTTTTTCTTTGATCAAATGGACAACTCCGACATGGTCGGATGTGCTCACTGGTAGCACATAGTTACAAGTTTAATACTTGACCGAGAAGCAAAGCGCTAGCGGGGGCTACTTATTCTGTCTACGGCTAAAACCACCTTCTACAGGTTCCACGTGTTGACTTAATTCTAGCTATTTGCAGCTACTTTGGGTCAGATTCTTCCCCGTAGAGCAAGTTAGGCACTTCGGGAGACACAATCTTGCTTTCAAACCACTGAAGGAGCATGTGCAGGGTCGATGCAAGAGGACTCAGCTGTTCTGTGTCGCTGCAAGAAGTTCAAGTAGGAATCCATCCAAATGATGCTCTGCACTAGGGGTTTCTCTTCGCGGCTCGCAAATGGATCGAGTTCTGGAAGAAGACACGCACTCTGGCCGGCACACAGAGTACCGGAGCCGTCCGTTGTAGCACGTCAGCTGCAGGCTGGAACAGAAGGACTCTAGGGCACCAAACCCAGCCCCACGGCGCGCTCCTGTTTTGGTGGGAAGATGCACTGACAGTCGCAACTTGAAAGCCGAGTAACACGTGTTCCCCAATCACTCCCATCTGAGACAGTGGGAACAGAGATTCCTCCAGCTCCCATCCCCGTGTGACAATTCAGTGGGACTCCAGCTGGATGGGAGGAAGGCAAGTTCAGATGGGGGCTGGGAGGGTCTAGGGAGGAGGAATGGATTGGGACAACAGGAAAAGGAATAAGATGGGACTTCTGCAGAAGGTGATACAGTGAGGACACGCAGGGCTAGGCTTGGGACAGGTTGTAGAGCTACAATGGTGTAGGTGGTCACGAAATACATTTTATTTAAGGACCCAAAACACACATGCATGTATTTGATAACCTAAACAAAAGTTTTGTGAAACTGTACTTCTTCTCACTACATGGATACACTTTAGCATTTTTCTGTTGTCTTTCATCTGTTTTTTAATGTTTATTTACTTTAAGAAAGAAAGAGAAAGAGAGAGAACAAGTGGGGGAGGGGCAGAGAGAGCGGAGAGAGAGGATCCCAAGCAGGCTCCGCACTGGCAGCATAGAGCCCAACGTGGGGCTCGTACTCACGAAACCGAGATGATGACCTGAGCTGAAATCAAGAGTTGGATGCTTAACTGACTGAAGCCCCCTAAGCACCCCTCATGTATTTTTTTAAAGGCCAGGTCATGACTCACTACATTGACTTTATTAGTGAGCTGTGCCCTTCGATTTGCAGAACACTTATTATAAGGAAAGGGAGGCAGGATTAGTTTTTCCTTTGTCCTTCCCTTATCATAGACCCTGGTGTGCAACAAGTCAGAAGCAAGATTGAAAAACTGGGGTGTAGGATAAGCATGGGGAAGGTGGGTTCCAGGTCATACAGAGGAAGAAGAGAAAAGTGGCAAGGAAAAATGAGGTTTTGCTGGCACTGGGCCAGCTATGAAGGCCCTAGTAGGAGATCGTTTGAAAGGGCACTCAAAAGTAGAACTCTACAGTTTCACCACCCAGCATGGTACTTGCTACCGTTCAATAGATGTTTAATGAAAACCATCTGTTGAATTGACACAGAGAAGTTGGAGGCTACCTGAACAGCCTCGTTCACGTCTGATCAAAACACGGTGAAGATCGGAATCTACCTTTAGCAAATAGCAGTGCTGAAGTGGTGTATTGTTGGCAGTCTCACCCCTCCCCTTGGTCTCTGCCCTAATAACGCCCAGCACTGCCTTTGGGTGGCAGACGTTCTCCATACTGTCGTGTTCTTAGAGTTCATCTGGCCAACCAATCCACACTGACATGGTCATGAATGACAGCAAGCACAGGTTGCCCTTCCAGGCCACATTTGTCACCTACCAGGGGACTTCACCATCCTAGCCAGTAGAGGTGGGTGTTTCAAACCTTGTAGTAGTTAATGGAGAAGACAACTGAAGGCAAGAAGGCTTTCGAGGGGCCCTCAAACCACACTACAAGGCAACTACTTACTCTGCCTACCCATTAGCCGCTTCCATTACCCATTAAACAACACCGTACCCGACAACAAAAAAGTATGAAAGTTGCTAGCGCAAGGCCTAGAACAGAGTAGCAAATAAGTGCTGGATGAATGAGAATCTAACACATTTGGTTGGGCAGGCGCGGGAGGCAACTGTAACGGGGCCTACTAGACCAGCACTGTCGGTGATGAGGGACATGTTACCATGTTGCACTTTCCGATGCCTGTGGCACTCAGAGTGTGGACAGCGTCACTGAGAAATTGAATCTTTAATTTTCTTTAACTTCAACTAATTTTAATTCCAATAGCTTCATGTGGTCAGTGGCTACCAGATCAGATGATCTAGACAATCCAGACGGATCTAGACAATCACTACATGTAGGAAACACATTTTGAGTGACTACCTGTCTCTTGTTAGCACCCTTGGTAAAAAGCTGGGTGTTTTTCTTTTTCTTTTTTCTTAATTTATTTATTTTTGAGAGACAGACAGAGCGTGAGCAGGAGAGGGGCAGAGAGAGGGAGAGAGAGAATCCCAAGTAGGCTCCATGCTGTCAGCACAGAGCCCGACATGGGGCTCAAACTCACGAACCAGGAGATCATGACTTGAGCCCAAACTAAGAGTCCGACGCTTAACCGGCTAGGCCACCCAGGGGCCCCAAGCTGGGTCTTTTTCTAAACAAACCTCAAGACCTGAAATTCCTCTCTTTCAAGAGATGTCCTTATTTTTTTCAGGCAAAGGAATATGGGAGGACTTAGGGAAGCTGGTTTCAGAGGGTGGTGTTCTCAGATTTGAGCTAGAGCAGCTGTAGACCTAGATCAAACTATCTTTAAAATAGAGGGTACTGGGTCACCTGGGTGGCTCAGTTGGTTAAGCGTCCAACTTCGGCTCAGGTCACGATCTCACGGTTCCTGGGTTCGGGCCCCACATTGGGCTCCGGGCTGACAGTTCAGAGCCTGGAGCCTGCTTTGGACTCTGTCTCCCTCTCTCTCTGCCCCTCCCCTGCTCACGCTCTGTCTCTCTCTCAAAAATAAATAAACATTAAAAAAAAATTTAAATAGAGGGTAGCTGGACCCTGCAATGTCCTGAGAGGGCTGCTCAGGTTTGCCTGAATGTAAGCTCTGTGCTTGACAAGACAGACACCTCTGAATGGACATCTTTGGCATAAAGTTCTGCACAGACCCTGAACGTCCTCCCACACCTAGAATGAGGAATTATTTTCAAAAATCCAACCACCTGAATTTGAATTAGAAAAAAAAGTGCTTTTAATTTAAACTTGCCCTTTTTTCCTAGAGAACAAATGGATTTTTTGTTCTCCAGGCTGGCAGAACATATTCGAGGGAACTGAGATTGTAGAGATTTTTAACACAGCAGTAAGGTGAACTGTTTCACACAACCAGCAATCCTGGGTATTGTGAGGATGGCTTCTCAATAGTTGTTTCCCATCAGGATTACATTTGGGCAATTTTATAAGGCTGCTTACTGTTTCTTTAAACTTTTTTTAGGTTTTTAAAATGTATTCATTTTGAAAGAGAGTGAGAATGAGAGAGAGAGAGAGAGAGAGAGAGAAAGAGAGAGAGAGAGAGAGAGCAGGGCAGGGGCAGAGGGAGAGAAAGAGAGAGAATTCCAAGCAGGTTCCTCACTGTCGGCACAGAGCCCATCACGGGGCTCAATATCACGAACCATGAGGTCATGACCCGAGCCAAAACCAAGAACTGGACACTCAACTGACTGAGCCACCTAGGTGCCCCAAGACTGCTTACAGTTTCTTTAAAGTCTACCAGCAAGCAGGAATGCCAAGGACTACGGACCCCAGGAGCTGAGCAGGCATCAGTTATTCCACTTACAAAATAGGTAGGCCATTTGCTTCCTGGCCATAAAGGGCAATGAATCAGCTTTTTGACCTTAGGTAATGACAGACTGTTTGAGTTAAAGGGTAGACTGGAATAGTTTCCCAATTCTTCTGATAGTTCATTCTTTACCAGAAAGCACTTCTCTGTCTCCTTTCAGTGTTCTCTTCTTTTTTCACTTCCTCCCCATAAAACTCAGTGATAAATGATAAAGATACATGATCAAAGATGATGATACCAGGAAAGAAGAAAATCATTCCAGTTACTTTTTTTTTTCCTTAAAATGCAGACCTATGAACATGTCTGAAGAACCAAGGTCAGTATTAAGGATCATTTGTATTACCTAAACCCCAAGCGTATTAAAGATACATTTGGAGCAGACTGAAGAACTCTAGCCAGAGTATTTATTACCTAATTGTTGTCATCCTGGAAAGTGTAGGGGCGAAAAATGAAATAGCCTGCCAAATAATTCTGTCCTTGACCCTGTCCTCTTCGGCACTTTTGTCAATAACTTGGATAATGCTACCCAAAGCTGGCTGATCAAATTTGTAGATGACAAATAATTGGGAGTGATAGCTAATAGACTTGTTAACCAAATCAAGATTTAAAAGGCTGGGTCAAAATCATGAGGCTATTTAAAAAGGGTAAAAGGTACCAGGAAAGGTATTTAGCTACAAAAAAAAAAAAAAATCAACAGCACATGTCCAAGTTTGGGAGAAGGCTGGCTTGGCAGAATTCTTCCACAAGATACCTAGGATATAAATTTAAGACCACAAAGTAGAAGGAGACCCAATAGAATTGGATAGTAGAAAGGTTAAACAGAAATCAATGCCATCCTAGTCAGCACTGATAGATATATAAGATGTCTAATCCAAAACAGAGTCTACTGTCTTCTGGGTGGGTTCAACCTCACTTGCAGTGCAGCACCCACTCCTTGACACGAAATTCTAAGAGTGACATTTAATGAACTGAAACACGTCAAGAGGAAGATGGCCGGAGTTGAAAGCCTGGGATCTGTGACTTACATCTGACGTGCTAGAGGTGATTAGCCTGCAGAAGAGAAGGCACAGACAGGTAGGATGTATATCTTCAGATGTTTGAAGGCTGGCCATTAGAAGAGGGAACAGATATTTTCCGTGAACTTCAGGAAAAAAAGAAGGAGCCATAGGCGGTGAAAGTGGCAGAGAGGTAGATTTGCGCTGGGCGTAATAAAGAAATTTCAAATAATTAGAGCCACCCCAAAGTAGAATGAACTACTTTGGGAAGTGGTGAGTTCACCATCATCAGAAGGGCCCAAGGGGAGATGGAATGGCCACCTGTAAATCGAATTACAGAAGAGACTGTTGCACTGTTACGAAGCTAGAGGGGGCGACCTAGGCCATTACACTCAATATTAAGAATGTGATGCTAAGGAATTCAAACACAGTGGGAAAAAGAATATCTTCCCAGCTCACAATGGACCTACACATTTTATTATGTTTATATGGTTTTGTTTTGAATGCTGAAATCTTTCAAGCGTACATAAGACAAGACAACCATTAATTAACTTTTAAGAATAATTTTTGTTTAGGGCCTTGGCTCACTCCCCCCCCCCCCCCCGGAGCACGGGCGGCAAAATTAAAGAAAAAGAAAATGGGTTTCAAATGCTCTCATGGTATGATATCAAACGTGAAGCTCTTACCTGTCTATGACAAATCTTAGGGCTGATTCAAAGGCATCATAAGAGTGCATCGTTTTCCTGCCTGGCTTTAGAAATTGTTTCATTGACTGCGACTGGATCACTGGATCAATTGGTTTTTCAATTAAGAGCTGTGCTAAATCCCGTGTCAAATGAGTTGCGAGTCAAGACAGGTCCCTGACTACTTTAGATGATTGGTAGAGAAACGTGGGTGAAAGGCTCACCTGTTGGGATGAGCACTGGGTGTTGTATGGAAACCAATTTGACAATAAATTTCATATTAAAAAAAGAAGAAAGGCAGACACTGGGGCTAGGAAGAATGATGATTTCTGCTGAGTTATTTGCTGTAGGGATAATGATTGCTGAGAGTCAAGGACCAATACTACTTCCTCGCTGACACTCAGATAGCAGCTTTTGTAATTTTTCAAAGGAGAGTTTCAGCTATTATTTCCATTTATTCTCAGCACATCCCTTTGAGGTGGGCAGAGCAGGTGTTAGGTCTGCGGGCTTACAAATGACAGGCCTGAAGCCTAGTGAGGTAACTGACCCAAGGTCACACAGCAAATTAGAGACTGGACCATATAAAAACCCATTGCAGTGCAAAAGCACTGAGAAATAATTTTAAAAATAACATTAGTAACAGACACCATTTGATCAATCGAGCATAGTCTTGTATGAGAGTCCTATGTTTGGACATATTGATTTAATAAGTACAACAATGTTATGGGGCAGAAACTTGTTATCCCAATTGTTATAGGTATAGAAATGAGGTTTGGAGAGTTTAAGTAACTATCTCAAGGCTGTTCAACCAGTAATTTTGACCTCAAAAATAAACTCCAAATCACTCTACCTCCATTGCCACAACTCAGATCCAAACTACTCTCCTCTCTCACCAAGACTCCGGGGCCAACATTCCAAATGTTCTCCCTGTTTTCATCAATGCCCCTTAAATCCAGTGTCCATACGGCAGCTGGATAAATCTTTTAAGAATGTAAATCAGCTCGTGCAATACCCATGATCTTTCCAAGATTTCCTCCCATGGTCCTTAGGATAAAGTCTAAGTTCCTTACCAGGGTCCCACAAGGTCTTCCACGGTCGGGTCCCTACCTCCTCCCAGACTCCTCCTGCACCTTCGTCTTTCAGTGCCTCAAATGTGTCAGATGTCGCCCTCCCTCCGAGCCTTAGCAAGTGCTATTCTCTCTGCATGGGATGGTCTTCTACTCTGAGGTGTCAGCTCAAATGGCAGGTCCTCGGTTAACATTTCCCTGAAAGTCACCTTGTCACATGGTCTCAGGGCACCCTAATACCGCCCCTCCTTATACTTACAACATGATGACCATACATTGGTATGGTTCTTTTATTAATATTTGTTGCCAATTCTAGACTTTAAGTGCCATGAGGACAAAGACCCTATCTGTTTTGCTCACTGCTGCATCCCAGCACCTAGGCTTTTTCTGTCACACCGTAGGAACTCAAAATGTTATCTGGTGAATGAAGAAATTAATTGATGAACAAGCAAAAAATTTAAAACTACTGCGCTCCAACGCTTAACCGTATTATCGTGATATAAAAGGCCCTAAAAAGCACCCCATTACCCCAACCCACCCCAGCATCTCTCGTGCCATTTCTGATGCTGTCATGGAAGGGTGGATTGCACTTACAGTTGCAAAACGAATTTTCCAAAATACATGTGTTCATATGTTAATGCCTGCATTTGCAAGCCGTTATATTCAAGTAGGATCAAATGTTGATAATGAATGTTTTCTTTGCCAGCGTTTAGATACGTGCCATGTAATTGCAAAAATAACTAGTTAGACTGTCGGAAGGCAGTGTACTCCTGAGAGCTGAACAAAATGTTCAAGGGAATTAACCCAAAGATGGTAATTAAACCATGGAATCATCAGCTGGAGAATGGGGCTGATACCTTCTTCTGCCTCTGATACCTTAGAAGCACCCACTGTGGTTACTAGAACCCAAGACCAAAGGGTGTTTAGTGGGGAGGAAGAGGCTGATCTAGATGAACCCAGGGAAGGTATGAGCTGGCTACTATCCCACACCTAGCCCACCACCCCCAACTTTTATCTAGTTCTCCCTCTCCTACATCCCCAGTTTAAACGCAAATAGCCAATTTAAGAGCAAGACCAGGGAGGTATCTGCTTGTATGGTGGGCTTTGAAGAGTTCAAAATACCCACCCTTCCTGACTTTCTACAACTCCTTTGGGTTGTTCTAGACATGTATGCATTTTCATTAGGTTAAGGTATTGTTCTCTGTAGAGAGTAAGTCATAAGCTAACTCTGTGGTTCTCATATGGGGGGCAGGGAGGGAGGAGGGAACAGGTGGTGATGTTGCCCCCCCTCACCCCGCTTAGGGGATATTTGACAATGTGCTGAGGCATTTTGGGTTTCACACCTTCCGGGTGGTGCCACTGGTATCGAATATCAGAGTAGACTCCAGGGCTGCTTATCACAACAAAGAATTATCCAGCACAAAATATCAATAGGCCTGCCGAGGCTGAGAAACCTTGAACTGACTTATTTGTGAAGATTCGTTGCATTTTTTTGAAATTTTTTCAATGTCTTATTTGTTTTTGAGAGAGAGAGAGAGAGAGACAGAGCGTGAGCCCGGGTGGGGTTGGGGGGTGGGGTGGGGCCGAGGGAGAGAGAGACACAGAGTCTGAAGCAGCCTCCAAGCTCTGAGCTGTCAACACAGAGCCCGATGCGGGGCTCAGACTCACAAGCTGTGAGATCATGACCTGAGCCAAAGCCGGATGCTTAAGCGATTGAGCCACCCAGGCGCCCCAGTGAAGATTCATTTCTTAGCCCATTAACAGCTCATACATAGGGCAGATTCTTGCAGAAATGGGAGTTGGGGGGGTATATTTGGATAGGACACCTGGAAAAGAAAGAAAGAAGAGTGAGGTGATGGCAGTGCCAGTGATGGACTGGGGGAAAGACAGGCCAGTAACCAGCTGTGAGGAGGGATGAGAACATGACCTGACGATGAATAGGAAATAAGATACCGCACACGCCTTAGAGGTAGAATTGATGGAGCATCTCAAGAAAATGGCACACGGGGATGAGGCAGAGAGAGAAGTCAGAGATAACCCTAAGACCCCAGCTTGGGTGACTGGAAGAAGAGCAGTGCATTAGGAGAAACAGACACAAGAGAAGCAGATCCACAGGCGGCAGGTGGGAGTAGAGAAATAATACACTGAGCGTGTGAATATGCAGGCCTCCAGGGAGGCTGTTCTGTGAGCACTCAGAAGCGTGGATCTGGAGGTCAGGAACGTGTCTGAGGCTAGAGGCATCTACTTGGAGGGCAACCACATGGACATGGCGAGCCAAGACCCCTGCTTGACACATAGCAGGAGCTCCATAAGTGTGTGTTGAATGAAAAAAAATAGATCATTTGGAGTAAGAAGAAAAGAGGGCCCAGGACAAAATCTTTGGACACATCTTCATCGAGGGAGTGGAGCAAGAGGAAAGTGAGAAGGAACAGTAAAGTTTAGTGCTCTTAAAACAGAAGTGAGTTTCAAGAGAAAGGATTTGGCCAACAATATCAAATGCTGCTCTGCGGTCAAGTTGAATGATGTCTGTGAATAGAGCTGGGTTTGACAGTGAGCAGGTCACCGTCAAACTTGAGAGAGCAGGTTCAGTGGAATGCTGGGAGCAGCAGCTGGGTCCTCGTCCCATCATTAGTGACGATGGGAAAGAAGGAGTTAGGGGCACCTGGGTGGTGTAGCTGGTTAAGCGTCTGACTCTTGATCTCGGCTCAGGTCGTGATCTCATTGTTCGTGAGTTCGAGCCCCACATCGGGCTCTGCGCTGATGCCGTGGAGCCTGCTTGGGATTCTGTCTCTCCTTCTCTCTGCCCCTCCCCGGCTTGTGCTCAATCTCTCTCTCTCTCTCTCTCTCTCTCTCTCTCTCTCTCTCTCAAAAGAAATCAACTTTAAGAAATCTTAAAAAAAGGAGTTAGAACTATGTTTTAAGGAGGTGGCATGGATCAAAGGGGAGGTGGGATCTTTTAGCAAATTTTTCGCATGACAGGAAGAAGACAGCATTGAGAGAGACTAAGTGCACAAACTTGAATAGCTAATAGCCATTATGTATCTCCCGAGTACATCAATTGTATTTTTGAGCTTCCTGTAAAACAAAGTTGAGGTCATGCGCGATTGGAGTTCAGTATATCATGTGGGACTCGGGAGCCCCAACAGGTAAAGTTCAGTTCAATTTAAGGAAGAGCTCCATAGCTGTCAGAGCCACCATGCAAGGGAAGGGTACTTGTAAGTAGTGAGCTCCCTTGTCACTAGAGGTATTCAGGGAGCGGTAATATGACCTCACAGCAGGCGGTTCCTGTACTGAATCAGAAATTAGACTAGATCATCGGTCTCCAAACTTTGAACGTCCCATATCCGTAATATTTTCAGGGGGGAAAAGGGTGAGTGGAGTACAGATCGATGTAGAGTTACCAACTTTTAAATTTTGCTATGTTAAGTGCATTAGTTTTCTACTTACTACTGTAACAAATGACCACAAATTTAGCAGCTTAAAATAGCACAGGTTAATTATCTTCCACTTCTGTAGGTCAGCAGTCTGGAAGGGGTCTCACCAGAGAATGTAGTGGGCCTGCATTCCTGTCTGGAGGCTCTCGGAGAGAATCCATTTTCTTGCCTTTCCCAGCTTCTAGACTCTGCCCACATTCCTTAGCTCACAGTCCCTTCCAGCTTCAAAGCTAGCAGTGGCTGGTCAGGTCTTTCTCATACAACATCACTCTGGTACTCTTTTTTTTTTTTTTTTTTTTGCCTCATTCCTCCACGTTTAAGGACCCTTGTGCTTCCCTGAGCCACCCCGATAATCCAGGATAATCTTGCTATTTTAAGGTCAGCTGATTAGCAAGCTTAATTCCATCTGCAGCCTTAATTCCCCTTCAGCATGTAACCTAATTCAAAGATTTGGAGGATTAAGACATAGACATCTTTTGGGAGGACATTATTTGGTCTACCACACAGACAAAATATGCGTGTACGTATGCATGTACACAGCCACACAAACACACACCATTCCTCATTAACATCATCACCATTTCAGAAGAGAAAGGACTACATACAGGAATGGAAATAAAAATGATATAAAGAAAAGGACTGTCATTCCTAAAACAAAACAGTTGTCAACCTTACTTTAATACACACACACACACACACACACACACACACACACACACACATGCATATTTCACCAGGCTGAAAACTCACCATGCACCAACACTACAGCTTTAGAAAGCACCGGACTATATAATCTCATAAGATCCCTCACAGTTCTAAGTTTCTTTGATCCCCTAGAATTCACTGAACTATGGTATTACCTGGAGAACCTTCTTGTGATGTGTCTCCATCGGTCCCTTCACAGCTATATTTTTCTTCTTCCTGCTTGCTTCAAATGTGATCATTAAGTCAGCAAGAGACTTCAGTTTCCTTTTTTCCCCCTGATTCAGAAGGCTATGAAAAGTGTTCTGTAAATGATATGCAATATTGCTATTCTGATCTTTGGGGTAATCAAGTTGTTTGACATTTTTGTAATGATGCCTTTTGGAATATGGGTGGTGTAATTAGCTGCTACATTGTACATTAACAATACCTGTCCCGACCCTATAGACTTGGGGACTATAAATAAAAGCGTGACAGCTGGCTCCAGCCTTGCTTGTCATTCACCATTGAAGAGAACACAGCCGGGAGCTACACTAGAGTCCCCAGGAATCCAGGATGCAGTCAGAAATGGCATCTTAAACAAGAATTTGGTGTTTTGTTAGCAGGAAGAGATGGAGACAGGCACCGTTAGGAAGGAGATGACCAAGGTATTTCCTGCTGGGAGGGCACAGAGGTCCCAAGAAGAGACAGCATTTTACCAGCACTTGGTGCGTTATATGGGGAGGGAAAGATTCAGCAGAAATAGCACATTCTCAAGCCAAAATAGCAGAGTTGCTTTCTTAAATATTATTCCGCAGGAATTAAAATAGGAAAGAGCACTGAATAAATGTATAGGGGAAGGGTAAGAGAAAAGCTATGCTCACCTGGTTACTCAGTGTGACACTGAGGGCAGTGGTTTCTGTGGGGAGAGTAACCTGATGGGGTTAACAGGGCAAAGTATGCTTGCAAGAACTGGAAAGAGGAAGGAAACAGAGAAAGAACTGTTTGGTTCCCACGTTATACGTTAGGCACCATAAACATTTTCCATGTACCATTTCATTTATTCTTCACCTTATTCCCAAAGCAACATTTAATAACTGAGACATTATATTTTACTCATGTCATTTATTACTGTCTTTCCCCCTCACTAGTGTGTAAATTCCAAGTGGACAGGATCTTTTTTTTCTCTCCTGTATCTCCCAGGGCCTACAACAGTGCCTGGCACATAATAGGTGCTCAGTAAATATTTGTTGCATGAATAAGTAGCTAGCATTAATTGAGTATCTATTATGTGCCCAGCACTGTAATAGATGGCTTCCCATGACTGAACTCATTTTAACTTTCACAACCAATACTGAGACAGGCACTATTATTATCCCAATTTTACAGATGAAGAAACTGGGTTGGAGGCAGAGATATTGAGTAATAGAGTGACTTATCCAGTAAGTGATTGATTGATTATTTCAACCTAGACAGTCTAACTCCAGAACTTGACTATGGAATCACTGTCTCATACTTAGGCTCATAGAGATAAGTGACTTGCACAAAGTCATGCAGTTTAAGACTGGCAGGGCTGTGGTTGAAACCAAGGTCTGACTGTTCCAGAAACTGTTGCCCTTTCTTCTGTACTTCCCTGCTTCAGAAGATTGCCAAGATAGTGATTTCTTCCATTATCATTTTACCAAGGACTCACCTTCTGATACAAGCGAGTGAGTGTGGTTCATTAAGGATTCAGATAATGGTAACAGCATTCATCCAAAAGAATCACGGGTCCCAACAGATCACCAATCTGCCACCTGATCTTACTGTTGGTATTTGGGGCCGGAGGCAGATGAGGCATGGGAAACCCTGGTGGAGCCATCTATGCTGAGAGCCAGGCATTGAGGGGAAGTTGCTTTCATGCCGGTCAAATCCCGACCCATGCCGTCCTACATAGCTCCAGAGGTAGGGATGGTAGTTTCTTCCTCTCTTTGTGTCGCAGTTTCTTTATGATAGGGAGGCATCGGTGGGCTCGGTTGAATCAGGAGAGCTTTACTTTATCCCTTCACATATTGGACTTTTCCACATAACACTTCATTTGGAGAAATGATTCCACGTGAAAAACCGTGCTTTAAAAAAAAATCACTTCACAAAACAGTCTCTGGTTCCTTCTAGCTCAAACCTTCCCGGAATCTAAAAACATGGAGACTGTCCTTTGGGTCAGCACAGCATTCCATTCAGCCCTCCTTTCTTTCTACAGCTAGGAATGGGCCCAGGGACATGCTGTGAGAGGCCATTCACAGGTCCCCTGGGCCCCAGCTTCTCTCAGAGGCCGTTAACCCTGTCCTCACGTGGCAGTTGTCTTCCCCATTGGGACTTCCTTTTTTTTCTTCTTAAGTTTTTAATTTTCATTCCGGTATAGTTGACGTGCAGTGTTGCATCAGTTTCAGGCGTACAAGATGGTGATTCAACAGTTGTGTACATGACTCGGTGCTCATCACGATACGTGTACTCTCGAATCCCTCCCATTGGGCCTTCTACTTACATTACTTGTATATGTTGAGATAGAGCAAAAGTAACTCTGCCCAGTAGTATTTGCAGGACAGCTGTGCCTCTGTTGTTTATATGAAGGGAATAGAACATTTACTGACTTTCTCTTAACATTCTTCTTGTTGATGTCCGCCACCGTGTGTCTCTTGGACCACAGTAGCCTAGTGTTGCCTGAGGGTTACTGCTGATCTATAATACTCCTAAGTCCTTTGAGCCACAATTCCACTCCCTCACACCTGCTTACTCACACATTTGTATAAGGTTTTCCTTTGTCTCGTTCTGCTTATCGTATACATAGGCTGAAAGACATCGCTGGGCACTCCTTCTTGCAGTCTGGTTTTCACATATTCAATATGATTCCCTTTTTATAAAGTTCTAAAACAAGCGCAAATCACATTGTGTTGCTTCGGGGTGTGTGTCTGCACATTTTAAAGCACCAAGGTGAGGATAAACACAAAATTCAGGATAGTAGTTATGGAGGGAGGGCCAGGGGATGTCAAAACAGGGAGATGGAATAGAGGGGGGAGACAGGTAAAAATAAGTTATCAGTAATGTCATAGTTCTTGGGTTGGGTGACAGTTTCATGAGTGTTCAGTGTGGGTGTTCATAAATAAATAAATGTCATAAGTAAAATATGACAGGTCCATATATGAACTAGTAATGTTTAATTCTATACCCCGGAGGTTCAAAAACAATGATTAGAAGAGGAATACGAGATTTGTTTTTTATTAGCCAGAATCTCACTTCCATAATATACTTTTATTTTGTTTCCTTCCAATGTGAAGGGCTTTTTTAAAACTCTAAGTGGGTCATAACTCTAAGTTTGCCTCTCTTCAAGTTAATTTCCCCCTCAATTATTATCCATAAGTTAGATTGGGGTTCTCCTTGTTGGAAATATATTGCGTTTCCCCATGAAACTACTTTGGTCTACGGTTCACGGATCCTCTTCTTATCTTGGGCCGGATCCAAGAATTACCAACTGCCGCCTGAATGAAGGTCAGTGAAGGGCCATGAGTGCCTGTTGCCAGATAAAATACGTGATTGCTCAATTTGAATTTCAGGTAAACAACAAATAGTTCTTTAGTATTTTTATGAATTTGAGGCATACAGAATCCTCTGTTTCACTTGCTAAATCTGGAAATCCTATCCCATTGGGCCAATAACCACTCTTTAATGTCATTATTGGATTGGGGTCCTAGGGAGTGTGAGTTTTGGAGTCAGACTGATTCCAGTTCAAATCCTGACCCCTCCACTCAAGACAGAACATTTTTGCCTCAGAATTCTTATCTGTTAAATAGAAATAATAGCAATATGTCATCAGGTTGTTGGGAATATTAAATAATACTTGTATTGCACTTAGCATAGTGCCTGGTACATACAAAGCTCTCAGTGGCTATTATCATTATGGTCAGTTTTATATAGAAGATCATGTGCACCAGCCAAGATCTGACCTCCATTTATAGGATCAGTTTGGGAATCGACCTTCCTTAGCGTCTTCCTTGGTGATGACCAAGGCAAAGTAGCATCTAGCCTCTTCCTCTTTGTTTCTGAATACTTCTTTTGGCTCGGTGTCATGAAGTGCCCCAGATTCATTTCTGCAATTGGCTCTCTATGTTTACTATAAAGACCTTTTTTATGTATGTGTTTGGGCGTCACTTAGAATTCCTCAAGTTGCAGGCTATTGTCTTCCCTGCTGGAGATGCTTAGGTGACCGGTAATCACCTTTGAGATGCTATCCTTAAGCCAATGACTTATGAGTTTGGCTAACAAAGGGGAACAGCTTTGATCAATAATCAGTTTGAATAGAATGCAGGGAAAGCAAGATCCCGCAGATACTGAGAACTCTCTGTTTCTCACAACAGGGTGAAGAAAGAAATTAATTGGTTTTCCACTTGCCTTCCTCCTACTCCAACACCTTCCTTCTTTCTGGTGCCCCGTGCCTTCACTGCTTCTCTCTTCAGGGAGGACTCCAGACCCTTTACGTTCTCTTCTCCGACCCACCCTTCCCTCTCGAAACTTACCTATCTGTTTACACACCCTCCCCAGTGTCTACGAGGAGGACGTAGGACACATTAATTCATCTTAACATGCTAACAGCTTAAAAAGATTCTATTTAATCCCCTTCCCAAGCCACAGAGGTTTTTTTCAACACCTGAAAAAGTAAGCCTGACAGTGGCTTCCTAGCAGATAAGGGAGGCCGTGCAGGATTCCTTAAATCACACGGCATTATCAGCTGCCTGTTCTGTCTGCTTCGCATGAATGGAAGGGAGCGGTAGAGCAGATAATCTAAAGATCATTTCCACTTGGTTGGGGAATGCACCACACGGTGTTGTTGTAGCTGATTTGCTTTGCTAATTATGTTCTACTTAAGCTAATATTGAATTTGGTTCACATTTTTTAAGCTCATCTGGGCCAGAAGAGGGAAGAGGTGCTGGTGTGGCCTACTTTGAAATGAAAGACATAAAAGTTCTATGTGTGAGCTGACAGATCTAGAAGGTAAACGCAAAAGGAGCAAGATAGAACTTTGCCAACTACACCTCCCTCACGTGACTCCTTGGGCACCGAAAGGCCAGTCCTTCCATTGGCCTGCCTAGAATCTGGAATCTTCATCAGTGGCCTACATTAAGGGCCTTCATGATAACGTAACTATGACCGAAGCATTACGTAACCTAAGAGGAGTAACACGTTTCCTAGCAGACACGTTGGCAATCTGCCTGACGAAATCATCAGTCCAAACTGTCCTCTACTGGAGAAAGTACCAAAGGGGTGGGACACCAGACTGATACTGGCATGGGTACACTAAGAGACCACTGGGAAGCTGTGTTGTGAGTACGAGAACACCAAGTGCCTTGTGGATGAGCTGGGAAGGTTGCTGAAAGAGGGCAAGGCAACCTTCACCTCTTTCCTTCCCAGTTTCTTAGTTTCTTGCTCATGGTAGACATAGAGAATATGCAACTCTATCAAATAAATTCTTCCCTTCCTCACTCTTCCCCTGCTGGGCAACTGGGCAAGGGCTTCTGGAGATTTCAGAGACCTTGGTTTTCCCTTGAGGCATGTCATTTAGAGCCAAGACTAACTATACACTGTCTTTCCAACCCTACAAGCTGCAGCAAGGGACTGTGGGGCTATTGAAATTTCTTCCTCTTTTTCTCATTGCAGTCTGCTCCCAGTTCTCAAGAGGGGTGTACGCCATCTTTGGATTCTATGACCAGATGTCAATGAACACTCTGACCTCCTTCTGTGGGGCCCTGCACACATCCTTTGTGACGCCCAGCTTCCCCACTGACGCAGATGTGCAGTTTGTCATCCAGATGCGCCCAGCCTTGAAGGGCGCTATTCTGAGTCTGCTGGGTCACTACAAGTGGGAGAAGTTTGTGTACCTCTACGACACAGAAAGAGGTAAGAAGAGGCATCTGCTCTCCTCTTTGAATATTCGTGGAACCGTGGTATTCAGCCTTCTTCAACTCATGTTGGTTCCCTTCTCTTTTAATAAATAAAATTGAATACTCTTTTAAAACTGTATTTAAATTCAAAATGAATTTAAATGAAGGGGCACCTGGGTGGCGCAGTCGGTTGAGCATCCAGCTCTTGATCTCAGCTCAACTTGATCTCGGGGTCGTGAGTTCAAGCCCTGTGTTTAAAAAAAAAAAAAAAAAGAATTTCAATTAAGACCGAAAAATTGATGCGCTGGTAATTTTAGAATCTAGTTTTTCAAACTACATATGTCCTCCCACCCCCGGCCCTGAAAAGGGGTTTGGGACTCTCCTGGATGAGTCACTGTTGTGGAAAAAGAACCCTCTCCCCCCAAAATAATATATGTGGTCTAAAATTCACAAAGTAAAAGCAGCTTTGTCTAAAATAGAAAGAGGCATCAGCTGGAAAGTCTTGGAAAATTAATCCTATCACAGAGTGTGATTATCCCCATTTCATAGATCAGAAACTGAAGCCCGAAGAAATGTGCTTTTTCACTCAACCATTTCACCACAGAGGTGGGGCTGGTGTCAAGGTCTCCTGCTTCTAGGGCTTGTTCTACCAGGCCACATCAAGTCTTCAGCTTATAGGGCCTCAGCAATCATCTTCTGGAAATACTGAATGGAGAGTAGCTAAACTGGGCTTTGCGAACGGATGTTTGTTTCAAATAGTGAGGTAACATCCTGAGGACACATTCTATTGAGACAGTCTCAGAAATTAAGGGTCTGATCTTCCGTGGTATACAGTTAGGTGTATTCGTTAATTATCTAAAGCACACACGTTATAATTCAGCTAAGTAGACTCCTCTAAAGCCCAGTTATCTTTGAGGGGCTCCTCAGGAAAACCAAGGAATCCTATTACTGGAAGACTCAAAAAAAAAACATGTGTTTGCCCGTAACTCTGGTTATAGGCTGGGCATGGTTCTTTCTGACTCAGAGAAGGCAGAAGCAAATGGAAGGCCTGTCTGCCCAAGTAGTACCCAGAGAGGTTTTTCTAGGTAACTTAACCTGAAGGACCATTTTGTTTTTGGAAACCCAAAGAACTCTTCACTTCACTCCCATTTTGCTGCATCATCAAACACTGTAAGGAAATACTAAAGCCTGTATTTGCCCCATGGTACTTACTTCTAAAATATTATCAAATTTCATGAACCTAAAGCAGGAGACCAAGTTCAAGCTCTGCCATTAACTAGCTCTCTGATGTTGACCAATGCACTGAAGTTCTCTTGGCCTTGTCTCCTCCCCTAAGGCACCCCACTTCTTAATGTAACATTCTATAATTTTGTTGAGATATTATACCAGACACAGGATACTTTGTTTCTGGCTACTAACCCTAACTTCAGTTAATTAGTCAAGCAATTCTGCAAGTTGTTATCAACGCCCAATGGTGTGTTCCAGTCTCATGATAGATGATTATATAATAGAGTTCCAATGGGAGTGGACAGAAAAGGACATTCATGAAACAATCTATGAACAACACGGGACACTATCAAATTGAATACTACACTACAGACTCTGATTGCTATAAGAATTGTGAAAATGAAGCACTCCGGGAAAGTAGAGTTTTCAGAGAAGGATGGCTAGAGGATTTAGGCTTTAAAGGATGTGTAAGTTGTGGATTGCAAGAGAAGAGGGAGATTTATTGCAAAGCAGAAGATAGAGTTCATGTATTTTCTCCTCATCTCCCATGACCCTTCTTTGCCCATTAGCTGTCTGTTGGAGGAAAGGAAACAAAAGTCCATCGAGGTCTGTTCCTTATCCCTGCGCCTCTTCTCAAATCACCTCACTAAGTTGTTTGGACAATACTAAGGTCTTAGAGCCAAAAGAAACCTTTCCTACTCCTGTGTGTTGATATTTGTTTTCTCTATAGCCATTTAGCTGGTGAGACTAATCTAGTCTGCTTAAGAAATACTTTCTGTAGGGGCGCCTGGGTGGCTCAATCAGTTGAGTGTCCAACTCTTTATTTTGGCTCAGGTCACGATCCCAGGGTCATTGGATCAAGCCCCACGTCAGGCTCTGTGCTGAACGTGGAGCTTGCTTAAGATTCTCTCTCACTCTAGGGGCGCCTGGGTGGCGCAGTCGGTTAAGCGTCCGACTTCAGCCAGGTCACGATCTCGCGGTCCGGGAGTTCGAGCCCCGCGTCAGGCTCTGGGCTGACGGCTCAGAGCCTGGAGCCTGTTTCCGATTCTGTGTCTCCCTCTCTCTCTGCCCCTCCCCCGTTCATGCTCTGTCTCTCTCTGTCCCAAAAATAAATAAACGTTGAAAAAAAATTATAAAAAAAAAAACAAAAAAAAAAAACAAAAAAATAAGATTCTCTCTCACTCTCCCTCTGCCCCTCTCCCCCCACCTCTAAAATTAAAAAAAGGAAAGACTTTCTATTAATTTTTACACTCATTTCTTCCTTGGAAAGCCTTCTTAAAGCACTGAACCATGACCCCATTCCGGTACTTTCAATAACTTTTATTGACCACATTGGGAAGAAACAAAGTAGCCTATTCTTTAAGACTCAACGTAATTATGCCTCAGCCAACTAACAGACCTATTGTTCCTATGTTACCTAATGAGAACCTTCCAATGGAGGCAGCTCCCATTATCCACTGTTTCCCAAATGTGCCAGAACTATGCTTGGTCTCAGCAACTTCACTTCCGCTGCTACCTAGAATTCTCTCCTTCATCTTGATGATGAAAATCCTGCCTATGCTTCCATTGTTCAGAGCCCACCTCAAATTCCACCTCTCCAAGATAGCCTTTTCTGGCTACTCCAGCTCGTAGCCATTCATTCATTCATTCATTCATTCAATCGGTGCCAGGGTTACAATCGTGAATAAGATAGACATGGTTTCTGCACATATCCTAATGGATAGGACCTAATTTTAAAAAGATTCTCAGTGATACAGGGCACCTGAGCGACTCAGTTAAGCATCCAAGTCTTGATTTCACAGCCCCACAATAGACTCCGCACTGACAGTGTGGGGCCTACTTGGGATTCTCTCTCTCCCCTTCTCTCTGCTCCTCCCCCGCTCATGTGCTCTCTTTCTCTTTCTCTCTCAAAATAAATAAATAAAACTTAAAAATTAAAGAAAAAAGATTTTCAGTGATAGCCTTGTTGAGAAGGGACATTTAAGTTGAGAACTAAAGGATTAGAAGGAGACAGCCATGTGAAGAATAGAGGGAACGAGTTTCAAGCAGTGGGAATAGCAAGTGCAAAGGCCCTGTGGCAGGGAAGAGTTGGGCATGTTTGAAGAACTGAAAGAAGAGCAGTGAGGCTAAAGGGTAGTGAGGAGGTCGAGAGTGGCCTGAGATGAGACCATAGAGGTAGACAGGAAGCAGATCATAGCCATGGAGAATGGACAGGAGCCATGGGAAGGAGTATGAATTTTATTTTACCTTCATTGGGAAGTCTTTGGAGGATTCTGAACAGGGGAGTCATGGGATCTAAGTTTCTGTAGGGAGTAGAATGTGGTGCAAGTGTGAAAGAAGGGAAACCAGTTAAAAGGCTATTGTGGTTATTTAGGTGAGAAACGATGGCAGCTTAGGCTAGGCTGCAGATGGAGAAAAGTGGATGGAGTTGAAATACATTTTGGACACAGAATCAACAGAACTTGGAGACAGATTGACTGTGGGATGTGAGGGAGAGGAAGGGTTCATGGATGACTACTAGGCTTTTAGCTTGAGAGACTGGGTAAAATGGTAATGCTGTGTACTGAGGTGACTGGGCAGGAGGAGAGCTGATTTTGAGGAGCGGAGATCTTGCCCACCTCTGAACACCCACAGAACCCTTTTGTCCAGGCCATTCACTTGGCACTTAACATAAGTGCTCTCCGTTGTCGTTTCACTGGGTCTGCTATATACCTTCCCAAGCCCCTCTCTCCAGAGTGAGAAAAAACAATTGGTTAGCCCCTAGATTTATACTTTGTGCCGACACTGGTACATAGCACTGGCCTGGAGACATATTTAGTGTTTTCCCAAATGCCATTATTGATTCATCAGGAGTAAGCCCATGTCTGTTTTTCATTGTTGGACTGAAAGAGAGAGAGAGAGGGAGAAAGAAGGGAAGGAAGCAAGCAAGCAAGGCTGGAAGGAATGGAGGGAGGAAGGGTGGCTGGAAAGGAAAGGAAAGGAAGAAAGAAGATGGGAAGGGAAGAAAGGAGGGGGGAGAGAGAATCCAGTTTATAAATCAGACTATGAGGTACAGTTCTTTAAAATATTCAATAAAGTATCTATTGTGTATTTTCTTATTTTCTACAATAATCATCTATTGCTTTAGTAATAAAAATTATGGGGAGGGATCACAACTGTGAAATCGAATTGTAGAATATTTTAAATCACCTAAGAGGGAAATGGAGGACAGAAAAACAGAAGGGAGCACCTATAATTACATTCAAATAAGCTAAATATACACATGATGTGACTCTACCGTATAAGGGCAGGGATAAGCGAGAAGCCGAGAAATGGGTTAAACAGCGAGGTCATTTAAAAGATTTGTAGCACAGGGCCACCTGTGGCTCAGGTGGTTCGGCATCCAACTCTTGATTTCGGCCCAGGTCATCATCTCACACTTCATGGGATCGAGCCCAACATTGGGCTCTGCACTGACAGCGTGGAGCCTGCTCGGGATTCTCTGTCTCCTCTCTCTCTGCCCCTCCCCTGCTTGTTCGCTCGTTCTCTCTCTCTCTTTCTCCGAAATTATGAAACAATGAATGGATTTCAAGGCTTTGTCAGCTACACGTGGATTTCTGTCTGCAGAGAAATATCTGGTTTCCATGTTGTTTCATTAATACAAAGTTGAAAACTGTGCTCTTGGTGCTGTATGCACAGCAAACCAGTTCTTGGAAAAAGTATGAGGTTGACTACGTGAGATATCTGCCCCTCTGTACCCTCTCCTCTTTAGTGACATCCTTTTATTTACCCAGGGCTCCCCACTATGACACTTAACCTACACCTGCCGTCCCTGGTGGGAGCAAAGCCTTGACATCTCTGTCCCAACCTGCCTCTACTCCTCCACCAAAACTTCCCTGCCCTACATTCCATTTCCACCGATTAATAGTCTTTCTCTGCAAGTGACAACAGTTCAGCTGACCAATTTACTCATGCTAATTTATCCATGGCTATTAATGACTTGATGTGTTATTACATCCAGGGAGGAAATTTCTATTCGGGTAAGGGCCTTCTGTGAATAGAACCCTAGTCCAAAGGGTGGCTTTCTGATTCTCGGATCCCAGGCACCGGAAGTCCGGTTTGGGAGGTCCCTTGTCCACACACGTTCTTATACAGAAAGTTCTAAAGCCATGTCAGGGAGGTGGCCACCTCTTCCCGTTTTCTACGAGACCTATCTTTTGGGTACAAGTGACCTAGTTCTCCGTGGTGCTGACATTTCCCCCAGAACGGCAACATACTTGAGAACTGCAGCCAGACTCTCTCGTGCACTCGACAACTCTCCTTGCTTTCAATGGGCACAGCCCACAGAGATCAAAGATTCTGGCCCAGGCTGCGGCTCTCAGCTTAGATAATGAGATAATAGTTCTAAGTGCCCTTTGAGGCAACTAGTCCCTACCTTCTTGCCGGTGTTCAATAAACTCCTGCTGTTTCCCATTCTCAACCTGAAACTCCCTACTCAGTTCCCAAGTAACTCTCTGGAAGTCAACAGCCTTCTAAAAGACCTTTCTATCTGCTCTAGAAAGTTGTGGCAGTAACATGGGCGGCGGCAACAGGTAGTCCATCAGTCAATAAGCTATTATTGGGCATTTTCTAGTGCTAGCTTGTGCCACACCACTGGCAGTGTTTGAGAGAGGCAGAATTAGGCCCTGCCTTTGAAGAGTTGACAGTCCTGTCGCTGAAACAGTGATTTATCTCAGGGGCCTGGGAAAAATTAATTTTTAACCCAACTGTTCCCTCATCCAATAATGACATTTGCATTCATTAGAGCCGACCCACTGTGAAAAGATTAAAACTGTTGCCAGAGAGCGAGGAAAATGGGAAAATGTTGGAAGAGCCCGAGGGCTTAAGAGGTAAAGAGACTCCCCCGAGACAAGGAGAAAGGGATTTTCCTCGGAGGAGTATTTTCAGATTGACTAGATTCAATTCCACACACCCTCCTGCACATTATTGTTTACCACCTACTTATGCAACTTGGCTTCGTCCCTCTCATCCAGTTCTACCTTCCCAAATAAAGCATAGAATCTCTTTCTCTTTCCCCTCTCTGTCTCTGTCTCTTGCTCTCCCTGCCTCTCTCCTTCCCTCTCCCTATTTACACACACACACACACACACACACGCACGCATGCACGCGCATACACATCCAATACCAATCAGTGGCACAAATCAATAAATCTCTATTATTAGCATCATTTTATCATATGATAAAATGATAAAGCAAATTATAAATAAGATAAATAAATTATAAATAAGATGAAACAGTTTGATAAGAACAGCTGCCATTTCTTATAAGCACTCACTATGCACTAGGCCCTGAGTTTATGGATTATCACATTGAATCCACATGGTGTCCCTGCCTCTTTACAACTGAGGAAACCAAGGCACAAAAACGCTAACTGATGGCTCCTAGGGTCACACAGTGCTGAAGTAGTGAAACCAGGATGTCAACCCAGGTCAGCCACATTCATAGTCTATGCGTGCTGTCCTCTGGACTAACACTTGTAACATTTGAAAACTTCTACTACCTGTTCCCATAGTCTTTCCTTCTGCCATTCTTCAAAGGACCTCCCTATCCTAGGTGTCTTCCTGTGGATGTACTCCAGGGGACGATTTCATTCTTAAAGCCTGGTGTCCACAAATGAACACAAGAAATCGTGGTCCCAGAGTTCCAGGGATCTGGGTGGGCAGCGGATCAAAAATGCAGATCGAGGGGCAAATGAGTAGCCAAAGTAGTAAATACAGCCAGACTGGGGCGGGGGGGGGGGGGGAGGGGGCGGTGCCTGTGGTGGGGACCAGGCTCTGAGGTGAGGTGAACTCAGAGATTCCTCTCTGAGGCAGAAACAGTTCCCAGAGCATAGGAAGATCTGACCCTGTAGGCCGTCATCACTAAGGTGCCATTTTTGGTTGGAGAAGAAGAAAGCAAGGAAAGATAGATGTTAGGTCCTACCATGGCTACTTGGCAGGAACTTTTAAAAAAAGTAGCAGGTACATTGATTAAAGAGGAAGAAGGGGAAGGGGAAGGGGAGGGAGAAGGAGAAGAAGAAGAGGAGGAGGAGGAGAAGGAGAAGGAGGAGGAGGAGAGACCATCATGGATTGTTTTATTCTCCACTTTAAGAACTGATTAAAAGATGTGCGAAGGCAACAGATGGCTCCAATTCTAGTCATGTCCATTTGCCTTCTGGGAAAAGCAAAGCCAGGAGAGTTTTTATTGAAATTCAAGCTACTTTTTACATCTGAATAAATTAGGAAGGCCCAGAGAGTACATTATCCTGTGAGAGACAGATACTAAATTCCCCTGTTTGAGCAGCAATAATCAGGGTTGACAATACCTGAGACATTCGGTAGCTTCTGCAGCCTGCCTAATCTATTGTGATGAGTCCTCAACTATGAGAGCATCTTGAGAGCCTGCACAATAATAATAGTGAATGACTATTTGGACTGGATTGTGAATAAAAGACCGTACATATGTCTGTAATGAGAATTTCATTGAAAATGAAAATACTGAAGCTGTCATATTTTTTAATACTTCGATTTGCACATCCTTGACTGCTTTGGGGCATAAAAAGAGAAAGTGCAGAGCAATTTGTTGTCAGCTCTTGAAATAAATTATCATTTAAACACTTCCTCTCCACAAAGGTTATTAGCTTAGTAGCTTGTTCCTGGGGTTGGACCATCAGTAGGGGAAAAAAAAAATCACAAGACATTAAACTACCCTTTCAAAAGCTGAATATTAGTTACTGTGGAAATTGTTCTCTCAGTAGCTTAACATATTTTGCTGTAGCTCTCCAATGCTGCAGATTAGACTGCAGCAACTATTAATAAATACTGTCATATTTTACAGCTGTCATGCAAAGCTGAAAAAAGGCTTCGCTGTGATTAGATCCTGTTTACTGTAATATTTCCAGCTCAGACTCAGAAAGGCAGTTTTCCTATAAAGGTATTTTCCATAAGTAGAATATTTCTCCATCAGACAACATGACTAATTTTAATGTATCATTAACTCCTTGGTGGCAGTGAATTTGAGGTTGAATTGACTTCACAGGCAGAGGTACGTCCCTCTCCAGAGACACATTAAGCCCAAGTGTCAAAATTTCTCTCTTGGGTTGTCCTTCATATTCGGAGACGGTGTTACCGTCAGGAGATGTGCCTCGAGTCGTCACCCTTCCCCCCAGAAGGACAAATCTGCACCCGTTTGTCCACCTTCTTTCGCCCTGTCCCTCTTGTGACCGATTGCATTGTTTGCAAGACAGCTGGTCAGGATTTAGGGCAGGAATGACACTTCGGTGGACTCGCTAGAAATTCTGCTTCCTGAGCTGAAATGCCATCATAAGAGCAAAAGAAATAAATCTCTAGCCCCCCTACCACGCGTGAGCTGTTTGGAATGGTATTCACATTTCTGAAAAAAGGTGACAGCTGGCGGGCTTACTTTTGCCCTGACCTTCCATTGCTTTTCATCGACCTCCTTGAGGAATTAACCCTCACCAAGCTGAATACCTAGTTGTCAACGAATGGGTGGTCCTGACATTATTAAGGCTTAGCTGATGTGTTCAGTAAATTCAGAGTTGAGCCCAAGAGGTCCTTGAGGAAGGCTCTTCTAAGTGTTCCTCAGGGGAAGAGACAGACTGTGGTGTGGACCTACAACCGTGGCTGTAAGATTTGTCCCCTGGAGCCCCTTTAGAAAAGAATTAAAGCCAGGGCAGGAGCGCTAAGGAAGTTAAACAAAAGAAGGCACGTGGTATCTTTAGCACCAAGCTGGACACGGTAATGTGCGCAATAAATTTTACCTCTTATTATTTTATTATCATTATAGAACAGTGGTCCTCCATGGGGAGGGAAGGTGATTCTGCCCCCCACAGGGACATTTGGCAATGTCTGGAGACATTTCCAGTAGCGGGTAGAGGCCAGGAATGCTGCTGAACGTCCCACGGCACACAGGACAGTACCCACCCCCAAAAGAATTATCTGGAACAAAATATCAACAGTGCCAGGGTAGCAGCAGGGTCAAAGGACAAATGGTTGCAGGAACTCCTCCAAGGGCTGGCAATGAACCAACCTAGCATTTGAGTGTCTCTTACTGTGCCTAGATTGGTGTTAAGAGCTATGTTCAATAGAAGGTAGAGCCTTTGGCTTTGAAGAGCTTATATTATGGTCAGAGAGACAGGATAAGATTAATGCACATGAAATAAAGAGAAGTACAAAACAACATAAGGCAAGAGCTAGATTGTGTAGTGCAGATTTGAAGGACCGTGAGAATCCAAATAAGAGAGAGTCCGCAATAGACAAGCTGGACCCATCTGGGAAGGCTCCTTGGAAGAAGTTCTACGTTTTTCTGAGCCCACCTCCCAGCGGCCTCCCCTAGCAATGACATTGCCTTGATCGCTAAGGCCAAGTTGGTATCTAGAACCGAAGCAACAGGGCACACCCGTCAACCGCTCCCAAACTTCAGAGCTCAGGGCAAGAAACACAATTAAAAGAAAAACCCAAAAAAGGAACAATGTTCCTTTTACTAAATGGAAAGCAATTACAGAGCTATTGAAAATAGGCGGTAAACAAAAGGAGGGAGGAAAATACTGGCGAAATTCCATCTTCCGAACTAATCCTGTAGCAAAAGTGCAATTTGCAACAAAATCAACAGTGCTCTCTCTCCCTCTCTCTTGCAGTCAAACACATCGTTTGGCATCAGCACCGCTACACATGATGCTTTGGCAGAAAAGTGTACGGAAGCAAGGGAGACGGGATATGCGTGGGAGGTAAAGGCGGAGCACAGCTCTCTTTGCCCCGCCCTCCTCTCACCCCCACCCCTTCCCCAGTCCCTGTGGATCACCTTCACTCGCGGGGCGGGGGAAAGTCGGGGCACAAACAGAGACTACATCTCTCCCCATCTTCCTGGATCCTTTCCAGTCAATAAGTTGCCAGTGTCGGCTGCTGTCCTGCTTTGTCGACTCCACAAACGATCTGATTAATTCTCTGGTGCTAACTGCCTCAGCGGGCTTTCTCGGCAGTAGAACAGAGGCTAATTAAGATCATGTCAGGCGAGGAGGCTGACAGGTTATGTTCCTGGGCCACACTGAACTTTTCGAGGCCGCTTCAGCCACACTGCAGGCAGGCACTGCTTGGCCAAACACCCACTCCGTAGCAGGCTTCTCATTTATTTCCACCGATCCCTGCGTCGGTGGGTCTCCGTTTTGTCAAGGATTTACGACTTTCTCCTTGGGGTAGTGAGCTGCCACTGTGTTCACTTTGAATTCCATTGCTTCAGCTTCCTTTCATCTGAATTTTTAATATGCTTGTAAACAAAGAGAACCATTAATAGTGGGGCCGTTTTCCCTCCTAAATCACGTGTGTGAGAGCATGTGCAAGAGCGTGTTTGCATCTTACCTGCATAGAGCCCATAGAGGTGAGTTTAGGACAAGTAAAGGAAGCCCTACTTCTCACAGCAGGTAGAAAATGGAGGAAACATATGGAACTCATTACACCAAGTGGTGGATTAGACTGAAAATAAAAATAGCTTCTCCCTCCCCCCAATAAAAGCTTAGATGAATTCATGGATGACAGACCGATAGTTATTAAGGGAAAGAGATGTTTGGAGATTTCTCTAAACTGAGGTCACCACAAATTGTGCGGTGGACTTAAGGGGCCATATTTGCCTTCTCGTAGGCAAATGGTCACACAGAGTGCCGCCATTCCATGCCCTGGGTTTTTAAAGATAATCTCAAGAGTCCGCTATGCATCTAGGAGGTGGAGAAGAATGTTGAGAAATAGAGAAACGTTCACCAGGAACATTTTCTTTCTGTTTTTTTTTAATGTTTAGTTTTGAGACAGACAGAGCACGAGTGGGGGGAGGGGCAGAGAGAGAGGGAGACAGAATCTGAAGCAGGCTCCAGGCTCCCAACTGTCAGCACAGAGCCCAACGCGGGGCTCGAACTCACGAACCGTGAGGTCATGACCTGAGCCGAAGTTGGGTGCTCAACCAACTGAGCCACCCTGGTGCCCCCAGGAACATTCTTTGTACTCTCAGATAATCAGAGCCTCTAACCACACATCAAGAACAAAACCCTGTCCAACTCTGCTGCTAAGTAGCACGCGGGATCCTGGGCAAGTCACAGAGCCTTTCTGGTCCTCGGATCCCATAGCTGCAAGACGAGGGGGTGGACTCAATCATTCTTCAACTAACAATTCCTGAGTGTAGGAGTTGTATGTCAAAAAGGGCATTACTAGGGTTATAGAATTGAATGGAACAGAGTGCCTACCCGTAAGCAGCTCACCGTTTAGAAAGGGAGTAAACACGTGCAAATAAGTAAGTAGAATCTGCAAGTGATTCTCTTAGGTTCTAAAATGCTGTGGGCTATTATAGCATATCCATTTCCTTCTCTTCTTTCCCCGTAATGAATCCAGAACTCCTTTTCAAATGACCACTCTTGGGGTGGGTTATGGAGACCCAAACATTCACCGACATCGGCTTTGGAAATGAGCTAGAGAACTTGGGCACACTCACATTTCCTTCTCTCTCACCCCGTAGTGCCCAGCCCAGCCCTTAATCTTTCCTGGATCCTGCCAAGCAGAGAAGAAAAGGAAACAAGCCCCAGTTGGTAGAGTAGGATGACCCAATCAATCTTAGAACACGTCATGTTAGATCTCCAAATCAGGAACTGCCATAACACGCTTCTAACAGGTTTTCTTCTAATAAGGTTTTTGCTGGAATCCTGAATGGTGTCTCCTCCCCCCACTTAAGACCTTTACTGCCTTCCAATTCTTAAACCACAGCCCCACACAGCCCTTTCTAAGTCTCAAGGCTTCTGTAAAATGAATGCATTTTTTCCTACCCAAAATGTTATGGATTTCCTGAATAATAATACAGTTTTGTTTCTTCACTATATCCACATTCTCTAAAGATTTAGAATGCTTTCCCACGCAAGACAGTTCCAGTTTCGCATGGGTTTTTCAGAGGCTCTCCCCAAGTCTACATCCATATATCTAGTTTCCCCCTAAAACCTTTACCTTGATGCCCCACTGGGACCTCAAACTCAATATTCTGAACCCTTTGAATATCATCTTTCTAGAAAACACTCTTCTCCACCTGTGTTCCCATGGTCCTGCCCAGCTGCCTGAAGCAGAAACTTCATTCCTGAATCTTCCCTTTTCGTCATTCCTCACACTCACCACCCAAGACCCTCTTCTGTGTTCCCTGACTCGAGTGCAAGGCCGCCATCACCTCCCGCACCATCCTGCTAACTGATCTCCCTCATCCTAACCCCTACACTGCCTCCAGGCAACAATCTTCCCTTCACATCACTTACCTGCCTAAAAGCTTTCGGTGGTGACCCGTTACTCCTGGCATCGTGTCCTAGCTTCTTAGTGTGGCTCAGAAGGCCCTGCGTGATCCAACGAAACTCCGACCTGTTTCCGGAGCCTCATCTCCTCCCACTGCTTACCCGCTAGTGCTCTATACTCGCGCCATCTGGAGTGTGCTCCGTTCAGTGTGCCACCTGTGCCGTACCTTGAGTGTTTTGCCTCCGTGCCTTTGCATATACTGTCCCGACTTTCTGGCACTTAGCCCCTTCGCCCCACTCCCCCACCCTCACACACTCGCGCGCGCACACACACACACACTTTCTGCTAAATGACATGTCCTTCAAAGCTCTTCTCAAATATTCACTTCCCCAAGCCTAGGTGTCCACCACTGCCTGCCCTGTGTCCCCGAGCACTTTGTATATGCCTCCAGCATAGATCTGATCGTACTATAGTATTATTATTACTATTATCTGTTTATGTGTTTATTGTTCTCAAACGACTGTGAACTCATTGGAGACTGTAGTCTTACTCATCTCTGCCAGCACTGTGCTAAGTGCTGAGTACAATACAGTACCCAGATGGTGATTATTATTTGCACATTGAACAAATGAATGAGCGAATGATAGAACCTTCCTAAAAACAAAACAGGAGATTTGAGGGGCCCTGAGGAGCCAGGGAAGGAGGATTTCGGTGGATTGTACCCTTGGGTCATACATTAGATATCGCCCATCTACCTCTTATATATTGGGTTAACCCTGACTTTGAATCCTTCTGTGACCCAACCTCTTCACAGAAGATATCACCTTGCTTTAAAAAAAATGTTTCTCTAAATGGTATCACCTCCCTGGTCCAACCAACTCGGAAGCAGAATGAATATTTTAGTGCCGGGAACTTTCGTTCTAGGTCTCCGGCTAGAGGACAACCTTACAGTGCTGGTCCCTGAGTCTCAGCCAATACAGAGTCATTAACATTTGAGGAATCTTAAGAGCTAATGTATAGACACTGTACTGTTTTATACCAATCAATGGTATTTAGAGATCCACATGAATTTTCTAAAGACAAGAGTAGCATGGTATCAATTTCCACAGCTCCTACTGAAAGGGTAAATAAAGCAAATTATTTCAAAATGGCCGTGTAGGCAATGTGACAAGGATGAGAAGTGACCCGAGAGCCAATGCAGTCACTTCTCAGTTATCCATACAAGATGAAGGGAGCCAAGCACAGATAAGCCAAAGGGCATTTCTGTCACATGAATTAGTGCCTTTTTATAACAGATTTTCCTTCTTGTTTCTATACTACTTAGGCTTGGCTGAGCATGGGAATAAAGGGAGGTACCCAGGGAAAGGGATCTTTAAAGATGTCCTTTCAATTATAAATTCCCCCAAAGACAGGAAGCACCCTTTTGAGGAACCAGCAAGAAAAGGATACAAAATAGTTGTATGGACAGATAGAAGAGGATGAGGGGGACACAGAAGAAAAGAGAGGGAGGGATCCTGAATCCAGGGAGTAAAGCGGCGATGTCAAGGCCCCCAAGACAAACTTTGCGGATCTTACAATGACCAGGCCTGTTCCTGAAACCGTAATGACCGACAGGCATAAATCAGGAACAAAGACAATCAACAATAAACGTCAGAAGTTCGGTGATTTTTGCGAAAGAGATTTGATGTGAGGCTTTATATTGCTCAAGAAATTCAGGGGTACCTGGGTGGCTCAGTTGGTTAAGTGTCATACTTCAGCTCAGGTCGTGATCTCACGGCTCATGGGTTCAAGCCCCGCGTTGGGCTCAGTGCTGACAGTTCAGAGCCTGAAGCCTGCTTTGGATTCTGTGTCTCCCTCTCTCTCTGCCCCTCCCCTGCTCGCTCCTCTCTCTCTTTCTCTGTCTCTCTCATAAATAAACATTTAAAAAAAATTTAAAGGAATTCAAAAGGATTGCATCAGCTATAAAATTTACAGGTTTCAATAAGCAAACTACAGAATTATTACATAGAACATTCTATACTCTGAGAAGCTGAGAAAAAGCCTTTAAAGATTAGTCAGGGGGCACCCGGGTGCCTCAGTCAGTTAAGCGTCTGACTCTTGATTTTGGCTCAGGTCATGATCTCATGGTTTGTGAGATCGAGCCCCATGTCAGGCTCTGTGCTGATAGTGTAGAGCCTGCTTGGGATTCTCTCCCACTCTCTCTCTGCCCCCCCACTTGCACACATTCCCTCTCTCTCTCTCTCTCAAAATAAATAAGCAACAAAAGGAAGATTAGTCAGGTCTCTTCCTCTCTTGGGAAGCTCTTGGTAGAGGTGTATTCCTCCTGAAAATCCTGGAGAAGGAATAACTGGTTTCCATTTGGCACAGTATGGCAGGAAGCCATACAATATTATTTACCCAAACTAGTCATTGTCTTTCATTTTTTGACTCTCTTCAATCATATAAATGTATTATGGCTTGTCAACAATGTGGTAACTTTCAAGAGTAAGCGCTAGGACTTATCAAAGGGATTTTTGTTATCCTGCCACTTTTATCCACCTAGCACAGTGCTGCATGGTAGCATAAAAAACAAAAACAAAAACAAAACCTTAGATGTCAAGCTGGAAAGGTCTTTAAAGTTCCTAAGTCTGAGGTTTCAGGTTCTGAAAAATGGATTGGCCCCATATTTTGTCAAGTTGGTAAGTCTCCTAATCTGTAATTCTACTTAAAATGTGGGATTCCAAAAATGTAAAGGCTAGCCACAGATTTATCATATTAAGCCTTTTCTACTCTGTCTCAATGCTTTTATCTACATAATGGCAGTAATATACTTTGCACCCTATCTCGCAGGAATAAAGAGGAATGGCATAATGACGTAAGCTAAAATCAATGCTGAATACGACTGCGCAGTTGCGTAAAGCTCAAAGAACTGCTGTGTAGATAAGTGGTTAAGATGCAAGAAGGCAGGCTCATCCTCTGTGCCCATGGAGTTACAGAGCTCCCCATGAGGCCCTACCCACCGGAACTGAAAGAGCACGCACCTGTCCACATTCCACATGTACTCACCCACCCAGAGGATCCAGCCAGGTCTCTCCTTTCTTCGCATCGGTTAGCAAGTCAACACGTCACCATCACCAGGAATAGTCCACAAATGCTAATCAGCCCTGGGGCTCCCATAATCTATTCCCTGGGGCCATACCATGGCTAGCAAGAATGGCCACAGTCTCTAGGCTCTGGGTTGCCTGTTTCCTCAACCTTAAAGTGAGATCAGAATTGTACCTAAATCAGAAGACTGTTGAGCAGATCACATCCACGGAAGGCGCCTAGAACAGTTCCTGGCGCCTAGTTAGCATTCTGTCGGTGTTAGCATCGTTATTACCTCTTACAAGGGTCACAGGAAAGGGGAGATGACTGAGACACAGAACAAAGACCCTCAGCTGACCTATCTGGTCTCTTCTGTACCTTTGCGGCGACCCTGCTCACCTCTCCAATGTGCTAATTTTGGTTCTCCTCTATCAGAATCAGAACCTGTTCCTAGGAGAGGAGCTGGGAGGCTTATTTACATTACATGGAGGTAGAAATGACTGATGCACAGCTGCACACAGATATCTCATGTTGTAGGCGAATGCAGAAAGCCTCGGGCCAGAGGAAGGAAGCCTTGTAATACTGGTGATGGAGGAGGGGGGTCATTGGCTTCTGCCGTCCTAACTTCATAGCCAGCCCTCCGTCTGTCCCACATACTGCTGAGGCTAGGCCCATTGCTGAAGACAAGGGAAGGACTGCACGCGCTGGACCAGCGCTTGTTGGTGGTTTTACCGGGCGCATGTTCTGGAGAATAATAAAACAGAACATAGCATTCTCTTCATTCACAAGCAAATAGAAATGCCTAAAGGCAACTTAAGCTGAACAGACAACCTCTTTGGAAAATCTTGAAGCCAGTGGCTCCACCAAAAATATATCCATATTTTCATTGTTTAATAAGCTGACAGAAAGTGGAGCATATGTCTTCTCTGACACATTTTAGGCTCTCTTGGATTCATAGTATGCATACGGAATCCTAGAATCGCGAAGCAAAACTCAGTTTATGGTCTTACGTTTGTTTGGCTTAAGCTGGCAACTGTTCGGAAAGAGAGGAATGATCAGGTCTTTTTTGCAGGTTCCCTTCCAGTCTCCCTCACCTGTAGGCCCATTCCCTGCAGCCATGGCCATGGGACTGGATGGACCCCATCCTTTGCGTGCCTCACCCACCAGGAGGGGCATGAAAAGAAAGTGAACAACAGAGAGCACAGGGGGAGTCTCTGGTCATTTGGCGAGAGATGGTGGGAAGGATTCTTTCTATGACCTTAGAGATGAACAGATAAGATACAACAATTACCCTCACTGACAGTCTTTACAGATCTAAAGTCAACATCCCCCCGAACCCCAGCTTCCTCATCACTTCATCTCCATCAAGCAGATGTTGGAGATTCCATGGTACCGTGGCCATATCTTCTGAACACCGTCTGACAACGTGTTTTCTTTTCTTTCTGGTTTATCCAAGGCGGGCCTGAGGATTTCAGTCCCGCCCCCTGACATCGATCAGCTGTGTGACCTCGGGCAGAAACCTCTGTGAGCATCCATAAAGTGGCAATGGTTATAGTATCCACCTAATTGGACTGTTAACAAACCTAAATGAGATATGGTGAAAGTACTTAGTGGAGTGTCCAGTAAACAGAAATGCACCCAAAAGATGATAGGGATTGTTACTTAGGGTAATGGTCGAAATGCCTTTGCAAACACATCGACATGAAACCTCATTTAGTTACTAACTTCAGGAATCACCTTATTAGAAAAGGAGAAAGACACATGAAATTTGGCCTGCCCCAGAAAATCCTAGATGTCTTATCACTGTATCGGTCGGTACTGCTTCCCCGTCAGTTTAACAGGGCATCTTGGAAGAAGGGAGAGAAAGGAGGCAACCTTCTCGCTGACCTCATAATTCCTCGTCGCTACTGATAAGCTATTTAGAGCTCAGCAAATCTGATTTCTCTCCTGGCCCCAATCCTTTGCACTCTTTGAATGTTCCAACTTGAAATTAGAGAAATATCTCCAGAAATGACTTGTGTGTGTGAGCTCGCCTAATAGGTTATTGAGAGATTGAAATTATTGCTTAACTGGAAGAGCAGTCATTTTAATGAATATTGTTCACAAGAAAACCTACCATTTTACCCTTCTAAGCACGTTTCCCATGTGTTTTGCCATCATTCCCACGCTGTGAGGAGGGCAGTGAAGGTTCATCATTGCCAGTTTACCGATGGAAAAAAAAAAAAATCTACGTTCTCACGAAAGGGAAGTGACTTGTCCAAGGTCACACAGGTGAAGAGCCATGAAAACAGGACCCAAGTCCAAGCGTCCTTACACCCAGTCCCACAATCCTTTCCATTCCACCAGCCTGCTGCACGAGTTTAGGTCAAAAGATCATTTCCTTACTGACAAGGATGGGCTCCGGCTTTGTGGGGGACGTGAGGGGGCTAATGAGTAATTCGTCCCTCAGACCAATACCCTCCCTTGAGCGAGCATTCGAAGTGCCAGGTTCTGCACGAAGCCCTCTAACTGCAACATCCACTTTCAACTGCACAGCTGTTTCACAGGGAGGTCCTGGCCCGATCCTCAGTTTACAGATAAGGAAGTAGAGCTAAGTGATTTGCTCGACGCCACACTCCTACTCCACACTGACAGGAACTTCCAGCTCTCTTCTTAACGAGGAAAGGATGTTATTTTTAAAGATGCTTTAGGGCAAAAAGATAAGCCAGTCCTCTCTCAATTCCTCATGCTGATAGAGAAGGACCGAAAGCAGGCAAATCATGCCTAATCCCAAAGCCCTGACTGCACAGCTGTGACAGGACAGTTAGGGACACAGACTCCAGCAGGGAACGCAGGGTAGGGGTCCATCTCCTCTTCCCTGCTCGGGCCCTGGGCTCCAGCCACAAATGGTTCTCAGCGAAACAGAAGGGTGAAGTAGGAGTGCTTCGGTCTGTTGCTCCCTTCCCCTCCGAGGGGGGCTTAGGGCCCTGCTCTTGTTCTAGTCTGTCCCCGTCCCTCATCTCTCATCACGATCACCCTCGTTCTCCTGTCCCTACAACTCTGCCAGATGCCGTGAACCAGGTCCAAGTTGGCTGGGGAGCACAAGTGCTACACACGTCAGTGACATTTGTTTTTTTATTTTTTAATGTTTATTTACTTTTGAGAGAGAGAGGGTGGGGGGAGCAGGAGCAGGGGAGGGGCAGAGACAGAGAGGGAGACACAGAATCTGAAACAGGCTCCAGGCTCTGAGGTGTCAGCACAGAGCACGACGCGGGGCTCGAACTCACAAACCGTGAGATCATGACCTGAGCTGAAGTCGGACGCTCAACCGACTGAGCCACCCAGGTGCCCCGACATCTGCTTTTTGAGAAGTGCCTTGTAGGGGCGCCTGGGTGGCTCAGTCGGTTGAGCGTCCGACTTCAGCTCAGGTCATGATCTCCCGGTTCACAAGCTCCAGCCCGACATCGGGCTCTCTGCTGTCAGCACAAAGCCTGCTTCATATCCTCTGTCTCCCTCACCCTGCCCCTCCACCCCCCTCAAAAATAAATAAATATTTTTAAAAAAAAAAAAGAAAAGAAGTGCCTTCTGGAGCACCTGGGTGGCTCAGTCGGTTAAATGTCCGACTCTTGATTTCAGCTCAGGTCATGATCTCACGGTTTCGTGGGATCCAGCCCCAGGTCGGGCTCCGTGCCGACAGCGTGGAGCCTGCTTGGGATTCTCTCTCTCCCTCTGTCTCTGGCCCGCCCCCGCCCGCTGTCTTGCTCGCTCTCAAAAATAAAAAAAAAAAAAAAAAAAAAAGAAGTGCCTCCAGGCCTTTACCTTCCGAGCACCTGAACCGGGGGATGGAGAGCCAGCTCTGCCCACAGCCCTCTCCCCTCTCCCGTCCCAGCGCGAGGTGGAGCAGCCAGTTAGGGGGTAGGGATGGGTTACTACGGCTAACGAACGAACTCTGTTAAGTGGAGCTTGACCAGCTTCATTTTCTGGCTTCCAGAAATTTTTCCCTGAGGATACAGAGGAGTGCAAATCACCCTAAAGACAGGAAAGGTGAAGTTCCACGTGCACATTTACACCAGGAAGGGGAAAAATCAGTTCATTATTTCAAGACCTCTTGAGATGCTGTAAATACACAGTCAACACAGAACAAAGATCCCTTTTTCCCCCCCTTACATTATTTATGTGCCATCTAAAAATTACATGCCCGTTCTCTTTCCAGCGCTGAGAGAGAGAAACATGCATATTCATGATCTGATAAATATTTAAGTGGGATTTATTTAAATGAGAGAGTCCATTTACAAACATTCCCTGGCTCTGAGATTTTATCCTGGGCACACAGAGGGAGGATAATTTCCTCTGGTAGATTCAAAACCTCCGCTGGCCACCTGCCCCCCTAAACTTGGAGCTCTTCCTTGAGAACTGGTGAATGCCACCCGCATTATTTCAAGGGAGTCTTCTGTGCCTCCTCCCTCCAGGCCTGCCTTCCTGCTCTGAGCTCATGCCATAGGATCAGTCGTTGGCAAAATGCTGGAGCTGGCAGTTTATTTGGGGGCGGTGGGTGGGGGGGCGGGCACAGCTTTCCTCGCCTAGGCACTCCCTCCTGCCCGCACTAGCCCCACCGCAGCTACCACCACTGATGCCCCTGACCTTCCTAAGGTCCACCTCTCCCGCTGAGGGAGGACAGTTCTGCCATATACCAAGTAACCAGGACTGTGCTCCCCTTCCCGAGAGAACATGCATTTTAATACTAAAGGATTTTGTCAGCACTTATTTTCAAAGCACGTATACGTACAGGGTTTTCTGTGCTCCTCAGAACAATCCTACAAGACTCTCAAGGCAAGAATCCTTAGTTTTAGACATAAGAAATAAGAGAGGACATCCTGCTTGCCCAACCTAAGTCCCACAGCCAGTGAGTTGCAGAGTTAGGACTCAAACTCAGGTCTGACTCGTAGCTCCGGGACTTTTTCATTACATACAGCTGCCTCTCATCTAGGAGGCTACTGGAGAGAAAGAAACGGCAACCCAAAGGGAAGGCTAATAATGACCTATCAGGCACGGAGGCTGTAGCGGGGGAAGGATTTGGGGATGCCTGGGACTGTACTCAACACCTCCTCAGTCCTATCGCATTAATGACTTTCTGCGTGTGAGGTTACCTCTCGGTGCTTCGGCACCATGCTGGCTCTGGTCCCAGCCCCCCATCTTCCTCGCTCCCAAGTTATATTCACCTGTTTTGTGTCTCACTTTATCGAAACTTCGGGAGATGATCAGTGAAGTCAGCTGTAGAACTCATCTGGGCTAGGAAGTAAATACTGGTCAATGGCTTCTGGTTAATGCCAGGAGCTTCTAATGCCTTACGTGAAGGACACTGTGGATGGCAAAGGTTTCAAGCAGTAAGCCGGGCCAGCAAGGGCAATATCCTTGTGCAAATGAACTTCATAGTTCTCTAACTCACACTACTTAAGTGACCTAATTTACGGTTGCCAGATAAAATACAGGATGTCCAAGTAAATTTGATTTTCAGATGAATAACAGTTTTTTTTTTTTAGTATAAGTATGTCCCCAATATTGCATTGGATGTACTTACACCAACAATTTTACATTGTTTCTTCTAAATTCAAATCTCCTGGGCTTTTTTTTTTTTAAGATTTTTCATGCGCTTGTGTGGGGGGAGGGGCAGAGAGAGAGAATCCCAAGCAGGTTGCACACTCAGTGCTGAGCTTCACGAGAGGTTCGATCCCACAACCCTGGGATGACAACCTAAGCCAAAATCAAGAGTGGAACGTTGAACCAACTGAGCCACCCAGGCACCCCTTCCTGGGTTTTTATTTGCTGTATCTGTCAACCCCAGCTTACCTGTAAGACCTGGCCTGCTGAGAATTCCCATCACAACAGTGCAACTGGGCATTTGCTTGCTCGTGACACTTGGTTGTGACTGATTGTATAGCACCTGACACTGTGCCGGAGGGGTGAGAGGTGGTGAGGAAGGAAGAGTGGCTGTGGGAGAAGGACACATGTAGCACCCGGCCCATCATGAGAGTGGTCTTAGGCACGTGTGCATGACCTAAAAGTAATGGCACCTGGCCTTCTTAGAAAATATAGCTAGTGCTATTTGCCTCTCGCCCCCAGCTCCTCCCCTCGCAGCCATCTGCTATGCTATTCTCCCTTTTGAAAAAGGAGCCACTCTCGAGGCGCCTGGGTGGCTCTGTCGGGAAAGCGTCGGACTGCGGTTCAGGTCATGATCGCAAGGTCCGTGGGTTCGAGCCTGCATGGGGCCCTACACTGACAGCCTGGAGCCGGCTTCGAATCCTGTGTGTGTGTTTGTGTGTGTGTCTCTGCCCCACCCTGCTCTTGCCCTGGCTCTCTCTCAAAAATAAACATTAGAAAAAAAATTTTTGAAGAAAAAGGAACAAGTTTTCGCACATGCCAAGCCTTGCATTTTCTGAGGGTGATCTGGGCCTCGGCAGGCATGTTGTGAGCAAACAGCAAGGCGGGCTGGAGGGGCGTGGTCAGGCTGTTGCACTGACCGGGCTGCCCAAATGTAATCAAAGGCCAGGCGCAGACCCCAGGGGTACCAGTGGGGAGAGTTCCATGGCCAAAAATATTAGGCTAGTGAAGTGGAGAATGTTTACAAGCCTAATTAGCAATTTGCACAACTGCCGTGTTAAAAATTCTGCTAGTGTCAGGCAGCTTCGTGGACTGACTATGGAAGCCGAGCCGGACCCAAGGTGGGGGTGGGGGGAGAGCTAGTATCTTGCTAGTTGGCCAAGTCCAGTGGCTAAGGCGCCTACTGACAAGTTCAGCCTGAGAAAGCGACCAAATGAGAGCACGAACACTGGATGGACTCATTTCCCGGACAACAATAGAAGCTAAGGAATGTACTCTCCGGAAGTTAAGTTTTTGAGCAGTAATAATAATGACGTAACAGTGATGAAAATAATAAAAGCAAACCTTTAAAAGATACATTTCCCCAAACACACACACTGAGTGTGTTGAACAAAGAAAGCTAGTCTAAAATCTTTCATTTTAGAGATGAAAAGACAAAGGCCCAGAGAGGGGAAGTGACTTACTTAAGGTCACACAGCAGGTCAGCAGCTGTCTCCTCACACCCAATCCACTGCTGCCTCCGCTATCCAAGGATGCTTTTCTGGAAGATTCTAAACCAGTTCAGTTTTTCTCCTCTACATTCTTTTTTTTTTTTCTCCCGACCCATTTAGTTTAGTTGCACTTTGCTTTTACTGAGGTAAGAACACTTAACACGGGATCTACCCTTTTAAAAAATTTGAAGTGCACAATACAGTATTGTTAACTACAGGCACAGTGTTGGACAGCAGGTCTCTAGAACTTACTCGTATAACTTCATACCTTTGAACAGCAACTTCCCGTGTCCCCTTCTCTCCAGCCCCTGGCAACCACCCTTCTCTGTTTCTGTGAGTTTGACTCTTTTCATGTCTTACATAAAGTGGGGTCACACAGTTTTCGTTCTTCTGAGACTGGCTAATCTCACTTGTTGCAATGTCCTACCGGTTCATCCATGCTGTCACATATGGCAGAATTTCCTTGTTTGTCAAGGCTGAATACTATTCCATTTTAAGAACGTAACACATTTTGTTTATCCATTCGTCTGTCAATGGACATTTCGGTTGTTTCCATACCTTGGCTATTGTGAATAATGCTGCAGGAACATGGGCGTGCAGCTCTCTCTTCAAGATCCTGCCTTCAATTTGTCTGGATATATACCCACAAGTGGGATTGCCAAGTCATGTGGTAGTTCCATTTTTAATTTCTTGAACCTCTGTTCTGTTTTCCATAACATCTGCACCATTTTGAATTTCTACCAACAGTGTACGAGGGTCCCGATTGCTCCACATCCTCAAGAGCAATTATCTTTTGGGTTTTTCTATTGTTGTTGTTGTTGTTGTTTTTAAATAATAAGCATCCTCAAGTTATGAGCTGATATCTCATTGTGGTGTGGATTTGCATTTTCCTGAGGATTAGTGATAGTGAGCATCTTTTCATCTACCTGTCGGGCATTTGTATATTCTTTGGAGAAATATCTATTCAAGTCCTCTGCCCATTTTTTAATCGGGTTATTTGGTTGCTTAATTATTGAGTTGCAGGAGTTCCTTGTATATGTTGGATATTGGCCTCTTATCGGATATATGGTTTGCAAATATTTTTTCCCCTTCTGTAGATTGTCTTCTCAATCTGTGGATTGTTTCCTTTGCTGTATAGAAGCTTTTGTAGTTGGATGTAGTCCCACTTACCTATTTTTTACTTGTGATTTTGGTGTCATATCCAAGACATCATTGCTTAGGATTTACAGACTTGGTGTAATCCCTATCCATCCCTATTTTTTTCAGAAATAGAAAATACTCCTAAAATTCATATGGAACTACAAAGGACTCCAGATAGTCAAAGCAATCTTGAGCAAGAAGAACAAAGCTGGAGGCATCACACTTCCTGATTTCAAAACATATTACAAAGCTATAGTCAGTAAAACCAGTATGGTACTGGCATAAAAACAAACATATCAACCAACAGAACAGAATAAAGAGCCCAGAAACGAACTCATGCATATGTAGTCAACTGATCTTTGCCAAGGGTGCCAAGAACACACAATGGGGAAAGGAGAGTTTCTTCAACAAATGATGTTGAGACAACTAGATATCCACGTGCAAAAGTCTGAAATTGGATCCTTATCTTATACCATACATATAAATCAACTCCAAATGGATTAAAGATTTAAACAGAATGGGCGCCTAGGTGGCTCTGTTGGTTAAGTGTCCGATTCTTGATTTTGGCTCAGGTCATGATATCAGGGTTCATGAGATCAAGCCCCACATCGGGCTCTGTGCTAACGGTGCAGAGCTCACTTGGGATTCTCTCTCTCCCTCTTTCTCTGCCGCTCCGGAGCTCTCTCTGTCTCTCAAAATAGATAAATAAACATAAGAAAAAGATTTAAACATAAGATCCCAAACTGTGAAACTCCTGGAAGAAAACATAGAGAAAAAGCTTCACAATATTGGTCTAAGCAATGATTTCTCCTCTACATTCTTGCTCTTCTAGTGCATTTTTTTTTTACTTTCAGAATCTTCTGGTTCCATGCTTTTGAAGTTCACTTGGAAAACATTCACTCTGTTCCCTTTCCCCACCACCTACTCCTCTACCTTAGGATCACTTTTCTATCCACGCCACAAACTCCCATAGCTAGGTGATGATTTTCTGAATGTTACATTCTTTAATTGTCAGAGACACTTCTGGTTAGGTAGGTTAAGTGTCCGACTTCGGCTCAGGTCATGATCTCACGGTTCATGAGTTCGAGCCCTGCGTTGGGCTCTCTGGTGTCAGCGCAGCGCCCGCTTTAGATCCTCTGTCTCCCTCTCCCTCTGCCTTTCTCTCTCAAAAATAAACATTTTAAAAAGATTTTAAAAAATAAATATAACTTGAAATGAAATGAAATTTAACATGCAGTTCCTCAGCCCCATCAGGCACTTTTCAAGTGCTCAAAAGCCACATGCAGGCAGTGGCTACCATATTGAACAGCACAAGTCAAGAACATGTCCCTCACTGCAGAAAGTTCTGTTGGACAGCACTTCTCTAGAGACTAAACTTTGAACTCCTCAGCCCGGAATTTCAAGTGTTCTTCCATCTGACTCCTACCAACTTTTTAGCACAAAGGCCGAAATTGAGGAGGAAGAAATGAGGCTGGAGAAGGGAGCAGGGGCCTGAGGACGAAGGGCCTGCGGTACCACACTATGGAAGGGAGATCTCGCCCTGTAGAACATGGTGGGTTTCTTCCTGAGAAGGGACAGAGCCAGTGCAGGTTGAGACGTGAATCAAACTCACCTCTCTCAGGAAGTCTGAGTGAACGACCAGAGAGGTCTGAAGATCATGCCCCCCTGATGACTGGCCGCTCCCCTCAGTGACAGCAAGGGTTCCACTGCTTTAAAAACAGAGAAAGTTCTCACATTCAAAATGGAGTGAAGGACCCGTGCTCAAATCACAGCTCCGCTACTTAATTAGCTGTGTCATATTGGGCACTGCCACTTAACATCATCGAGCATCTGTTTGCCTCTCTGTAAACAGAGCCCGTGATACCTACTCTCCAGACACGTGTGACAATCCAGTAAGATAACGAGGACAGTGAGCTGATGGTCTGGAGTAGGACCTGGACTTCAAACTCCCCTCTTGTGTGATTCTAGGGAGTAGCTAGGGTTGAAAATCGTTAAACTACATGCCCTCTGAGGTCCCTTCCAGCTTCGAGGTTCAAGCCCACAGGAAGAAAGATCAGAAGTCAGTTTGGACAAAATACTTACCTGGGTCCCCACAGCAGGCTGCGGGCCTCGCGAGCAGTCAGTGCGGCAGCCATCGCGGACAGCCCGGAGTTGCACATTGAGCAGCCTCCTTGATGAGAGAGCAGGGCCGGTGTTGGCTTCTTGGCAGAGTCCCTCTCCACCAAGTGACAGATGCACCCAGACCCTCCAGCCCGGGACTGTAATACCGTGTGTTTTCATTGTCATTATAGAGTCATTAACCGGTCATTCTAGAGTGGCAATGGATTTAGAGTTTGGATGTCGGTTCAAAGGCTTCTCCTATCACATAAAATTGCTTTATTTTAAGGAAATAGAAGTTTCAAAGCAGCGGGCAGGGGAGGTGGGGGGGATGGGTGAAACGCATGAAGGGGATTAAGAGTCCGCTCATCCTGACGGGCACTGAGTGATGTATGGAATTGTCGGCTCGCCACATTGTACACCCGAAGCGAATATAACGCCGTATGGTAACTCTACGGGAATAAAAAGAAAAACTTCATCAAAAAGGTACTTTTTAGAGCAGAAAAAATATATAACACTGTACATTAACTATACTGGAATTCAAATTAAAAAAGGAAACAGCAGGCAGATGGGAGTGCAGAGGGATGCAAGGTGAAGAGGGCTGAGAAGAGCTGGCAGAGGGAGAGGGAGATGGGAGGGAAGATTCTAACTAATGCAGAGAGCATCCTGTTGTGCCCCAGTAGAATAGCAGAGCAAAGGCTCATTTCCCAGCACTTCAATGCTCCAAAGACCTCTCTGTTAGCCAGCCCTTCTGCACATCAACAGAACACATGGAAGCTTGCCGTTTCACCTCGTAGCTCAGGAACCCTTCAAGGCCTTGAAGCACCTCCTTAAATTACCAGAGACAGATAAAACTGATGCTCAACCTGATGCGATATTATTAATTACATTTTGCTTTATATTCACTCATTGAAAATCAGAAATCCCTAAAGGGTGACGAGGGAAGTACTTTATTAAGCCAGAATATTTGATGAATCGAGGCACCCCATTCCCGATGACATAAAACAAAATGGGCAGGACGGTGGGTGTTTGTAGGTCCATCCAGCCAGAGGAAAAGAATCAAATAGAGATCGGTAGCTCTCACTTCACAAATGAGTGTCGTAGTTCCAAAAAGGGCTTCCGGGGCAAACCAGTCATCGGTATGTCAATTATCAATCACAGCCATACTCCTGAGTCAATCTTGAAAAGACACCCCAAGGTTTTGGACACCAAGCCCAAATACAGATGCTTCTTCTTTCCGTTATATTCTCACCTGATTTCTTGTTCAACTGTTGCCCATAAACAGTACAGAAAACGTTTCATCTTTGTGGTGCTTTAGGGTTGGGCTATCGGACCAGTTCTATGGCAGAAAGCCAAATTAAATAACTCACTTTTTTATTATTACCAATAAGGAAGCTGAGGATTAATCAAAATTCGCAGGGAATGGACTCTTCTAATTAACAGAATCTTCTGATAAATTGTTGAGCTAAAATTAGAAGAATATTGAGATGACCCATTTAGTTTGGTCTATTTTGGGAAAATTTTCTAAAATGTCTGGTTTCGTGTCCCTGCCTTAAAAGTACCATTGAATCTTTGGTGTTTGAGGCTCATGCAGGGCTTTGGGGTTTTCAATCATGCGTTGTTGATGTCCAGGGGGAGAAATGAAGATACATAAAGCAACAACATAGATTGAACTCGGGACACAACTTTGGTGGCATCCCCAGTTTTAGAGGCCTCTGTCTCTTATATTAAGGCATAGGGAGAGGTCAATGCTGTGACAATACTTTCAACTTGTCCATACATTTTGATGTCTAGATCTTATTTGATCCTTATTGTACTCTTGGGAGGCAGATTCCTCACTTTATAAACTGAGGCCTGCAGATGCTAAGGGCTTGCCTAAGGCTGAGATCATACCAAGCATCTGCAGTCTCAGTCTCGTGTCCTTTCAGGAGAAAGCCCACTGCGATACCCATGGTGATTCTAATTTCCCTATATTTGTGCTCACTTCCTCCCAAGCAGGCCACACGGGCTCAGCTAATCCCACCGCAGTTAGAGAAACATCTGAGTGTGTGCCCAACTTTTGTAGCTCTCAGAATAGCTTAGGTGAAAGTCATGGCTAATGTAATAGCTGCTGCCATGATAATAGTGTCCTTAAACACCCCAGTTGAGAGCTATTTATTTTGCATAATATGATCTTGGCATACTAAATGCTCATTTGCATCCTTGTGTTGAGGACACTTTCCTTGTCTGTGGCATCACTGTCTGGGGGGATGAATTTTTTTCAGAAAGGTTTTGGTGTTTCCAAAGATACACTGCTGGACTTCTGAGTGGCCAGAGAATGCTAATGTTGGAAAGAAAGGGAGAATGTGTGATCTGAGATTTCTTGCATGTCTTGTAAGTAATAAAAATAAATCATCACCTTTGATCTTTATAGTAATCTTACGAAGTTGGTAGAGCAGGTGTCATGGTCCCATTTTGCAGAAGTGGTCCTGAAGTTCAGCTTGGTTGCTATGGTAACCTAAACTTGGCTACACAAATCTTTCCCCTGTGGTGCTTATCAAAGCTCACTTTTCATCAGAATGCCCCAGAAGTTTGTTACAAATACAGCTTTCCCAGTTCCATCCCAGACTTACTGAATGAGAGTTTCCAGGATATATATTTCCAGGATATATATATATATATATATATATATATATATACTGTATGTGTATATTATATATTATTACATATAGTATATAGTATATTACATATATATTATATATTACTATATGTATATAATATACATATATATCATATATATATTTGCCTGCCCTATCAACCTCATGAGATTATTAAGATCAGCTGATATCATTTTAATTTTGTTACCGAAAATGAAGGGATTAAGATACTACAGAATGGCAGCTGCCTAGAGCAACAATCTCGTGATCACACACTGGTGATCAGCACCATACCCCACTTTAGAGGTGGGGTAGCAGTGGGGACATACAAGATGCAAGAGACTCAGACTCTTGCCTTCGGGAGTTTAGAAGGTAGTTTGTTGCTAAGTCAATGAATTCTTAATTTCTAGCATGCATCAGAATCATCTGAAGGGCTTTTTTAAACACGAATTCCTGGGCCCCAGCCCCAGAGTTTCAGCCTCAATAGGTCGAGAGGCAGAAGCCAAGAATCTGCATTTTTAACTAGCTCCCAGGTGATGTTGATGCTGCTGGTCCCAGGGCCACGCGTCTTAGAACCACTAGCCTAGTCGTCATGTTAAATTTCATGGCAGTCTTAGGGTTTAAAAGAGATATTTCAGGGGTGCCTGGGTGGCTCAGTTAAGTGGCCACCTTTGGCTCAAGTCATGATGTCATGGTTCCTGGGTTCGAGCCCCACAGCCAGCTCTGCACTGACGGCACGGGTCCTGCTTTGGATCCTCTGTCTCCCTCCCTGCACGCATGCACGCACTCTCTCTCTCTCTCTCTCTCTCTCTCTCTCTCTCTCTTAAAAATAAATATTGAAAAATAAATAAAAGAGATATTTTGGAATATATGTGTAAAAGAAAATTAAAACAAAAGAAGACAAAATTACCTGTCGTGTTCTATTGCCTTTTCAGTGTCCTCCTCTTTCCCTTTCCCTGACCACACAATGTTTTGCATCCTGGCACCTCAGTCGCAGAAAGAAATCTTTCTGACCTCTGAAAAACAATGCCATTTGCCTACCACAAATGCACTGGCTAGCACCATTTCTAATGGAAACATTTGCTTCCTTCATGCCCTGCTTTCTCTAGAAACAGAAGAGCCCCCTGCTTTGGAGTCTAGAAGGAAGCAGCAGAGGGACCGGAAGGTCTCTTCCCCCTGCATCAGGCAGTGCTTCTCAAAGTCTGACCCCCAGATGAACAGTAGCAGAATCACCTGGGGGTATTTATTAACAATGAAAATGCAGGCCGCCTGAGTGGCTCAGTCAGCTAAGCACCTGACTTCAGCTCAGGTCATGATCTTGTGGTTCCTGAGTTCGAGCCCCACTTCAGGCTCTCTACTGTCCGCACAGAGCCCGCTTCAGATCCTCTGTCCCCTTCTCTTTCCGCCCCTCTCCCGTTTGTGCTCTGTCTCTCTCAAAATAAATGAATAAATTAAAAAAAAAAAGAAAGAAAGAAAATGATGGGACTCACTGTAGACCTAGTGGATCAGAATTTCCAGAAGTGAGACAGAAAAGTGGGTGCATCAGGTACTTACGTGCTTCAGGTTATTGGCGTTTCTGGTACACACTAAAATGGGAGAACTCCTAGAAAAAGGATTTACTGAATGTTAGGTTTAGCCAGGGACCCTAAGGAAAGTCTCATTTCTCTTAATGGACCACCACTTCCCCTTTCCTGGACCTACATGTCCCACAGGAAACCTCATGACACTAAGAGAGACACTAGGCTCCTCCCTCCTTCCCCCTTCCACATGACCCGCCCCCACAAACAGTATGAATCCATTTGCCTAGAACATCTCTCAGGTTGCTTAAAGCACACACACCTAAGTCCCTGACAAATTCCACCCAGTGAAGAAAAGATTTGGTTTTTTTAAGATGCTTTTATTTTATTTTATGTTTATACCTTCTCTCTCTTTAAATTTTTATCTCCCCTGCTTCTTTATGACACATTCTGGAGATGTTTCAAAGCTATTTATATTCCATACTGACTTTAGTCTTTTTAATGTTCTGAGAAATGCCATAGCTTATATTGGAATGATGCATCTAAGATACAAGAGAGAAGGCGGGCGGGTGGGGGGGGGGAACTGGTGAGGAGAATAACTGAGAGCAGCATTGATTAGAAAGATAGTCAGACATAAGGGCAGGAAGTCTCCTTCCACGGCACTGAAATACTGTCAGTTCATTACCTGGCACGCTCCTCTTCCTATCTTTCAAGAGTGGGGAAGACTCTAGAAGTTTGAGGATGAAATGCAATCCTTTCACTGTAAGTCTGCCAGTGTTTTTGCTTTGGGGTTCATTGTTGAGTTAGAACAAGTATATAGTTTATGTCTCCTGGCTAGTCACTGTATAACTTTTGTTTATTTTCATCATGGGCAGTACAATTCCACATGCGGTGGATTAACTAATGAAGGTCAGAAAACACCACGGGGGCGTACATTGCTAGAACACAGAGACATAGAACCAAATAAGCGAGCCTTCTGGCCTTCTGTGGGGGAGGGGGTGCCCACCACGTGCAATTCATCAATGCTCAGCTTTAATGAGCTTCTAAATTCTGTTTCTCTTGCTCCCTCTCTTCAAGGGGGTGTGTGTGTAAGAGAGGCTATGCCTGAAAACAGCGTGCTCGCAGGGCGCCTGGGTGGCTCAGTCAGTTGGGCATCCGAGTCTTTTTTTTTTATGTTTATTATTTTTGAGAGAGAGACAGAGTGTAAGTGGGGGAGGGGCATGGCGAGAGAGGGAGACACGGAATCTGAAGCAGGCTCCAGGCTCTGAGCTGACAGCGCAGAGCCCGATGCGGGGCTCGAACTCGTGAACTGCAAGATCGTGACCTGAACCGAAGTCAGGTGTTTGACTGAGCCACCCAGGCACCCTGTGGGCATCCGACTCTTGATTTCAGCTCAGGTCATGATCTCGAGGTTCGTGGGATCGAGCCCCACGTCGGGCTCTGCTCGGACTGTGCGGAACCTGCCTGGGATTCTCTCTCTCCCTGTGTCTCTGCCCCTACCCCACACATGCGCATGCACCCTCTCTGTCTCCCTCAAAATAAATAAATAAAAGTTTTAAAAATGTGTTTGCATTAGACATCATAATCATGTTCTCAAATTATACAGCACAGTAACTTTTACAGTTCTGCAGAGGATCATATCCAGTGCTCTTTTTTTGCATTACTTTCCAGAATCATGCAAATGTTACTGACAACTAAATAAAATCTGTGAAAGGAACAAAAAGTCATCCCCACGAAACTTCCAAATAGAGCCAGCCCTTTGGAAGGTGATTGCTTCCAACACGCGGTAGATGGACACCCGGAATCTTTCTTTGGCTACAAATGTGTCCTTTGATGTCCCTGCCACACCTGTCAACCCAGTTGTTGGAATAGAAGGAGCAACCCTTTGAGGCTAACAGATTGGAGAACTCTGTCATGAGTTAAGGCTTTAACATACAGGCATTTGTTCAGTTAGCTATTACGTCACAAGGCCCTGAGGAAGTAGGACACAGGACAGGTTCAGCTTTGGTTTTGTTGTTGGTGGTGGTGGATGGAGGTCAGGAAAGGCCCGAGGCTGGGGAGCTGGGCACGCTGGCGTAGCAGCCTGACTCGGGTGAAGCGCTCTAGTGAGGCGCACTGAATAGCCAGGGGCTCACGTTAAGGTCCCAGGAGCCTGGCGACAGGGAGATCCGTATCTATTAGGATCACATTAGGCTGCAAGTAAGCAAATCCTGACTCTTGGCAGTTTAAACACATAGGGCTTTCCACAATGTGTAACGGAAACCTCCAAGTATGCCGTCAGAGACCTAAGTCCTTCCCTTCGGTTTCACCGTCCTTAGCATGCTGCCTTTCACCTTCATGGTTGTTACCTCATGGTCACAAGATGGCTGTGACATCAGTGCTCCCGAGAGGCAGGAAGATGAAGAAAGAGCGGTACAAATCACATCCATCACCTTTTATCAGGAAAACAAAACCTTTGCCAGTTTCCCCAATAGGCTCTCATTTAAGTCTCCTTGGCTGGCACTATCTTACGCGCCCCACCCACTCGACACCAGTTGCAAGGGAGACTAGGAAAGAGAGTATTTAGCTGGGCACGCTGCCACCTTAAACAAAACCGGGATTATGTTAGCAAAGAAGAGGGAAATTGATCTTGGGTAGACAACAAACAGTGCCTGCCAAAGACCAAAGGGGAGCTTTGGCCACTCATTCAGTTCAGCTAATACTCACTGGGCACCTACTGGGTGCCAACCACTGTGCCATGTGCTTTGACATCTGGCTTTTGCCTCAGGCTATCCAGAATTCAAAGAATGAAGCTTCTTCACTGGGGTAAATGACCAAAACTAGCGTCTAGCTGTGTGTCAGCTTTTATTTTGTTCCCGACCACCAAGCTGCCCTGAGCTTTGAGAACGTAATTTCATCTAATCTTTCAGATACTTTGGGGGCAGAGATTCAAACATCAGCTCACCCGCCCCAGAGATGGACCTTCACAAACAAAGGCCTTTGAATTTTAGCTATCAGGGTCATTTTTTAAAACTGTGCATCAGAGTTATTTTATGCATGCAAATCCCTTTCTGCTTTTTAATTGGATTTGTGCCTGGATGTACTGCAAATTGCTTTTGAGGCCGGGCTGCGGAATAGATTCCAGCTACGGACAGCAGTACAATGGCATGGGCGTCCTAGGTGCCAGCTCGCCTCTCCACCTGTATTCCCAGACAACCTCCAGTCTCATCCTAGGCTGCTGACTGGTCGGTACAGAGGACTTCTTATAACCCGAACGTGAGCTTTGAAGACCTCTGCCCCTCAAAAGAGAAAAGGCAAGATGACCAAGAGCCCCAGAGTGGTTTCTACTGAGGGTTTGTTCCTGGGAATTCTCTCTCCAAGGAGAGATGAATGAGTGGCTCTCCGGAAAGGAAGGATCTTCGCTACTTTGATGCGACTAGGGCCGGCCACAGAACCCCTGTAGTTTGAAACCCAAGTTCAGTGACATTTTGTTTTTAGGAAGGGCAGAATGGAAGAGGAAGTCTGGGAGTGGCCAGTAGGGCCACACTGTTGAGACTCTTCAAAATTAACCTTTCCACAGGCTGGCAAAACTACCCACGCAATGTGAATGAGAAGAAATTTCTTGCCCGCAGATTTTTTTTTTCCTTGGCCTGTCAGAGTGAAAGTCCCATTGATGTTGTTTCTTGGGGGCCTTCTGATGACCAGTGCATTCCATTCCCAGAGAAGGATAACACGGTCTGTGGTATTGCTTTATCTGGTCGGACCATTGTCATGCGGTTGACATCAGTGCCCTTTAGGTATGGTGCAAAAAATGGGCAGTTTTTTTTGTTTTTGTTTTTGTTTCTGTTTTGGTGGATAGGAAAGGGAAGGTTTGTAGTTTAGGCAGAGGTGTCCCAGGAGGAAGTCCAGAATAGATGAGGAAGAACAGGTGGCCACTGGACTCTGGAGAAAGGAACTGGAAAGTGGCAGTGTCTTCTAGATACTCAGAGACAGTAGCTGATAAATCTCAATCATCAAAGATTGCATGAAGAAATATAAGGGGGGGGGATAAGGCTGATGGAAGGGCAGAACATCAGTGGATTAAACGCAAGGGTTCCTTCCTACTCCGTGCCATCTGGCGCATCCCCAGTACTTGTGCTTACCCGTACCTGATATGAAACGCTGCCCACACAACATCGTCATAGATCAGAGGCATTGGAACTGGTGGGTGGGAAGGGTGATAATAGCTTGCAGACTAGGGCAAGTCGAATAGGTATGGAAGGGACCTAGGAAGGAGAATAAAAGAAGCACTCAACCGCAGAAGCAGAAGGGAGAAGGGAAAACACAGGAAGAAGAGACGCCGCATATTAAAATAACAGCAACGAGGGCGCCTGGGTGGCTCAATCGGTTAAGCATCCAACTCTTGGTTTCGGCTCAGGTCACGAGCTCACAGTTTCATGAGTTCAAGCCCTCGTCGGGATCCAAGCTGACAGCGTGGAGCCTGCTTAGGATTCTCTCTCCCTCTCTCTCTCTGCCCCTCCCCCGCTCACGCTCTCTCTTTCTAAGTAAATAAAGTTGACAATAATAATTATATTAGCTAACACTTGGACAAGGCCTACTATGTGCCAAGCTCTGTTGGAAGCACCTCACACGCATGAACTCATTTAATTTTCATAGTAATCCTGTGAAGTAAATGTATTATTATTAGCCCATTTTACAGACTAAGAAATTGAGGTACAGAGTTTATGTCAAAATTGGATATCTGTAAAGTAGGGACAAGCAATGAAGAACCTGTGTCCTGACATCGTTCGATCTCTAAACTTTTCAGTTACTTAAGCCAATAATGCCTTCTTTAAAGTAGTTTCAGTCAGGTTTCTGCCCCTGGTACCCCAAAGAGACCTTACTAACAATTGAAGAAACAACAACATCTGTTGGCTGCATGTCATGGACAAGGCACTGGGTTAAGGGCTTCATATACGTTATTTTATTTAATCCCGACAACCCAATGGGTTAATAATACTGTTAATATTACCCCTATTTTGACAATTTCAAAACTGAGCACAGAGACCTTAAATAACTTACCCAGTATTGCGCAGCTAATAGGTAGCAGAGCTGAGAAATAAATCCCTACAGTCAGATTCTAGACTCTGTGCTCATAAGCTCTGGTGGGCAAATAGAGAATGTCACCACTCAGCAGTGAACAGCAGAAACCGAAGGCAGCCACATTCCAAGTGTTCCCTTTAATGAGTAACCTGATAAAGTTAGAGCCACCTGCTCATATTTCCAAGAAATCAGCTGTGACACGGGTGAACATCTGTTTGGAGGCTCCTTAATCTTGGGAAACTGTTATTTCTGATGCCTTTCAGCCTTGACTCTCCAGCGAGGAGTAACTTAGCACTAACAGAAGAGAGTTCGGGGATCTCCTGTGCCCAAGCGACTTCCTTCCAAACAGGAAAAGGAAGAGGCTGCGTTGAAGGCATCTTTCTAGGTGGCTATGGCTGGGAATACTTTCTCGAACAGGAGACCAAGTAGCATCAGACCCTGGGAAGCACCAGACTAATAAGATTCGCGAAGCCAGCACCAATTGAGCAAAGCCGAGTTCTGCTCTTACATGCCTGCAGCCTCTCCCTGTGATGGAGCTTGGCATCATCCTTATGGCTTTCACTCAGTCCCCATGGGCATTCTTTCTTCTCCAAGGGCCCTACAAACAAATGAGTTGCTGTAGCTTCACTGCCGAAGAAGGAATTGCGTGTATGTTTTTCGTGTTGATGTTGTTTGATGTTTAAGGCACACGCAAGCCTGTCTTCTGAGAATAAATATTGGCCGAAAAATGATAGCCTATTCCACTGGGATTCAAACAGTTAAAGATTATGAATGGCTTTCATTGTTTTTATAACTATTAGGAGGCTCCCTTGATAATTCCCAGTTGATTTATATCTTGGTCTCTATTTCTGCATAGCCACCATAAAAAAATGCTATGTTAAATAATTTCATATTAAAAACAAAACCGGAACTTAATCTTCACTTAAGAGGCAAACAATAATTTTTATCAGCCTTTGCAAATGGGCCTTGCTGCCCATTCATTAAATGTCTATAAATGTTTGCTAGTTCTTAGAGGTTGAATGATTAAAAGGATAGGAGAGACATGAATTTTAAAAAATCAATCACTGTTTGTAGCTCTATTCCCAAATATATCCTGCATGGCACAGTAGATCTTCTCCATGAGACTGGTTAATAACAAGCATTCTGCATATTTTATAATTATGTGCACTGCCAGCAGAGTGTAGTCGGATTTATTGTACATCTGAGTCCCCGGAATCAGAGTCGTGCCTCACAGCACCTATCATAACAAATGGCATGGAGGGGTTCTTTATATCACAGGATGCTGAGTTGGATATTTAAATAGCATACCCAGGAAGTGTTCTGAGTTATGGTCACCCTGCAAGAAGGGGCACCACCCAAAGTACACCATGATTTAAGTGTCATGGCCCATAGCTGGAGCCAAACGCTCACTGAGTCGGAATTAGGATCTATAAGAAAGCGAATGAATAATTGCTCCAATAAAACCCAAGTCGACTGGGAGCAGATTGATCAGAAACATTTATTAGCTCTGATTGGGGTTTTGGCACACTCCGATTTGTAGACGTAAGAAGCAAATGACACAAAGATGCACGCAAGGCTCAGAGTACAGTTGTTTTCAATGAAGGACATATTTGGTGGAAGCGTGAGAGGGGGTCCAATCTCCTGAACCTCTTTTCTATCTCCATCCTTAAAGTTTTTGGAATGTGTCACTAAAATAAATGATACGTGGGAAGAGAGTCTGGCTTTGTCTGGCGGAAAAGGTATTCTGTGAGTGGAACAGTATTTCTCCACTCCCACTTAGAATGAAGGGAGAATGATCTTTGGTTTTCCATGATATATTTGGGGAGTTTGGGGAACAAGCTTTGATTTAATGTGTGCAAAATAATTGCTAATGCTACCTTGACTTTTTATATTACTTTTGCTTGTCAACCTGCTGTTCTCAGATAATGTTTTTGGATCTGACTGCTAAGACTGGTATGCTTCACTCTACTTCGGCAGGCTTTGGAGAAGTGGGGCGACTTATGCAAAGTCCCACAACTAGACCAACAGAAGAGAGGGACTAGATTGCAGGTCTCCCGACTTCCGGCCCAATGTTCTTACTACTGAACTGTGCTATCTATAGCCTACGCTTCCCCTAGTTCACTTACTTTGAGAAAAGTACGTAAACGAATGGCCAGGATGTTGTTTTCTTACCCCATTGCTCATGACTCAAACTGGTTGACCTCCCCCCGCCGTTACCAGCACCCATTTAAAAACCTATGTCTCCTGCTACTATTCAAGAGGCTGAAATATCAAGATCATCTAACTGGGACTTGAGATAAATTACACCATGTTCCCTCAGAAATTACTTTGACACAAATAATTACTCCAATAATAAACAGTGGAAAATACAGTGTTAAGTACGATCAGCAAATCTAAGTGGCCTTAATCGGCATTACTAATTTTTGCACACAAATAAGTAATTATACTACTTTCCTTCCAAACTTCAATTTAAACGTGCAAAGTCCACTTAGTCCACTGAAGCAGAAAGCGGAAGCCTTTACCAAAGCTGACAACCCACATGGTAACGTGTCGCCTACTATACGTACCTTAAACCCATCTTTATACTGTTCATGGTAACTATTAGCACAAAGCTTTACATGTAGTAGGGTTTTCACGAGAGCTTGTTAAATGAACAGCTGCTCGTGACCGGTCTCGAATTTCCATATCACTGTTTATTCCATGAGAGTAAAATGCCTGATTTCACCTTATGTTGTGATATCTAAGTCCTTATATAGCTTAGTGTATTAAAGGGATCCAAGCCTGCCTCTCCCAAAACATACCAATTACGGAGAAGACCCTAAGATGCCGTCCCCTATAACCTTGCTGCTTAAAGTGTGGTTCATGGGCCAGAAGCATCAGCATCACCTGGGAGCTTGTCCAAAATGCAGACTCTCAGGCCCCACGGCAGACCCCTGGAATCAGAATCCACATTCCCGAGATCCCCATGTGATTCACGTGCACATAAGAGTTTGGGAAGCACTGTGCTGTGGGAACAGTTATTCCTGTCACCAGGCACCGATAGTCACCCTGCAGACTACAGTCCACAAACACGCTGTGAGCCCCTGTGGGTCTGTTAGGCACTGTAGAAAATACAGAAAAGGAAAAGACATGTTTTGTTGTTTTTTTTTACCTAGGACAACATATAATCTAGTCCTAAATTGTATGCTTTATGCTGCAATAACGCAACCATAAGGAAGATCAGGCGGGTCGGGTTATCCAAGAAAGGCTTTGTAGAAACGGAGTTATTCACAGGCTACCAATCGCTGTTTGGGGAAGTAGCGAAAACCGGTAACCATAGCTAATGTTTACCAAGTGCTTCCGTTTGTCAAGGCCCTAGGTTTCAGTTTTTAATATATTATGCCATTTACTCCTCACATTAACTCAACGAGCCAGGTATAGTGTAGTGGCTCAGTGTGCCAGCTCTGGAATCAGATGGCCTGGGTTTAATCCTGTCTTCACTACTTACTAGCTGTGTGATAATGTAGAAGATATTTAAACTCTCAGTGCCTCAGTTGCCTCCTCTATAAAACGGAAATAATGGCACCTACCTCAGGGGACAGCTACCCGTGAGAATTAAAGGGGTTGAAATGGATGAACACTGAGAACAATGTCCAGCACATAATAGCCATCTAATAAATACCAGATATTACTATTTTCATTTTATGAATGGGGACAGTGATGCCCAGAGAAGTTGAATAGCTTTTCCAAAGTCACACAGTTTATAGGTGGTAGAGTTACAACTTGAACACTGCTTTGAGTGACTACAGAGCCCACCTTTTTTCTTTTTTTTTTTTTTTTTTGAGAGAGAGAGAAAGAGAGAGAGAGAATCCCAAGCAGGCACCATGCTGACAGCGTGGAGCCTGATGCTGGCCTCAGACCCACAAACTGTGATATCATGACCTGAGCCAAAACCAAGAGACAGATGCTCAACCGACTGAGCCACCCAGATGCCCCCAGAGCCCACACTCTTAAATCTGTTACATAACTTAAAATGTGCCTGAGGTTGGAGAAGGAGAAGACAATTCTAAATCTAAACTTCTCAAATTACTGTGAGTCCAAACCTACTGTGGATGCTGGGCCCACACAAGAATTAGCTGAAAATGTTTGTGGTAATGTCTTCATATACGATTTCAAGCAGATTTCACTGTTTGAAACAAAGTTCATAAAAACTTTTGTCTTTCAAGGAGTGGGTATAGCTTTACCAAACAATTGTCATTCTTCTGCCTGGATAACTTCATGGCCAGTGGCAGGGACATCCGAGAAACTTTACAAGAGTAAGGGGCTCAGGTTGTTCCCAAGACCTAAAATAAAGGTATCTTCCCCTGATGAGCTTGTTACATAATAAATAGAGCTTCTGGGCAACCTTTAAAAGACAGACCTGAGGGGCACCTGAGTGGCTCAGTCAATTAAGCGTCCGACTTCGGCTCAGGTCTGATCTTACCGTTCGTGAGTTTGAGCCCAACATCGGGCACTGTGCTGATAGCTCGGAGCCTGGAGCCTGGTTCGGATTCTGTGTCTCCCTCTCTCTGACCCTTTCCTGGTCACATTCTGTGTGTGTGTCTCTCTCAAAAATAAATAAACCTTAAAAAAATTTAAAAGGCAGCCCTGAAAATTTTTAGGATAGTTTGGAATCATATTTCAGTCATGGAATCTGATGTCACTGGATCAGAGAGTAGATTTTAGTTCTTTTTAGACTCGGGTTCTTGTTCAGATAAGATGAATTCGGTGTTAAAATTTTGGCTGAGCTCTCTTCTGTGTAATCTTGAGACTGTCAGTATCCTTTTCTGGACCTCGCTTTCCAGGTCTATAAAGTAAGACTGATTGGATGATCTTTAAAGGTCTTTCCAACCCCAATATATTCTTTACGGTTTTGAAAGCATCTTTCATTCACACCAGTTTTCTCCTCCCAGGTCTCTAATGAGGTAGGAAGAGCACGGATTTTGAAACAAGACAGACCTGGGGATTGCCTCCTTGCTCCCAGCAGAAGCTGGATGATCTTGGCCCGAACATGCCCTTCTTTGGGCCTTAATTTCCTCTTAGAGATTATAATGTGCCCATCCCCCAGGTTGCCGGTGGTTTTGTGTAGTAGAAGGCACTCAGAGTACTGCTGGAAGTCTCCTCCTGACATTCTGAGGATCATTCTATGGATCTATTGCTCTATCCACACTGAGCAACTTTCGTATGCTAACATAAGTCAAGGGTAACCTGAGCCCACGTATTCTCCTAATATGGAAATCATTCGCTATTCGCGCAGTTTCCAATGAGGGGTTTAATCTCTTGATAAGGTCAGAGAAAGTCTGGGGAAGCAGCTATTTCAAAGGTCATGGCTTTCCCCTTGGCGATTTCATCCTCTGAGCCCTGAAAGGGCAAGTGTCCGCCATGACGCTCCTACAACAGAGTTTGTTTCCTATGGCTGGGTGCCCGGGGAGTGTTCCAAATCCAAGTTTTGGAGCGTAACATTTCTACCGCCAAGCCCTTCACCACTTCTCACCTTTGAAGGGTCTCCTATAACTTCAAGGACCACTGCAAAATTTCTTAAAAGTCAAACTAATTTTAGCGTATTTAGATTTTATTCAGGTATGCCCTGTGGCACTTTGCGGGAAGGGTAGGCTGTGGGATCTACCAAGGGTGTGTCCAGGCTCCTGATCAGTCACAGAGGGAAGCAGAACTACTCAGCAGTGGGCAGAATGTAAGTTTGACCAACCAAACAAGTCATAAAAGCACTCCTTTGCCTTCAGAGGCGTGCTTTGGTCCCAGTAGGAAGGTTTAGTTCTCCTTAGTCGGAGGGAGATAGTTCTCTCTATCCAGATAAATGAAAGGACACTTCCAAGGAATATTTGTTGCCTTGGTTTGGGTGACAATGGGCTGGATTCAGGAAGAGATGTTAAGGTGAATGAAGTGCATGATTCACCCAGGGGGATATCTGCTGGCAGTGGTCTGTCATCATTTTGAGACTTGCATGCTTCACCGTTTAAACATTCTAAGGAAATGTGTATCTGGGAAGGCACTGTGGTTAAAAGGTCCATTCCTTTCCGTGAAGTTCTGTCTATGCTTCATGCTTTTCGTTGTCACTGATTTCAGGCAGGGTCAGTACTGGTCTAGTGCCACTCTTCACAATAATGCCACGTTCTTTGATCCCACAATCTCACCCCCTCTACCCTGCTGTCTGAGTTCCAAGTCCCGGGAACATCCTGGCTTGCTTCAGGCATTCCTCTGTGGGGAGAATCTCCCATGACCCAAGGCTCCAGTTTTAGTGCTAAGCCCAAGGAGAATCCAGTGAAGGCATACAATGTGTCTGCCCTAATTTCAGGTTCCAAAATAACATTCAGCTATCTTTTTATAGTAAAATCTCAATCATTCAGAGTCTGATGGGTCAGAATCTTCAAATAGCCAGAATTTCTACCCAGAGTTTTTAGGAAAGAAAGAAGCGATTTTAAAGAGAGAGAGAGAGAGCAGGTGATATCAGAGATTTAGTAAAAGTGGCAATTTCCTGCACCAGGGTCAGTACACATTTGGCCCACTATAGAAGTCCACTTTCGACTTCTATAGTCCTGGGCAATGAACACGTACATTCAGACCGAGGGCCCTGAGGCATTGCAAGATCCTTGGGCACCAAGAAGGATTCCACAATATTCACTTGGTTATATTTGTTGAGGAAGAAAAGTGGACTTGTGTGCATTAGAGATGTTTTCTGTAGCATTTCAATAATGCCAACACAAGGACTTTCTGTCAAGCACTCGGATACCCAGAAAATTCCATACACGTTACTGGAAGGCACTTTCCCCCTCCTCCTGGCTTTCCCATCCTCTGAGCATGCCACATTCCCCTCCGGCCCTTAGTGTGTGCATCCATGAAATAAAAACATTAAAGTAGATGATATCTAAGGTCCCTTTCCATTCTGACATTCTATGATTATTTTTTTATCTCTAGGATCTCTTAACATGGCTTCTACGTCTCTGGCACTGTGCGCAATTCTAGCAGGGCCTGCCTCGAAGGAAAACAGTTCCTCTGAGTCTCCCCCTGTCATTCAATGCCTTTGAAGTACCAAAGGCCAGGGACACAGTCTCGGGACTATTAGCCCACATTGACTAGGGGCAGAGGTTTTGCTGATCCCATCTGTGAAGGCTAGCAGGGCCCTTTTGATGACAACCCTCAAGAAGGCCAATGAGGCCAACTCCCACATAAGAACACAAGTCCCTCTGACAAGCGTGGAATTATTAAATAAAGAATTAAATGAAAGAAAGTTTTGGCAACTGCTTCCAAGAGGGTTTTACTGGCCTGGAGCTAGTTTGAAATTAAGTTTGCATTATTAATTGAAAGGCAAGAAGAGAGTCTTGGAATAAATCAGATAAAATAAATAAAAAGATGATTTTACTTACTGTCAATAATGCCACAGGCAGTCTTGGGATTTGGTGGCAGTGTTAACAAAAATGCCTTATCTTCTTAAGATTTTTTTCTGCCAGCTCTCAGCAGGTCCAAATGTATTTCCGGTCCTTTTTCCCCTAAACAGTGATCGTATAAAGCTTCAATGACAGAAAAAAAAAAAAAAACCTTGAAATTTCTACAATGATAAATATTTCTGAGGCCATAACTCATCCCTCAGGTAAATCTAGTACCTGGATACTTCTTCCCATAAGAAGAACTTGCTCTAGAAGCTTGCCTGAGCCACAGTCCTCAAACGTGGGACTTAGGCTTCTAGGAGTCTAAGAGAAACTTACTTTCAAACTGAGCTTATCCCAGATGATCTGATTTTGAACCCACGCCCACCCAAAGTTTACCGCTGGAGGGTGACTGGTTCCACTTACTAAGGGGCGCAATGCCAAAACTTGGGAACTAACAGAACCAAGCAAAAAATAAACAAGACTTCAGAAGACATGTCTCCTGTATTCCCCATGCCTAATTATAGGAGTTGGTTATCCTCAATGCCAATACTGCTCTTGAGTTTGTCCATTAGCATCCATTTTTCTTCATTACTTTTCTTCCCAATATATCAAACGTCCTCTGTTTACTTTCCATTCATCCTTCAAGACTGACAGCCGCTCCCTCTGCACTGGGGAAGATTTGGGGGAGTGCAGTTCTACAGAGGTGAATATTTGGTAGAAGTCTGGGAGCCGAGCACGGAGACAGTCATGCGTACAAACTGCACAAGAGATAAGCATAAGAAAGTGGGGCCGTTTCACATTTCCAATAGCACCAGGCCTTTGTATTTAAATTCATTCCCATATCCAGTTATGCGGACACATATTCAGTTATAAAGTACGAAAAAGATTCTAGAATTAACTACCAGTGAATTTGAGTGTAGCCACTATTCGGTACTATTCACGCCTTGGATTCCGTGTCCCTATTGCAAATAACCCAGCAGGTCGACAGAATGTCTGGAGATGGGAGGCCAGGGGAAGCAGGGTTGGGTAGATTAAACGGTCTGTTGAGACCTCCACTTGCTCTATCATTCTGTTAGGAGTCATTGATGTTAATGCTCTTGGACTATTCTGTATGAATAAGGCAAATTGTAATAGACCCACAAATTGATCATTCAACAATCTGAGGCCTGTTTTGAAAGATGGTGCTTAAGGTCTTTTTTTTTTATTCATCCCTTGGGTATGTGGATAATTCAAAGGCAAGCACTAGACATATCTGTTGAGTATGTCTGAATAATTGGCCAGTTTGATCTTTAATATTATACAGTTACTACTCTAGCTGTATCTAAGGCTTTATGCTTCCCTTTATGTCACCAGATCACAAATCGCTATCACATCATACATCAAGTACAAGGCTCAGAGAACAGAACGAGTGACGATTAAGACTGTGTACCAGACACACTCTTCTCTAGTAGGAAGGAAAGGAGTAAACTAACATTTAGTGAGCACCTACTGTGTGTCAGACACTGTGCTAAGAAAGTTCACACACATCATCTAAAGCATGTTCTGTATTGGGAGCAGGGTTGCTCTATTCAAAGAATAGCTGGTGCTTGAGAGAGTGGAGGAAGAGGAGGTATTGCATTTGGGACTCAATAAAGCCAACAACAAAATACTGATCCAAGAAGTAGCAGCAGAGTACCAGAGGAATTTGCCTGTCAGAGAGATCCCAACATCCTTGGCCGACCGAAGCTAGGGTATCAAGAGGCTCGGGGAAAGATGCGTATCTTTTGAGATGACCACACTCCAAGCAAGTTACATTGAGCTTGCTTGGCTCTCCAGAGCTGCGAGGCCTGGGGGTGGACCCACACCCCTGTGCTCACCCAGCCGCGCCCACGTATCTGCCACCTCCAGATAACCCTCTCTCTGGCCCTGGGACACAGGCTGATCACACACCATTTCCTGAAAAGAATTCTCCTGTGTCTTTCTCCAGGGACTTTGGCAGAAGGCTGGGGAGGATGCTTTGTGTGTCCTTTGGCTTTCAAGTGAGGAGCTAATGCCCAAAGCTCGGAGCCAGGGGGGAGGTTTGTCCAAATGCCTGACCTAGAAGGGCCGTAACTTCACTTCTTTTCTAATTAGGATAATTAACCTCCCCTGCTCGTTCATTCTATTCCAATCCAGAAAGCTTAAATTAAAATGGCACAGGGGACTGTCGGGCTCTAGGGACAGGAAACCATTTACAAGCCTTTCATCTCCAAGCAGCTGCCATCAAGGCAAAGTCAGGACAAAGTCCTCCTAGCATCCTCACCCTGGAAACAACCTTGGGATGCCTTTAGGACTGCTTTCAGAGTTTTCATCAACGTAAACATCCCATCAGCTATCAAATTTTGCCGAGCTCCATAGAACTGGCTGACTAAGTTGGAATCGGGGCTGTGGGGATTGCTCATAGTAGGTAGCATATCTCTTTGTATTGTTGCCTGGACTTTGTGGTGGGTTCAAGGAGACCAAAAACGGATGCCTTCAAGTGGGTGGCATTTGATGTGGGATTTATGGAATTTGTTCTTTGGCAACAGCCACTGGAGGCAAAACTTCAGGAGCATTTCCTAAACTGGAATCCAATAGCAGCATTATCACATAGGACAGAGACACAACTGAGGGGGAACAACGCTGCAGTTCCCCGTCTGGTAGCGTTAATTCCCCATACCTCACCTCTGAGCGGCTTCGAGAGTTCCTCATCAAGTAGCTACAGCTTCCGTGCTGCCTAGGCAGATAGCCCTGGGTATAGTCCTCTGGGTCTTTTGTTCCTCGTTACTACACGACTCAGTCCAGGGTCTCCCCTACATGCAGCCCTTCACGCCTGTAAGGGAAGCCACTGTGTTCTATAGTCTTTCTGCCCAGAGCTCTCTGGCTGCAGCCTGTTGTGAGCCTCCATGGCTGATGGGAAAGGCAAGATGACAGAGTAATAGATGAGGTTAGGCTGCCCATTTGGACTGAGTAGTAAAGAGTTCTTTCCAGCCTGGTAATGCTAAGATTTTCCCCGGATCTACCTTGGTTGGAACCTTGAAATATCCCCCGTAGATGAAGACCCTGACTTGCTACTCAGTATATCATAGAGCCATCGGCATAAATGTCAAGAGACTTGTCCTGGGCCTAGGTTGAACAATTGAGTCACCCTCCAGCCTTTGCCAGTTCGTGCTCTGGTCCCCTCCTAGCCCTACACTTCCCACCCATAACCTCTACCAAAGCCTAGGCTGTCCTTCCTTCTGAATCACCCATCTGTGTTAATCAGCCAAAGTGCGGTTCTCAGTAGATATATAATAATGACCAGACTAGTGCTTCTTACATTCTGCTGTGCTTACAGATCACCTGGGGAGCTTGTCAAAAGGCAGACTCTAATTCATTTAAGTCTGGGGTGGGGCCCGAGAGTCTGCATTTTTAACAAGCAGCCTTGGTGATGCCAAGAACTGGTCCATGAACCATACTTGAAGTAGCAAAGATGTCAGTACAGCATGTTTAGGGCCTTCTATCATTGATATGCTGATCTAGGGGGCCGTACTTTACGCAGCGAGAACATATACCATCTTCTGCATGAGTTTAACCCAACTGCACCGCTTGGAGTAAGAGATAGTGACCTCTCTTCTTGGCAGTTCACGATAGCATCCTTTCATATGAAGGCTAAAACAACACTTTAGTGTAACCAGAGCTGTGCAGAGGGCGTGGCAAATGTGGACCTTGGCATAGACTATCATTCTTGGGACCTGGGTTACGTGAATAAGCCTTTCTGGGCACCTGCCCTGCTTCCTGAAGCCAATCATGCAGGCCAAACTCATTTTGGGTCCAACCACTCCATTTATTGCATCTCCTTTCACAGTGGCTCTGGATGGCTGCTGCTGCCACATCACTCATGCTGTGATCTGCATCAGTGGCTAAGACAACGGAAGCAGCTACATCATCCAAGGCACAATCCATTTAGTTCATGCTGAAAAAAACAATCTTCTCTCCAAGTGGGGCCCGCTAAGCTGGGCAGTTGCCACAGCTTCGAGTTTATGGGAAATATGCCTTTTGCACCATTTAGTTCCTCAGTGGAGAGCAATGTACCCCTCGAGGAGGCCCCAGATGTCATTACTTCATTGATACTGGGCTGGACAGAGCAAGCCCACTTCTCCTCTAAAGCACAAGGTGTATAACTCCTGGAGTTGTCAAAACATAAATTTGCTGGAGAAATTCACTGCCTTGTTTCTTTCCTAAACTAATTCCTGAATCCTTTCCTCTTTAGCATCGCTGCTGATTAGGTTCTTTACTCAAAATAAACCTTGAAGAACATTGTATTTGGTTTAGGGGATGCTCTATTACACTGATATTTGCAGAGCTAAACACTGCAGATGGGAAGATTTCCCTAAGAAGATTCCAGAGCATTGTGATTATGTGGTTTTGATCCAAAATATAAACATGTTTTATGGCCTAAGGGGCTTGTCAAGCAATGTTTTAAAACACACTGGCAAATTTAAGATGGTTTTAAAAGTAGGCTTATTCGAGGATCCCGAATGGTCCCAAACCTATACTCCCCGGTAGCCGCTTGGGAACAGGTCTTGCTGGACTGACCCATTGCTGGCTCTGGTAGGGTCTCCAAGCCAAAGAAATATTCACCATTAACTGTTTTCCTCTTGTCCACTGGCCCTGCCCCCCTATGCCAGTTACTTGCCTCTCCTGGAGGATTTAATAAATACTTTCATCCGCATAGGACCCTACAACTCCACCTCTCCTTCAAAATGACACATAGAGACCTAATACACTGGCCACTGGGCTCAAATTTGCAGCCAAGAGGAACTCACTTAGCCATTTTGTTAAGTTCTGTCACTGAGCACTTTGCCTCAGTGAGCACAGAAGCTTTTTGGGCATGGTTGACTAGTCCCTCCTCTAACCCAATCATTATGATGACTAGCTACATGGTTCCTAATTAGATTCATTTTATTCAAATAAATTCCTAGCCAGTGCAGTTTCCCAGCAGTCCATCACTAGAGTCGGCATCTTAACCGTAAGTGATTCAGGGTTCTCCCTCCGTAAGCCTTCCAGATTCCAGCTTGCTGAAGCACTCCTAAATTCGGTCATAGCCATGTGGTTGTTTGTCATTTGCGACTCATTAGCTCAGCTTGGTAGGTCCCCTGGCTAAATGACGCCAAGGCCATGACTTTGATGGTTGCCAGGGACAATTAGCCTCCCTCTAGTCCACAGGTCTATACTTTTTCCTCCATGTTGGCCAGCCAACCTTCTTAGTAATATGTGCCATTTGTGGCACAAGAGGCTGGGCCTAATGGTGGGGCTGGCTTTGTTTGCGCCTCTTAACTTCACACCCACAGCTTGAGTGAAAGTGTTCATTTCTAAGTGAAACACTCATTAGGAACAATGAGGGTAAGTGAACAGAAATTTTTATAAAGATGTTTTCTCACTGTCCCTCTTTCAGATTATCTTTCCTTTTCTCTAAGTCCTAGCCTCCATTTGCCCATTAGCAAAATAGAATGATCCTTTTTATTATTATTATTTGAGAGAAAGAGAACACAAGCAGGTTCTGCAGGGGCAGAAGGAGAGAGAATCTTAAGCAGGCTCCACACTCAGTGTGGAGTTTGATGTGGGACTTGGTCTTACAAACCCGGGATCATGACCTGAGCCAAAATCAAGAGTTGGATGCTCCACCGACTGAGCCACCCAGGCGCCCCAGAACAGAATGTTCTTGATCCACTCTCCAAATTCTGTCTGACAGTACCTATTTATATAGTCCTTAAGGGACCCCTCAAAATAGAATATTGAAGAAACTGAGTCCCAGAATGGGAAAGGAACAACCACAAGTTCACCCAGTTTAATGAACCTCTCAAGACTTTCTTAGAAGGAAAATCCTAGATTGCAAGGAAGTAGAGACATGTATAATACCTCCTCTGAAATTTATCCTAGGAGCAAAGAAAAACATTTGAAGATTTTTGAAAATGAGCATGGCTGTTCCACAATCAAAAGAATGAGAACGTGAAAGCCAGTCTTAGCGAACAGCTTGGCTGGAAGGGGAAGGACTGTTGCCACAGCCCAAGCAACTACCAGTAATAACTTCACAATAGCTGGCCATCATGGGAATGTAAAGAAAGGCAAAGACACAGAAAGGATGAATTAATTTGACTTCATGTTTGCTCAGGGCAATGGAAGAGCCAAAGATAATGCTCAGATTTGCTAACTAGGAAATTTGACAGAAATAGGGAAGTCGGGAAAAAAACAGCTGCTTTGGAGGCTGGGGGCATCTGAGACAGTGTGAGAAAGAAGAGCCATGATAAAACTCACCCAAGTCTAGTAACTCCAACTCAACTCCAAAGGTGGCGATTAACTGATGGGCGATATGCCATTATCCAGAGAACCCCGGCTGTGTTTCTGTTAAGCATTCACTTACAGTTGATGGCACAGTAAGTAGCCTAGTGGGCCTGAAAAATTCCAGGGTGTCTTCAGGTAGTTATACAACAATGTGTTCTAAAGCCCTCGCTGTCATGGAGAAATACATAAACAACGTATGACTCCATATTCCCTGAACTACTGCACATATTGGAGTAATTTCAGCCACTGATGAAGAGAAAGGACAGTTTGAGCTTGGAAGTCAAACCCGGGTGTCAGTCTCAGCTCCAAAGTTTACTAGTTATGTGCATTTATTTGTAAACGCGTACCTCTCCGAGGCCCAATCTCATCTGGTAATTGGGGAGAACTACCTATGCTTAGCGTTGTTGGGACGATTAGATGTAATAATGTATAGAAATGCTTACCACACTGCCCACCCCAAAGTAGGCATTCGGTAAATGTGAATTTATACTCCTATCCCATACTTTACAGGGAAAGTAAAAGCAGTTCGATTTAAAATCTGAGGAATGAGGGTGCCTGGGTGGCTCAGTCGGTTAAGCATCCGACTTTGGCTCAGGTCATGATCTCACGGTTCTTGGGTTTGAGCCCCGCGTCGGGCTCTGTGCTGACAGCTCGGAGCCTGGAGCCTGCTTCGGATTCTGTGTCTCCCTCTCTCTGCCCCTCCCCTACTCACGCTCTGTCTCTGACTCTCAAAAATGAATAAACGTTAAAAAAATTTTAAACATGAAATAAAATCTGAGGAATGAGAGTAAAATATTTATACGTGAAACCATGAAAATATCTATTATTCCAACAATGACTTAAAGGTGGCATTCAACCATAACCCCTGAGAGATAGTCATCACGGTCTGTAGTCTAAGATTCTCAAGCTAATAGTAGATGGGTGTGAGAGCTTAGAACCCTGATTTCCCCTGCCGTCTCAATCAGGTGATCTGTTTGATGAGATATGTGTTGAGCTGAGTTTTAATGAATGAGCAGTTTATATGATGGAAATGGGGCTTTTCTAGGTGTTGAGGGGCAGCCAGAGTAAACCACTAGAGATGGGAGAATCTGGAGATGGCTGTGCCTGCATGAGGATGGTGTGATTAGGCAAGGTGAATCAAGCCATGAGTTTCAAAGCCTGTGTAGATTAGAATGGGCCCCAGTACCAAAGGGGAGGGAGACCCAGCTAGATCTGAGGAGGAAGTTATGCTCTAATACACAAACGTACTTGTGGAATTTCTGGCTTCCCCCTGCAAAGGCATTGAAGAAAAGAGGAACAGAGACTTTAAGGAAGCCACAGAAGTCTTGTAGGCAAAGTTACAAGGAATATCCACAATGATTTTCCTGTTGGGTTTTTTTTGTTTGTTTGTTTTGTTTTTTTAAATTTTTTTTTTCAACGTTTATTTATTTTTGGGACAGAGAGAGACAGAGCATGAACGGGGGAGGGGCAGAGAGAGAGGGAGACACAGAATCGGAAACGGGCTCCAGGCTCTGAGCCATCAGCCAGAGCCCGACGCGGGGCTCGAACTCACGGACCTCGAGATCGTGACCTGGCTGAAGTCGGACGCTTAACCGACTGCGCCACCCAGGCGCCCCCTGTTGGGTTTTTTTAAGTTTATTTACTTACTTTGATAGAGATAGCATGAGTGGGGGAGCAACAGAGAGAGAGGGAGAGGAGAGAGAGAGAGAGAGAGAGAGAGAGAGAGAATCCCAAGCAAGCTCCACATAATCAGCATGGAGCCAGATTTGGAGCGTGAACTCACAAACCATGAGATCATGACCTGAACCAAAATCAAGAGTCAGATGCTTAATTCAGCCACCTAGGCATCCTTCCCGTTGAATATTAACTTTTACTCAATACCAAAATGAATCTTTATCCAGAAAAACACAACAGAAACATCACTTCACATTAATATTGAAAGTTAAAACATGAAAAGGGTTGTGGTCATGGTCAAGTTGGGATCCACCACTGGAAAAACCATTTTCTCCCTCTGGACTTCAGTTTCCTATTTGTACAAGGAAGAGATTGGGGCTGTCACTAAATTCTGGCTCTAATATTTGAGAATGCTAAGAGACTTAGGAGAATCCTGGCCATCTCAGACAACCTAACTTCTCTACAGTTCAGGCGAGATTCAGCCACTCTTCCTGGAGCCCAAGGCCTGCACAAGATGAAACATTAGCCTGTAACCCTTCTTCACACTGTTAAATCCACTGTCATATCCCCATTGGAAAAACTCAATGGAAAGAAGACAACTAATCAAAACGAGTTGATCTTCGTGATGTTTTTATGTGTGTGTTTCTCTTTTTAGCACGAGAGGGCATGTGAAAATACTTACTTACCTTGTAAGTTTGCACACCTCACTTGCAGTGTTTCCAAAGCAGTTTTTAGACCACAGGATTAAGTCAAAGGGAACTTTTTTCCCTCAAGGGAAAAGCATGCTCGCCGTTGTCCTTAGGACTGTATCTCTAGCCCCTCTGTATCCTCTAGGCGAAAGCTTGCCCTTAATATTACCTTTGACAGCCTTCCAATAGTATCAGGATCAAGAAATCTCTGCACTTGCAGGCAGAATAGGCCTCAGTCCTTTGCAATCACATCCAGACCCCTTTCATCTTTGACATAAATCTGCCTTCATTTTCTACCCCGTTTCCTTATTACTGGCCAGCACCCATACCTGACCCTCAAATCTCAGAAATGTTAAGAGGTTTGGCTTAGCCTTGCTTTCTCAAAATTAAGAATGCCAAAGAATGTTTCCAGATAAGCACTCTCCTGATAAGAAATCTTTTCTTAATAGAATGCAAGCACATATTTTCTGAGCTTAAGTCCCACCTGGGTCAATCCACCTTACTTCTCCCTAGGCACAGGCCACAATGTAAGCTATAAACTACTGTGTACAAAGGGAAGCCTTTGTGTGTGTGTGTGTGTGTGTGTGTGTATATATATATATATATATATGTTTTATCCATTCATCCACTGATGGACATTTAGGTTGTTTCCATTTCTTGGATATTACAAATAATGATGCAGTGACCATAGGAGTGCATGTATCTTTTTGAATCAGCCTTTTTATATTTTCCAGATAAATATTCAGAAGTGGAATGACTAGCTCATACAGTATTTCTATTTTTAATTTTTTGAGGAATCTCCATTGGTGGCTGCACCAATTTACATTTCCACCAACAGTGCACAAGGGTTCCTTTACCTCCACATCCACTCCAACACTTATTTCTTGTCTTTTTGATACCAGCCATTCTAACCAGCGCAAGGTGATATCTTATTGAGCCATTCTAAGAGGTGAGGTTTCAGTTTGCATTTCCCTAACAATTCGATGCTGAACATCTTTTCATGCGCCTGTTGGCCATTTGTATTTCTTCTTTGAAAAACATGTCTATTCAGATCCTCTGCTCATTTTTTAATTGGGTTGTTTATTTTTGTTGATGGTGAGTTGTAAGGGTTCTTTATATATTTTGGATACGAATCCCTTGTTGGATATATGATTTGCAAAAATTTTCTATTCAGTAGGGTGCCTTTTCATCTTGATGATGGTTTCTTTCACTGTGTAGAAGCTTTTTAGTTTGATATATTCCCATTTTTAAAAAATTTTTGCTTTTGTTTCTGTATTATTTTTTTTATATCAGACTTTGTGTGGTTGAGGATCAGAAGGCTTGCCTGTTCTGCTTTCTCCAGACGTTAAGCAAATCTACTCCAGATGGTCTTTCAAATTTCCTCTCAGCTGACAATGCAAACCAAGTTTACTTTCACCCAACACTGACGTATCTATTTGGGCATGCTTTCTCAGCTTATGATGAGAATAGAGCTATGTGATTTGCCAGCAGGGAGACAAAGTTCGGGACACAAAAGAAAGATGGAAAGGCAGAATTACATGCACCACCAGTGTCAGAACCAACTCGAAACTTGACAAGTAGTCGGTCAGTAGTTACCACCTCGACCGGGATATTTGAGTGTCAGGAATCCTTCAGGCAGCCAAACAATACCTCCTACTTACTATTGTCTACAATTTCTCCATTAGAGTTTGCCCCTTTATGTTCAGTCTTTGATTCTGATTGAAAACATCAATTCTCCGTGGAGGGGGTCACCATTAAGCTTTAATCTGCCATGGGCAGTCTAGTATGAGTAAAGGGTTTGATTTGGAGTGAGGGAAGATCTAGATGGGGAAAGAAGAAAGGGATATGGAACTGAGACATGGGGAGGAGGGGGACCTTCTGTTCACAGACTCCCAAATTAGCTAAGGTCCCATCCTAATAATGCAGGTGCAAGGAAGAGAAGATTTGCTGAGGGTCAGCTTTTAATTAAAGGGAAACTTAAACAAACACAGTTATGAGGAATGAAGACCTCAGGGAAATCTTAATTCGCTAAGGGTAAATTGGGCCGGGCGTGGGTGAATATTTGTTTTTATCCTGTTCCCTAAAATCCACAGACTGACATCCATATGCAAACACAGAGGGATTCTTGATCTTTCCATCTCGAGCTCCTCATACACAGAAGAGTTTCTGCATTAGCATCTCAAATTTAGACAATCAATATATTGATTTTGGTGGACACCAAATGTGTTTCAGTCAAATTAAAACAAAAACAAACAACAATAAACAACAAAACGTGGATTCAGATGTACTATAGGAATCTTTCCATGAATTCTTTTTAAAGAAAAGTACATTTGTAATATGAATAAACATACCCTGGAGTGTTGGAGTTGAGCTCATATTTTTGAATATCAGATTTCTTAGATATGACCAAATATAACTCAAAATAACTGAATTGGGCTTATCATCTCTCTCTTTCCTCTGCCTCTATTTTTCTGCTCTCCACTTGTATCTCAGAAACCACCTTCATGTACCATATGTAGCTTCCCCCATTCACTTACTTTGCCACAATATACAAGATAATTTTATCTGAAATTCCATGGAGACCAAAGATGTAAGAAATGAAGAGAGTGGTTCACCTAAGTTTCGGGTTTAAAGCCCAGGTGAGCACAGGAATAAGAGCAGAAGAGAAATTTTCATTTGCCTCCTTTCATCTCACATAATTTTTTAAGTTTATTTATTTATTTTTGAGCGGGGAAAGAGATGAGCGGGGGAGGGACAGAGAGAGAGGAAGAGAGAGAGAATCCCAAGCAGTCTCCTCACAGTCAGCACATAGCGCCCAACATGGGGCTTGAACTCACGAAACCGTGAGATCATGACTTGAGCCAAAATCAAGAGTCGGTCGTTTAACTGACTGAGCCACCCAGGAACCCCACATAATTTTTTGATGTACAAGAATATTAATTGCATAAAATGTTAAACTTCTGTTAATTAAAATGTGTCACAGGGGCGCCTGGGTGGCGCAGTCGGTTAGGCGTCCGACTTCAGCCAGGTCACGATCTCGCGGTCCGTGAGTTCGAGCCCCGCGTCAGGCTCTGGGCTGATGGCTCGGAGCCTGGAGCCTGTTTCCGATTCTGTGTCTCCCTCTCTCTCTGCCCCTCCCCCATTCATGCTCTGTCTCTCTCTGTCCCAAAAATAAATAAAAAACGTTGAAAAAAAAATAAAAAAAAAAATAAAATGTGTCACAGGAAACATTAAATGTCAAATAAACTGAATTAAAATATATGTGACATATGTTACAGACACTTATCGTTAATATATTAAGACTCTTGTAAATCAATAAGAAAGCCATTGGGGCACCTAGCTGGCTCAGTTGGTAGAGCATGCTACTCTTTATCTCGTGGTTGTGGGTTCGAGCCCCACGTTGGGCATGGAGCCTACTTTAAAAAAATAACAAAAAGAAAGAAAAGGAAAGCCATTAATATCACAGTAGGAATCTGAACAAAGGAAATAAATGGGAAATTCTCAAAATAAGGAATAAACATGGACACAAAAAGTTTTAAAAGTCATTAACTTTACTAACAGTCAAAGAAATGCTAAAAAGAAAGAGAATCTTTTTATACCCCTTTATCAAATGGGCACATGTATTATTCAATGCTAACAAAAGTGAAGAGAGACGAGTAATCTCATATTCTGCTGATGGGGACATAAAGTGGTACAACCTTTCTGAATGACAATTTGGCAATATGTATCAAAAGCCTTAAAAATGTCCATAACTGTTTGGCCTGATATTCCTACTTCTAGACATTTATCCTCTGGAAATAAGTAGAGATGCTGTATGAATGCTGTCATCAATCACAGCATTATTCGTAGTAGGGAGTGACAAGAAACCATCGAAATTTTCATACTGGGGAATGTTTAAATAAAATTAAATATGTCTAAGGGATGGAATATTATGTAGCCATTAAAGCCATGTTTGAAAACATTGACTAACATAAGACAATGTTCAAGATATCATGTTAGTTTTTTTAAGTTTATTTATTTATTTATTTTGAGAGGTGGGAGACAGTATGAGTGGGGGAGGGGCAGAGAGAGAAAATCCCAAGCTGGCCCGCGCTATCAGTGCAGAGCCTGATGCTGGGCTCGATCTCACGAACCAAGAAATCAAGACCTGAGCCAAGATCAAGAGTTGGACACTTAACCGACTGAGCCACCCAGCCGCCTTTACAATGTTAGCTTTTTAAAGACAAGTACACAAATAGTACAATCTGTTTTACTAAAAAAAAAGAGCATGCAGTATGTTTATATAAAATAAAATAGAAAGAAATATCAAATGTTAACAGTGGTTATCCCTGAGGAACAAGAGTCACCCATACTCATATTTTTTTTTACATTTTTTGTGTCTTCTCAAATGTCCAAAATGAACACATATTAATTTTATACTTAGAAAGAAAAACCCAGATGCTACCCCAGAAGAAGAAAAACATTCGTAAAGTGTTCTGAATACATTAGGGTCTGCTTCCCACATACTCAGTGTTCGCAGATTCCTCATTTACCACAGGAAGATGCGATTCGTAACCCTGGCCTGAGTCTTCCCCTCTTGACTCTGTGCCTTTGGTTGCTTATTTCTGGATGGTAATATCCCTTCTTGGATCATACTTTTCTCACCCAGAACCTTTCTTCGAGTCATGAAGGACACCTAAGGAAAGAAACCCACTTCCACATTCCTCATTGTGTTGGGTCGCTATTAGAATAGGTCAACGGCTCTCAACCCTGGCTGTATGTGAGAATCACCCAGGGAATTTAAAATAAAATAAAGAAAAGCCCAGGAACCACTTGTGATTTAATTGGTCCAGGGTGAAGCTTGGACAGCCATTTTGTAAAGCTCCCAAGGTGATTGTAATGTGCAGCCAGAGTGGAGAGCCACAGAGGTAAGTAAAGATGCAGAAAAACAGAGTAACACTTTCCTCAGCTGAATTCAGTTGGGTAACATAGGCAGGATGGACCTGACACCATTCCCCACTGGCCTCTAAGATACCCACCAGCTACCAGCTATTCGTGTGTTAAATGTCACAGTCTGAAGCCCACTAAGCACATCACCACCTTTCAGAGTCATCATGTGAATGACCTCGTGGAATGGGCAGCCCCCAAGGTGACGCTCAACAGTCCTTTTCCTTTCCTTCCAAATTTGCTTGTGTGAAGGCCACTGCTAAAATGCAGCTGTGTTAGCTGGAGGGGTAAGACATTAAGCCACGAGCCGTTCTTACACTGGCGCCTGGAAAAGGACAGAATGCTGAGGCAATGAGACACAGGACAGGCAAGTTTGTCATTCTTCTGTTTTTAGATCAAGTACCAAATTTGTTCGGCTTGGAGCAGTGTTTCATTTCGTTTGTATAGTGAACAAAATCCTGACCTTCTTTCCCCCTGTGAAAATGATTTTGACAGTTGTAGATTTGAGAGACTTGTGTGTCTGCTGCCCCCCTGTCACGAGATCAACCCAATAGTCTCAGACTGAATTCCTGGGAGCAGATTCTGAGGTGGAGATCAGCATGCTAAAGTTTCTTGGGGTGTGGCTTCACTACCGACACTGAGGGGGAGAAAAAGGAGGAAGCAGGGTTGAGCAGAAGGAGGAGATGGGTGGTAGTGCAGTCCTAACAAGGCCTCAGCCTACCCTTCAGGGAGCTCTGAAGTTGGTATGGCCCTTGAGCGTTATCCCATTTGGGTTAAAGGGGTTGTGCCTTTATATCCTGTAATGAGCAGTCATTGGATGCAGGCCGCTCTGCGGAGGGAGCAGGACCTGAAGCCGGGAAGCTCTCCTCAGCCAACAACCTTCCCAGAAACTAAAGGAATAGGCCCTATGGTGCTGAAGGGGGATCTGGGTGGTACAGCACGGCAGCCCCACTAGCCTTTACCACAGTGGCTTCCTTGTTTAGCAAGAATAGCCCAACAACCAGGATTGGGTTGTCATTAGCCGTGGCCGGGTTCTCCATCCACCATCACCTTGCCTCCCCTCTGCTGTCATGCTCCTACATTTTCCTGGTTGAACTCAGATGACAACCCAGCATTCGCCCAGTCACCTATGTGGTCACGCCCAGTCTTTACAAATGAGGAAGAGAAAGAAGGGGGACAGCAACAGTGGTACGGAATCGAGAGAATTTGCTGCTCAAACGAAAGTCGCTTTCAGTATTAACAAAGTTGGGCTTGCGAAAGCTCACACAGAGTGGAGGACAATTCTAAAGCTGCTAAAACAGCAGGCTTATTTTTACAAAGCCAAGGCTTTGTTAAGCACCTCACCTCCTACAAGCACCAACGCCTGCTTTTGCTCTGCCTCCAGAGACAGACTTCTCTTTTCTTTCTTTCTTTTTTTTTTTTTCCCTCCCGCAAACTCATATCTACTCTCTTTGGGCAGCTGCAACAGGGAACAGCCAAACTATAATAAATTAGGTACAAAAACAAATAAAAGCTTTTTGGGGGGATTACTCACGGACGCGTACGGAACTGAGGTGAGCACCATCCCCCAAGGCTCTCCGGTACACAGCCACATGCTCGAGCTGACACGGGGAAACTCTGCGACGGTGGAAGATTCTGCAGTGTGAAGCCATGATTCTGACTTCCTCAGAAAACGGGAGCGAGGCTCATAGCCCAGGAGGCCCCGGCCTCCAGCTCATTAAAAAATCAGTGGCTTTCTCTATTTAATTTTTGAGTAGGTAAGACACTCACATGATTCAAAGAACAAAAGTATAAAAAGATCTATAAAATCGGTGTTTATTAAGAGGCCTCTTATTTGTGGCAGTGGACCGCGTGCAGAGCTACACTCGACTGTCATCCGCGTCTTCCAGGAGCTTATGCTCTGAGAGGACAGCGTTGAGTCATATTTTTTAATCTTTATTGTTTTTGTACTTACTGAAAATAATACTGCTTCTTGTGAAACAGTTGAACATTAACATAAATAAGTGGCCGTTCATGTAGAGGTTCTCTGTCATCCTATACCTCAGCGATAACTATTGCCAATTTTTCGCATTTCTTTCTATACATATACAAATATATGGGTTTTTAAAAAAAAACTCTTAATGGTTATATTATTTTTGAGACAGAGGGAGACAGAGCATGAGCAGGGGAGGAGCAGAGAGAGAGGGAAACACAGAATCCGAAGCAGGTTCCAGGCCCTGAGCCATCAGCACAGAGCCCGACGCGGGGCTCAAACTCATCGACCGCGAGATCGTGACCTGAGCCAAAGTCGGACGCTCAACCAACTGAGGCACCCAGGCACCCCTGGGTTTTTTTTAATAAAAAAAAGAATTACACTCTAAGTGCTATTTTCAGCTTTTTTCTATATGAAAAAAATATTGCATAAATCTTTTATTATATAGAGATTGGACAGCAGCATAGCATTCCGGGTATCTGTACTATAATTTATTTATCCAGTTTTATTTGGAATTTTTAAACATTGGTCATACAGTTCTTCCAGTCGGCTTCTTTATCATTTGTAACTGATTACCCTCGCATTCCGGTCTACTTCTCTCTGGAGAAATGAATGAGAAGTCAGTAAGGGAAGCTTCATGGGGGAAGAGAATCATTCACAAAGGTCTATAGGTAGGGGCAAATGAGACATACAGGTCTACTTGCCTTGAGCAGGTAACAATGAGAATACTGAATAAAGGTGCAAAACCATCTTCCAGATTTGAGTGAATGTGAACATAGGGGAGAAGTACAGACTGGTATGAGGTGAGGGATTAAAGAAAGGGAGATCAAAGCAGGTTGGAATGGAATGAATGTTGAGGCCTGGATGCTGAGTCATTACGTCGCAAAGTCATTATGGAGAGAAGCGACATGCTTTAGTTGAATCCCAGCTTGATATCAGTGAACAATATAATGTGGCTATTTACAAATATTAGCCATCCTAAGCTGCTAAAATAGCAGCCCATAGAGCGGCCAGTAATCCCATTGTCATCCACACTGGTCAGATCACATCTGATTTAACAGGATCAATAAAATATTGACAAATATCCATAAGAGAGAGAGACGCAACAGGAAGGGAACCTATCATCATGTCATAAAAGTAAATGCTGTCGGATTGGGACATCTTCAGCCTGAAGAAAAGAAAAGTAAGGGGAGATGTGTTAATTGTCTTTAATAAATATGGACCGTCACATGGAAAAGGGACTAAACCTATCTGTGTCACCCCAAGTGGCCGAATAGGATCAGCCAATAGAAATTTTAAGAATGTAGATTTTGACTCAATAAACAGAAATTCCTTGTCTTTTGCTAAAGGGTCTTTGAAAAAGTTTAAACATATCAGAGACTCCCTGATGTAATTTCCTTTCCATTATTAATTATTTAGCCAATACTTTCTTCGTAAATCGTACAGAAGTAAAATTCAACCTAGTCCTTGCCAAATTTCATAAATTCTTAATTAGTAGGATTCAAAATAATGAGACCTGATTGTACAGTGCTTAAGAAAGATTTTCAAATACTTTCATCTCCTTCTTCCTGTTTATTTCTTAATCCCATGCCTTGGCCCGCCATGTGCCCTCAACTCCCACTGAAGCGGAGAGCACACAGAAAACCCACACGAAAATGTAAATCTGAGAAATAAATATGCGTGGTTGGTTTAAAAAGAGTAAGAATTAACATTTAAAGCAATGGTAATTTACTCTGATCTGTAATTTTGAGCTCCTGTGCTGAAATTGCTCATTTGGAAATTACCAAGTGCTTGGGTCTCATTTGTGATCTTCTTCCTGCATACACCCAGCACACAAAGGAGTCATAATGACCGGCTGAGTCACTGCTGCCATCTCCCTGAAGCGTGCTCTCCAAATGTCAATACCATTTTCTCTGGTGCAGTGACGAAGATTCCCAACCGTAGCTCACTTACAGTATCGGACAAGCCCTGGAATGTGTTCAAAGGGCACCGAGATCTTCCGTTCTCTACTGCTCCAGTGGCCAAATTGTCATGCCATAGATCGTTCTGGCTTTGCAAACCATTCCCATTACCCATTTCTGTTAGTTATTACCTAAATAGAAATAGAAAACAATTTAAATTTATGGGAATAAGGGAGCTGCTTTTGACCATATCCAAGTAAAATGATGTCTGTACTTGACGAAATTACACTCAGATTATGAATTCCTCCCAGAAGCAAAAATAAAGTCATGATATCATGTTAGAGATGTCGGTTCTCTAAAAGACTAGAACATGGAAAACCCTGTGCTGTTATGTGGCTCCCACTTTAAGATACACCGCTCCTCCCAACTTCTCAAACGCTACCTCCTACAGGGTTACCCAGAACTTAGCATCCCATCTTTTCCGTCTTTCCCATTCAGCCTAGATCCAGGGTGTTAGTAGTAATAGCTGTCAGATGTAAATTAACTAGAAAGGAACCAAGAATCCCTGGTAAATTTCATTAAGAAAGGGGAAGAACTCAGGAAGACTTAACATGATTGAACTTTTTCATAAAACTGTGATCAAAGGACCAGTATGATATCTTTGTTATAGACTGTCTTTGTCAGGTTTTCTTAGAGTTATTTTACTTGAGAGACATAATTTATCTTGTTGGATAGTGATATCCATGTAAGAATCAGCCATATTATAATAAGGTTCTATCTCTACCGAAGCTATTTCTTTTTTTGTAAGTTTATTTGTTTATTTTCGAGAGAGAGAAAGAGAGAGAGAGAACATGAGCAGGGGAGGGACAGAGAGAGAATCCCAAGCAGGCCCTGTGCTATCAGGTCAGAACCCAGTTCAGGGCTCATTAACACAAACCGTGAGATCATGACCTGAGCCAAAATCAAGAGTTGGATGCTTAACCGACTGAGCCGCCCAGGCGCCCCCCTACTGAAGCTATTTCTCATTCCAAAGAATGTTTAGTGGAAGATGAAAGACATGAGCTGCAACAGGAAACATTGAGGCCAGAAACAAGGAAAAAGCTTTGGCATTCAGGCCGTAGATAGTTTGATCATGCACGTCAATAAAAACAGTTAGGTACTATAATTCAGCTGTGATTGCTCAAGTCTGGCCTCGATAAACGCCCAGCCTGGTGCCCACAAGTCGTAGAATCTTCTTCTTTTTTTTTTTTTAATTTTTTGATGTTTATTTATTTTTGAGAGAGAAAGAGAGACAGAGTGCAAGTGGGGAAGGGGCAGAGAGAGAGGCAGACACAGAATCCAAAGCAGGCTCCAGGCTCTGAGCAGTCAGCACAGAGCCCGACGTGGGGCTCAAACTCACGAGCTGTGAGATCATGACCTGAGCTGACCGCGGACACTTAACCGACTGAGCCACCCAGGCGCCCCTAGATTCTTCTTTTAAAGCAAAATAGACATGCCGACTGTGTGGATGGGTAAAGCTGGGATTATGAGTAAGCCTGCTTTCCACAGTGGATATGATTCAAAGGGACCCAATGGACTGTAATAGAAACTCAGTAGAACCTTTAATACGTACAGGAAGATTTTTAAAAAAGAAAAACATCATAGTAACTGTTCTTCCTTCTTTCAGGATTTTCCATTCTCCAAGCGATCATGGAAGCAGCCGTGCAAAACAACTGGCAAGTGACAGCAAGGTCTGTGGGAAACATAAAGGACGTCCAAGAATTCAGGCGCATCATTGAAGAAATGGACAGGAGGCAGGAAAAGCGATACTTGATTGACTGTGAAGTCGAAAGGATTAACACAATTTTGGAACAGGTACGTTGGAGATTTATTCCACCCCCAGCAGACATGTTAAATCATCAACCTCAGGCAGTTCCCGTCTCTGCTAATAAATTAAGTAGCCAACGGACTAGATTTGCCAACAGTTTTTGATAGTCTCTCTAATCTCTTTTTTTCCTCCCCAGTGGCTGCAGGGGGGGAAAAAGAAAAGAAAAGCAAATCTAAGCTGTTGAAAATTGCATACCATGATTAATCTGGAAGTCTCTGCAATTTAATGCTACCTATCAGATAAACACACCCTTCTACACCTCTGTTTCATGGACAGCTGACTGCTTCAAAGTAATCCCCTTCTTTTTCCATGCCTTCCTCCCTGCAGGGGACGGACAAGGGATTAGGCAGGGCAGAAGGGTAGGGTTTTGTTTCAGGGGCCTAGTTGCAGATTGTCAAGACAGCATTCCCTGGATTCGAATTTGTGGATATGTTTTGCAGAATATCCCTCTGGTTCCAGAGAGAGGCAGAGAGAATGTGTAGACCATTGTGGAAGTAGGATGGCATGTGAGAGGGGGGGGAAGTGTTTATGGTTTTTAAAATGTGAACGAGTTGAAAAAGACTTAGACTGAGGGGAAAATACCACTCAGTGGGCCAAAATGCATACGTGACAAAGCTCGGGTATTTAAACTTAAGACTAAAAAATATTAGAAGAAATGTTTCACCGTAAGCCAGATGGATACTCTGTTTGGAGTAAAGAGTCCAAGTGAAACGTGATGTAAGTGTATTATTTTCCTCGGAAGTCTCAATTTTCCAGTTAATAACAAAGTGCCTATGTTGTCATAAACAAAACTGTAGGGGAAACATTTCCATTCTAATTCGATCCCAGTGTACCTGGGGGCCAAAATAGCTTCGGAGATTGAAATTAGAGTGAGCAGCCATCGCCTGGGAAAGCAGTTTTATAGCAAATTAAATATTAACAATTTGTCAGATATGCCCCCATAAGAAGAGAATGCAAAAAAAAAAAATAAGGAAGGGAAGAGGAGGGGAAAGAAGGAGGGAGAAAGGGAGGGAGAGAGGGAGAAAGAAAGAGAGGAAGGAAGAGAGAAATCGCTGACCCTGCATCGTAGAGATACAAAGCCACAAAGCTGTCCCCTTCCTAAGAACGGCATCACCTCTAGTGAATCACAGCTCACAGGAAATCTAGAGCATAGCCTGGCTAAATCAGATTTCCCAACTAACATTTTCTTGAGCTACCCAAATGATCCACCCCCCCCTTCAAAAAAAAAAAGCCTTTGATTTTCTTAGATCTTGAAAGCAAAGAATCAGGTCAGTGATGTTGGTGCATGCACTACACGCCCTCTAAAATTTATACCAAAATAGCCTTTTAGTGGGTGACCTACTTAATAGCCTAAAGCACAGGAACATCCCCCTGGTTGTACTTTGTTTTCCTTCTGTTGTATTAGGAACTTTGGCTTCTTGAATATCTTGCATTCCATGAAGTCTTCTGGGTTTTGCAGAATCTTACCCTGGAGTCTGGGATTCTTCGGCATGATGCCATAGAAAACTCAGTGGGTGAATCCGAATTTTATGTAGCTCTGGGGATCTTGGGCAATTAAAATACCAATGCCTCAGTTTTCTCATCTCCATAATGGGGACAATAAAATTTGCTCTACCTCACATGGTTGGTATAATTGCTTCAAAAGACATACACTGCCATAGAAAATAATAGTCGTTAGTACTGCAAACTACACCAACATTATTGAAAAACCCCATTCTCTCTTTTCATGCATCACTTTCTATCTTCCTTTCCTCGGTCTGCACATTCACAGTATCCCTCAAAATGCTTCCTGTACAATTTTTTAGGGAACATTGTTCAAAGAAACGTTTTGGCAATAGCCAGGTAAGGCTAAAGAGCTCCTTTCACTTATTTTTCCCCCCTCTTTCAAAGACTCGTTATAGAACCGTCAACTCATGATTGTTTTCCTGCCATTTAAGGGATTTCTATCAGGCCCTAAGTACTATGAGGTAGGGGCCATGTTTGTCTTGTTCACAGTCGTATCTCCAGTGTCCGGTAGAGTACCCGGCATACAGTGTTGGACGGATAGGTGGATGGACGGATGGACGGATGAATGCGTGAATATCGCACAAGCACATTTAAGTCACTTCTGTTGTGATTTTGCTATGCTTCCACGAAGAGGCAAAACAAGTGCCGGCAGCCACATGATAAGATGATCAGAGCACGTGTTTCTGCAAAGGTTTAAGATGGTGGCTCTCCGCTCGAGCCTCTTTCTGATGATATCATGAATTTGCCATAATTTATTTTTTATGTAAAGATAGATTTTGCATTGAGCCAATTATTTAAATTAAGCAACGGATGCAACATGATATTTCTTTAGAGGAAACATTGTAAAAATGAATGAAATGCTAAAATAGAGAGATGTCGCTTTTCTCATTGGTTTCTAACCATTCTTTTGACAAACTTCTCATAATTCACATATACAGATCCTGGCTAGAATGATAGCATTTATAATTCACTTCGTATTAAGTTCTTAGAAAAGATGCCCCTATCCCCCAAAGGTGTCTTCAACTTTGAGGTTATTCTCATAAAAGGAAACTTTTTTCATCTATATTTATTTATTTTGAGAGAGAGAGAGGGAGAGAGTACAGAAGCGGGGGCAGAGCAAAGAGAGAGGGCGAGAATCCCAAGCAGGCTTCATGCTGTCAGCACATAGCCCGACACGGGGCTCAGTCTCATGACCATGAGATCATGACACGAGCCGAAAGCAAGAGTCGGACGCTTAACCAACTGAGCCACCCAGGTGTCCCTCATGAAAGGAAACTTCTATATCTCCCATAAAATGATACTTCATGCCACTATGTGTGGTCGAAGAGCCTGTTACATCACTGTAACACTATTCCCTACAGATTTGATTTGGGCATAAACTTCATATTATACTCTGTATCCCATGGGTGTGACTGGAAAATCCTCAATATGGTACAACTTTTCAAATATAAACAGGTCTTCAACACAGTGTTATATAGCATAACCTCCCCATTTCATGATATAGGTTCTAATTTTCCCTGTGAATGTTCACTTACAGGGTGAATAAAAATTCTTGTAACATTTCTTTCCAAAGCTCTTTTTTGAACTCTTTCAAACTTTCAGACTGCAGCAGCAAAAAAAAAAAAAAGACTCAATTAGGTACTAATCTGTCTTTAATATCTCTCCTGAACAGTTGAACTATAAGGAAAGTATTCCAAATTTATAGCTCTAAGAATTAACATAGAACAAGAGCTAGAAACAAATGAAGCCATGAAAGGTTGTCAGGGCTCGTAGAGAATATTTAGAAACTGTAGATTGTGAATCTAAACAGGGAGATTTCGGTGTACTAGGATGAATGAACCACTGATCTGACCTGACATGGCAGTCCCAAAACCGGATTGTGTTCATCAGGCCCTCCCCATGGGTGGACAGCTGTCTTAATGCAATGACCAGTCTAAACACTCACTTTTGAAAAGGTTGCCTCTCTGGGGTGCCTGGATGGCTCAGGCAGTTAAGCATCCAACTTTGGCTCAGGTCATGATCTCACAGTCCGTGGGTTTGAGCCCCGCGGGGGGCTCTGTGCTGACGGCTCAGAGCCTGGAGCCTGCTTCGGATTCTGTGTCTCCCTCTCTCTGCCCCTCCCTCACTCACACACTGTCTCTGTTTCTCTCAAATATAAATAAAAACATTAAATTAAAAAAAAAACAAGAAAAGGTTGTCTCTAATGGACTTACTTATCCATGATGGAGTAGATCCTCCTTCCCAGTAGCATATACCTGTGGACTGCTTTTGAAAGTCAGGTTCCATAAACCGATACGGCTCTGTTGGACATCTAATGTTTATTTGGAGAGGCAGCATAGCAGAGAGTTTCAGAACATGGACTCTGGAGCCAGTCTGCATGGCTTCTGTCACTGACTAGCTGTGTGACCTGAGGCAAGTCTCAACTCTCTGTGCCTCCATTTCCTGTTGTAAAATGGGAATGATAAGTGTACCTTAATGACTTAATGTATGCAAAGCATTTAGAAAAGTGTCTGACACATAGTGTTTGTATAGTGCTTTGATGCTAAATGATGTGTTTTCACATACATTATCATCTTTGAGCCTCGCTACGGGAGGTAAGCAGGGCAGATGCATCCATCCCAAATTTACAGATGATAAATTGATGCTTAGAGACATTATGATGATTTACCCAAATGTGGCACTCCGCTCAATCCTAGTAAGTGGCCAAGCAAGGACAAACTCAGGTCTTCTGACCCGTAGTCCAGTGCTCTTGTCCCTACACTGAACCACCTCCCTCAATTTCTAAGGCAATTTGTTAAATATTTAGCCGAAGCCAAACCCTAGATTAGGCTCACTCCTCAGGTTACATCTTAAAACACTTGCAAAGCAACTGGAGAAGATCCAGAGAACGGCAGCAAAAAATGATTAAGGCGTTAGGAAATAGCCCCTACGAGGAAAGGCTAAATGGAGCTGGGGTTGTTTAGCCTGGTGAAAGAGAACCAAGAGGCAGTTTAATCACCATCCCCAAGTAGAAAGAGTTAGCATAAAGTGGGCACTGACCAACCGTTCTGCCCGCCTGAGGACGGTACCAGCACAAATGAGCTTCACCAGGACCAGAGAGAGAGTCGGCATTCAAGGGCTCCGTACAAGGAGAGAGGAAACTGGAAGCACGTAAAATCTCACCAGTGGAGGCTATAGGAAGGTGAGGCCATTCCGAAGTAGCGAAAAGTCAAATCTAGAATAGTTTTAAGATTGTCTTCGAGAATGGGCAAGTGTTCCGAGTCCATCCTGGCTGTGGACAAGTAAATATCCTGATAGATTCAGTTTAATGAATAGATAAGGATATTGCCTAAGTTGCCCATCCATTGGATGGCTAAAAGCTTGTCTCTTTAAAGACATTTAAACACCCCCTGCCCTTTGGTCTTTAGCACGTTCTTATTTTCTCCATCGACAATTCAAAGGTAAATCTCAGCATAGCCCCCGCTTGAATGATGGCAGATGCAAACTTAGCAGGGCCCAAACCAATATGTGGCAACGTGCTACTCCCGGGAAAAAGTGCAGAATATACAATATCCCCTGGAAATATTTCAGGCTAAAAGCACCTCATCGTGGATGATGTGAAGGCACCACTTCTTGAGGACAGAATCCTGAAGCAGGTCAAACCTTTGCGTTCCTTTCAGTCGAGAACTCTGACTGTCACTTCAAAGACAGTCATTTTAAGAAATGAAACATCCAAGAGAGTCAGCAGGTCTCTAAAGGTAACAGTTTAAGCAAGATACACAGTATCAGGGGCCCTTCTAAAGTATGAGGCTATACCGCAAAGGAGACAGTGCTCACTCCAAAGTGTGTAGAGCGATCGGGGTCATTAGAGCACTGTTGCAAATGGCTAGGCCGAGGTCGAGTGAATTACAAACGTTATACAGCCTCAGGCCTGCTCCTTGCCTCACCCTCCTCTCAGCACACAGTGGTACCATCCAGTTCTTCCCCTGGGTTTTCTCCTCGCTTTGTCCCAGCCCTTCCTTTCAATGTTCCTTGTAGACCATTTCGCTGACTTACCAGCCCCTAAGACAGCTGGGTCCGCATCCCTTCTTGGAGTATTTTGTTTGTCATACAGGTGAATAAACACCGGCCTGGGAATCGGATAGATGTGCCTTCAAATCCTAGCTCTGTTACTTCTCTTTTGCATGACTTTGAAGAAAGTGGACTTCCTTTCTTTGAGGCTCAATTTTCTCACCTTGACAGACGGTTCCACTCCCTTCCTTTCATGTAATCCTCCTGTGTTGCGAAGATGAAATAACATATGTGGAGAGCGCCTGGCACAGGTAGCTGTATCTAGTTGCTCACGAGGGGCGGGTTTTTGTGCTTACGGAAATGAGGTATTCAGGGACTGTCGCTCAACAATGGTGTCTTCGTGGATTTTCCGAGATATCAGTCCAACCTAAGGTCTTCACATGAGAACAGAGTTTAAGATTTCAGCTAGCCTCAGGCCTCACTGGTGTGAGTTTAGCCTGTTACACGACCTATTTTTTCTCCAGTGTGACATTGGGTAACACATAGTGATTGACAAGCGCGAGGACTATTTGAGGATTAACTAGCATCACTTTTTCGGCATCACTTAAAATAATTAAAGGTATTGAAACCTTGAGCTACACGGGACAACCGGGCATTTTAAATAACAAATAGGTATTGAGTGCTTACAGTGTTCCAGATACCGTTTGAATCAATGTGTGTGGGTATGTGTGTTTATATGTTTCTCCTGAGTTAATCCCCATATTAGCCCTAGAAGGTAGGTGGGAATATTACCTCCATTTTACAGATGTGGAAACCAAACATAGAGGTCGTACAGCTAATAACTGGGGGAGCCAGAACGTGAACCCAGGGAGTCTGACTCCAAATGCTGTTAATCACTGCACTAATCAGCCTTGGGTCTGACTGAAGTTTTCAATCAGAGTAGATTCCACCGGAGGTTATAAGAGATAAGCATCCCGCTGGGGCCTGGAGCAGCTTTGTTTACAACGAATATTGTTAAACAACAAGCATTCCGCAGACCTTTTCTCCACTTGACGAGGATCCATATTCCATTAACACACAGAATTGAAAATATGCCCCTTCCACCTACCTTTGGTGAAAAGCTCATTTATGATGAACAAGTTCATTTACTTACGGTGCCAAAACAATCTAACTACGCAATGGGCCCCACAAGAGCAGGAATACGTTGTGAGAGGTACTTTATCAGAGTGATATAGAAGTACAACTAGCATTCCCATCTGTGTGCATTTCTTCTCAGGTAAAGAACCACAGTCTCCATTATATTACCCAGAACTGCCCTAGATGTGGCCCATTTCCCCCTTCTCTTGCTAGGGAATAACCCGAATGTAACTGGAAAAGTCTGGAAGGTGCACGTCCTCTTCCCTTCATTAACCCCCAGAAAACCAAGCATAAGATAGAACTGTTCTGGGAAATCATGAATGCCCATAGGAGAAGTGTTTGGGGTGGGTGCAGAGCTTTTCTGGGCCACTGGATTTGAGCAGCGGTGCTCCTAGGAGCATGGTCCTCACTCCCACTCAACATCACCCTTAAACCCAGGTGAGAGGAGCCACGGCCTGGAGCTCCGTGCTTTAGAGGGACCCCTCGTACCGCCAACACTAACACACAGACACTTTTCTCCCCCTCTTTGGTCTTGAGACGTTTTGAAAGGTTACTAGCTGGCTGGGCATCAGGGGGAACAGGGAGAGGGACACATAAGCCAAACCGGGCTCCCCAGATAAAGCACATGGGGTTAAGGGGGGGTGGCTGAAGGGCAGGGCAGTGAAGGGGAAAATGGCAGCTTATGCCATAGGAAATAGGAGAAAAGTGGCTAATCTTGTTCCGGATTGGCCTCCCCAAATCGGCCCGAATGCAGGATCTTGGCAGATAAGTTTCTCCAGGTAACTGCCCCCTCCCTCTGCACTTGAGTGATGGAGCTTTGGAAGACACAGCGTAGAAGTGCTTGGCCAACTCCGGTCAGAAAAGTGACCCTTGGGGCTGAGAACTTACTGTCCCCGGCTTCTTGGAGAACTGGGAAGGTCCACCCCATCCCGGCTTCAGGTGGGTCCGGTCTCCAGGCAGGAGTTCTCAGCCCTGGGCTCAGCTTCCACCCCACCCTGACCGGCCCCAGCAGCGTATCTGGATCTCACAGGGAGTAGGGCTGGCCTGAGAAAGAGCCTGACCCCTTGAGCGCCCTCACCTACTTCAAGAGAGTGGCCTGCAGAGCTTTGGACGTGTGAAAGGATGTCAATCTAAAACGGAAAGAGAGGATGTGAAATAGAAAAATCTCACACATGCGCCTTCAGGAAAATGAAACAAGAACTGAAAGACAGATTTCCCATAAGTGCCTGACTCTGTAGAAAACCAGAACATCCGGCGAGAATCTCTCTATGTCCTCAGGCCGATAAACGTCTTGCTCGGGCCCTGACTGGACCTCCCCTGCTCTTTGCACACTTTGCCCATAAACACAGCTCACCCCACACTCCAAACAGACCCCCTGGAGCGCACTACAGATTGTGTTTCCTGGAACAGCAATCCCTCTGCAGTTGCTAAACAAATTCCATTTCTGGTCATTTGAGCTTACTTCAGTCTACCTCTTTATTTGGATTAACAGGTAGATACACAAGCCAGGCCAAGGCATGCCTTGTTTTGGGACTTTTTAACATTTGAATATATGGACCGTGGCCCTCCGTTTGTATTCTTGCCATGGTTCCAAAAACGTTAAGGGTGAGCCCGCTTCTATTCACCTGTATCTCTCATAGCCTAAAAATATAAATGCCCCTGTCAACGTGTCCAGGTTATTGCTGAAGAGTAGGGTTTCCTGAACACTCTAGTCTCATTCTGTGTAAATACAGCTCTTCCAATCGCCTATCATGACATTTGTTTGGCGAGGCAGGTTGAGGAGGGAGCTTTTTCACAGTAATGGAATCTCTTCCTGACTGGCTTAAATGCTATAGAAAGTTAATCAAGTATCTTGTGGAACTGGGATAGAGAGTGATGTTCCCATCCCCCAGAAGATTGCTTTAAGTTTATTTATTTTTTAAATTATTTATTTCTTTATTTGACAGAGACAGAGAGAGTGAGAGGGGGAGGGGCAGAGAGAGGCGGGAGAGTGAGAATCCCAAGCAGGCTCCACAGTATCGGCGTAGAACCCGACGCGGGGCTCGAGCCCACAAACCCGTGAGATCGTGACCTGAGCTGAAACCAAGAGTCAGAGGCTTAACCGACTGAGGCACCCAGGCGCCCCTATTTATTAATTTTTGAGGGAGACAGACACAGTGTGAGCAGGGGAGGGGCAGAGAGAGAGAGAGAGAGAATCCCAAGCAAGGTCCGTGCTGTCAGTACAGAGCCCAATGCAGGGCTCAAACTCATGAACCCATGAGATCGTGACCTGAGCTGAAGCCAAGAATCAGACGCTTAACCGACTGAGCTGCCCAGGCGCCCCACTCTTAGAAGGTTTTTATCCTAATTCTGTCTCTCAGGGTGGGTACAGGCTATTCCAGAGAATCCTCCTGCTACTCTCATACGTTTTGCTTTATTCCATAGATATTCCCTTTTACCCCATCCAAAGTCCAAAAAAGAAGATGAATAGGAGACATGGTTAAGATAAATTATGGGTCTGGAGGGGCAGCGATAGGGAAATAAATTACTCAACTTTCTACTCCTTTCCACGACCACTGCCACAACACACCCTCAAGCACTACATTTGGCCAATTCCTTTTCGACACTGGAGTGTCTAGGAAAGATTCTCTATGCTTAGAAGTCCAAAGTTGTTCTGGAACCCTGCTTTCAGAGGCATGGCTATAAACTGAGGGCTAAACATCCTTTTGCCACCACATGGTCGTGGTTCTATACTTCATACCTAGATCTACGTCCTCTATGACCTTCACATTATATGGTGAGCTGGTACTAGATAGGAGATGATGCAGCCACACTGGAGAGCCCTGGAACCAAAGCGGGATGCCGTTTCTTTACCAGCCTGTGTCTAGAGGTGGACTACCTGAGGAGTCTTTCAGAATTTTTGGTAAAAAAATGTAAGGTTATTTATTTATTTTTGAGACAGAGGGAGACATGAGAGAGCACGAGCAGGGGAGGGGCAGAGAGAGGGAGAGAGAGAGAATCCCAAGCACGCTCCACACAGCGTGGAGCCCAACACGGGGCTCGATCCCACGAACCGTGAGATCACGACCTGAGCCGAAGTCAGACGCTTAACCAACAGCCACCCAGGCAGCCCTACGAATCTTTAAAGACAAAGACACGTAAGGGATCTGGCGGGTGTTATTTACCTGTGTTTCTAAGGGTGGTCTGGGGCCATACCCCCATGATAGAGAAAAAAGACCACACAGAATGGGACCTTTTGCAGGGGATAAATAATTGCTCACGCATCTAAGAAATCACTGCATAATTACGAGGTAACTCATGAGGAAGAAGGAAGGCAAAGGGATCAGACCCCCGGAACCGGCATTGTGATTTACCTGAAAAACTTCCAAGACAAGGGTCAGTCAACTCTTCTGAAGTTAACATCACACAAGGGCTTATATTCAGAGTACTGTACTGAGCACTACTAGAAGAAACAAAAGCTCTCCTTCTTTCTTTTCCTTTTAAAATGTGTAATAGCCCCGAGCAACGTAAATCAGAGAGCCGGATATCTCAACAAATGTAAAATAATATAATAAAGACAAGGTACATACGTGCTGGTAGGATAAAAGGAATTAGAAAAGCCTACAGCTTTTTTTCACGTATGAGTAAATTAATCATAAAGTGTGAGTCAGAGTGTTTCTAAGACCTATGCCTCTCCATCTTCTTCTCCCAGGCACATGGTAAGGCCCGTATGTAAACAAAGAGAGCCCATTCTTCTTTGCTTTCCCTGCTCCCCAATCTCCTAATGGCCATGCTTGCAGACATACATGTCACACATAGCCAAGCACACCCTCTGGCCTCCCTTCATGTCTTGCTGTATCTTGCTACGTGTTCCCTTCCTTTTGCCACCTCCAACCTTCCCAGGTTTCTCTCTGAAGTGAAATCGGCTGCCCCGTCCATCCTTTGCAGGGACCTTTTCATTACCTCACCCATCATGGTGTCCCGTGGTCTCTAGTTCTTACCCTACTGACATGGTGATCTAAAGCTGGTACTTGGGGCGCCCGGGTGGCTCAGTCGATTGAGCGGCCGACTTCGGCTCAGGTCACGATCTCGCAGTCCGGGAGTTCAGGCCCCGCATCGGGCTCTGTGCTGACAGCTCAGAGCCTGGAGCCTGTTTCGGATTCTGCGTCTCCCTCTCACTCTGTTCCTCCCTGCTCCACACTCCGTCTCTCTCTCTCTCAAAAATAAATAAACACTAAAAAAAAAAAAAATGTAAAGCTAGTACTTAACGTATATTGGACCACCATAATAATCATTGTGAAGCAAAAATGTGCCGCAAAACTGCAGAACAGTGTCCCAAAAGTCAAACCTATGGTTGAATTTCTTAAAGATGTTCACTGCTGACATCGTTTCTCTTAAGTACAGTCTCACATCCGGCCTCCAGGCCCCAAGTGAGTGGGGAGAGCCAGACACTTGTACTTGCAGCAAAAGTCTTCCACATGTTAGGGGATTTCAACATGCACTGGCAGCCTTAGACAAACTTGTTCCCTAAAATGCAAAGATATTTTTCCTAAGAGTTGGTAGCAGACGCCAGCATTCTATATTTAGAGATCTTCTCTTTGGCTTATTAAAAAAGATGGTCTGATTCTCTGGTCATACTTTTCACTAGACTGGCTAGGCTGGCTTTGTGACTATTTAGAAGCAAATCCCCTCTGGGAAAATAAAAAGAAAAAACTCATTCAAGATCATTACTTTGAAACAGCAAGACTCTTGTTTATTTCAAATGATAGAAGCTTTGGTCTCAAAAAGGAAACGTTCCTGCTCAACCGACAGTTCCCTCCCCCCGTTAAAAAAAAATGTGGTATCTAATTATTTGCTTGATTATTTCCTATGAGGTTTGGGGGTTTTATTTAAAAAAATCAACACAAATGCAAATGAATTTCCATTAGGGAATTTCATGAGAGTCTTGGGGATGACTGGAGGCATCCTGGAGTTTTATAAAGCAGAGTACAGAAGCCCGGAGGCAGACCTGGGTTCTAGCCCCAAGCGGTAGGACTCCAAAAAGTCACTTAATCTCTCTGCGCCTCCAGTTCCTAAGCTGTAAAATGACTGTGTTATATGTGATGGTTCCTTCCAGTGCCAACAGGCTGTGATTCCCAGAGCTGTGAAAAACAAGGTAGGCAATTCAAGAAATATTGAGTCCCTACCGATTTTATCGTACCCAGGTCTAGATAATGAGGGTGGAGGAGGACATGTCTTTCCTGCTAAGTAGTAAGCAGCAATGCAGTCATTCTGGAAGGCAGAGTAGGAGAAATATCTAAAAATGTGTGAGTCAACTTCCCTACTTTCTCAGATGGCCAGGCTAGTGACCATCACGGAATGTTTCTTTGCTGACTACGAATCTTGCCAGCCTCTCCACGTCAGTGAGCTCTGCTTCGCCTTGGAGACACTAGATGAAAAGGGAGATCGAGACGGTAACGCTCCAAGGCCAGGACACAATCTGGAAGTTTATCATGTGCCTCGATCCTTAGAGTTAGAATAGCAAATGCCCCCCCTCCCCCACACCACCATCAATAGGATTTTTTGGTTGATCAAAGCTGTGTACATATGTATATATAAATACCACATCAGCCCTTCTAATATCTGGAAAATGACTGGGGAAAATTCCTAGTAAGAATTTCTGGTAGTTGGATTCTGATTAAACTGAGGTTTGTTTGTTCATTGCAAGCCTATCATAATTTCCCCATGATAGCCACATCCCCTGTCCTACTCCTGCTCAGATGCTCTTTGCACATAGCAATGTACAGTAGATTGCAGTAAAGATTTATTAAATCGGAAGACCTTCTCTCCCACCTATGAACACCAGCATTTTAGGATTAAGGCTGGTACCTTATTCCAAAAATGATAAAAATATGAACCAATTCAAATGCAAAAATACAACTAATACAACTATCTTCCTTTGTTTTGAGTTAATCCCATCACTGAATCCCGTGAGGCCTCAGGCCTTTAAAAAGAAATAGAAAGAAAAGAGCCATTGACCATATATAGCTGTTTTTTCTCCCACAGGCACTTTCACTTAGCATGGGAGGAAAACACCCTGATACCAGTCCCTTTGTATGGCTTACACGGAGAACTCCCAGTTAAGCCTTTACAGGCACTGAGAAGTTGACTAAGTCTTAGGGGTTAGAATCACTGCCTTGTGAACATTAATGAATTTTTTTAGACTCATCATCTAGCTTAATTAAGAAATTTCCCAGATTAAGAGCACCAAAAGTGTAGCAATTAGAAGGTTCATCACACAGCTGCATGAGGACAGGAGTCTTGTCCTCGATCCTAACAGATGCTGTAACAAACAGTTTCATAAGGGCTGCGCAAAGCACAGTTTACAACAGCAGCAATAGAGAGGCGCCGGGGTGATTCAGCCGGTTAAGCGGCCAACTTCCGCTCAGGTCATGATCTCACGGTTTGAGTTCGAGGCCTGAGACGGGCTGTGTGCTGACAGCTCGGACCCTGGAGCCTGCTTTGGATTCTGTGTCTCCCTCTCTCTCTGCCCCTCCCCCACTCGTACCCTGGCACTCTCTCTCTCTCAAAATAAATAAACGTTAAAAAGAAATAAAATAATTTAGATTCTCAGATTTCCTACAGAGACACAGCAAGCAACATAAGTCCAGTAATAAAAAATAAAATAAAATATGCAGACTCAAGTTCCTTACTGCCTTAATACTGAAGGGCAACGACGATTGATTGATCCATGCCAAGCTCAGGACTTTGATGACACGAAGTCTGGGAAAGAGCCCTTCGTCAGTTTGTTATCAACCACCCACCTGGACCCTCTGGTCAAATCCCATGTTTGCTGGGGCAGCCTTCCCTCAGTTCAGATCTGTCTCTGCCCAGGGGTTATAACAAATTGACAAGTAAGGGGCACAATTCAACAGCCTAGGGCCAGGGCTTGGGGAGATTGGTGACAATCACTGTCATGTCACTAAAGGTAGAGTCAAGTGGAAGAGATAAGTAGCCAGGCACCACTGTTCTCTCTCCAACCTTTAAATTTTTTAAAATTTTTATTTGTTTATTTTTGAGGAGGGGAGGGGCAGAGAGAGGGGGAGAGCGAGAATCCCAAACACGCTCCATGCAGTCAGCACAGAGCCCGACTCGGGGCTCAAACTCACAAACCGTGAGATCATAACCCGAGCCGAAACCAAGAGTCAGATACTCACCTGACTGAGCCACCCAGGCATCCCTCTCTCCCACTTTTTAAATGAACATAGCTACCAAGAGCCTCGCAAATATACGTGAACCACCAACACCCTACTCTGGAAAAGAAGAGCGATTGACAAGTGTCTTCTGAAGTAATCCAGTGCTATAGGCCGAAGACCCAAAAGCTGGCTGAGTTCTATCTCAAGATCACTGTGGACATTGCACAGCCACCTCACCTTTTATCATCTTAGCAACTTCAGCCATAAAATATAAAAACCCCTCCCTGCCTTGCTAGGGTGACATTAAGATGAATCAGACAATTTCTCTAAGGTATTCGAAGATCTTAAGAGAGGCTAAGTCTACAAATATCAAGCATTATAGTTAGAGTCCCTGCACCTCATTTCTTAAGGAGGAGAAAATGAATAAGGAAAGGGGCATGTGGTTGCTGAGCCCGAGAGCTCAAAATGCCTTTCAGCTTCTTCCGTTATCTGAGGCAGGTGTCAAGCGAGGGGGACTGGAGTGGGGGGTCACCTTAAAGGTTTGATCTGTGAGTGCTACCAACAGAGCAGCAAGTGCTTTGATTATGGTTTTGGGGTCCAAAGGGTCTGCCCCGAACATGGGCATTGTACTCAAACGTACACGGTTTAACTTATGTATGTCCTTTTCATGCCTTTAACTGTCCCAATGGTAGAAATTCTAGCTCTAGGCATAAGTGGATCATTATTGAGGACAGGGGCAGGAAGGGTGCCCTCTCTTTCAAAGTTCAGCATTGCCGGAAAATGTGCCCGCCAGTCTTAAGAATGGGGACACAGAACTGGGTGAACCGATTTGCAAATCAGAACCTTAAAACGATGCTATCTAAAAGACACATGCACACACACACACACACACTCACACACACACACACACACACACGCAGAGGTAAATAAGAGGGAAGAACCGAAATAGAGTGGAACCGTGTCTTGGATTGAGACATGAAGATCCAGGGACACTAAAGCAATGAACTAGGCAGTCAAAGAAGGCACTGTCCAAAGCTTCTTAATGGCCACTCTTAAGTGCCTTCACTGCTATCTTCTCAACAGCTCTGAGAGTCCTTTTCACTTCTCTTGACCTATTTCAAACTACGGCCTGTACTTAACTTAAGAAGCTCGTACTCGATAAATCGCTCCTCCCCCACCTTCCCTGGCCAATATGAAATCAATTGTTGCTTGACAGACTGCTTCGCTGTAGTTTTCTCTAAGGCGCAAAGGGAAGAAATGCACCTTATTTGTACATGCGTTAACTTAATTCTCGCCTCACCCACTCAAGCACAGCGCAATCCTTCAAACTCTGACCCAAACCCCTTCACTGTTTGGTGTCCATGGCAACGACGACCACCAAGCCGCTGGGAGCGGGTTGTGAGGAGTGACAGGAAAGTGCGTCTCCCAGCAGAGCCTTTAGCTCTTCTGTATTAGCTACATCAATAGCAGGTGGCAGCAGCTCTATCCCTTGGGTATCTGCTTTTATTAGAGAGGGGGAATGTCTTTCTTGTCTCCCCAGAAGAGTCATGGGCTGCTTCTCACGCCCAACCTGTTGAAGATAAAGCACTGATTGTGGAATATTGAAACCAATAGGACGGTTTTTGCTTGAGAAAATTTCCCCATGGTCTACTTCTCTGGCGACTCTGTCTCCCGCAGCCGCCACCACAGCAGCCTGTTTGCTAAACTATAGCCAGTGATCTAGAACCCTCAAAAGACTACACGTGAAATCCTCGCTTCTTTCTTTTACGGTCCTCACCGCTCAGTGACCTGCAACTCATTCTCTTAACTTTCTTAAGTCATGTCAACGCGTGCATGACAATCTTGCCATCGAAGTGTATTTTTTTAATGTTTACTTGTTTATTTATTTTTTTTAAAATGTTTATTTATTTTTGAGAGAGACAGAGACAGAATGCGAGTAGGTTAAGGGCAGAGAGAGAGGGAGACACAGAATCTGAAGCAGGCTCCAGGCTCCAAGCTGTCAGCACAGAGCCCGACGCGGGGCTCGAACTCACGAGCTGTGAGATCATGACCTGAGCCGAAGTCAGACGCTCAACCGACTGAGCCACCCAGGTGCCCCTACCTGTTTATTTTGAGAGAAAGAGAGAGAGAGAAAACATGCATGCGAGTGCGGGGGAGGGGCAGAGAGAGAGAGAGAGAGACTGAGCAGGAGAGAGAGGATCCCAAGCAGGCTCCACGCTGTCAGCGCGGAGCCCGACACAGGGCTCCATCCCATGAACTGTGAGATCGTGACCTGAGCCGAGATCAAGAGCCTGTCGCTCAACTGACTGAGCCACCCAGGTGCCCCTGTATTTTTTTTAAAAGAAAAAGAGCAATGTTAATAATGGTCCAGGTACTGGGGGATTTAGGAGCCAAGAGAAAATAGTATGGTTTCTCCAAACACGGTGAAAGCTGTTCGGTCTGCAAACCGATTTCACGAGTTCCATACTACTTCTTTGCTCAAAGTTTAGCTGAAAAGTTGTCAGATGGCAATGAATTTCGCTTTACTATACTCCAGAGGAAGAGAGGAATGGTTCCATTTGCAATCTCATTTCAACAGAACCCAACATATCTAACAAAGACGTTTTGCATAAAGAAGACTAGCTCAGACTTGGTTCTTTATGGAAACTGAAAAGGACCCATCACTCAAGTATCCTGTTCAGAGAACCTACATAAATAATAACACTATTTGAAGTGGGAGAAACAAGCGAATGGCTTTATCTTCTTAACTGCATGAGAAAAGGAAAAAGAGAAACAGAAGGCTCCTATGCACAAGCCTTTCCAGCAGATCTGCTGAAACGTAAGATGGTTTCGAGCTCTGCTTGAAAGCAAGACAACATTCCTATTCCCTCTGCCTATGCCCGTTGTCCTAAGAACTAGTAAGAAGTTCAAAGAAAAAGTGGAAAACAAATAAGGCACGGTTCCAGCACTCAAGGAGCTCGTGGTTTAACAGGGGAGCCATCGAGAAAACAGATGATCGTGGTCTGGTGTGCTAAGTGCGGTGACAGAGGGGAACACAGATCTCAATGGAATACAGAAGGAACGTGCCTAATTCAGCCGGACTTGGAGATCAGGGAGGACTTCTGATGATTTGTTGAACTGAGTCCATAAGGATCCCATAGTTGATCTGGTTTGGTGGGAGAGGGTAGAAGTTGATATTCGCACAGGAATGATAGACCCCACTCACTTGTCAGAGTGAATGCTAATAAGCAGTGCCAATTAGGAAATTAAGGATAGATCAGTTGTCAGAAAGCAGAATGGTAGAAACTTGATACCAATAAGAACACGGGCCACACCAGCCAGAACACGACTCTACCTTTCATCCTGGCCCTTTTGATCCTCAAGAAACGGAAGTTTTCCACCCGGAAATGAAGTAACACGGTCTCCAAAATGAGATGATTCTACTTAGGGATTGCACTACAGTCTTACCTGACAGTGAAGACACCGACGGAGGTGCAGAGGGGCCACCGGCCTCCTCACCCCATCCCACCTCCCATCCCACTGCCTGGGATGTGCGTGTAGGTTCAGATAGTCTGCTCACGCAAAAGCAGACTACGCCACAAAGAGAACGTTTGAAGTTAATATCACTGGTCATCCTTCTTCCTGGTAGTTGGAGTCCTCTTCTTTCCCATCTTCTGCAAACACTGATTGATTACGTGCCCACGGGGCACTGTGCTGAATGACGCACACACTAACAAGTTCAAAGGGAGGCCCCGCCCACAGGCACCTAGCGTCTAATTGGGATGGCAGGGCACAGGCTTCAGTTGGGTAAATAATTAGCAGTCGGAGAGACAGACGAGAGGCGGGAACCATATAGGGGTTCACAGGAGGGAGTAATCACTAGAAAACCGAACCAGAATCTAGGCTTCATGAGGGCAGGGTCCTTTGTGTTTTGTTCACGGCTGTATCCCCAGCATCCAAAACAGTTTGGAACCTAGTAAGTGCTCAATAAATATTTGTTAAATTAAATAAATAGCTTCTTGGCTTTTTAGTTAAAAAAAAAAAAAAAGTCCTGACGTTTATCACTCGGAGAGTAATCACCAGTCTTGCATGCACCACATATCGTGCCTTTTATTCATGACGCACTGCAGGAACTCCCCGGGGAGATTTGTAGAAACGGCGGCTCAGCCTATAACTTAAAGCTTTGCAAAAATCCTCGCAAAGCTGTGTCCTCTGCTGCTCCCTAACCACGGATGAGTGTTTCCCAGTGATGAAGGGTAATGTGGAGCCAGGGTTTTTTGTTTGTTTACTTGTTCATTATGACCTCGAGCTCTTTTCAGCAAAAGGCACAGCCCTTCAATAACAATGCAATTCTGGGAGACACAACTCCATTATTTGCTTGGCTCATCTAACAAGGCAGAACGCAGACTCTGATTTAAAAGCAAGCTCCTTAAATGAGTTTTGGTTAGGCTTGAAGGATAAACAGTTGTGATTACTGTCAGTAGGCATAGGTTGTAAATCTGTCTTAGATGCTTATATTCCATTAGGAGGGACTCAAATTGGTATCACAGTACAATTTCCTTTAAAAAGTGGAATCAAGAAAAAAAAAGCAGCTTCAAAAGCAGTCATTTGTACAGCCCAACATAGTCAAATTCTTGGTCTTCCAAGGCTTTGTACTGGGTGAGGAGTTTTTCACTCATATTATTTTTACCATTGTACAAATTCTTACTAATTTGGCTTCCAGGGCTTGGGAAGATATGCATAATTAGAATGTACCAGAACACTGTAGGGAAACCCAAGCATTCATATATTAAAAAAAAAAAACAAGTGGGGATAATGCCATCCTGCTCTCACCATGACTTACACTAAAGTCGTGGTAGCACAGTGCTGTGCCAACATGTGATTTCAAGTCTAAGATTTATTTTAACACGAATGGAGAAGGATCCGATTTCATAATCTGACTTCTTGCAAAAGCCCACAGAGCCAAAATCATTTTTGGCTCTGTTGGTGCACCTCCTAACAAATTAGAACATCACACACCTCCACACAGATATGGTGCTGAACATACCACCCACTGTGACCTTTTCACCTTTCGGGAGGTGGAGTTCAGAAGGTACCTGGTCTATGGCAGAGTCCAAGGGCAAAATAGAAAGAGGCCCACATGTAGGGCCTTATACTCTAAAATCAAAAATCTTTAGTTAGGAAACTTTCCTGGATTAAAGAAAGAATAAATGCTGCCCCGTAGAGCTTTCCATATTTTTTTGCAAAGCTTTTTTTGCAACGTATCTTCTTTGATCTTCTGAGGTAAGTAGGGTTAATAACATTTTCTCTGTTACAGAGATGAGAAACAGCCAGAAGAAGGTTAAGTCACTGGGGCCCCTGAGTGGCTCAGTCAGTTAAGCATCTGACTTTGACTCAGGTCATGATGTCACGGTTCGTGAGTTTGAGCCCCGCGTCGGGCTCTGTGCTGACGGCTCAGACCTTGGAGCCTGCTTTGGGTTCTGTGTCTTCCTCTCTCTCTACCCCTACTCTGCTCACACTCTGTCTCTCTCAAAAGTAAAATAATAAAAACATTGACAAATTTTTTTGAAAAAAAGAAAAAAGGTTAAATCGCTTACCTGAGATCACATGGTTCAGAGTGCTGAGTTTTAGACTTTATTTCAAAAAGAGCTGGACCCATTTTTTTTTAATGTTTATTTGTTTTGAGAGAGAGACGAAGAGTGTGAGTGGAAGATGGACAGAGAGAGAGGGAAACACAGAATCCGAAACAGCCTCCAGGCTCTGAGCTGTCAGCACAGAGCCCGATGCAGGGCTCGAACCCGAGAACCGTGAGATCACGACCCGAGCCAAAGTCGGACGCTTAATCAACTGAGCCACCCAGGCGTCCCAAGAGCTGGACCCATTTTACATACTGCATCTCGAAGGATGCATTTGGAAAAGCAGCAATGAAACTCTCGTTATACCACAGTACCTATGCCCTGCCCCGATAAGCTCCCTTGGCTTTCAAAGGTGTGGCCAATAACCTTTACTTTGGGCTTGTGCATTTTTCTTTGTCCCTTCCCCACTCTGTTTCCTGAAAGAACAATTAAGATCCATCTGGGACTAATTACAGCGATTCTTGAATTTGAACTTGCAGCCATTACCCAATTGAGGTCACTTATTTTAAATTAACTTGCCTGGTCAGGACACAGGTCTGGTTATCTTCAGAGCCCAGTGCAGACAGGCACCGGCTCGCTCAGACTTTTAATTGACTAGCCGAATAACCTGCACGGTGACAGACTGCCTATGATTTGATGGAGTCATTCATTTGCATTCAGACAAGGATCAAAATACATTGTCAGAGCTTCAGGGACTGAGTCCTAGAAACCTTCACACAGTCTCTTATTCAAGGCTCTGAGCCTCTTCCCTTTGCTTCCCTAATTATTTTTCCCGTGCTTTTGTTCTGATTATCCGGCGTTCATCACAAGCGCAGCTTGTGATTAGACAATGGCAACCCATGTCGTACGCTGATAGGGAATCGAAAATTGGAGTCATGATCATATGAACCAGGCCTGAAGCTTTGAGAAATAATTAGGGGAAACCAAAGGGAAATTCCCAGGATGCCCCGCAACAAAAGACAGTTTCCAAAGATTCAGGCCATAACTGCTCCCCACTTAGGTAATAATACATAATAACAGGAGGCACTCAGTCTTTGTTGAATAATAGTTCTTATGATCAGTAATTATTAGTAGAGCTGCTGCCGCTCGGTGACTGGGCCTGGGAGTCGGGCGGATCTGACTCGACTCCAGGCTCCATCACTTTCTGCCTGTGAGGCCTCGGGCGAGTTACCCGATTTCTCTGGGCCTCAGTTTCCTGACAGGGAAGATGAAATGAATACTCACCACCTTCAAGGGTTGTGGTGAGGATTCAGGGAGATAAAGCACATGAAAAGCCAGTGTACCCGGAGCCTTGTACACAGTAAACACTCAACAAATGTTAGCTTATGTTTGTCTTCTGTCACTTCCCACCACCAGGCCTTCGTCCAGGGCATCTTCTCACCGGGATCCCCTTTTCCCTTCTGTCTGCCAGCAACAGCCCCCTGCCCCCCATTATTCAAAGTCTAGTCTAAAAGGCGTCATCCTCTGCAGGAGCCAGCCTTCCCTGCCTCTTAGAAGCATTTAGTGACCATCACGTTGGTGCCATGCCCTGGGGCTACGTGCTGTGGGGTACGTGAGAGAAGACCTAGGGGATGGGAGAGAGAGAAGCAACATACGGATTGGCTGCTTTCCCTTTGCTGTCTCATTTCCTCACTCCCCTACCAGCACTTTCTGGAATCGCAACTGCTGGCCCTCAAGTCTTTGTCTCAGGGTCTGCCTCCGGTGCTGTCCCGTCTAAAACAAGAGTCTTTCAAAGACCTCCCCCCGCTTTGGCTCGTGTTCTAGGAGTCTGAGCGAGTGCCCTCTGGCCGCCCCCTTTCCCTCCCCGTGGAAACATCCCAAGGGAGCACGCCACAAGCCCACCGTGTCCCTTCTTATCCCCTTTCCTGAGAATCCCATCACCGAGGATCCTGCTTTTAGCTTTTCCGAGCGCACTTATTATCACATGGAAAGGTACTTCTTAGATTTCAGTGTGCAACAGGATGGGGGGGGTACTAAAAGGCAGACTCCCTGGCCCTAACCCAGACCTTCTGAAGCAGATTCTCTGCAGAGGTGCTGAGGGACCTGCCTCTTCACAGGCTCTCCAGATGATCCACACAGCACACACTTTGAGAACGACCGTCCTATGACATTCCTGTAGCCTGGGCCTCCGGGGAATGTGGATCGTGTTCCCGGTGTTCTCTCTGTCCCCCAGGGCCTCGGCGGATTGAAGTGAGGAAAGCCCAGAATAGCTCTGCCTCCCTGCTCTGGAAATGAAGGTGGATAACGCCAAGGACCAGTTGTTACTGTCAGGGTGGGGCGGCCCGAGTGTCCCGGGCAACTGCCTACCATGCAGAGCGGAGACCCTCTCCCAACCCCCATTCTCGCCTGTGGTAGAAACACTGTGGTGACTACACAGGACTGGTTCAGTTGTCCTGTGCTTCTTTGTCTCTGGGCAGAGCCCTGCCCCACCCCCTCCAGCTCCCCACACACATCTTCTCAACCGTGGTTTCAATGTGCCTTGGATTCCTGTTCCTGATCAGCGTTGGGGGCACGAGAGGAGGGGGGCGGTGCAGGGCCTCGGTGCTGGTTACCGCGTTGTTTTACCCCCAGGTTCCCGTCCCGTTTTCACGCTCGACTCAAATGCCTGAACTCTGCACCCAAACCTCAACTCCTTCCTTGCACCTCCAACCCAGTGCTATCCTGATCAGTGGCCCCAGTACCCGCTCTGCACCAAATCCTGATGCCTCTCCATATCTTTTACCCCAGGGCAGCAGGAAGCCACTTCTGTACATTTTGAGAGTGAGGGACATGAAATCAGGGAAGCCTTCGTGGAAGTGGCTGCATATGAACTGGGCCTTGAAGGATAGATGTGATTTCTTTTTTTTACTTTATTTTTTTAATTTACATCCAAGTTAGTTAGCATATAGCACAACAAGGATTTCAGGACTGGACTCCTTAATGCCCCTTACCCGTTTAGCCCATCCCCCCTCCCACAACCCCTCCAGTAGCCCTCAGTTTGTTCTCCATATTTAAGAGTCTCTTCTGTTTTGTCCCCCTCCCTGTTTTTATATTATTTTCGCTTCCCTTCCCTTATGTTCATCTGTTTTGTAGGATAGATGTGACTTCTGTGGCAAAGAATGGAGGGAGGGGCCATTGCAATAGGAATAAGGAAGGGAATCCGTTAATATAGGATAAGCAACAGGCACTATGTTAAGAACGATAGATGCGTTATTTCATTTATTCCTTGCTGCAATTCTATGATGTAGGCACTAATGACAGACCCGTTTTACAGATGAGGATACTGAAACACAGAGAGTTAATTGCTCAAATCTACACAGCTATTAAAGGGCAAAGTAGGTACCTGGGTAGCTCAGTCAGTTGAGCATCCGACTTCAGCTCAGGTCGTGAGCTCACTGTTCATGGGTTCGAGCCCCACATCAGGCTCGCCGCTGTGAGTGCGGAAGCCACTTCAGATCCTCTGTCCCCTCCTCTCTCTCCCTCCCCCACTTGCACAATCTGTCTCTCAAAAATAAACATTAAAAAAATAATGAAGGCCAAAGTAGGGACTCTAAACCAGGCAGTCTACCCTGCATTCTTGACCACCTTACTCTGCTACCTATTAACTATTACGTTCTCTGTTTTACATGGAAAACTGAGTTTCAGAGGTTGAGTAACTCGCCTAAGGTTACACAGCCTGTAACTGGTAAATCTGGCAGATCCCATTCTGTTTACCATGTAGCCACTTATCCCCCTTCTAACTTGGCCTTTCCAAGCAATCATTTCATTCACGACGTCTCATTGGAGCCAGCCCCGGCTGCCATCACAACAAATGCCTATCTTGGTCTAAATAAAAATCTTTCCTCTAGTGGGTAAGCACTGGAAAACAGCAAGGCTCTCCTGAAATCAAGAGAAATGGCCCTCTGAAATACATCTCTCCATTTTCAAAATAGCATTCCCTTTAAGTCACCTGTTTGTCAGGTTCCCACTTATAAAAACCACGGGAAAAAATTCTTTAGGTCTTTAGTTGGAGACAAAGTACTTTCTATCTCAAGTGGGTTATGAGTTCATCATTCTCTCCTCACTGTACCACGTACATATTTCTGCTCTCGTGTTTCTCCCACTGGGTTGTAATTGTCTGTCAACTGGGCAGTTTTTCCTACTCTGGTGTTGAGATCCTCTAGGCCAGGGACCAGGTTTTGGTGACCTCTGTCTCCCCAGTGTCTGCCTCCCCCCAGGATTGGCACAGAGCAGGCACTCAACAAATGTTCATTAGAAGAAGAGGCGAGTGGGGGCGTCTGGGTTAAGCGTCTGACTTCAGACCAGGTCGTGATCTCACAGCTCGTGAATTCGAGCCCTGTGTCGGGCTCTCTGTTGTCAGCACAGAGCCTGCTTTGGATCCTCTGTTCCGCTCTCTCTGCCCCCCCCCCACTTGCGCGTGTGTGCCCGTGCGCACTCTCTCTCTCTCTCTCTCTCAAAACTAAACATTTAAAAAAATAATAAAAAGAAGAGGTGAATGAAATGTGAAGAGAGGCAGCTCTTCCATCCACTAGGGACCTTGATCCATATTCCTTCTGAGTAAACTGGCTCTCGAGGGGGAAAAGCCTTGATTTGTAGTGTTGGATGATTTCTAGCATGTAAATACTACTACCATGGCCGATTTCAAGCTACCAGTGGTTTAATAACTGGCTCACAAAATTCCTGAATATTTAATAATCAGCTTTCAGGAGCCCTGTTTTGGGCTGAAAGTCTGTAATTCTGCCTAGAGTGCTTGAACTGTCGTCATGTCAGTGGGACCACAAAGGTGGATAAGCTATCAGAGTGGGGAACATAATGCTGAATGCAAATAGCAAGAGTGAAAGACCAGGGTGCCCGGGTGGCTCAGGTGGGTGAGCGTCCTACTCTGGATTTCAGCTCAGGTCATGATCTCATGGCTCATGAGTTCAAGCCCTACATTAGGCTCCTCACTGATAGTGCAGAACCTGCTTGGGATTCTCTCTCTTTCCCTCTCTCTCTGTCCCTCCCCCAGTGGCACATGCTCTCTCTCAAACTAAACTTAAACAAACAAACAAAAAAAAAAAGAGTGAAAAACCAAACAGAACATTTGCAAATTAGGAGAATTCTGTTTGGCCTACCATGACCTAAGCCTCTATCATTTGTCATCCATTTTGAAATTGACAGACACTTCAGTGACATGGGTCTTAGAAGAGGGAGAAACTTGCCAAGTAAGCAACTATCCTAAGAAAACCAAGGCCCCAGAATATACTGGGTTTCTAAGAGATAATTTACTTTTATTTGAAAATATAAACTTGTCCACTCACTTCCTTCAGCAATCAGAAAATCTCACAGACTAGGGTGTTGAATGCTGGAAGCATTGCACAAACAGAAGATACATCCACAGAGGAGCCCTCAGGGGGTTGTAAGGAGGACATCTCATTCTCTATATCCCCACACCAAACGTTCCTTTCTCTCCCCTCCCAACATGGAGGCTCCATCATTCCGGGCTGACCCTGGGTTTCCAATACTCTACCCGACCATCCAAGGTTCAGTTTTGCACACTGTAATGGAGCTAACGAGTAAATGGCAGGATTTGAATCCAGAACCATCTGGCTCTTTCTAGTACATCACCATTAATAAATACCGATTTGTTCCAAGCTTCAAGGGTGATTGAGATCACATCTATAAAGAGAAGTATAAATGCTGTAAGGTGTCATTTTAGGTGTGATGCTAGAGTTGTTGATCCTGATTGATATCTAAAGGTGGGAGAGGGTGACTCGTTGGTGAATGAAGTAAGTCCTACACTACTCCACCTAGCCCCAGGTGGTCGTGGTCGTGGCAGTGGTCATGGTCGTGGTCATGGTCGTGGTTGTAGTCATGGTTGTGGCTGGAAACAACACATATTTGAGCAACTGCTTGGCTGTATGCCACATGTTGTCGTTCCTTTTTTTTTTTTTTCTTTTTAATCCAAGTAATGAAGAAAAAATACAAGGAACGAGTCCACTGGCATTCTCAAGCCCTCTGCTCACCACCTGTATAGTCCGTCAAGTAGGTCTTAGACGTTCAGGATTATAGTGCTTTGGGCCCAAACTATTTTACAAAATCTACAGAGAAAAGAAAAAAAAGATACCATTTGATATTTAGAATAAAGTTGTAAATATGAAAGCCCAAGTTGTAAGTGTGAACATAAAATAATGGACAGTAAATTTTAAAGAATACATGAAGAACACTGTTGTTTAAAAATGTATTGTTTAGGGGCACCTGGGTGGCTCAGTCGGTTAAGCGTCCAACTTCGGCTCAGGTCGTGATCTCCAGGTTCAGGAGTTTGAGCCCCACGTCAGGCTCTGCGCTGACAGCTCAGAGCCTGGAGCCTGCTTCGGATTCTGTGTTTCCCTCTCTCTCTCTGCCCTTCCTCTACTCGTGCTCTGTCCCTCTCTCAAAAATAAATAAACATTTTTTTTTAATTTTTAATAAAAAATGTATTGTTTAAAATAATTTGGAAGGGTACCCAATACAAATGCAGAGAGACTACAAAAGTCATACATATAGCTATGTTGAAGAGAAACTAAGGTCATTTTTGCTGTATTATTCTAGGTTAAATACTAGTTAGAATCACCCTACCTCTACCTGAAGAAACATCTAGAATATTTCCAAATATAAATAGGGTACTGTGAAAGGTCTTCCAGATGAGGTACTCCAGGAAAAGGCACAGTGTTTGGAAATACATCATTTTACAGGAAGTTCTGGTGGAAAGGTCCCAATGTTTGAATATTAGTTACTGACCCCATGACAAAGGACTCTAACCCATCAAAGCTGCTGGACTTCCCGCACGTGAGGCAGTACATGTAAATTGACTTGAGAAATGTTTTTGTAAGTTTCCAGATTTGTCACTTGTACCCAGTCCCAGGCATTATTTGTTACCCCAAAAACACTGCCCATCGTGCTCTGTTACAAAACTCATGAACCTTTGAAAGTAGATAAGGATGCTCCATGTTTGAACCGTAAGGCAAATTAACCTTATTTTATCAGGACAGGGAGACATGATCTACATTCTCTTCCCTAAAGACGTGACAAGGCCTTAAGGCAGTATTTCCCACCGCCCCTTGTGGTATACTGTAGGATTTTCAGTGAGGTCTCGATAAATATATTTTATTTTTATACAGCTGTATTTATTTTCTCGTATGTAGTTTCATGGATATTAAGGCTTTAGACACGGCTAAATTTAAGAAAAGGAGTAGCTATGAAGGTAAATATTAAGTAAATAATAGTATTGTGGTATGTGGATAGGACACAAATGGAAGGAAGTCTGTGAAGGAATGAAATTTGAGAAATACTGTGTTTGGGTTAACACGGTGAGGTGTTCCCACCAAGGTCAGCATGCACTGAAATGGCCCCTTATCCACAGGAGCAGGAATAACCTGTTGCCCCTTTGACTCACTTGTGGCCATGTATTGCCTCTCATTTGCACATTCTCTTTGCCTGCCCTGCTGTTCAGCATTAAATCTTCCACATATTGCATTCAGTCATAGTGAATGCACTATTAACGTCTGGGAAGTGAAACTTCCCAAAGACGTGTTCTTTGGTGAAATCCTTGCCCTCTAATCCTCACATCCTAGCATGTTATTTGATGCTTTATTCAATTGCCTTCTCTCTGCATAAGCTTCCCCAGTAGACAGCATAAACACTGATGAGATTTCTCGGTTGTACTCCCATTTTCCTTCTTTATGAAAAGCTTTAGCCTCTCTTTCTCCATCAGCGCCACCCCCAGCCCCACCGCCATTGGGCTAACTTTGGGATGGGTGATTGGCTCTTCTCCGCCTCACTAATCCAGCACATTTATTCAAGTCAGATGACCGCAACATGAAGCACTGTCTTTCCGTTAGAGGAGAGCATGTGTGTGCAGATTGAGATTATTACAAAATAATTCTAACGGAATTGACTTCTGATATATGTATACTAAGACTAAAGCAATTTAGTAGCTTGGGGTTTTCATTCAAGAAAATGAACGCCTTTTATCATATCTGATGGAAGATTTCTTCTGGGCAGTGTGCATATTCTAAGGCTGATTTTTTGTAGCATACCACTATTTAACTCCCAATACAGCTGAAATTAGATAGGTTGCCATAGGACAACAGTATCTTTTTATAACTGAGGAAGCAGGAAAGGGAGGGGGAATGTTGAAAAAAATGTTTTCCCTTCGAACACAAGGAGAGTGTTTTGTTCCTGAGAGAGAAAATACCTGTACGAGAGGTGAGTCTGGTGAATTAAAACTGGAAACCTCCCTCATTTCTCTCCCCAGCCCCCCAAATGTTCTCAGGGTACCTAAATCAAAGAGGAGCAGATTAAGGTGAGTGGGAAGGCATGTTCTGTACTCAAAGCAAGATCAATCTTTATACATAGATCCTTTTTTGGCATTGATGCAGAAAATCCAAACATGGAGATACTTAGGTCTACATACCAGATGGATCTAAGGGGAACAAATCATAGACACTTTTCCACACACACATATATATATTTTTTTAATGTGAGCATAGAAAAACAGATGCTTCTGCTCCCAAAGGGTGTGTGGGCCTTTCTCAAATAGTCTTATGGAGCAATTTCATTTCAAATTTCTAAAATTATGAAAATGTGTAGATTGAGCATTAGACTGGAAAAGAAATGGCCTCCTACATAGAAAACCAACCGAACGTTTTCTGAATTATTTTTAACTATTTGGTGAAACCCAGCCTCCAATTTCCTGGATAAGTGGATGGGGGAGTCAATAAGGGAACACTTCCCCCCAATAGGTAGACCATGATTCACTGACTGCTTTAACAACTAATTTAATGCAACGCTGTATGCACGACTCAGTGAGTTAGTATGTGAGAGCTGTTTTTATCTGCAAATGAAACTGTGGTTTAAGTTTCGACGAAATGGGATCGTGGCATTATTTTCTTTCAGGTCCTATTTGTGAGGATAAAAATAACTGTCCTTAAGACAATGATTTTATCTACACTTCATGTGCTTCTCCTTATTACATTTATCGTATCCGCCGTCATATCTAGCCACCCATCATCTCCAACAGATCTAAAGGCACAGTGAATACTGCTCATGGATTTGGGAACTTGGAAGTTCCTCCTTAAATTTCAAAGTAGACCATTAAGACAGCTTTTATACTTGAAGTTCTGAAACTAATTCAGAACGAGCTATTATAATTACTGTAAAAGCCAAGTTGAATATTCTCTTGGTTAGCAGAGTCATTAAATAACTAAGGGTACAATGTATGCCTTGTTCGTCTATAGCAGAGGGAAAGAATAAAGATTGAGGACTAACTGAACAAGAATCACTCCCATTAACTAGTTCTTTTGTGCATGCTATCACACACAACCCTCCCACCCCTCCCGCACTCCCACAAGCCCTGCACCAAAAATTCAAAAAAGGGAAAGACGGAGAGCAAAACCTGACACTTTTCACAGCAAGGCCTCACTTAGCTCACATCAGGAGGATCGCTGCTGCCTCGTGTAAGTAAGAATTCGAGAGAGTGGAGTGTACCCTTTTAAGGACTGGGACTTTGACCATTTCTGAGGGCAACCTCCCACAACATGTATTGTGGGTTTTTTCAGCAGAAATTACCAATGCTGACAGACCATACCCCGATGACTCAGGCATTCACAACGAACATCCATGATCACACCATACGATGTTGTCTGCTGCGCCTCTAAACCAGTCTGTCGCTTCCTCTGCTGCTCACATACCTCTTTCTAATACTCCCTCCCTCTCCACACACCCCTTCTGACTGACAGCTTCTCATTCACCGTGAACTGAAAAACCAAGATTGTTCAGAACCGGGTGTCAAGTAAGAGTTAAGAAGGCACTGAAAGTAAGGGTGAGGAAATAATTGTGGCCTTCGAGGCGGCAGCTCTGTGACACAAAAAGTTTCCTCTCCTCACATAACTTTCCCATCTCTTACAGCATAAGCTAAGCTTTCGAAGGTGATGATGTGAGACAGCTATCTCCAAATAAGTGACTTTCTTTTGGACAGACCCTCTGGGCAGGGACCAAGGCAGATATTCCAATAGCCTCAGGGTTTTCTGAACCCAAAACACAATGTGTCAGGGAATGACTCCCTCCCACGGTTGTTTAACCTCACGTGGTTCCATGAGGCACGTCCTGACCATTTCCGTACGTGTACTTCAGTTTGATCTTGACTGCACTGCTGAGACAGGAAGGGTCAGGTTCATTGCCCCAGATGACAGATAAGGACATGGAGACTGGGGTAAGCTGAGTGATTTGCCCACAAGCAAACAGTGAGTACGTGACAAGGTTGGGCTCCTGGGTTCTCATTCAGGGCTTTGCTCACAACGCCAATACTGCTATGGATCCCTTCACCTTCCTTCTGCTCAAAAGGACACTAAGCCCTTCCTCTGGTGACCAAGACGCCATTTCCTTTGGGCTTGCTGCTTTATTGCCCTAAGCTCTCTCTGCTAGATGTCCTTAGGAATCTTGCTCATTTTTCTGGCGGAATTCAAAACCCTCTGATTTTATTATGTTGAGGGTTGTCAGTGAATTAAAAATTCAACAAATGTATGGCCCCAACTTGCCATCAAAAGTTAACAAATGTCACTAGTAAGGATGTTTCTCAAAAGCGGACACTGAAGAATACATCCCAGCAGATACCTAACAGCTCATTTTGTGTCATGGCAGCGTGAGAAATCACTTCCTCAAGACATTCATTAACCTTTCATTTCCTCCATAAATAATCAGTCAGAAATGTGGCTCATATTTTAAATTAATCGAAAACAGCCTTCTCTTTCTCTCTCTCTCACCCTCTCTCTCTCTCACCCCCTCTCTCCTTCTCTCTCTCTCTCTCCCTCTCTCTCTCTCTCTTTCTCTCTCAGCCCTTGAAATGCATGGAGAGCTTCTAATGCCAGCATGATATTTAAATATGCGGTTCTCGGGTGCGTGGGTATCTCAGTCGGTTAAGCGTCCAACTCTTGATTTGGCTCAGGTCATGATCTCATGGTTTATGGGATCGAGCCCTGCATCAGGCTCTGTGCTGACAGCATGGGCTCTGTGCTTGGGATTCTCTCTCTCTCTCTCTCTCTCTCTCTCTCTCTCTGCCCTCCTCTCTCTCAAAATAAATAAACTTTAAACAAACAAACATACATACATGTGGTTCCACTCCTCTGGGCCAGCTTAAAACTTATCTTCTCCAGGAAGCCTTCCTGATCCATCCCAGCAGACCTTAGATACGTTTTCTTCCTCTTCTCCAAGAACATAGAACAAGTATTGCTATTTGACAACTAGCACATATTAAGGAACCGTGTAACCCAAAAATACGGGTTCTAGAGGCAGACAGACCCAGGTTCTAATCCCAGCTTTACTGCTTCTGAGCTGTGTGGCCTTGGGCGTGCTGCTTAAACTCTCTCTAGCTGAGGTTCCTCATCTGTAAATTAAAAGTAATGACATTTAATCTGTTAAGTTGTTCTGGGGATTAAATACATGTAAAACACCCAGGACAGTGGCTGGCATATATTAGGCACTCGATGAAGGGCGGCTGTGTTGACTATTATTGTGGCCTTTGACACATATAGTTCGGGTTTGACATGTATGCAGCTTTGTTGTCTTCCCAAGCTGTTTTTAAACCCTTTGGTACCTGTGTCCACGATGGAACTTCACACGAACCGTAAGCTTAATTCTGCCTTACCCGCATGGGTTCTTTCCAAGGCCTTACTGTTCGTAATTTTGTACTGCTTTTCTTAAATTTTTTTTTTCAACATTTATTTATTTTTGGGACAGAGAGAGACAGAGCATGAACGGGGGAGGGGCAGAGAGAGAGGGAGACACAGAATCAGAAACAGGCTCCAGGCTCTGAGCCATCAGCCCAGAGCCTGACGCGGGGCTCGAACTCACGGACCGCAAGATCGTGACCTGGCTGAAGTCGGACGCTTAACCAACTGCGCCACCCAGGCGCCCCTGTACTGCTTTTCTTAAAGAGGGCTCGTAAAGTGGTATCAGCTTCAGACTTAGCACAAAACCTTTTTCCACTTCTGGTTGTATCTTTCACGTCTGTGTCACCCCCTCCTTGTCCCCACTCCCTGTATTCGGTACAGTACTTTGTACATACTCAGTACTTAATAAAATGACATTTTATAAAATCCTCAATTAACCAGAATTTGCTCATCTCAGCTATCTGGAAATAAGCTAACGTCAACTATTCAGTCAAAAACTTCCGACTGACAACCAATATATTTGGTTGGAAATTACTCAATCCACTCATATATTTTGAAAGAACAAAAATGCATTTGGTAAACTGTAAGGCTTAGAATTAATACAGCGTTACTCATGAAAATGACCATAAGAATGATGACCCCAAGGCAGGATTTCTCAAACTCGGCCCTATTGACATCTTTTTTTTACCAGATAATTCTTTGTTTTGGGGGGTTGCGCCACACACTGTAGGATGTTTAGCATCATCACTGGCCTCTCCCCACTAGATACCCTTCCAGATGTGACTCCGAAAAATGCCCCCAGGCATCTCCAAATGTCCTCTCGGGAGAAATCCCCACCCCCACTCCCGTAAGGCATCACATTCAGTACCAAAAGCTGGACAAATGGTCACACATCTTTCACATTAGGCAGGAAAAGGAAGGTAAGCATTTTCGAAAAGTTTCAATAGGCGAAAGCAACCTCGATTAACCTGAAAATCCCATTAACCCCATTCCTCGCGTGTTCTATTCCCTAAGCATTCCAGATAACAACAAAAAAATGGACTGTACATTCTATTTTCTAATCTGTATTCCAAGTTCAGCCCATTTTCCGTCTCAGCAGCTAAGTACACAATCCAGTTCATGGGTGGAGGATCATCATCGCTTCTGCCATCTATTTTAAGTGACAACGATGCAACTGACCTGGAAGTTTAGAGAGCTTTTTCTCCCTCGTCGTTGGCACTCTTAACTTTAATATTAGCCATGCTTCCTGTATTCTCTGCCTGAAATTGAAATGTACAGAAGGAACTCTGTTCCAGCTAACTGTGATTTTACTGTATGTAAAAGACCTGACACTTTGTTGATCACTTAAAAGCAATTTGCTCTAGCCCATTGATTGATTGTTGCATTTCCCATTGATTGGGTAATTGAAAATGCCCTTCTTAAATAAACAGGATTTCTTATTTCTTCTGCAGGTTGTGATCCTGGGAAAACATTCAAGAGGTTATCACTACATGCTTGCTAACCTGGTAAGAACAAGCAGAGTTTTTGTTTCCCAAGGCAATATATTCTATTTAGTTTGTGTCGTCTGCGATCATCCAAAAAAGAAATACATGAAGAAACTAACGTGTTCTCTCGACACTTGAAGAAATGAGTCAGTAAATACCAAACCCTGAATGCAATAGCCTTGTTTTCAATTACGCTGTCTCTGTTTCAACTGTGAAGCTGATAGTCTCTCCTCATTTAAAACATAGTAATTTGACATGATTCCTCACCAATTATTCTTAGATTCAATTTGGATTTGAAATGTAAACCATCTTACCCAGGTTTGAAATATAACACGAGAGACAGGGGACACAGGAAGCAGACTCTTTCCCCAATTAACCCAAGTACATGTGTCCATCAGTACTGGATTTGTCTTTCCAGAAGCAGACCCCTACCAGATCTTTTCAAACCAGAGGCCAGAAGCAGGTCTGAACAGAACATCAAGGGAGCCTGTCAAAGCGTACGGCCCCCTTTATACTTCTAAAAAGACACAACTTGAATCTTTTCCTTCATGTTTCCCATGCCTTTAAAATTTGTGCTATTCTAGAAGCTACCATTTCATTAGGTTAGTTGATAGTTCCTTCTCCAAAAAGCCAATTGGTTTAGGAATTAACAAAATGGCTTCTGAATCAGTAATATCTGTTTAGCAGAGGTTCTGAATAATACCATCTCCATGCAATGAAAGAGAAATGTTAAATGATCACTATGATACTAAGAATCTATTAAATTATTACATAACATGAGTTCTAACCCCGATTTTGTTTCATTAGCACAACAGAATGATGATGATTATAAAGCTCTTACACCAAAAGAATAGCAACAAAGGTGAAAGATTGTCACGATTATGCTCTTAGATTTCTTAAATCAAAGAAAAAATCTTATTTTGTTTTTGATAATTAATATTTTTTAAACGAGAAAGGAAATGTTACTTAAACCTCTTTCTTAGGAAGTGGGTTCATTGAAACACTTTATAAGAGGAAGATTAGAGCTACTGCCTTGAAATCTCCAATAAATTGCTCAAAGTGGAGCACTTCAGACCATTCGGGGGACAAATGAATTGACTCTTTTAGGAGGAGAAATCTTGATTCTTCATTTACATGTGAATGCATTCAATTTGTTTTTTGGGGCAACCAATAAGTAAAGGCTGTTTGCTGACTCATTGGAAGTTAGGCCAGGGCCTGGCAGGAAACACAGATGTCCCAGCAAGGCACCTGAGGCAGTTATTGATGGGATTTTACCATTTCTTTCTCATCAATAAGTATTTTGCTCTCCTTCCTTCCTTCCTTCCTGCCTCCCTCCCTCCCTCCCTCCCTCCCTCTCCCTTTTCCTTCTGTCTGGCCTTATACATGCCAGGGTTCACCCATCACTGACAGCATATGAGATGAGTTTAAGTAGTGCACACACAAACTTTTTTATTATAATTGCCATGTGTTATTTGATATGTGCTAGAAAAATATAAAAGTAGCACATCAAAAGCCGAATTTCATGGATACTATTGTTTCATACAGGGCTAAAGTAGGGATTTACCGACAAACGAATTAATTTCTTAATGTGTCAAATGTGTCATGTAAACAAGAGCACAGGGGATGCACACATAGTAAAATCTGGCTTTTGTATATGTGGCTGTGGTGCGTGGACTGCTGAAGTTTGGGAAAGAGCATTGAGCTAGAGGTCAGAAGGTTTGGGCTGTCGTACTGACTTTGCTACTAACTAGCTGTGGGATCTTGGGTAAGTCACTTCCACCTCCTTGGGACCTCAGTTCCCTTTACTGTAAAACTCAGACAGGAGTGGGGAGTTCATTGCTGTATTGGTTGGGTCCCTTGGAAGCAGATGCTAAGATACAATTAGAAGTGCAAGACCTTTACTGCGAGTGACGCCTGTGCAAAATAAAAGGGAGAGGGTCACCAGTGAGAAGGAAGAGTTTCTGATCTCAGCAGAGGAGAGGGAAAGGAAGGAAGGTTGATGAGAAGAGCTTCAGATGGCGGTACAGTTCCGAGAAAGTCTTGGCCAGCACAACCGGGAGCTCCAGTGCCAAGAACCCCGTGCTGCCCCGAACCCATGAGCCACTGCACCACTGCCTTGCTCAGCCATTGACTGGCAGCTGCCCAGGAAGCACATACCTCCCTCCTGAAAGCTGAGGCAGATCCTGAAACTGGAGGCTGTCAGCTAACTCAACTCCTCGAGCCAGGTTCCATCTTAAAGGGAGATCCGAGCCATGCACATCAGTGACCAGATGATATGTAAAGACCTTCCCCATTCTAGAATTGTAACCAGGCCTCCCTGTTTCCTACCAGCAATCCTTCAGATGAGCTTTGGTTTCAACCTGAGACCCAGGCCTGACAGAAATGAAAGCCCATGGAGTGACAGAACTGCAAGAGAGAATCATTAGGACAAGGTTGGGGAGAAGAATGGTTAGCTGAACGCCTAACCAGGACTCAGAATCCTGAGACATCGGGTGGAAGCCGACTATGAGAACAAGTGGTCTTCCTTCAGAAAGGACGTTAATACATAGCGTCATGTCAGTCTGCCTAGGGAAAACATGAACTCACTCACCACACTTTGAGCTGCCACTCCATTTTCTCTAGTGACCTACTTTTCATTTGAATTCAGCCATGTTTCCATGAGTCCCTGTACTCTATAGCAAATTGCCTATGGGCAATAGAGATGGGAACTGTTGTTAGTTTCTGATAAAAATGAGATAGATTATCCCACCATGGTTTCCAGGCTTTTTAAAGCAGATAAAAATACCTCCAAACACCTCCACCAAAGACAGACAGACAGATACACACACACACACACACACACACACACGTGCATGCATGCACACGCACACACACTTGCGTGCACACACACACACACACACACACACACACACACCAAGACTATTTAGAAGTTACTTAGATGGTCAAAAAAGGGTAAGTGGAGCTTAGATGCTTCCTTTCAAAATGAGCCAGCTGGATGAAAGCTGAGAACACATGCACAGGGGAACAAAGTCTAATCTGGGTCTTGGTATAACAACAGTGCAGGACCACTGCCTTCTTCTACAAATGCAAAGTCAAAAACAGTCACAGCACTTACCTAAGCTTTCTGGAATCACCCGCACCAGAGCCCCTGTATGCCCTCTGCCATGGAACTCCGACTGTCTGGCAAAGACTTCTTTGTGCTGTTACGTGGACTTTCCCCAGTGGTAATCCTAAACTGAGAAGCCGTGGATAGTCCATGAATGCTTCAACACAGGCCTTTCACAGGTCAGGGTGTACATGTCAGAGCAGACAAACAAGCTGTAGAAAGTTTTAGCTTGTTGAAGTCCCTGGAAGAAGCAAAAGATCCTATTAGAATCACAGGCAGAGATGGGACCCGGTGGACACACAGGCCCAGAAGTGGACATCCCAATGAGGAGAGAGCAGGAAAGTCTCTTACAAAGTCTGTATCGGTTGCTGATGCCATGTTTTAGGGATTGTTCCATAATTCATTGTTGTCTTCTCTTCCGGGACTCTAAGGTGGTAATGTTTTTCCGCTTTAGTACTAGACGTAAACAGCATGTATACAATCTGTCAGTGAGGCAACCTGTCTCTCTTTCATGGCAAGGTATTTTTTTAAAAAAAAAATGTTTATTTTGAGAGATAGAGCAGGGAAGGGGCAGAGAGAGATGGGGGGAGAGAGAGAATCCCAAGCAGGCTCCTCACTGTCAGTGCAGAGCTTCACATGGGGCTTGATCCCATAAACGGTGAGATCATGACCCGAGCTGAAATTAAGAGTCGGATGCTTAACCGACGGAGCCCCTGGATCAGGACCCTTTACGCCGCATTCCCAGGCATGTGTGTGTTGTGATTTAATTTTTTCATATGTGTCAATGATAGTCGAGTCACTGTGTGCAGAACCCCAGACTAACAACCCCAGGCATAGTGAAAACAAGCACTTGACCCGGAGCTAGGAAGCAGGTTTCCTGATCTGTAGAATGGAGAGGTAGACCAGATCACTATTTCCTCGAGTTGTTACTTAGACACAAGCTAGTGTACATAAGAAAGTACATAGCAAAAGCCCTTAAAATTACTACTTTTGAATTTATACTAAATGTGTGTTGCAGAACGATAACTACCATCTCAAGTCTGTGATTTTATAAATACCATTCCTTAGAATGAGGGTAAAGTAGATATTTAAGTTAAAGAATTTAGTCAACGTAAAGAAAAACATTAGGTAAATTGTGGCTCAGATGATCTCCCTATATGGCAAAAACCCATAAAGGTGGTATATTAATGACTACAATTTGGGAAACACTCCAAGATCATTTCCGGCTCTACATCTCTTCCCTCATGGAGGGTCAGTTGGGACCGGAGAAGGCCAGGAGCAAGAGTATAGGCACAGCAGCTAGGACAACACTGAGGATACAAATGGGAGAACAAAACCAGAGCCCTGCTAGGGGTATAAAGTCATAAGTAGACTTAAAATAATTTCAGGTGGGCAGAAGCCAAGAAGGTATGAGTACCCTTTCCCTAAGTTCTAAACATGACTGAGGATCTGAAGGATCAATCCAAACCAACTCGCAGTTGACACAAAGTGAATTGGATCTGGGTTGAGATGGCCCAGCGACAGATGTTCAGCACCCAGCCCCCAAAATAAGACCGAAAAAAAAAACCCCAAGATTTGAGGTGCCAGGGAAGAACATGAGCCATAGTGGACTCATTCAGTGCTGTACCAGTTAACCACTTTTAGAAGATCCAGCAGTTTCCCTGCCTAGGTCAAGACTGACCCCAGAGTGGGAGACTGCTGTTGACCCTGCAGGTGGAAGCTAGGTCATGTCAGCTGCCACCGGTAGAGGGCCGCATGAGCAGTCCATCAAGAAGGTCATCGCGCTAGGGCAGCAAAGGGAAGGAAGCTAACATATCTTATACACTTTTCTCTGCTGTGCCAGCTATTTTCTTTCTTTTTTTAATGTTTATTTATTTTTGAGACAGAGAGAGACAGAGCACAAGCGGGGGAGGGGCAGAGAGAGAGGGAGACACAGAATCCGAAGCAGGCTCCAGTCTCCGAGCCGTCAGCACAGAGCCCGACGCGGGGCTCGAACTCACGGACCGTGAGATCATGACCTGAGCCGAAGTCGGACGCTTAACCAACTGAGCCACCCAGGCGCCCCTGTGCCAGCTATTTTCTATAGACTTCTTACGAAATTTACTCAGAACTCCCATGAGGAGAGACTGACCTATTCACCGCCCTAAACCTTTTAGACATCAGGAAAATGGCTCTGAAAAAAATACATGACTTGCCCAAAGTCTCAGAGCTAATCCATTGTCAAGCTAGGCTCCAACGTGGGTTGTTCAGACTCCTGACAGAGCACCTTGCTCCTCCCATTTGACCCAGTCGAGCATCTCAGTGAGACAAAAGGCTAGCCCCACAAAGGTCACGGAAGAACACTGGCAAAGATATAAATGCATATGAATGAAATACAAACTATACAGTTATGAGAGTAAAGTGATTACAGACAAAAAGGCTTAAAAACCAAGGACAGCCTTGTGCATCTGTGTTTGAAACCTGTCCAAAGGCCATTTTGAAATGCATCTTAGCAGGTACCAATTCTATCTGTCCATCACTCTCTTCTCTCCTGCCACAATCCCTTGTCCTTCTCTCTCTCTCTCTCTCTCTCTCTCTCTCTCTCTCCTTTCTCTCCTGCTCTCTCATATCCCTTCTTGCTCTTGCTCCCTCTTTTCTCGTTCCCTCCCATCTGCCCCATTCATATTATTAATATGCCAGGAAATAATGGTGGGGGTGAAGGGCACTAGCTTACATCTAGTTTTTTCAAATTTTTACTCAAACAAAAGCACCATTCATAAAACAGAACCCAAAAGAGGCAACCAGCTGTAACCTAAGCTTGAAGAAGTGAACTCTGCAGCTTACTGAGCCCTGGAAGTTACCTGAAACAGAGAAGGGGCCACTTTGTTTAGAGAGAAAACAAGTTTGAGTGAGATGGGGGTCATGTGTTTTGCTTGCCAATAACAACTGTTCCCTTCTTCTCCCTTCCCCTTCCGGGTTTTCTGGTTTTGTTCTCTACTCTTTCCCTTCCTTTGTTCTCCTATTTTTATGTTCTACAAAAAAAAAAAAAAATTCAAATGCTCAAAGCCACATGTTGTATACAATGACACCTCAGCAGGGGGCATGTAAACACAGAGCTCACTGGGCTGGAGCCTGGCTTGACAAGCAAAGGAGGTGGGATTTAAGGGAAAAATCCCCACTGGTCCCAAATGCCAGGAACCCAGTCACCTCCCCTGGGTACACAGCTTCTCTGGTGGCAGAGGATTCACTTTCTTCTCCAAATGGAGATAGGATACAGCAAAGCACCAAGGGAATGAGGAATTGGGGACTGGGCTGGGGTCCAACTTCCTACCAGGCATTTAGAAATCCACAGTCTCTTGTCAACTTAAAGTTGCCAACTTTGAGACTCTCATTCTCCCTGTCTAAAAATGCCCCAACCGTAATCACCCATCCCTTTCTCCTTCTCTCTCTCTCTTTCTCTCTTTTTTCCTGCCTGAAATTAACAAGGAAAGACACTCTCTACCCAATGTTCTAGTAAGGTAAATGGAAAGAATTCTGTTTTCTTTCCCAAGCTCTCTCAGATCATGTTCTCTAAAACAGTGCTTCTCAAACTACCTGTGAAGAAGGGCCAGTTTTTTCCCCCAAATCTTCACAGATCAACAAAAGTGCGACAAAAGTAAATTACTAAAAACATGAAACAAACAAAACAAGATAGATAAAATATAAGTGTTACATTTAATAGCCATAATATCACCCTGTCAAACTGCTATAAAGGTTTATAAAGGCTTGCTTTCTAGTTCTTCCCTTTTTTCATCTCCGACTGCCAACAAACAGCAGACCAGCACCAATCCACATATACTTCGGGCAATACTGCTCTAAAGATCTTTATAGTAAGTTCTTCTTCCTCTGTATCACTTGTATGCCCAATACCTTGTTCACTCCCCTGCAAGGAAGACAGAGGGTAGTGTCCTTAAGAACCTTGTAGTCATAATGCACAGACAAAACTTGGACACCTTATGATAATTAGCCCGGAGATATGACAGGTAGTAGGAGAGGGAATGAAGAGAAGGCAGAGTATCAAGAATCAAAACTCTGCATAGCATGGCCAGAAAAGGTCTTTCAGAAAGGTGACTTGGGGGGCACCTGGGTGGCTCAGTCAGTTAAGCGTCCAACTCTTGATTTCGGCTCAGGTCATGATCTCGTGGTCCATGGGATCGAGCCCTGTGTCAGGCTCTGCACTGACAGCATGGATCCTGCTTGGGATTCTGTCTTGCCCTCTCTCTCTGCCCCTCCCCTGCTCATGTACGCATGCCCTCTCTCTCTCTCTCTCTCTTTCAAAATGAATAAACATTTTTTTTTAAAAAAGAAAAGGTGACTTTGAAACAATGATCCAAATTGTAAGAAAGATCCAGTTATATGAAGAATCGGGGGAAGTTCATATCATGCATAGGGAACAGCATGTGTCAAGGCCCTGAGGCAGAAAAGAGCTTGATACCTTCTCTGAACTGTCAGAAGGCAATTTTGGCTAGAGCAGAGCGAGTTCCAGATTATGTAAGGCTGGTAAGCCTGGTTAAAGAGTTTTAGCTTTTTTCAACAGTGACAAAAAAACCACTGAAGAATTTCAAGTGGGGGGTGGGGCATGATCTGATTTTTGCCTTAAATAATTCAGTGTCAAATGGATGGATTTTATGGTATTTAAATTATACCTCCATATAACTATTAATAAAAAGATCAGTGGCTATTTTTCCCACAAATAGCACTTATATCAACTTGTAATTATTTGTATATTCATACTAATAATTCTCACTGGACTAAAGTGCCATGAGGTCAGGGCAAGTTTGATATGGCTCGCCATTTTACCAATGGATAGCACTTAAAAGGTTTCAAAGTATGTTGATTGGATTAGAGAATAAAATGCAAGTGAACAATACAAAGCAACCTATAATCAAGTGCTAATTTATGTGGTGTCATCTTCAACTCCACACACAACACCCTCCCGGGGGAATGGACCTGCTCCTAGAAAAAGACTTGTGCTTCTCATTAGCAACCTGATAACTTGAGTTACCACGATCACTGTGCATTTCCCTGTTGAAGCATCACCCGCATGAACGATTCAAATAACACTAAAGACAGAGCCAGCCTTCATCCAAATCGTGAGATAGATACTTGCCCTCGGCAGCCTCCCAATCCTCATTCTATTGCTTTTATCTTCCCTACAGGCACGCCACCTTTCCCATTTCTCACCCATAATCTGCCATCAACTCAATGAAAGTCATCCAACTTATCTTGTCTCTGTTTTCCTTTCTGTACAAAATGTACCCTAAGAATAGTATTATGTGAAGGAAATCTGCACATCATATCTGGAAAACAAGTGCTCTAAAAGGAAGCTTTGAATATATTTATTTGCAACTCTCCATTATCCATACGGCCAGAAGGAAACTGAATTACAGTATGTGTAAATCAAGGGAGACAGGATAATACTAAAGTCATTTGAATCTTTGCAAGACTGACTTGTCTGGCTATTCTCAAATCGGGACAATCTGTGTTTGGATGCCAATTGTATAACCAGTATCTGTATAAAAGATGGCCTTGGAGAATAAGACAAGGGTGGCTTACAAGTCCCCAGATGAACTGCATAGACACAAAAGTCACAGTTGGTTTTATAAAGTTGCATTCAGATGTGGGCAACTGTACATCTGGATCAGACAGATGTGACGTGGTCAAGAAGTGATACATTGAGGAAATAACACCAGAACTTAACGAATCCAAATGAGTAGTTTCCCTCTCAAAGGACTAACTCCTGGAGACAACATCCATATTTCTAACAAACACTGCCATTGTTAGTTACACAGAGGCAAGTAGTCAACTGCGCGGATAGCTAAACCATTGAAACTGAGAAAGTAGAGTTTCAACTCATCCTATCTGTGAGCACTATGATTGCCTCCAGTCTTTCTCTGCCTTTTCTCATCTCCTTTCATCTCTCCCTCTGCACACTGTTTTTGGCCAACCAAAGGAAAAAGGCAATTCGCCAAAAACAACAACAATTTTAACCAAACAGAACCGATAAGGTACAAGCAGCACTAGAAGTCGTTAAGTCCAGTCTAAGCAAAAATCAGAGGACCTTATCATCACATCTAGTTATTAAAATCCCTATGAAATAGTGTCTTTGCTGAGGATTTGAGGGGAGTCAGGCCTCAATTTTCAAAGCATCGTGGACTGTGCTTGTCTACAACTACAATAGAAATATGTGAAAGGAAACAGAACATGTGTTAAAACGATTGAGCAGAAATGGAAGGGCAGCTAAGAGCCAGGCACTTTCTGCTCTCCAGCCAACAGCTCTCTCCTAACTCCCTTCTTATGCCCATCGATCTTCACTGTTTTATCTGTTTACCTATTTTACCTGTGTAGTGGTCATTTCTTTTACATTAGTCTTTTATAAAGGATTTAGAGGTACTTGGCATTTATTTCCAAACTTGAGGTGGGTGTGTTGCCATTTCAAAAAGAAAAATCTAACTATTTTAATTTTTATAATCTTGGGGACAAGGAAGCTAAGACTGTTAGCGGCCATTTGAACCATGGAATTTAGCAATATCTGATACAAAAAGAAAATTCCTTTTCTTAAGTTTATGTATTTTGAAAGAGAGAGAGAGAGAGAGAACAGGGGAGGGGCAGACAGAGAGGGGAGAGAGAATCCTTAGCAGGCTCTGGGCTGTGAGCACAGAGCCCAAAATGGGGCTCAATCCCGCAAACCGTGAGATCATGACCTGAGCCAAAACCAAGAGTCGGACGCTCAACTGACTGAACCACCCAAGTGCCCCAGAAGAGAGCCAAAGCATAAGAGACTGTTAAAAACTGAGAACAAACTGAGGGTTGATGGGGGGGTGGGAGGGAGGGGCGGGTGGGTGATGGGTATTGAGGAGGGCACCTTTTGGGATGAGCACTGGGTGTTGTATGGAAACCAATTTGTCAATAAATTTGTTTAATATTTATTTATTTTTGAGAAACAGAGTGAGACAAAGTGAGAGTGGGGGAGGGGCAGAGAGAGAGGGAGACACAGGATCGGAAGCAGGCTCCAGGCTCTGAGCTGTCAGCACAGAGCCTGACGCGGGGCTTGAACCCATAGACCGTGAGATCATGACCTGAGCTGAAGTCGGATGCTCAACCGACTGAGCCACCCAGGCGCCCCAAAAATTCTTTTTTATTTTTTTTTTCAACGTTTTTATTTATTTTTGGGACAGAGAGAGACAGAGCATGAATTGGGGAGGGGCAGAGAGAGAGGGAGACACAGAATCGGAAACAGGCTCCAGGCTCCGAGCCATCTGCCCAGAGCCTGACGCGGGGCTCGAACTCACGGACCGCGAGATCGTGACCTGGCTGAAGTCGGACGCTTAACCGCCACCCAGGCGCCCAGAAATAAGATGATAGGGGGGCGCCCAGAAATAAGATGATAGGGGGGCGCCTGGGTGGCGCCCAGAAATAAGATGATAGGGGGGCGCCCAGAAATAAGATGATAGGGGGGCGCCTGGGTGGCGCCCAGAAATAAGATGATAGGGGGGCGCCCAGAAATAAGATGATAGGGGGGCGCCTGGGTGGCGGTTAAGCGTCCGACTTCAGCCAGGTCACGATCTCGCGGTCCGTGAGTTCGAGCCCCGCGTCAGGCTCTGGGCAGATGGCTCGGAGCCTGGAGCCTGTTTCCGATTCTGTGTCTCCCTCTCTCTCTGCCCCTCCCCAATTCATGCTCTGTCTCTCTCTGTCCCAAAAATAAATAAAAACGTTGAAAAAAAAAATAAAAAAAAAAAAAAGAAAGAAGATGATAGGGTCAATGACTTATGCCTATTAGGCAGAGCCGCTTTCTCTATAGCCCCCTCTGTACCATTCACCTCTTTTCCCTTTTCCTCTTCTTCCTTGATACTTGTTGGTGAGCTCTGCTGTGTTCACGTCTTTTCAGAGAGTTTAGGGAGAATCTAGCCTTGATTGTCTCAACCTCAAGGACGTGGGTTGCTGCATCTAAATGCTGGACACCGGGGAGACATTCAGGCTGTAGAATCTAAGACATTACAAACAAGCAAAATGTACACAAACGAAACAGAGGGCGACCAGAAGACAGCCAACTCTTAGCCTTAAGCAACAGGATGTCTCATCTCCCTAAATACCTGTTACCTCCTTTCTGTTTCTACTATACTTCTCTTCTCCCCATTTTGTCTGTGGGGCTGTGTTAGTACTTTCTGCCCATACGGATGGATGAGGCTTCGGAGCAATCGGTAGGGGCCAGTGTCATGTAAGTCTGGCCACCAGAACAGCTTGAGGTGACCTTCCCCTGGCTTGATTTGTGTTGCTGTGGATGCAGTTCATCCCACAAGGACAGCAAGGCTGATTCCAGTCTGAGGTGCACCAGAACTCATTTCCAGGCATGTTTGTCATAAAACATGGGTTGACTGAGAAACTTCTAGGTCCACAATGGCATGGTTGATGTGTGGTAGAAAGAGGGGTGCAGAGTATGCCTATGGAGATGTTTTCAAAGTATAATATGTTTACTGGAGAGGAAGATACCCAAGCAGGAATACATGGGGCATACATGACAGAATGAAGCCTTCTGGGAGGAAGTGGGCATGACTGGTGAGGTAAATTTGAGCTGGACCACTCCTTTTAGTATCCCTGCCAAGAAAAGGAGAGTGAGGGAACATCTTTCTGGAAAGAAGTTGTATGGTGCGTAACCAGACTGAAGGACTGACTCTTATGCCTTAGGACAGATGTGAGAGTGCTGGCATACTTTCTGTCTCCTTCCCTTTTGTTAATTCTGTGTTGCCATTTTAACATGCTATGGATATTAGGAAAACAGGAGTGTGACACTTATCAAAGCGTGAGGGGTGCAAGAGATACTGCTTCTTAGTGCAGGTTGTAGCCATCGGCCCTGAAGACGAGGATGGTGACAGAAGCATTCTCAACCCCCTTCTTTCAAGGAAAGGAGCTCCACTTGTCCCGTCCAGGCTTTTAAGACACAGGACAGCACGAGAGGGCCCTCTTCAGCCCCTTCGGCAGGCAGGTGGGCAGCTGGTCAATGTTCTTGTGTAAAACTTGTTAACTGACACATATGGTTTGGCGCAGTGAGTGAATTAAAGCCATTTGTTAAAATTTTGTCCCAGGCTCTTTATTTGTATATGTGTTATGGGGCGGGATTGGGGAGTTGGGAGACAGCCCCAGTTGGGGCCTCTAACTAGACTCATACAAAGTAAGTCTCTTGGCTGATCGCGGTGCGAGGGCAGCAAAGGGGAGAAAACAGTCTTAGCTTCCTTCATGAAAGAGGACTTTGGGACAAAACTCATCCCAACAAGTTAATGTTAGTTTTTTTAAAAGGTGGGGTTTTTTGATTATCAGAAAGGAGGAATGATTCTCAGTGATGCAAAAACTACTTGGCTCTTTGTGCAATCTCCATGGACTCATGGCCCGCTTTTGAAAGGAAGAAAGAAGGGGCCGTGAGTAGTAACTGGAAAAGCTGGTTCACTAAAATATAAAGAAAGGTGAATTAAAAGAAGTGGGGGGAGGGATGGTGGCTAGAGAGGTACACAGGGGGCCCCGTGGGTATTGCTTACATTTTTGCGTTCGGTTTGTGAGAATCTGTCAGGTCATGTATTTGAAGATATGTGCACTTTTCTATATGATTTTTATACTTTAATAAAAACTTAGAATGCAAAAAAAGAAAACTTTGGAGAACAGGTGTATGCATTTATCAGAACTCATCAAGTGCTACGTTTAAGATTTATATATTTCATTGGATGTAAATTTTACCTTGAAGAAAGAAAAGAAAAGAAAAGAAAAGTGCTACATTTAAGATTTGTATATTTCATTGGATGCAAATTTTACCTCAAAGGAGAAAGAAAGAAAGAAAGAAAAGAGAAAAGGAAAGAAAAAGAATTGCAAACAAATTCTGAACTCTAGTTAATGATCTGCCTGCCAAAGTCTTTTAGTTTGAAGTATACTAATATCTACAACTTACTTTGAAATGCATCCAAAAACATGAAACGGATTGATGGATCACTGGGTGTTATATGTAAGTGATGAATCACTAAACTCCATTCCTTGAAACCATGATTACACTGTATGTTAACTAACTTGGATTTAAATAAAATTTTTAAAAATAATAATAATCAAAACTTTGAAGAAAAAAAAAGAAATGGATTGATGGATGGATAGAAAAATACTAATTTTAAAGTCTGAGTTGAGACTTTATGGGTATTCACTATACAGTTCTCTCAATTTTTTTGCGTATTTGAAAATGTTATATTAAAATGTTGAACAAGATAGTGTGAGGAATGGAGGAAGAATTCTCCCCATTTCTTTATGAAGATAAATGTTGGCTTCAGCCCATTGAGGACCTAAACGCGTCCACTGCAACTAGCAAGAGACAGGTATCCAGCAGAAATAGCACAATTCCTGGGAGAAGTGTTTCAGGAGATAGCAATGCCCAGTGGAGCTGGTGGCACCCAGGCAGAGATGGCTTGGTGTGAACCTGAAGAGATCCCTTTAGGAGGCTTAGGTGACAGAGACACCAGATGGTAACTAGAGCAAGAGAAGAAGAAAACGGTGGGTGATCCGAAGTAGATGTCGAGGCTTGTTTATAAACACATGAGAGACATAACCTGGGTTTGCACCATCATATACAACCAAGCTGTCAGTTTCTCTCTTTGGCATTTCTTTAAGTCACAAATGTTGAAAGTACTCATCATTAGAATCTAAAGCAATCTGCTGTGTTTGGCACATGAAGCTGAAGAAAAGGATTTTATACCTCTAGTCAGGGTCAAACGTTTCAACACTTTCCCAGTTACAGGAAGCATTGTATTTGTACTCAGTGAAGAAAGACTAAAAATACAGGTAAATGAAACAAAACATTTGCTTGAAGTTGGCACCTGTGTTTGTCCTTGCAGGAGCTATACTAAATAAAGACACAAAGCACTAAAATGGAAGAATGCATATTTTCTCCATCGTGCCTGTAGTTTCGGAGACATACTGCCTTAAGAATTAGCCCATATCCAGCATTTTTTTTGGTACTTGTCATCATCATCCTTCTTGTTTTTGTAATTGAGATGTAATTGACATATAACATTGTGTCCAGGGTTTCCTTGATTGTTGAAGAGTGATCCTGGGAGAAGGACCTTCCATCTCCTCCTTAGCATTCTAACCAACAGATACGGTCAGAACTCACGACCTCCAACATTAATGATTCTCTTTCGATCTCTTTCTAGGGTTTTACCGATATTTTGCTAGAAAGAGTCATGCATGGGGGAGCCAACATTACAGGATTCCAGATTGTCAACAATGAAAACCCTATGGTTCAGCAGTTTATTCAGCGCTGGGTGAGGCTAGATGAAAGGGAATTCCCTGAAGCCAAGAATGCACCACTAAAGGTAATGTTCCATGGCATGCAGAAACCTTAGGCCAGCTTTTCACAGCATCTCAGTGTGGCCTTTATATATTTACGGCCTTCCTGTGACCAAGTCGTCTTCGCTCAGAAAGGTTTCAAGGATGCTAAAACCAAATTGCAGGTGCTACTGCTGCATTTGAAAACTACACTTGCAAATAAAGACGCTAAGGAGAAGGAGGTCTTTTAAAACCTGGGGCTTGGGAATGTTAACTAATTTTTTAATGAATTTCATTTGTAACATGCTCATAACAATTTACAATATTACAAGAACCTGAGTTGGGCAAAGAGTGGGGGCAGTGGGAATAGGTAAAGAAGATTGATAGCCTGCAACAGAAAATTAGATTTTACATTATTTATGTGATTACTTTGTGTTAATAAGTTTCATGAATCTCAGTACACCCGAGTGAATTGGGCTGCAATACAGAGTGCATGGTGCCTATATGTATATTGAGCAGAAATGTTTTCCTGCCTGGAAAAGTATCTTTAAAAATAATTAGATTACCTATGTTGCTCATTTTCATGAAATCAAAATAAGAATATTAAAGGTAGAAAGTCATGCTTAGAGTGCACATTTTTCACATGTGTTCCCCTATGACTAGAAATCCTATTATTTAAAAATCAGGAATTAAAACAGATAAATTAGGAAAAGTTATTAGTGTAACACAAAGGATCCGTCAAGGGTATGTTTTAAGTAACCATTCCCTTGGTGCATTGGTTCAAGTATGAAACTGACTTTAAATTCTTCTTTCCTTATATAGTGAAAGTATGTATGTACCATAGCTGTGGGATCCTTGTGATCAAGAACAGGAATCAAAGTACAGTTAAGGCCTTTCCCTAAAAAAGGAAAAGGGGTGGATATTTCTTTTCTCATGGTTTCAAGATACCCATCCTCACATTCTTCCTGGCAAGAATAGAATAACCGAGAACAATAGAGACATGGACCAGAGAAGAGACACATTCTGTATCACCTAGTCAGTTTCACCCTAAATGAATCACATCAGAACACAATACAAGTGGGCCCTTACTTTATACAATTGGTATGTTCTAGAAAAGTTGTGCATTAAACCTAATTTATTCATTCATTTAAGCCACTCACTAGTTAAGTGGTATTCTGTTGTTGTAGTGATTATAGTATACATGCCAGATTTTCCTAGGCGGTCCCATTTTAAAACATTCTGTCCCATGGTCAGATCAGGTGTCCTCAGATGTTTCAGCAAATATGGTCTCAATCCCTGTGATGTTAGGGTTAGCGTTCGCAGTCAGATCTTTTTTTTTAGGATAATTATTTTATCCGGTTTTTATTGAGATATAATTGACATATAGCATTATATTAGTTTTAGGTATATAGCATAATGATCTGACATATGTATATATTGCAAAATGATCACCGCAACAACTTTAGTTACCATCCATCACCACCGTAGGTACAATTTTTTTCTTGTGATGAGAATTTTTAAAATCTACTTCTCTTAGCAACTTTCAAAAACACAATCAGTAGGGGCACCTGGGTGGCTCAGTCGGTTGAGCGTCCTATTCTTGACTTTGGCTCAGATCACGATCCCAGGGTTTTGGGATCACACCCCACATCGGGCTCCATGTTAAGTGTAGAGCCTGGTTAAGATTCTCTCTCTCTCTCTCTCTCTCTCTCTCTCTCTCTCTCTCCCTCCCTCTGCCCCTTTCCCCTTCTCATGTTCTCTCTCTTTCTCTCTTAAATTCATACGTACATACATACAGTATTGTTAACTATAGTCACCATGGTGTATATTACATCCCCAGGACTTACTTCTTTTATAACTGGAAGTTTGCACCTTTGACACATTTCCCCCATCCCCTACCACCCATCACCCTTCTCTGGAAACCACAAATCTGTTCTCTATTCCTATGAGTTCAGGGTGATTTTTGTTTTGTTTTTTAGATTACACATTTAAGTGAGATCACACAGTATTTGTCTTTCTCTGTCTGACTTAATTTCACTTAGCATAATGCCCTCAAGGTCCATCCATGTTGTTACAAACGACAGGATTTCCTTCCTTTTTTGTGGCCAAATAGTATTCCACTGCATGTACGTACCACATTTTCCTTAACCACTCATGTGTTGATGGACACGTAGGTTGTTTCCCTGTCTTGGCTCCTCTAAATAATGCTGCACTGAGCGTGGGGACACAGATATCTTTTTGCAATAGTGATTTTGTTTCTTTTGGATTAATACACACAAGAGGAATTGCTGGGTTGCACAGTGGTTCTATCTTTAATTTTTTGAGGAGCCTCCATAATGTTTTCCACAGTGGCCGCACCAGTTTGCATTCCCACCAGCAGGGCAAGAGGGTTCTCTTCTCTCCACATTTTTGCCAACACTCAATATTTCCTGTCTTTTTGATAACAGCCATCATAACAGGTGTGCGGTGCTATCTCCCGTGCTTTTGATTTGCGTTTCCTTGATGATTCCAATTTTTTTGATATACTAAATCCACCCACCACCTTTAGGTGAGCTTACACAAATTTAGATTTTTCAGAAACTGCCTGTCCACTGCTTTTCCATCCTTAGATTTAGCAGGTAATAGGTAGAGGCAAGAAATTCATTTATGCATTATGTGCCAGGCACTCTGTTAGCCACAAAACAACAGACAAGGGTAAAAGGATGAAAAGGCTACTACAGGGTAGTGTGTGTTTGCTCAGAAGTTATAGAGGTTCTACAAAGGAGAAGAAAAACAAGCTTAGTTCTGGATTAGTCATCGATAACTCATGGTGTGTATAAAGTAAAGTCCTCAGAACTTGCTGAGAAGAACCATTTAAGAGTAAAACCCTTTAAATGCTACCTCTTTCAGGCAAAACACTTAGTTTCTATTCCTTGTATATATTGACAGGCTCTACTAGGGATAAGGCCAGTCATCCCTAAGAAATGGAATATTTGAAGAGATGGTTCGACTTTCAGATTTTTTTTTGCCTAGTATTAGTCATGGAAACTTGTTCTATACCAATCAGACAAAAAGCCCACTTTAAAAAAGTGATGTATAATATTTTTGATTAGGAAATAAAATTGTCTCCAGATTAAAATCCTACTGCTTAATTTATTCTATATTTTATGAATGTTTCCTTTTGGGGCTTTTTTTTCTTTTTACACACTCACACACTGGTAAGTAGAAGCTGAAAAAGCAGAAAATTAAATAGCTATTTTGGCATGGCTTGGAATTGCAGACAATTTATGCAGTCAGCTGGAAAAGAAATCACCACCGTGTTGGCTTTGTGTAGTGCTAGAGTGGACAGACACAAAGATTTTTTTTTTTTTGCATGAAAGAACACATGCCCCCTGTCACAGTCACACTTGAAGATTTGCTCCTGAAAGAAAAGTAACATGAAAAAAGTCAAAAAAGTAAACGGATAGTTGTAAAGACGACAATGTACTCACTCCCGGGTGTATTTGGGAGAGAGAAAAACTCCTCCTGGGACATTTTGCTTCATTAAAAATATCAATAGACTTCTATATCCTCCCAGTATTTGTCACCCCCGAAAAACAGGGGCCAGCTTATTTTAATCAGATTTGTTGATTCATTTAATGAAAAGGCATCTTCCTTGTCAAATCGCAGATAATCAAATCCCCAGTATTAAGTGACTGGCCTCATCCCTAGTAGCCTATCAGTATATCCAAGGAATAGAAACGAAGTGTTCTTGCCTGAAAGTGGTAGCATCGTGAAGTATTGCCTGTGAATTGTCACCGTTATCAGATTTAAAACTCAATAACAATTGCAATTTTCTACAATCGAAAACCAGCTTTGGTTTTCTGCTCCCCCCACGAAACAAAAACTGATTTATTGCTGGCCAGAGGTCCTAGTTCGCCAGAAACATGGTCCAGACAGAAATGATTAATGTTTCCCTCCAAATTAATTTCAAGCTGTCTAACTTAGCTATTTCCATTTTCCCCTAAGTAAACACCAGACCTGAATTTTCTATTACAAACAGCAATAACCAATCTACATATGCCATCCGTTAGCTGCACATGTATTTTTTTCTCTATAAAGGACCTGGCCTTTTAGTAGTCGCTCACTCAATACAAAACACAGGACTGAGAGCAAGGGAGAGACTCCCTTGAGCCATTCGGTCTTAAAAATCTTAACATGTGCACACACGAGGTAAGAGGCATCATTCTAGAATGAATCAAAGTCAGGCTTGCCCTGAGAGATCTCTTGATTCAAATAATTAAGAGGGTGACTTCATAGAGTACGAGGTGGAGAGTATGAAATGAAAATTCTAAGGAGCAAGGCATGTGTTGAGGGTATCGTTTGTCGTGATACCTTGTTTTCCACATATCCATTTCAGTATACATCTGCGCTGACGCACGATGCAATACTGGTCATCGCAGAAGCTTTCCGCTACCTGAGGAGGCAGCGAGTGGATGTATCCCGAAGAGGCAGTGCTGGAGACTGCTTGGCAAATCCCGCTGTGCCCTGGAGTCAAGGAATTGATATCGAGAGAGCTCTAAAAATGGTAAAGACCACGCTGGGTTATCGGGGTGGGGGCGGGGTTTTTGTGTCTTATAAAGACACAAAAAAAGTAAGACCTCAGTCTTGGAAAAAGCCATCCTAAAGGGAACAGGATCCGAGTCTAAGAAGGTCAGAGCACGCAGAATAGAAGCACAGGCATTTATTCATCAAAATCTAGAAATCGCAAACCAGAAGCTTCTTCCTCGAAGCTTGAAACATTGTCAGTTGAGGGCAAATGAATATTTAGTTCTGTGCTACACTGCGGGTAGTAAATCAAACCCAGTACCCTCAAAACTGATGGACTGAACATGTAAACAACTTCAAACTTTCTAACCTTTCCAGGCATGTGGTGTTACTTTGGGGGGCTGGGATATTCTGTAGGATGCTCCTAACTTGAAGGTAGACATCACAAAGGACAGCGGCATCCTCTGGCTCAGCAGACAACTCATTAGCCCGGATGGACTGTGGAGCTGAGCCAGGGTCGCAGTCGTTCTGTTGCCAGAAAGAACCTTTACAACGTGCTAATCTACATGGTGAAATGCAGAAATATGATACGTGTCTAGGCCTACTTAGGAAACTTTTTTTCCCGATGCCCCAGAGAAAAACCTAAAGACAAGTACAAGAAACCAGGAGACAGTCAAATAGGTCACTTGTTTTTAGTATTTACTGGTAGGCGATCATTTAAGACTTCAGGAAGTACCCTTTGAACAGATCTCATTCTTTACACCAGGAGCAGCGTCGGTCATTCATTGCAGCTTTCTGAGCAAGAGCTCTTTCCTGAATATTTCGTCTGATGCTACATGTGCCTGCATGCATTAAAATGAGCCTTCCAGAGTACAAGCGCCTCTTATTTCTACTTATGTAATTATCCCAATGTTTGGGATATCCAAAGAAACAAACTGATGGGCAATGATAAGATAATTCTGTGCCCAACCCAGCAATGAAGAATCCGTCATGGCCTCATAACGTACATCATTTTGTGTAGTTGGCTCTCCTACTGCTGCCTTAAATTTGCCAAGTTGGAAGCACTCCATCAAAAGGGGTTAGTAGCCCCTGTGTCTCTCTCCAAGAAAGAGATATGACTCATTCTCCCATCATGCAGATTTTTATGTCATTATGTCAGTTCCCTAACAAATGCCCTAAGTGTAGTTTTATGGAGGTAGCACTGCACAATTTTGAAGAGCAGTTAATTAAATTCAACCTTCATAGCAGTTACAAGATTTGTACTGTCAGGTGAAACATAATGATGACTGAAATACAAAACTCCCTCCGAGTAAATCAAAAGGAGTTTTCGTCAACCAAATCTCAAGGGGCAAGTACCAGCACCTCCAACGGACTCCCCATTCACGGCACGAACAACAAATAAAAAATGGCTACCGGAATGAAGGATAAGAAATCTATCTGGCTAGGGAAAAAACTAGATTGATCACACCATTGCGCAAATAGTTTCTGCACGTCTAACTCACTTATAAAGCTCGAGTTATAAGCCTGGTAAGTAACCTTCCTCCCAGGCCCTAAGGATCAAACACTCAACCAAAGGGATGCTTTACCAATTTCTACAGGCCAACTTCTTCCTGCTGCAGCAGAGAGGCTGGAAAGTATCAACATTTTCCAGAAGCACATGTTCCCTTTGTGATAAATGCTCAGTAAAATTCCACTGTTCAGAGGGACTGCGAGGGAAGACGGTCTGAAGTACTAAAGGTTTTACTATGGTAAAAAAAAAAAAATCCCATTTTATTTAATTAAAAGTGACAATGCATGTGTAAATGCCTCCCTCACTGTGACTAGCACGTAGTTGTTGCTCAATAAATCATTCTCTTCCTTCAAAGAAATCTGGCAAACATAATCACTGCCTGATAGAGGCTCCGAAGGGGCCTGTTTTAATGAATAAATAAGCATACCCCTCAGTCAGTAAATATTTATTGAGCACCAATGGCTGTGTATCAGGCTCAAAGTTAGTATGCAAACATGAAATAAGGTGAGGAGAGCTCACACTTAAATTGTTAATATGTAGGCTCACCTGGGTGGCTCAGTCAGTTAATCGTCCCACTTTAGCTCAGGTCATGAGCTCATGGCTCATGAGTTCGAGCCCTGCCTCGGGCTCTGTGCTGACAGCTTGGAGCCTGGGGCCTGCTTCGGATTCTGTGTCTCCCTGTCTCTCTGCCCGTCCCCGACTCACGCTCTCTCTCTCTCAAAAATAAACAAACATTAAAGAATTGTTAATATGTAAACAAATGTACTTAAAGCCCCTTGAAAATTGGGTAATCTACAGACTGTGCAAAGATCAGCCCGAGCCTAGCCTGCTGGAACATGTCACGATTCTAAAGCATTAAAGCTTGTCCCTTTGTTCAGCAAACATTTATTAAGCACCTGCTCTATTCCAGTTCCTGTACTAGCTGCTGAGAGCACAGGAAAAGAAGGTCTCTCATCCTGAGATGTTCCCAAACTAGTAAGGGAGATGGAAATACAGAGATGATTAAAATGTTATGGTTAGGTTCTCCAGAGGGTTCTATGGGAACCCAGAGGAGAAGCACCTAATAATAGACTGGAGTGGAGCAGGGGTGGGGGGGGGGGCGGCGATTAAAGAAAAGTTCCCAGGTGGGATGGTGGGGAACCGCAACTGACAGTCACGTCATTGAAAATAGACTTCCCTCTGATTCTACTTCTGTTCACCAGAAGTTTTCATCGTGGGGTCTCGAATCTCCTGGACGTACCTAGACTGGTGTCCAATTTGTCTATTGTGTTTAAATACGCTAGATCTTCAGAAATATACAATCCTTAACGAGACTTGAAGCCTTTGCTATTTTCGGGAATGAAGGATTTCCTTAATAAGTTCCTATGCCAGTGTGTCTGCCCGACCTACCTGCTCTCCTAGAATTCAAAGCTCAGAATGGAGTGTCAAGAACCCTTCTTGCATCACAGTGTACCCCAGACAGGCTAAGCAATTTCTATCTCAACAAGGGACTTTTACTTTAGCCGGAAGTGTGACATCACCTTCTCTGCAAGCCTGAGCTGACAATGGTGCTTAGGTTTGTTGGGTCAGTAGAACAATCATCTTGTCTTCAGGAAGTCACATTGGAGCCTTTCTCTTTGAACGAGAAGCTCATTTTCCCATCGGTGGTGAACAAGCTCCCTTTCCTTTCAAAAGATGCTCCCTAATATTTGACCTCAGTTCTCGCTTCCACAGCACAAGCCCATTACCACTTCTGACTTGCTAAGTAGCTTGTCACTTTCTGTGAGTAATAAAAAAGTATTCTATCCTTTCATCCTAGGAAAAAGAGACAGATGCTTTTCCTTTGAAGCAAATGGCTTGACCCTTACCAGATGAATCACTCCAGTGACTTATATTTACAGAGGGTCTTGCGTGCAATGTCCCTGAACCATAAAATAATTGGTGAGGAAATCTCTCCACCTGGGAGGGATGGCCTTTTATTAGTTCACAATACTGGGACAGACCCAGGAAAAATTGTGACATATGTGAATCTTCAGGTGGCATCCCACATGGGTGTCCAGGCTCTTCTAGTACCTCTGTCTTTCTTATCTAGTACCACATACCCCTGATTCCTTAGACTTCACAAATTTCATCAGTGTATGGTTTATCCCTCCAAGGCCTGGCTCGCTGCTTACCTGTTTGTAGCTGGGCATAGGTCAAATAAGAGGAGAATCCACCCCTGTTACTGTGGAGGCTGGTAAATAACACTCTCAAGAAAAAGAACTAAATTCATTTCAATTCACAATAATTACCAATATAGCCTGCAAGTATTACAATGCATACATACGACGTGCCAGACACAGTTCTGAACGTTACACGTGTAGAACTCATTTAATCTTCCCACAACTCTTAAGGGATAGGTACTAGTGGGATTTCCCATTTTACAGATGGGGACACTGAAGTGCAAAAGCATTAGGGAGCACATCCAAGGTTATACAGTTAGTAGGTGATGAAGCTAGAATGCGAATCCAGGAGCTCCAGAGCCCCTATTACTGAAACCAATTTATGTTATATTGGGAATGCTAAGACACAGCCACAGCCCTCATGGAACGCATAGTTTAGAAGAATGCATTATGCTAGTTAAGAATACCCTCAGGCTACTCCCTTGAGAAGAGACTAATGATAGAAATCTCACACCCTTGAAAAAGTGGTGGTAGGGCCTTCCCTGTATCATATAGGTAACTGCCTACCACCCACTCAAAGCTTCACAAAATGCCAGAGAAGAAATAAAGATCCACATGGACTTGATCTGGCGGATTGAGCTCAATGACTCAAGATAAAAGTTCTCCAAGCTTCTAAGATCTGTCAGCGGGCCTCATCCCAGAGACCTAGAAGGCAGTAATGCGGTGGTATTTTAAAATTTTACATTTTTCCTTCCTACCAGGTACAAGTACAAGGAATGACCGGAAACATCCAATTTGACACTTACGGACGTAGGACAAATTATACCATCGATGTGTACGAGATGAAAGTCACTGGCTCTCGAAAAGTAAGTAGCCAAAACAGATACACAAAGACAAAGTCTTTCACAAGGTGACAGCACTCAGGTGCGAGAAAAGAGATGTTAGAAAACACATACAAAGCAAATTCCCACACATCATTTTTGCCTTTCTGTTGGCAAATAGTGTAGATACGCAGAGTTGTTTTGCAATCAGAGTGTTCCATCTATACGCATTCTGAAAGGAGTGTTTCCCTCGGAGTCTCTCCTATAAAAGTGATAGACTTGGGGCACCTGGGTGGCTCAGTCAGTTGAAGTGCAATTCTTGATTTCAGCTCAGGTCATGATCTCAGGGTCATGGGATCAAGCCCTGCATTGGGCTCCACTCTCAGTGTGGAGCCTGCTTAAGATTCTCTCTCTGTCCCTCTTTCTCTGCCCCTCTCCTCTGCTTGTGTGCATTCTCTCTCTCTCTCTCTCTCTCTCTCTCTTTCTCTCTCTCTCAAATAAAAAATAAATAAAATAAAAGAGATAGACTCAAGAATTATTAACAGCTTCTAACAATAGAGGGAAGGAATCACAAATTTTACAGCATGTTGTTATTTAAACAAACTGCCAAGGTACATACAGTTTTAGCAAAAGAATCAGAAAGTAGGTACCTCTCCAGTAGGTATCTTTGCCACCTCACCCCCCTGCAAAGGACTCTGGACAAAGTACCTTTCTCTACAGCTAACTTGTACAACGATCACTTTGCTTCTATCATACTAATAGTTAAGTTAGGCATGAAATGAGGATTTAGCAGCCATTTGATAAAATCCTAGAATGTAAAATAGCTTGGGTCATTTCTACAGGACACTCCTTGGTTTCCCACCCTCAAATCCTAGCTTTCCCACAGTTCAGAGCAAAGCGCTCTTCTGCTGTATGAGTTTAAAGGGGAACAAAAGGCTAACCGTCCTACAGTGGGCTGAATTATTTTACAAAATACCACTAAAGGCGAAGTGGGGATGGGAACCCCAGGATGAAGGTTTGTATCACAGTTGGGTTCCTGGTGGGGGTGCCAAGACAGAGGGAGACAGGACATCAATGCTTGGAAAGCTCCAGTAACTAAAAAGAAAGTTTTATTCCACAACAGCACTTGAATTTCATGCAGTACTTTTTGAGTGAAAAAAAAGGCAACCAGGTCAAATGTCTGCTCTTTCTAGGCTGGCTACTGGAATGAGTACGAAAGATTTGTGCCTTTCTCAGATCAGCAAATCAGCAATGACAGCGCATCCTCAGAGAACCGGACCATTGTAGTGACTACCATTCTGGTAAGTACGAAGGGAAGGTAGGTGGGCTTTCTGTACAGCAAGACTTCTTTCTGTAAAGCATTATTCAGCCAGTACAAAAGACCTCAGTTTCAAGAAGTGAAAACATCCAACAGGTCAGCTTAGGAATCTCTCAAAGTATCTTGCTATGATCATGAACAGAATGTCTTTTTTAAAATTTTTTTTTTCAACGTTTTTTTTTATTTATTTTTGGGACAGAGAGAGACAGAGCATGAACAGGGGAGGGGCAGAGAGAGAGGGAGACACAGAATCGGAAACAGGCTCCAGGCTCTGAGCCATCAGCCCAGAGCCCGACGTGGGGCTCGAACTCACGGACCGCGAGATTGTGACCTGGCTGAAGTCGGACGCTTTAACCGACTGCGCCACCCAGGCGCCCCCAGAATGTCTTTTTAAAAAGAAAAAGAATATGGGGGGGGTGCCTGGGTGTCTCTTTCAGTTAAATGTCTGACTCTTGATTTCAGCTCAGGCCATGATCTCATGATTGGTGAGATCAAGCCCTGCATCGGGTTCTGCGCTGACAGTTGTAGAACCTGCTTGGGATTCTCTCTCTCCCTCTTTCTCTCTGCCCCTCCCCTACTCTCTGTCTCTATCAAAATAAATAAACTTTTTTAAAAAACAGAAAAAGAATAGGAATTTGGGACAATTCCATGTATCATTCTCTTCTTTGCCACCCCTCACGCACGTGCGCGCATACACACACACATAACACACACACACACACACACACACACACACACACACACATATACACTCACTAAAGGATTGAGGTTTCATCTGGACTTGGAATCTAACTTTTCACCATGGGGGACACAGCATTATGTGAAAGAGAGAGTAGGTTAGGGCTCTAATGTTAGGTCTACCACTAACCTGTGTTTAACTGTGCAAGTCACAACTTCTCTGAGCCACAGGTTACATTTCTTTTAATTTATGAAATGGGTATCATAATGTCACAAGACTGTTTCAAGGCAATATTCACCATTTAAAGCTTTTCTGCAAAATTCAAAGCATGGTTGACACACAAGATAGTATTCTCATTTAGTTTTAAAATGTTTTTTCCAAAAGCTGGTATGTTCTTACTACGTGAAGTACAAACCAGGGTTGAAAATGAGTATACCCCTAGGTCTGACGATGTAAATAAATGAATGGAGATTTAGCTGAAGTTTACTTTTGACATGTAAACAGACATGTCAAATCCTCATTTTGTCCTAGGTACTGTACTAGGCCGTGAGGATGTAGAAACGAATAAGCCACAGACCCTGACCTCACAAAGATCGCAGTGGTTCTTAAGGGCTTGCCTGGGCTGGCTGTGGTTCCTGCATGGGAAATCCTGAGAAATCAAAGGCAGTTCACCTTCATGTAAGAGAAATACCTCTACCCAGTTTGCCTAAATCAAAGGCTTTACAAGTGGAAACTGGTCCTGCTTTCAAACCCTCGAAAAGAACTTAAATCCTTCTCTACATCTTTAAATCATCAGTTAGGGACTCCAAGGAATAGATAGCCCAGCGAATAGTCAGTCTATTGAGGTTCCTCTGCTTATTAAGCGAACATTTTTTAAAGGCTCTCTTCACACACCAAACCTCAACAGGCACATGGTGGGGGGGGGGACAGTTATTACATTCATCAGCTCTTAGAATAACGTGTAGGGGTAATCCTTTGATCTCCCTCTGGTCCCTAAGGAATCACCATATGTAATGTATAAGAAGAACCATGAGCAACTGGAAGGAAATGAGAGATATGAAGGCTATTGTGTCGACTTAGCCTATGAAATAGCCAAACACGTGAGGATCAAATACAAATTGTCCATTGTCGGCGACGGGAAATATGGCGCAAGGGATCCAGAGACAAAAATATGGAATGGCATGGTTGGGGAACTTGTCTATGGGGTAAGTCTTTTCAACGCTATTTTCACTTACTTCTATGCTTTCCACTTATCAATGATAGAGGATTTCATTTTCAGTTATTCAATTGTAGAGTTTTCATGTGGTCTGTAAAAAAAACAAAAACAAAAAAAACCATTTTCTTCTCCAATTGACTTCTGTCAAGGTAGGATTGTCAACAGCACCATTTGGGCAACAGGATTATGTGGCTAAAAGCAAAGTAAAATCGGGGAACTTTATTTGGCAACCTTAAATACAGCCTGCCCTCTACTGAAAATCTGTCCCTTCTGTGTTCTCCGCGTCAGGCAGCAGAAGTTGCTGCCTCAGCGACTTTGCCTACACAAACGGGTCACCTTTGCTCGCTGCTCTCTCATCTCTAGGCAGCGACCATGTCCTGTGTTCTACTCTTCTCTCAAATTCAGACACATTCTTCATCCCACTATCATCATTTTAGTTAAGGTTCTCACCACTTGTCGGTCATTTAACTGATTTCCCTGCCTCTACTCTTACCCTGGCAAATCAGATCTCCACATTATTGTAGTTTCCCACTTTAAAAATCAGGATAAAGGGGCACCTGGGTGGCTCGGTTGGTTCAGCATCCGGCTTCGGCTCAGGTCATGATCTCACAGTTCGTGGGTTCAAGCCCTGCGTCGGGCTCTGTGCAGACAGCTCAGATCCTGAAGCCTGCTTTGGATTCTGTGTCTCCCTCTGTCTCTGCCCCTCCCTTGCTCATGCTCTGTCTCTCTCTGTCTCTCAAAAAATAAAATAAAAATTTTTTTCATTTTTTAAAAAAAAGATAAAAATCAGGATAAAATTCCAAGTCCTCAGCATGGCAAGGAGTGCACGTCATAATCTGGCACCTACCTACCTCCCTAGATTCATCTTGTACTCTTTCCCCTTAGAACTCAATGTTCCAGCTACTGAAAAGGATGTGTTGCTCCCTAAAGGTCACTTAGGGTATCCCCGGAAGTACCTGTGCCTCTCTCAGTCAGCTAACGCCACCTAGCAGTCCTCCAGAACTCTGATGTGTCCCCACTTTCAGGAAGCCTTCCTGAATGGGATTACCATTTATCCACCTGCAGTCTGGTTAGATACCCCTGCTTTTTGCTTTCTTGTAGTGCTTTTGAACCTGTGTTATAATGATCTGTTTACAAGTTCAGCTGAACTTGCCCCAACTAGACTATGAACTCCTTGAGCACAGAAGCCGTATCTGATTTCTTTCAATATCCCAGAGCACGGCGCATAATGGAAGTTCAACAAATAATTGTTGGATGAATTAATAAAGGAATAGAATCGTTGTGCTAAGGGCTTGCCCATGGGGCAAGTACAGAAGAATTACACTGATAATTAGGGCTTTCAGAAGGGGTACAGCTGCATCTTCAGAGCTCTGCAGTGGCTTTACTTTAAAAGGTTTTGGCCTCTGGTTGGGAATGTCAGATCTTGGGCCGCCCACTGAGGCATATAGAGACAGGCAGAACTGGGCATAAGAGCTGCCCATTGGGTGAACCAGTCACTAGAGAACTAACCCAAGTGTAGATGGTGGCAGCAGATGTTTAGTTATCTCTGATTTTTATTTTCATTACAGTTGGTTAACATACAGTCTTGTATTAGTTTCAGGCGTACAATATCGTGACTCAACACTTGCATACATCACCCGGTGCTCATTGCGGCAAGTGTATTCTGCAGACGTTTAGATCTAACGGACAAGGATTACTTGCAATGACTTGCCTTGCCTAGACAGCAGGTTAGGGGGAGACAGAGGAATCTAGAGGGTGCATATACTGAGATGAAGTTGGCAAGAAGAAACCATCAAAATTAATTACTGGACTGAGGTTCAAGCTAAGGACTGGATTGGATGAGGTTCAGATGGGAATCAGCAAGAATAAGGTACAGCTCTCCCATCAGAAGATAGTACTGGGGTCACTAAATAAGTTTTTGGAACAGGTCCTCAGGAACAAGTACAAAGGGAGAAGCTCGTTGCTAAAAATAAGGGCGCAGAAAAGGAATTAAGGCTTAAAATGAGATTGGACCTCAAGTACCAAAACTAGGGCACCATCCTCCAGTCAGACAAGGAGGAAGGCAGTTTGAACCTCAGCCCCCGGCTATGGGGCTGGAGCCAATTATCTCCCGTCTTGGGTCAAGGTTGGCCCTGGGAACTGGCGCAGGGCTGAGTTGCAGATGAGACTCAAGTGAACTCAGTGATGAGAAAGAGAAGAACCTGTAATGCCAGAGACAGGGGGCTGAACAAGGGGCAGAGCACCTGTCATGCTTCCTAAGGACCCTGCGAAGCTCTGAACCATCTTGACACAACTCTAACCTCTTTATGAGTTGGCAGTCAAGTCTTCTTCTCTTTTCTATCCCTCATCTCCCCAGCACTCAGGCTCCAAGAGGTCCTGTCTTGCTCACAGCATTCCCCCGCACTTAGCACATTACGTGGTCCATAGTAGATCCTCACTTTTTGTTCTAACGAGCGAATGCCTGGCACACAGTCATGCCCAGGCATTATTCATTAAATTTAGCTCATGGTCGGAGGCAATCTTATATCATTATCACTATTTATTCTTATTATTCGCTACCATTTGTTGCGTATTTCCTAGTTGCCAGACCCAGTGCTAAATGCTCTGTAGACATTATGTAACTTAATCCTCATAACATACCTTCAAGGGAGATGCCATCATGTTAATCATTCTACAGATGAAAACACTGAAGCCTAGGGAGGTGAAGGTGACGTCTTATGCCAACACCAAACAGCCTGTAGTGACACAGTGATTTGAACCCAGGTCTCTGACTATGAAGTCCATGTTCTTTAACCATTGCCCTAGACTGCTCAACGGCTAAAGTGTTATTTCACACCCATCCCATCGTAAAAGATAGTTGAAACTTGTTGAAAAGCTTTTGGTGCCTCTGCCTTTCTGGGGAGAAGACCGGCCACAAAAGCATGAATTTCAGGTGTTGATTTCTACCAGGCCAGAATAACTGACGTGAGTTCTACCAGCCCATTGTGACTCAACAGCCAGAGCTGTCTAGTGTCTCAAGAGAAAACCTGTCACATTCTGTGAATAGCTGAGTGCCCTCCTGGCAATGAGCAAGACATTAGTCCCAGTGATACAGAGCAAGATTTCCTGACACTGTTTGGACAAAGACCCAGCTTTCCACTGGGTTTTGGCTTCTCTTCTGGCGTGTCCCCTGGACTACACCCACCTAATCTCCACATTCTCTCTCTGTTTCCAGTGTGGGTAAGTGTGAGTGAGTGAGCTTGAGAATTAGAGAGTCCCTTCCTTGTTGAGCGATTTAGAAATCAGCTCTTCACTGCCAAATAGGTAAAAATTCTTCTGAAGGAGCCTTCCCTTCTATTCCCTCCAGTTCTTTCTACTGAAGACAAAAGCAATAGCTAGGGAAGTCTCTCATAGGAATATCCTCCCTCCTCCAACCTAGAACAAGTTTCTGATGCCTTCTGGGATAATAACACAAGGGGATTCCAGGGAATTGACAGCAAACCAATTGCCGATTTCCACTTTCCTCTAAAACCTGTGGCTGTGAGAAATGGATGTTCTTGTCAGGCTGGAGTAAGACCTCTCGGTGAAGGCGGATGCTCTCGTAAGCTGAATGTGTCCTCCTCTTCATTTAGAAGTTGTAATCTTTCAGCACTGGGAAGTTTTCCACTTCTCTTTCAATGATAGAAATGGAGAAAAGTGAAAACACAGGCATTCATTTCTGGCAGGCCTGGGCTCTTGTAGTTTGCAAGTTGCTTAAGAAAAAAAGGGGGGGAGGAAAACTAGTTCTTGCAATGAACATGAAACCTACACAGATAAGCACAGATTTATCTTTAGGGAATTTTCTCTTCTGCTTTTAGCATGTAAAACAGATCAGAGTAGGAAAAAAAAAAAAAATGAAGACAGGCAGAGATGAAAAAAGCTTCGCAAAGAAGATTTCAGTATCTACCACAAAGTCTCCAGAAAGAGTCCAAATGAATTAAATTTGTTTAGGAAGAAAGAAGCCAATCAGCCTCTTTTCAGATGATTCCTAAATGGGTTTTTTCCCTCTAAAGAAAACCAAATCAAGGTTGATGTTTGGGGCACCTTGTATTGCTAAGAAGGCTATTTTTGAAACAAACGTCAGTAGGACACAATGTGCCCCATTATGTAAGCTCTTCAGAACATTATGGACTTGAAACTGTCCACCTGCTTTTAGCAGTTTTGATTTTGAGCTGGATGTCTATAACATCACCACATGGTAATTGTCCCCAGCTTAAATGGCTTACAGACCACAAGTTTTTATGGCTCCAAAATAGCATGTGTTGTAAGAGGACATTTAAAAACATTTTGTAGCTAACAGGGCTGTTAGACATCTTTTAGCCTACCATTTCAGTCGTTTTACAGATAAATATGGGGATCAGCCAGGAATGGCCATTAGAACGGCCATTTGGGTAAACCAGGCAACCAAGCCCTGATGGGATGACAGAAATAGTGGCGGGAATTGTGACAAGGTCGCAAAATTGCAAAGCTTGGCAGAGCTTGGACTGTAACTCAGGTTTCTTGACTCCTGGCCCAGTGCTCTGTGCACTGGCTCACAATGGCTCAGTTTACTAAGCTTGCCAGATTATGGGAAGATTGGTGTTGTATCAGATACAACATCCCCATCTGCCTTCAAGGGGGTTGCAATCTAGTTGGATTATGAGCTTCTCCGTCCAAGATACCCATCCTGCTTACCTGTGGCCTCCAGAATAATGCCATACACATCTCTAGTTATCACTTGAAATATCTGAAAACCCAAAGCGGGCAGCTGGGGGTTTCTGCCCTTTGAGAGGAGATATAATCTAACGGAAAAAGAGAGTCAGGGAAAGGGCTGGAAAGAAATCGAGGTTCTAATTGACAAAGGGTCGCCTGCCAGCAGGCAGCTGCTGTGTTCCTTATGTTCCCAGCACTTAGAACTAAAGATGAAGATAGGAGGGAGAGAGTTGCCTTGGGAAAGGCCAAACCACTGCCCATATTGGCACCTCTGGCTTAAAAGAGAGCAGAGAGCTTGGGGATGGAGATGGGGTCGGGGGGTGGTTGATTCCAGGTCGCAGCCCCCGGGCACCCTCAGACCCCTTCACACTCCCAGGACAAATGGCAATTTTATAGATGCTATTCACACTGACATTTCTCTACCTAGAAGAAATTATCTCTTAGGTTGTCACTATCCTAAGATAGATTCATTTTCCATTAAGAAAGACAGGAAGTCGATCTGTCCTTCCAGCTAAAAGGCAGAGAAGCAAGGGTGCAGTAACAGACGCCAAATATTCTTTTCTATTCTTCAGGTGATTACACTGGGCTTTGGCAGAAGGGCTGATGGTTTGATAAAAGTGCCCCTCTCTTTCAAATGATGTGTGTGCTCTCTTTCAAATGCTCCAGGAAGGAGCATTAATGACGCACGGAGGTCTGCCATTCTGAGCAGAGAGGGTGGGGAGTTGCCTTTATGTTGGCCTCCCAAACCTTTAACTTGCCTCGAAAATGACTTTCCTCAGGGGCGCCTGGGTGGCGCAGTCGGTTAAGCGTCCGACTTCAGCTCAGGTCACGATCTCGCGGTCCGTGAGTTCGAGCCCCGCGTCAGGCTCTGGGCTGATGGCTCAGAGCCTGGAGCCTGTTTCCGATTCTGTGTCTCCCTCTCTCTCTGCCCCTCCCCCGTTCATGCTCTGTCTCTGTCTCAAAAATAAATAAACGTTAAAAAAAAAAAGAAAGAAAATGACTTTCCTCCTGGTCTGCGTGCTGTGGCAGTCCCAGGAGAGCTAAATGGGTGTTTTCTGACACTACTTCCCGGCTCCTCCCATTTCCCTTTACAACCAGCTTGATTGCTCCACAGACGTTATGCCAAGCAGATCTTGGGCCCTGAAATAACTGACCGTAACAACATCCTTTTCACGTGGAGGAGGGGACAGTGGCGGCAGAGGGCAAGGGCCTCTCCATAGCTGCCTGGGAGCGGACAGGACAGTTCTGCCGCGCTGGCCCCACCAGGCATACAAGAGACGGGATGGGTTGCTAAGTCCCCTATCCGGCTGGCTGATCACTAGCTCCTTCCTTTCTATTGATTGAGCCTTCTTCCACCTGATTTTTGCTATTCCTTTGTCTTTTTCCGGCCGTAATAGGTTTTGGGTTTTTTGGTTTTTGGTTTTTTTTTTTAAGATTCAGCATGGGAATTCTCATTTTGGAGCCAGGTCCACATCGATGAGGCTTAGTCGAGCACAGATTTAATGTTATTCTTCATTGAGAGAGCACCCTCCAAAAAACAGACTAACACCGCCTTCTTTGAAAAAGCTCCTTAGGAAGAAACAATTCAGAAAAGGTTAAAAAGCTAGACGGAGGGAAAAAGCCAAGTGCCTGGGGGGAGCAAGTTCTTTCTGTTGTCTTCTGTGACTTCAAAAGTACTCCTACTAGGAATGGCGTCCTTTGAGAATCTGTTCTTTTGCTGCGTGTTCCTGGGAAACAGACGAGAAGCTGTGTTTTGTCTCTCTAGCCACTTCTTGTTAGTGTTCAGCCGTGCTTAGCATCTGCTGGCTGTTTGTTGCCGAGATGTTGGGGTTTTTCCCCCCCATAAAGGGTGTCAAAATTCTCAAACTCCTTTCTTTACCTGCTTGAAAAGAACCCAGGTCCCCTAAATTCAATCCAAAGTGATTTTCTCACCCAAATGCCCCTTATTTCTTCCTTCCAAAACGAAGAGATGGCCATATCTCTTAGAACTCTCAATTATTTAGACTTAAAAAAAATCAAGAAAACTAGTTAAATTAACTAATTAAATTCAAATGAGATCAAATGGGAAATGATACGAGAGGGGCATTTGCATGGAGGTCGAAACACATTGGCAAGGACAGAAGGTGGCTTTATCTGTGATTTCTGTTGGCACACCAAGCCTCTTTCTAGCAGATTCCGACTCTCTCAGCCAAAAAAAAAAAAAAAAGAAAGAAAGAAAGGAAAAAGACCCTCTCGCTTTCTGGCCAATTCCATTCTCCTCAGTAGCTTTTGTTTCTAAGATCAGGTCTGGCCCCAGGCGAAAGGGTAAAACAGGTAAAAAAATCGCTGTTTGGCTTCCCTCTGGTTATAAATGCAGAACTGGTGATTCAGGAGCCTGCAGCTAGGAGGGGAGTGTTGAAGCCTTAGGTGATGATCCTGAGGGGAGAAAGTGAAGGACAGAGCCTTCAAGGAGTCTTGCTTATTACTCCACAAACCTTCATCGGATGCCCCCTAAGCCGGCCCCGTGAGTAGACTCTGAGGCTCCAAAGGTACGCCTCGGCCGGTCAAGAGAGCAAATCCGGGAACAAATGCCAGAGAAGGAACATGCCATAAGGTAGGAGGACCCATGGTCTTCAGGGTCAAAGAGCCAAGGAAAGAGAGCACATCGTGCAAAAGGCTAGTGGGGTCACATAAGCAGTTAATGTCTGAGGGAAGGACTTGGAATTTGGTGACCAAGTATATAGTTGAAGAAGCGATGTCAATAAATCGGAAGGGTGGGGAGTAGAAGGTAGATCACGGGTGTTTTGTAAGGACGAAGTGGTGTTAAAAATCAAGACATGGTAAAGGTGTATTTACTCAACAAGATTACAGGTAATAGAGAAAGATGTCGTATGGTTAAGAAGGTAGCAGGAGCAAAGAAGGTGGGAGGGGCGGGGTTTGTCTCATTTCTGTCTGTCAGTAAACAGAATTACCTGAATCTGATTTTAAGTGAATAAGACCAAGTCATGGTTTTCGAATGACAGCAAGCATTCAAATCACCTGGAGGGCCACCCAAATCCCACCCACAGTTTCTTATTCCATATATCTGGGATGGGGCCTGAGAATTGGCATGTCTAACAAGTTCCCAGGTGACTCTGATGCTGCTGGTCGAGGGAGCCACCCACTGAGAACCATTGGGATAGGTCAAGAAGGAAAAATTAGTATAAGAATAAATGGAGCTGATTTTTTTTAAATGTTTGTTTGAGAGCGAGAGAAAGCATGAGCTGGGGAGGCACAGAGAGAGAGGGAGGGAGGGAGAGAATGTCAAGCAGGTTCCGTGCTGTTAGCACAGAGCCTGACCTGGGGATCCATGTCACAAACCTGATCGTGACCTGAGCCAAAATCAAGAGTCAGACGCTTGACCGATGACCCACCCAGGCGCCCTGGAGCTAAGTTTTAAGCAGAGACAAAAGAATATGGGATTCAAGGAATAAGTGGATTAAATCTTAGAAAGTTCAGGGGTGCCTGGGTGGCTCAGTTGGTTAAGTGTCCGACTTTGGCTCAGGTCATGATCTCATGGTTTGTGAGTTCAAGCCCTACACTTAGGATCTTCTGTCCCCTTCTCTCTCTGCCCTTCCCCCGTTTCTCTCAGAAATACATAAACATTAAAAAAAAAGAAAGTTCGTTTGCTAAGAGATGGGAGTGAAAGAAGGAATAGGTGAATCAGGGTGCCTGGCTGGCTCAGTCCGTAGAGGATGCGACTCTTGAACTTGGTGTCACGAGTTCAAGCCCCAAGTTGGGCGTGGAGCCTAGTTAAGAAAAAATAAAATATTTATTATAAAAGGAATAGGTGAAGGCACAGCAATATGTTGAGAAGAAAAAGGACACAGACGATAGAGCTCGTGTCAGCTGGCGCCCATCTTCTCAGTGAAGAAAGAGGCAAGATCGCCCGCACAGATGATGGGACTGGTAAGGATCAGGGACCGCAAAAAGTTTGGAAGAAGCATCACTCACAGACTTAGAGGAGAATCAGCTTTTGTGTGATAGATGATGGATTTAACTTCACAATTGGGGAGGTCTGAGATGCTAGTGAGCATTTCAGGTAGATTTGGTCAGCAGACTGTCGGCTTCAAGAAATACATACTTTCTGAAGCTCCCCTGGGCTACAGGACATCCTCCACAAGGGTGAGGAGTTGTGCCTGCTTTGTCTGTTGCTCACGGCTTCATCCCCAGCACCAAGAGTAGTGCTTGGCACGGAAGGGGCACTCAGATATACACTGGAGGGAACCTGAGAGGGGTTGATTGTTGTACCTAAAAGTAGTGTATAGCAGAAACCTGTACACGTCTATAGAGTTAGGACATTATGGTGGTTAAGAGTGTGAGTTCTACAAACATTATCAGCCATAGTCAAATTATGGAAAGAGCCCAAAAGTCCATCAACAAATGGACAAAGAAGATGTGATATATATATAGATAGATATTACTCAGCCCTCAAAAAGAATGAAATCTTGCCATTTGCAATGACATGGGTGGAGCTAGAGTGTAATATGCTAAGCAAAACGATTCAGTCAGAGAAAAACAAATACCACATGATTTCATGCCTACGTGGAATTTAAAGAAACAAAACAGATGAATATTGGGGAAAGAAGAAGAAAAAGGAAAGCAAACCATAAGAGACTCTAACAATAGAAAACAAACTGAGGGTTGCCAGGGCAGGGTTGGGAGGAGGGCTATATGGGTGATGGGCATTAAGGAGGGCACTTGTGATGGGCTATGGGTGTTAAATGTAAGTGATGAATCACTAAATTCTACTCCTGAAACCAATATTACACTATATATTAACTAACTAGAATTTAAATAACTTGAAACAAACCAGAAAAAGAGTATGAGTTCTGAAATCTGAAGACCAGGATTCTAATCCCAGACCTCAGTTTCTCCTTCATTAGCATGAGGATGATTAGTTTGCTGTGAGAATTAAATGAGATAATATATATGAGGTGCTTACACACAGAGTAAGCAGGGAATAAATGGTAGCTGGCTGTGTATTATCTGCATTTCTCTTTAAATTAATTAAGATGTGCTTTTTGAACCAGTTTGAACCACCATATGGAGCTCAAGGTAGTAAAACATTTCTTTGAAAACATCTTCTACCTCAGAATTCATCATTATCTCCCCCCTCACTGGTAAGGATATTGAGATATAACCCTATGTAACATAGAAAAAAATGATCCTCAAAATTGGTGTTTTCACTTCATATCTGATGGACCATCCAAAAAGCTTTCCTTAGAAGCATTTTTCTAGGTATGCATTTTAAGGCCTGGCTCCAGACTAAAGTCTATTAAACCTACTACTGTTGTAGAAGAACAGTTGTGGGGGCGCCTGGGGGCTCAGTCCATTAGGCATCCGACTCTTGGTTTCAGCTCAGGTCATGATCTCACAGTTCATGAGTTCGAGCCCCTCATCTGGCTCTGTGCTGACAGCATGGCACCTGCTTGGGATTCTCTTTCTCCCCCCCTCTCTCTCTCTCTGCCCCTCCCCTGCTCGCACTCTCTGTCTCTCTCAAAATAAATAAATAAACATTTTAAAAAAGAAAAATCGTGGAAGACAAAAGAATGAAGTGTAGAAATTGCTAGCACCAAAAAGAAAAGAAGAGAAAAGAAAAGAAAAGAAAAGAAAAGAAAAGAAAAGAAAAGAAAATTTCTAGCGTCTTTTTTCACGGGATTAATATAAAAACATTGCCTGCCTTTGCCTGAGCCCATTATGCAGGGTACTACTGACACATTTATTTTATTGATCCAATACATGTGAGTGCCACACTGATATTTATCACTAGACATGATGGTTTCCTATATAAATTCATATGTATTCTAATAACAGCTTTACCTTTGTTCTTGCCCATGCAGAATTCTTTCATCTTTACATAGATTATTTTCAAAAGTCAGCCACTTATTTTTTAGTCATCTCTAGTTTCTTTGGTTTAAAATGTGTTGCAGTGACAGATACAAAAAAGAAACCCAGAAGATTGAGTCCCTGCCTTTAAAGAACCTATGTTTTAATAGACATGCTCTGAAAAAAATAATTCAAGAATAATAGCAAACACTCAAGTAAATTTTACACTGAGTACTGTGGTCCTGTGTTGCACCTCATGGTGGGGAGGGAGGCACAGAGTCTAGACTACTTGCTTGCCCCTCAAAAATATCCAGTCACATGAGGGAGATAAGACATAAGAGCATGAAAATTAAAATTAAGAAAACAAGAGTTAAGCAGTGATCAGGGCACCTGGCTGGCTCAGTTCGTAGAGCATGTGAATGTTGGTCTCGGGATCATGAGTTCAAGCCCCACGTTGGGCATAGAGCTTACTTAAAATTAAAAAAAAAAAGGGGAGGGGAGCCTGGGTGGCTCAGTTGGTTAAGCATCAGACTTTGGCTCAGGTCATGATCTCACAGTTTGTGGGTTTGAGCCCCAGGTTGGGCTCTGTGCAGACAGCTCAGAACCTGGAGCCTGCTTCTCTCTCTCTCTCTCACTCTCTGTCCTCCCCAGCTTGTACTCTGTCTCTCTCTCTCTCTGTCAAAAATAAAAATAAACATTAAAATAAGTAAATAAAGTTATAGAAAAAAGAGTTAAGCAGTGATATGTCACAAGGGAGTACAAGACGAGTTGCAAGGTAACAGAAAAATTCTAAGAAAGAAAAACTGAGGCAGTTGCCATAAGTCAACAATAGGTTGCAAAGGACAAAAGGCCAAGCGGCCAGCCAGCCAGTGCCCTTTCCTCACCTTACCATCAAGTTAAAGCTTTTTATAACCCATTGAATGCTACTACTTTTCTGATCAAAGCATTGACAAATCAATCGGTTGTAGTGATCTAAGAGTTTATATTTCCACCAAGGAGGTTTAGTAAGTGGCAAATGAATAATGGAAATGCTATCTCTAAAAGAAAAAAATTTTTTTTTTTTCCAGAGGGCTGATATAGCTGTCGCTCCACTCACCATAACCCTGGTCCGTGAAGAAGTCATAGATTTCTCAAAGCCGTTTATGAGCCTGGGCATCTCCATCATGATAAAGAAGCCTCAGAAATCAAAACCAGGCGTATTCTCATTTCTGGATCCCTTGGCTTACGAAATCTGGATGTGCATCGTCTTCGCCTACATTGGAGTCAGTGTAGTTCTTTTCCTGGTCAGCAGATTCAGCCCCTATGAATGGCACTTGGAAGACAACAATGAAGAACCTCGTGATCCGCAAAGCCCTCCTGACCCTCCAAATGAATTTGGAATATTTAACAGTCTTTGGTTTTCCTTGGGTGCCTTTATGCAGCAAGGCTGTGATATTTCTCCAAGGTTTGTTTCCATGCCTCCTTGCATTCTGTGGCTGTGATCCATTCATGTACATCTGGCATTCACCCATCTCAAGTCCAGATTTCTTTCATTTAGCATTCCATCCAATGACAAATTACCATCAAGCCATTTTGTGTGCCTGCGTCCATGAACTGAGTGTGTTACCGGTGTTGTTTTGAATGTCCTTCGTGCATTTCTATAGTATTGTATATTTATACATATTATAGCAAACATCTGGGCTCTGGATAAAGGCAACATTGTCAGCTAATATTAATAATTCTCAGATAAAGCTAGTACTAAGCCTTGATCAGATCAAACAGGCATGGTTTCCTCCTTAACTGAGCTGAAACATTTTCTCATTTGTCTAGAGATTGGATCTAGAAAAAAATGGAAAGAATATAGAACTCTTCCTAAAAACCCTCCTACTTTCCCCTTTCAGTGACCTTTTTCACTTTGCTCTTAGACTGCCGACAACTATTCATGGTAGCATCTCACCCAAGTTTTAGAACTCAAACTATAAAACTACTAAAAGAAAACGTAAGAGGAAGTCTATGTGATCTTGGATTGGACAAAGAATTTTCAAAACACAAAAAGAACAATCCGTTTTTGAAAATTCCATAAACTGGACTTCATTAAAATTCAAAACTTTCGCATTTCAAAAGACATCATGAGAAAATGAAATACAAGCCACAGACTGGGAGAAAACATTAGCAAATCATACATCTGATCAAGGACTTATATCCAGAATATATAAAGGTCTCTTACAACCCAGTATAAAGAAGACAACCCAATTTTCAAAATGGACAAAAGATTTGAATAGACATTTCCCCCAAAGAAGATATACAAATGGCTAATAATCACATATAAAGATGCTCAACATCATTAGTCATTAGGGAAATGCAAATTTAAATCACAATGCAATATCTCTACATACCCTCTAGAATGGCTATAATAAAAATGACAGTACTGAGTGGTGGCCAGGATGTAGAATGACTGTATCTCTCATCCGTCAGTAGCGTGAATGCAAAATGCTACAGCCAAATTAGAAGATGGTTTGGCGGTTTCTTATAGTCGGATACACACTTAAAATATGACACAGCAATTTCACTTCGCTATTCACTTAGGAGAAAAGAAAACCTACATCCTCACAAAGACTTATAAATGTTCATAGGAGCTTTATTTATAATAACCAAAAAGTGGAAACAACCCGAATATCCATCAGCAAGGGAATGGATAAACAAAATGCGGCATTTCCATCCAATGGAATACTGTAAAAAGAACAGACTATGTGATTCCATTTATTGAATTCTATTTATTGAAGGCCCCATGTTGATTTACTCCATTTGTCCAGGATAGGCAAATCCATAGGGACAGAAATTACGTTAGTGGTTTCTGGGGACATAGGAGGAGCAGAGAGAAGCTAATAAGTAGTGGATTAGGGTGAGGCAAGTACGGCTGGGTACAGCAAGTTCAAGGGTCAAATTCAGTCTTTATTTAAAATTGTGATATTTGTTCATCATGGATTTTTTTGAATTGCGATTTTGTTAATATTGCACTAAAGTGTTATGTATTGTGATTAATGAGATTTTGGTACCCCTTTAAATTTTGTGCGTGGGGTGAATGCTTTACTTGCCTCCCCCTAGCACCGGCCCTGTCAGGATTAACTGCAGATGAGCATGAAGGAACTCTGGGGGGAGGGAAATGCTCCAAAACTGGATTGTGGCGATGGCTGCACACTCTTAAGTTTACTAAAACCATTCTTTGTACACTTACATTGGTGAATTTGATGATATGCTAATTTCATCTCAGTGAAGCTACTGAAAATATTGAAATGTGAGTGTCCAGGACCTCTCCCACTTAGTTTAAGTGTTAACTCACCTAAACAAAAAGTGTTGAGTTCATAATCACAGAATACTGTAAGCAAATGCAACATCTTTAAAATGGGGGGGGGGGGGAGTGGGGTTTTTTTCTGAAATAAAAAGTTGTCATTTTGGTAAAATTGAACATTAATCCAAATACTGACCAGAGTCCATTATACAAATGTATGGGGATTTTCATTTAGAATGTAAGGACTTAGAAGGTCACCCACTATGGTTTTACAGCATACTTCATTTTGAGATTATCCACTTGGAGCGTGAAGCATTTCAACTGAATACTGGAAACATGGTAACCATCCTCTGTTTTCTAGTACAAGGTGTCTGGGGCAAGCCTCATTTGTCTAAGTCACACCTTTTGCCGCTCTCAATCTGCTTGGTTAGATTCTCCCAAATTCTTTCACTGCCCTTTCCTTTTGTGTTTACAACGTGTGTCATTTTGTGATACCACACGGGAGTTCATTTGTTTTGCGAGTTTCTTTTCTCTTTTTTTTGAATGTTCATTTGGAGAGTAGGGTTTCCGAACGATCCGTAATTGAGTGATTTTTTTTAACATGGCTGGCAATCTGTGTTGAGGCAATGCTGGAGAGTCATTAAGGCTGGAGATGTTACTCGTTTCTGTAAGTGAATTTTCAGAACTAAATTTGTGATAGCCCCACTGGAGTGCTGCATCCTACTCTGCATACTCAAACAGGACTCCAAAAGCTATTTGTTTTTAGAAGTATTTATGCATATTGCTTCATTAAGTAATAACTTAAAGATGATGACCTGAAAATGACAAGCTGGACAGATTTTTTTTTTTCGTAGTAGAATTTAAGCTGTGGCTCTTCTGTGGCACTGAAATATATCAAATCCTTTTTTTTTTTTTAAGATACAGATGTCATTATACTGCACTAGATACTGTCGTATACAGCAATGGCTTTCAAACTCTTTGACTATATCCCTCAGTACAAAATACATTTTCCCACGATGACTCGGTACATATATACGTATATAACAGAAGCTTCACCAAAGGTTACCCTTGCAGTGTGCCATGAACTTGGATATATTGTTTCATTTTGTTTTCTTTTTTAAGTTTTATTTATTTATTTTGAGAGAGAGAAGAGTGAGAGCGAGCAGGGGAGGGGCACAGAGAGAGAACCCCACTGTCAGTGCAGAGCCCGATATGGGGCTTGAACTTAACAAACCATGAGATCATGAGCTGAGCCGAAACCAAGAATCAGATGCTTAACCAACTGAGCCACCCAGGTGCCCCTTATTTTGTTTTAGTTTTATTTTTTTTGATATAATTTATTGTCACATTGGCTAACACACAGTGTGTAAAGTGGGCTGTTGGTTTTCCCCTCATTTTGTTTTATATGCTGGTTGCAACTCAACCCAGCAACGGAGCACACAGCCCATGGAATAACACTGGTCTGGAGAAACGCATGATCCTTCCTGTGCTTTTGAGTAATAAATGATTGGTCTGTACATTTTCTACCATATGAGTGATCCCTCCTTCAATACTGTTTTTTGTGGCCTTCAAAGGAAATTATATCTTTCAGCCTCTTGAAACAATTTTATGCTTTTTAGCATATTTATTTCTCCTCGTCTTGAGAGCTCTAGTGGTTCTATATTTGTGCTCAGTTGTATACCAGAAAACTCCACTGAAATGTGCTTTCCTATTAACAGCTTTTGAAATTCCTGGTAATGACATGGCTGCGCCCTCAGATTCCCGGTTGCCTTGACTGCACATGCCTGCGTTGCCCTTTACTTCTGTTGAAGGGCCCCACTTAGAATGCAGACTCTCCAGAAAGCCCCCAGTGCGAACATACACCGTACACTCCGGCTTGTCCCCCGATCGAGGCGATTCAAGGAATTGTAAGAGACCACACTTTAAAGTACAACTCTCAACTGTTATAGTGGGAGGAGGTGGCAGACAAATTCACCCCGCTGCTTCCGTTCGCTGAGGGCAGGGGGACAGTGACCTTCCCTGAGCTCCCCCACCTCGCCACGTAGGGGCACTTTCCCTGCGTTATCATACGGATTTTTAACCCTCAAGGCGCTGCCACAAGGTGGGCCTTGTACTTAAGTTGAAGAAGGTGACGCTGGCGTTAAATAATTGGCCCGTTCACGCCGCTGCTGGCAGAGCCAGTATTCAGACCGGACTCCCAAGTCCACACGCTGTGCTCTTTCCGCTTCAGGCTGCTTTTCTCACATCGTAGACCAAAGAACAGGACCCAGAGAGAGAATGCGACGGAGGCCGGGGTCATAGGGGTTCAGAGAGCCAGCGGTACAAACTGTTCCCACCGGCACGCGCCGCCTCCCACTACCGACCTACAGGCGCGCGGCTTGGTCCGTTCTTTCCCTCGGGTTCGGGTCGCGTTTGTGCCCGGGAGCTAGTTTCCAGTCTCCCGACCTCTGCCGAAACCCTGCCCCTGCCCCGGTTGGTAAAGAAAGGGGGCAGTGAGCGCTCACAATGCTGCCGAGCGGGTGTCCCCCCAAAGTAAAAGAGCAGGGAATCGGCAATGAGACATCACGAGGAAAACCGAGCATCATTCTGTTTCCATCAAATACTGGTACGGACGGGGGCCTAGGAGCTTAAAGAGCCCACGTCGAGGTTCGGTTTGATAGTTTCAACCACTCCCGTTGTTCAGACTGAGCAATTCAGCTGGAGGCTGAATCACCTTGCGAGAGGGTGATCCATGTGATGAGCTGAGGTCCTCTCCATATACAAATGTGTTTTTGGGGGGCAGTCGGGAGAAGAAAGCATAAGGAGATTCCATTCAACCCTCTTCCCCTTGACGGGGGATGGGGAGCTAGGCCGCGGGTGCAGCCAGATGGAGGTAGCGTAGTGGTTAAGTACGTGGGTGCCGGAGCTCGGCTCACTAGATTCACAGTCGGCTTAGCAGCTGTGTAACTCGGGGCACGTTACTAAATCTGCCTGAGCCTCAGCTCCTCCTCCGAGAAATGTAAAGTGCAGTACCTGGCGACAGTAAGCTCTCGGTAAAGGTTAGCCACCGTCATTATTAAAGCGGCTGCTCTTAACTGCCCTGATTTCACAAACACTAACACTTAATATGGTACTTGCGTTTGAGTCCCTGAAACTCCTTAGGAATACAGCTCAAATTTTAGCCAGTGCCGCATAGCTGATTTCTGATGAGAAATGACCAACAACCTTCCTTCCTGAATCCACAAAGTGCTCTCCTTAAGGATTTCACCTGGTGCAAATATTTTGACTGTGTTATTCTATAATGGTTTACGGATGGTGACAGAATGTTACAGTTTTTAATCTGAAATTTATTTCCTTTGTAAAACTTTGATAGAACCTTGCTAAGCAGTCTGAAGTGCAAGTCCTTCCAGGCAAATGCTCCCCCTGCTGACTTTCTTTGAAGCTGCAGGGACATCTGAGGGCTAGCCAAGTAGATGTGAGGATTGGGGGAATTCTGACCCAGAGAACGTGCTAACTTGAACCTGATTACTGTGTACATATTATTCAAAAGACACCACTCTTCTCTAACTCTTCAAGATATAAAATACTTCAGGGGCGCCTGGGTGGCCCAGTCGGTTAAGCGTCCGACTTCGGCTCAGGTCATCATCTCACGGTTTCGTGGGTTCGAGCCCCACGACGGGCCCTGTGCTGACAGCTCGGAGCCTCGAGCCCGCTTCAGATTCTGTGTCTCCCTCTCTCTCTCTGCCCCTCCCCCGCTCACACTCTGTCTCTGTCTCTCAAGAATAAACAAACATTTTTTTAAATGTTCAAATACTTTAGAGGAGTCGGTAGGACATCTGTCCAGGTTAGTTGACACCTAAATCCTTTTGTAAAGTGGAAAATATGTACAAAATGATAAAAGACACGAAGGGCATGGAATGAATGGGATGGAAGACAACAGGATTTGTTTTTGTACTCCATTTTCAGCAACGTCCTTTCGTTTGCCGATGTCCGACCAGCATCTCATCCTACTGCAAATTCTCTTCAAAGTAGGAGTGATGTGGTGATAAATTAATGATGTAAGAGCAGGATTTTTATTGCGACTACTTCATGACTGTTCTGGCTGAAAGCCGTAGTTTTCAGTCTTTGGAAGATGGTTACTTATTCCCATCAGAAAATACTATACGAGCCAAAGATTGATTCTGCGCGCTTTTTAAAAATCTGTCATAGATACAGCATTGAATAGACTGTAGAAAAGATCCATACTTTGCAAGAAAGAAGAGGGGGAGAAAAGAGAATGATGAAGAGTTTGTGCAAAGGAGAAGCGGTTATGGTTTCAGCTCTTGATCTTGCGAAGCTAGTAAAGTGAACATTTCAAAATTTCCTTACAGGATGAAGGGTACAGCACATAGCTCACTTTTATTATCATTTCAGAGGTCGTAAAATACATGTTCTTATTAACTCAGAAACTCTACTTCCGTATTATTACAGATAACAAGAGCATTGTATATTATTTTGCGGTGTTTTTATGTCTGTTTTCCTCTTGTTGCTAATCTACTTTCATTAACTTCACGCCTCCTCTTACATTTCTTCAAAAGGTACGATATGCTCCTTATGATGCATTTTTATAAATACTAAATGTGCAGCATTTTATAGCCATTTCATTATGCTAACCTCAAAATCTGTCTTGTGCAACAAAACTCTTTGAAATGAATGTTAAACATTTTGAAGCTGCGTTAATGGGGGGAAAGAAACTGGAAAATGACAGGTCTTTTTAACTCAACTATAAAGTCTTGTCTTGTTTTAATAGATCCTTTTAAAAATGTCATGGGGCTGACCCATCAGTCACTTTTTATATAGCCTCCGTGTGAAATGTGGGTTTAAATGGCTCTGGTTTCATTAACGAGAAAAGGGAAATGTAAAAATTCTTACAGAGACGCTTCCCTTTGAGTGCCACTGCACCTTTTCTCCATGAGGAAGGATTTAGGTGTCTGTGCCATAAAGGAAAGAAAGTGGTAGAAATCCCACCGAGACTCTTGTCAAAGCTACTACTGCCTTGAGGGGAGAATGTTGAACGCAAGCCTGTGCATTTAACAGGGATTCCAAGAAAGCTCCTTTTCCATCTCTGCCGAGGCTTCTGGATGCTATTACACCATCTCTATGTGAATATTCACCAAAATTCTCCATGCTCATAGGTGTATCATCGTATTAACCGTGTAGTTGCCAAAGTCAATAACCATGTATAAAGGGGCCACCAAAATGACCATTTTGCACTGAGGTTTGTTTTCATTCATGTCAACAGCCAATCTCAGCTAAGTCCTGCAGATCAACATGTTTATCTGAATCACCTATTACGGTGACCAAAATCACCAGATTATCATGTGCAGGCTTGATTTTAGATCATACAGACACGATCCATTAGCCTCGATAGAATGGCACAAGTGTAATTTCCATAAATTACTGTATCTTTCTCCATGTTTCAAGTAGACGATGCAAAAACTACCACTGGTATTCGCAGCAGCTTAATACACCCCTTTCCATACCAAACCATGATTCTGGAATCACTCCAAAATCCGTTCTCCCCTTGGTCTCAGGAAAACCCTATCCTTCCAAATAAGGATGGCATTCACAGTTTCATTCCAAAGGAACAACAAACAGATAATAAACAATAATTATCCAAGCATGTTTGGTTTTCCTGCAACTATAATTCTCAGTTATTGCCAGAAAATTGTACCTTCTATAATTTATACACTATTCTAGATTGTCTTCTAGAAAATGTGACTGTTTGGTAGCACAGAAACGTGGGCATTTCTTTCCTGTTGTGTAAGTATAGATGATTGATTTCTGATTTCTCCTCTCTGTGCCTCAGTCTCTTCATATGTTAAATGCCTCTGTTTTCTAATCTGGAAAGAGTTGACCCATGTCAACCCAAAGTAATCAGAACGGTCTGGCACACAGGAAGTGCTCAGGAAGGGTTAGCTATTATTGTTATCATTTTTATTACCCTATTACTATGGATGCTACCTTGGAACATTAATCTTTTATACGGTAAAATTCTTTCCAGAGTCACATCAGTCGAGAATAAATTATATATGGCAACAATGAAGAAAGACTATGAGGGTCCAAATTCATCATTGAAATATCCTATAAACTTTTAGCATTTGGAAGTGTAACACATTCTTCCTGGTTCATCCAGATGTTTTTATCTCTTCTGATTAAAAGGGACGTGTTCCCAGATGAAATCCTGAGAGAACATAACTATTAGTTAGAGAAATCTGTCGCAAAGCAGATTTTCACATCTGAAAGGCTAAAAGGGATTGTGTTCAAAAGTAAAGCAAGAAGTGTTGCTTTAAGCATCCGGGAACCAATAGGAATTGCAGACTTTAAAAAATCAAGTAGTTTTGTTTCAGTTAATCAGTAAAGAATGCCATTTATCAAAACACCTGCCAAAATGATTTGATCAGAGTGGAAAATCAAAAACAACTGAATTTTCCAGAGGCTAATAAAAGTTTATCTTGGGACACGGGAATTTAAATTTGCCTGGACATGGTAAAATGCAAGCACAAACAGAGAAGAGCTTGACCTGCTAGCTTTCAGCCCAGAACTTCCCTCTTCCCACAGAGCCTGGAGATGTGCCAGGCTCCTATGCCCATTCTTCACTTTCCATCACAGTGGGTTCTTTTCCTGTGAGCTTTTCTGGGCACGGGAGAACATAGCTTAATCAGGCTGGAGCTCCACCACAGAAAGAACTATCCTAGAGATAATGTGGCAAAGTTTTCTAGAACCTAGGAACCAGATTTTCATTTCTGTAGACAGAGCCAGCCTCGAGCAACATTGTCATGGAGGTGAAGCTGCCTCCGCACCAGCCCCAACCCATCACTGAGCACTCAGTGCCTTCACGGCCCCCTTGCTTCCCACAGACCCTCCCCTGAGCAGCATTCATGACGTAGGGACCACGACTCTCAATCCTGGCTGTACCAGAGCTTTCCGCAAATGCTGCTGCTTAGGCCTAACCCCCAGAGAGTCTGACTTAGATGATCTGGGGTGGAGCCTAGGCATTTTTTGTGTGCCGCTGTCCTTTGTTTTATTTTGCCTCAAGCTTCCCAGACGATTCTGATGTGCAGGCAGAGTTGAGAATCACTGATGTAGAAGAAGGACAGTATTTCTCGTTCTGTTCTGCAGACCACTGCAGTCACCAGGGATGGGTAAGAAATGCGGGTTCTTGAGCGCTCACGTATTCCGAACCTGCCTTTTCACAAACACCCCAGGTAATGCCAAAGGCATAGTTACATTTAACATCAAATTTTTCCCTTATTAAAACTTACCCATCTTGGGGTGCCTGGGTGGCTCAGTCGGTTGAGCTCAGGTCATGATCTCACGGTTTGTGGGGTTCGAGCCCCACGTTGGGCTCTGTGCTGACAGCTCTGAGCCTGGAGCCTGCTTCGGATTCTGTGTCTCCCTCTCTCTCTGCCCCTAACCCACTTGCATTCTGTCTCTGTCTCTCTCAAAAATAAATAAACATTAAAAACATTTTTTTTACACTTACCCATCTTCTGTCCGATTCTCTACTAACTGCATAGACTAATCCACGATAATGTGATAAGAGGTCCTATTGAAGTTGTGTGTTAACATTTTGACCAAGTCTTCTGAAGAAAATGCAGAAGGTGATTCCAACACGAAGATTCTCGATGGCAGCCTTGTGAGGATGGTTTTGTTTGTTTTGATTATTTGGGGGGGAGAGGTGGAGGTGGAAACAAAACTTTTAGTGCCCCTCAAATTCTATTATACTGGTAGTTCCTTAGTTCACTCGAGGCTGTCCTGTGTGCTAAGGCTTAGTTTGTAAAAGCAAAGAGTGTGGATCCTTGGCTAGCCATTTATACAAAGATCATAACACATATTATCTTATGGCTCCTTGCCTCACGCGTGACCGGCTCCACAAAATGGCAAAAGTCTTTATTAAATTTACTAAACTCAGAGTCAAGAGTACTCATCCACCCACACCTACCCATTTCCCTTCAAATACGTAAGGGCTTTTGACTCGGTTTCTCCCATGACATCATCTCGCATCCGTGGCTCTCAGCCTTGGCCGTGCCTTGTAATCACCTGGCGAGCTTTAAAAAATATATATGCCTGGATCCCACCCCCAAGGTTCTGATTTAACTGGTGTCGGGTAGGCTGGACATGAGTTTTGTTTTGTTTTTTTCTGTGTGTGTGTTTTGTTTGGTTTTTAACAAAGGTCCCAGGTGATTCTATTGCACAGGCTCAGAAGCACACAGAGCTCACACAGGAAGAGAATCTGATAAGTAGAATTATTATGTGTCATCAGGAGCTGGTAAAAAGAAGATATTTTTTCTAGAATTAAAAAAAAAAAAATCATGCTCTGCAAGCCAGATAGGCCTGAAGGGCCTATACTATGCATGTACCATCATCATATGCCATCACCACATGGGATGTTGTTAATATGTTACTTTTGTTTGCTGTTTGTTTGATTCCCTGACCTCACCTACTTCAACTATACTAAAACCACTTCTCTTTCCAGAAATTAAGATAATGATTTTTGTAAACTGAAATCCGGCCCCTCGGGGTCCGGACTGGTCTTTGTTTTGTTTTGCAGGTCGCTGTCCGGGCGGATTGTCGGAGGGGTTTGGTGGTTCTTCACCCTGATCATAATTTCTTCCTACACTGCCAATCTTGCTGCTTTCCTGACTGTGGAGAGGATGGTCTCTCCCATAGAGAGTGCTGAAGACTTAGCTAAGCAGACTGAAATTGCATATGGGACCCTGGACTCCGGTTCAACGAAAGAATTTTTCAGAGTAAGTGCTTTGCGGTTAATTGGGCCTGCTGCTTTTTCTTTTATCATCTTCTCACAAAGGCAAATTCACAGTACTTTTAAGGGAGGGATGGGAAAGTGTGGGGCTGTTATCGAAGTGCAGCATAAAACAGCATAATACATAAATACGGCCCTGCTTGGCTGGTGACCTACTTCATTGTTGCTTCAATTAAGACTCGTGCGCGATGTAACAAGTTGGATACAAGGGCACTGAGCTTGAACTCCCAGGTCTGAATCTCATCCCTGTGGCAAAGTGATTGTTTGTCCTTGGGCAAGCCATTAGCCTCGATCACCTTCCTTGAAAACTGAGGGGGCTGAACTAAATGATATGCATTCCCCTTTTAAGCTTTTATAAAGGTAGATATTATGTCTCAGCGTTTCACAGAACTTAGGTACTTGGCTCTAAGACTCTGCAGAGTGATAGACTATAAAATTAGATATTCTGTGTCAGACACTGGCTTCCTATTGAAGTGCTTTACACTTATTTCAGGCGTTCATATACATGCTGATAATTCAACGTTCAAGGAAGCTGGTGATTGTTTTAGTTTCTTGAGTACACTTATACCCCCCTTCTACTCCATCATAGACCCAATCTTAGTGGGGAAACAGCAAGTTGTTCACTAGCAAAAGGTAGTAAAGCTACAGAAACACTGTCAAGAGGAAAGATGAAAGAAGATCAAAGCAGAAAGTTCTAGAAGGATGATATGATGGACAAGCCCCTTTTACATAAACTATCAAGATCTTTGTTCTGCCAACTGGACTACAAGAAAGGCTCCCAGTGGAGTGTTTAAGAACTCAAATATGGGGCGCCTGGGTGGCGCAGTCGGTTAAAGCGTCCGACTTCAGCCAGGTCACGATCTCACGGTCCGTGAGTTCGAGCCCCGCGTCGGGCTCTGGGCTGATGGCTCAGAGCCTGGAGCCTGTTTCCGATTCTGTGTCTCCCTCTCTCTCTGCCCCTCCCCTGTTCATGCTCTGTCTCTCTCTGTCCCAAAAATAAATGAAAAAAAAAAATTAAAAAAAAAAAAAAAAAAGAACTCAAATGTTTTTCAGTTGCCCCAACCAGGAAAGTACGGTGATTAGAAAATGGACCCATTCTCTACATTACCACTGCCTGCTACCATAACCACTATAACTGGTTGTAGCAATGATACAGAGGCCACTTGTAGAGTAGGTAAAAGGGAAACGTTTAGTCTGTGCAACCAATAATTAAGCTGGTTGGCAGGTGTAACTACTAACTTTTCCTTAACGTCCAGGGTAGATAGATGTTGGTGCTAAACCAGCTTACTTTAAGAAATCAGGAAGAAATGTATTTCTGCATGTATTATCATGAGATTTGCCCAGTTATTTCATGGAAAACCAGGAGTAGGTTTCTCACAATTGTAGCAATTAGCTAAAAACTGTTTTCATTCCCTGAAGGAGAAAGCGTTCATTCTAGGGCCCTTTCCACAATTCTTATCGGCTCTGGATATCCCTTTCTCACTTTTACCACTGTTTACCGAGCAGATCAAAATCCCCAATGAGAGAGAGAGAGAGAGGGGCCCAGTATTGGAACTATCAATGAAGACCTTCTGGAACTAACCTGGCCTTGACCCTCACCACTGTGGAAGTCCCAGAAACTTATCTAGAAATAATCCCCCGCCTACATGAAATCACCCACATGTTTCAGGGCAACAAGCGGGCAACTTCCATCTGCTGAGTAGTCAGCACATTATCAGCTCCATGGAAATCTGGTTTGGTATCCACCTTCAAAAGCATCCCAGGAGGAATCAAGTTGCTATATGAAGTAATTGATCACTTAGGCTACCAAGATACCAGACTTGGACCCTCTGATAAGAGCCCCTTGTTCCATTGGAAAGCATTTTGCCTTCAAAAACGATTCGAAATTAGGAAGGTGTACTTTAAATGGTAATCGATAGACGGCATCAATTCCCATTAAGCTTTCAAAGGCCATTCATCCATACTGCAGGCAAAGGACCCTCTCTGGGAAGATTTATGAGGGCAAAGGCTTGAAAGCATGACCAAACAGTCGCTGTCCCCTCACCCAGACCCCACCTGCCACACATTTTGTGTCTTTCTCAAAAACCAGGAAAGTGTCTGCTAATCTATTCGATGATGGTTTCATTAAAAAGCCTCACATTACCAGAGCCGATTTGAATCAACATCCAATTCTGAGCAAAGCTATTGCCACATTCTAATTGGTTTGCAGCTTCTAATGCTCACCGATTCCTAGTGACCTTTACAGCCAATGAGTAATTCGTATGGAAATGGGGCTGTTATGAGAATCTGATTAGAGAGGGAGCTGGATATTTCCAGGTATAAGGAAATGCAAATCATTTTCTAATTCTCACGCACCACTTTTTCGTTTTCCCCAATTGGTTGCTCGTGACAGCATTAGGATTCTGTGGGGAAGTTCTTCAGGGCAGCACACGAAGGTTGATGATCTAAGCGTGGAACTGAGCTATCTAGAAAAATCAACTTTTTAAGCCTGCTTGTGCTGGAAATGTTATGTAAACCTAACAAAGGGTAAGGTTGGTATTCATGTAATACAGGGGAGCCCAACCCATCGGTCTTGAAGCCATTTGTACCCTCCATGGTCTCCACCCCACCCTCCTTGAACCACATAGATCGGAGAAGACAGCCAGCCAGAACCCCTCATCTCTCTCCCAGGGACTCCACTGAACTAGTATGTCACCACCCCTCCCCCAGCCCTCACTGATCTGGGGGCAGTTTTAAGAATGGTCACTCCTCCGCACACAGGAAAAGGGAGGACCTCAGATGGCATGCCTTCTGAACTTTGGAAACTAAAACAAGATCACGCCCAGCATTTACAAACACGACATAAGCTCATTTCTTCCCATTCTCACTGCATACTAAAACCACAGAGACCAAATAGTAATACCATAAAACAGCCCGGGGCCAGCCCTCTAGTGCTTCCACTAAGAGAGAGAAATAAATAAAATACAATTCCTTTCTAATTGCCCTGCAGACATTTTTACTCTTCCTGGATAAGGCTGCCATTGAAATGATGGTATTTTAAAATGATTCCTTTGTTTCTCTCATTTTCCAGCTATCCTTAGCTGTTATCTCACAATCACATAAAGTCACTGGCACAGAGAGACCTGTTCCATCCGGAAAGGCAGGGAGGGACTGAGCAAAATGCATGTAGCTGGAAGAGACATCTGAAATATTACCGTGAGCCCTCTCGACTTGAAAACTGATTTCCTTAGACAGCAGCTCCAAAACTAAATGTCCCAACTGCAGTGGAGGCACCCGTGCTAAAAAACACGTCGACAGCTTTATTGTCATTGCCCAGAGAAATGCCACTATGATTTGGAAAGCTGCACCGAAATGATCATTCTCCACTAGGTTTTGGAAATTTAACCTGATACGGATTCATGTTAAAAAGTAGCACTGGAGAAAAAGCAATTCCAAAATTCTCTCTGCCTCCAGACCCCCGGAAATATTCGATGACTATGATGCTTGATTTCTTTTCCAGATACCTGACCAAATCCCCACTAAAGGTAGTTCAAGGCATTAAAGAAGGTTGCATTTTTAAATGAAATGTTTAATATTAATTTAAAGCCCTTTGAAATTCTAAATATAAAAGGACAGGAGTGGAGAGAGAATAAGTTGCTCTCACGTGCTGGGCAGGACAGAGAAACTGAGCTTTATCTGGAGACCACAGAGGGGACTGTCCCATCTTCTGACTTGCAGACATTGTACCACGTGGCACAGCTGAATTTACTCATGCAAACTGTTTTATTGGAACGCAAGAGTCTATGACGAGCTGTTGTCATCGGTCATATTCATTTTTCTAAATGTAGGCTGTAAATGAAGAGCTCTCGAACTGATTTGAAAAGTAGTCCCTACTAATAGTATTTAGATCCTGCTTACACATTCAGACTCTCTGTGTGTGTCTCTCTCTCTGTCTCTCTCTCTCTCACACACACACATTTTCAATTGGAGTCCACATTTCCATATCCCTCAGTTATCTATTACAGGGCCTTTGAAGTACACGGGGAAAGGAGAGAAGTCTCCTTTGCACCTATGCTATGCTGACCTTTTCACATGATCGAGAAAACCAACCATTGACCTTTACGCTCTGTTACATGTTACAACTGAGCTATGTACATGTCGGACCTCCCTAACCCCTTAACCCATTCCCCTAGACTCAGGAAACACGCCAACATATGAGAGCCTTTGGTTAAAAATTTTCGCACCAAGTACTACAATGGATTTGCAATTTTGACAGATAATAGACTTGGACAACTGCAACCAGATTTAATTAGTTTGAAGACACATATGATGGGACCAAATGTTTGGGGACACAGCCAAACCACATACTAGGGAACACACAATAGTGACAACAAGAGAGGAGTTTGACACCAAGGGATGGTAGGTCAGAGACATCTGTTGGGCCTACTACTTGGCAGTTTTTAAAAAAGAAAATCCGTTTTTTTAATTTTGACGTGGATCTTTTGATGCCACCTTCTCAAAACCAGTCTGTTCCAATGTCACATGATACGTTGCACGACAAGACTCCTAGACCTCACAGGTCAAGACTGGGGTGGGGCACCAGACACAAGGTGAGGCTGCTGAGGCCTGACCGAACAGGCCTCAGGAAGAGGGAAAGGGACACTCAGACAGCCGTCGGCCTTTCCCGCCCCTCAGCGGCCAGGGGTCTGTGGTTCCATAGGCCTTCCTTGCAGGCAACCCTCAAGCTGTGTGGAGAGCACGCTCTCCAAAGGAGTAGACATTGGTTGACCTGACAACTGTGCACAACCGACCACACACCTCCTATCTGTCTCCAAGAGAAAGGCGGAAATGCAACAATGAAGACAGGCTACGAATAACGCCCTAGATTCTAGTATTTATTCATCACTCTATCAATAACTCTTTTTTTTTAAGTTTATGTATTTATTTTGAGAGAGACAGAGACAGCGTGAGTCGGGGAGGGGCAGAGAGAGAGAGGGAGAGGGAGAGGGAGAATCCCAAGCACGCTCCACACTCTTAGCACAGAGCCTGACATGGGGCTCAGACTCACAAACCGTGGGATCATGACCTGAGCCGAAACCGAGTTGGACGCTTAACCGACTGAGCCCCCCAGGCGCCTCTCAATAACTCTTTTTTTGAGCACTCTCTAGGTGCCAAGTTCCAGGCTAAGCACTGAGGATCCATCTCTGTAAACAAAATTAAATTTCTGTCTGTCTTTTACCAAATCGCATGAAAATGCTTACACAGGGCCCTCCACCATATTTGGAGGTGATTTGGGGGGATAGACGGACTTGAAATATAGGCATCTCAGGAACCTAGATGATCACACCCTCCAGGACAGATGACAGTGTTTATTTTTATATTGCTACTTCTCTGCATGCACCAATCTTTGGCTACACTCCATGGTGAATAACAAAAGGGTTAATGATTCTCCATAACCCAACACGAGGGTCAGTTAGGTGGTGAATAAAGCAGAAATGGCCTCTACCATCTGGGAGCTCACAATCTAGAGGGCCGCCAATTTTCAACACATTTTCACACACATTACCACATTCAATTCACACAACAATCCTGCAATACATGTGAGACAAAATGACATTGTGACTTGATGAATGTCACTGGGCTCAATGGGGAAGAGCTAGAACTCTGAGGCCAGATTGGGTCCCCTTTCCAGCCCGTCTCAGTGCCCTTCTGGTGTGAGTGTTCACAGAAACGGGGGGCGTTAGGCATGAATCAAGCTTCTGGTGCAGCACGTGCTAAGGCATCTGTATTATCTCCTGGTTGATCTTTTATTTCCCTTGATGGGTCAGTTAGAAAAGAGAACCTATACCCACTTTAAATGACATTTTCCCATGCTCTGATAGCCTCAAAAGGATCCAGGATAAGAAGCCAAGGAAAAGGAGGTCATCCATAAAACTATAGCGAATGCCACAAACACATCAAACCTCTATAATTCACAGCTGATTATACTTTCTGATATGCCCAGGGTTATGTCATAGCTGGATAAAACTGGAAAGAAAAAGAGGGAAAAGATGATTTCTAGTTCCACATCCACTGACGACTTCCTTGTTTTTCTTTGGGTGAGAAGCATTCGGTCTCGGTTTCCTCATGTACCGATGGGAATATTCTCTGCTCTACCTTCCTTATGGGGTTGGTAAGAGGATAATATCACAAAAAGCTCTTTAAAAGGATGAAGGTTTCTACAAATGCCAGGAGACTTTAGGGAAAGGGCCCAACAATAGAGCAACTAAAGCATAAAGACTATCCAGGCAAGGCTCCGTGGAGATGTGAGGGAGGGGTACTTCTCAAGAATAAAATAAGATAAAATAAAATCATCTCTGCTGGCTCAGTGGAAGAGAGGTGGGTTTTTTCCTGACTTTGGGAGGAGAGAGAAAGTTCATTTGTATCCTCCCCCCCCCCCCGATCCTGATCCCATCCCTACCCCCGTTATCAAATATTACTCCTGACCTCATCTCTCCATCTTCAGTCATTCCTTTGTGGCTTGCAGATTCAACAACTCCAAAACACACAATTTAGAGCCGCCCTTGAAGACCACCTAGAAACTTCAGGTGCTTCCAAGGGGGCACGCAGGCCATCTGCCCAAAGTAACCAACCATATGGATTTCATTAGCCTAGCTCTGTTAGGCCTCTCAGGTAACCTACTTGCTTATGAGAGCATTTCACAGCCCAGAAAGCCTAAGGGAGTTAAGTCTTCCTTTCTTTGAGGTTGCTGACTCGCGCAGACAAGCAGACAACGCCAGGGTAATTAACACCACGCAGGATCCCCAGATCTTTGGGAGAACTCTTCAACCCTCTTTCTGAGAGTAATTCACCTCAGGATCTTTCTTTTCCTAGCCGACAAAATCAAATCACCTCAGCGCTTCTAGTTGGAGGGGTTGGGCCCATCTGTTCAATTAGACCTTCCTTGAGTTCACCTGGCAAGCCTGCGCAGGTTAATTATTTAAGTTCTCCTTCATCACCAGGCAGACGTCTAAAAACCTGACCATCAGGATCAAATAAAATTTCAACATCCTGAAGCTCAACTAATAAAAACATTAGGTTAACTAGAATGCTTGGTTGCACTCCACTTTTGAAAGGAAAAAGCAACTCACAGAAACAAAACCTTGCTCTGACTTTTTTTCTTTTGGGGGGGGGACAAAATTCATTTTTTTTTTAATTTAAATTCAAGTTAGTTAACATTCAGTGTTGTCATGGCTTCAGGAGTAGAACCCAGTGATTCATCTCTTACATACAATGCCCAGTGCTCATCCTTAAAAGTGCCCTCGTTAATCCCCATCACCCGTTCTCCCCCACCCAGAAACCCTCGGTTTGTTCTCTGTATTTAAGAGTCTCTTATGATTTACCTCCCTCTCTGTTTTTATCTTATTTTTCCTTCCCTTCCCCTATGTTCATCTCTTGTGTTTCTCGAATTTCACACATGAGTGAAATCATACGATATCTTTCTCTGACTTACTTGGCTCAGCATAATACCCTCCGGTCCCATCCATGTTGTTGCAAATGGCAATATTTCATTCTTCTTCATCACCAAGTAGCATTCCATACACACACACACACACACACACGCACACACACACACCCCACATCTTCTTTATCCATTCACCAGTCAATGGAAATTTGGGCCTTTCCATCCTTTGGCTATTGTTGCTAGTGCTGCTATAAACATTGGGGTGCATGGGCCCCTTCAAATCAGCATTTTTGTATCTTTTGGATAAATACCTAATAGTGTAATTGCTGGGTTGTAGGGTAGTTCTATTTTTAATTTTTTGAGGAATCGCCATACTGTTTTCCAGAGTGGCTGTGCCAGTTTGCATTCCCACCAACAGTGCAAGAGGGTTCCCCTTTCTCCGCATCCTCACCAGCATCTGTTGTTTCCCGAGCTGTTCATTTTAGCCACTCTGACTGGTGTGCGGTGGCATCTCATTATGAATTTTTTTTCAAAAAAACTACTAGGTGATGTCCTGTGGTCATATGCATTCCAGTCTTCAAAGTCTTCTACCTTTTTAAACAGTGAGTAAATAAATCTTGAGAGTCTATAATATCAAGTTAGGCACCAGGGCTATAATAGTTACGTTTTCGCAAAAGGGAGTTAGTCCTCTGTGAAAATACGCTTCAACCACAAAACTGTCTTCTGAGAAGAAAGCAGTAAGACACACTAGAGGCATGAATCATTAGGGACTTCCGGACTTGAAAAATTCTTTGAGGATTAACCGTATCCAAGTAATGTTGCAGTGAACATGGGTGTACCAACAGCTCTTCAAATCCCTGTTTTCAATTCCTTTTGGCATATGCTTCAGAGTGGAATTGCTGGATCGTACGACAATCCTTTGCTTGTCTTTTATAACTCTTAGGGTCTATTTTGATACAAAAGATGAGGGCATTTTCTATTCTGGTTTCTTCCCGTTGCTGCTCAAACAATCCTAATCTTCTCAGAGGCCATAGATGCCTCTCTCCCAATAGGAAGAGGGTCGCTAGGTAGTTGCTGTTGGGGCAGAGCTTTAGCTAGTATCACAAAGTTTCATCTTGATACATCTTGACTGGAGTTGAGGAGGAGGATGTGTATGTGTGTAAGTGTTGAAAAAAACCTGAAGTCCTGTCTATACCACACATATGTACAGAGGGTCCTGGATATTTTAGCTACCGATTCCAGCTTGTAACAAAACTTTGAGGGAACATGCTTTCTCTTTCTGTGTTTGGGCTACAACTTTGATGCCCCAGCAAGATGGCACCAGAAGGCAGCCGCTGGATGGTAGAGTGAAGCCCATCTTCTTTCTGTTTGAAACGGTTTAGAATGTCACCTGTCTGAAGGATGGACTTGGATAGTGATGATCTATTGCATTTCTTCCCTCGTCTGATTGTGAGCATCTGTCTGTACGTTATCCCCAAAACGAATCTATCTGCACACTCCTGGTGCCCTAATGAAGAGGTTCCTGAAGGTGGTTAGCTGCTATGCCTAACAAAGCCTGCACTGTAGAACCGAATCTTACTTCCCAGCTTTATGAAAATTCTTATGTGTTCACAGCCTGATTTATTTGAGTCTCAATTTTGTCTCCTTTGAGTCTCCCATCTGGGTTACAGACTATTTCCTGTATCATTCAGTAGCACTGGTATTCCAACCCGCTGAGTAAAGAACCCTGTCCTACACACTCTGGGCATGAGTAGGAGACGCCATCCAGACCCCTGAGTCCAATATGCAGACAATAGGGGAGTCGGGTGGACTAATCAGGAAAGGTTTCTGGAGAAAAGGACATCTTAAAAATATTTGGAGAGAAAAGAATTTAAAAATAGTTCAAGGGGTTTGTGAGAATATATGTGGGACCCAAAAAAGCCCCCAAGAACAAATAAACAACAAGACCATGACTTTATATCATGTTAGACTATGGCTACTATTGACTGGGGAACTGTTAGTTTCTGTAGGATTCACACTAAGATTTGTCTGCATAAGATAGCGTATGTATATATGTTTGGGGAAGGGAGTTCGTGATGGAAAAAAGTTTCCAAAAAAAAATATTGCTTTGAAACAATAGTACCATGGTAGAAACCAATCTATAGACTGCCACAGGTAAATTGGAAATCACTGCTTGAGACCAAGGTGCTCTGAGCGCTGTCTTATTTCCAATTTCATAATTCACATTTGGCATGTGAAGATGAGGTTCATTAACAAGGGACTCTCCAAGGAATACTTTGCTTTCTTTTAAATGAGTTTGAGGAACCAGTGTTGAAAAGCAAAATCTATCTCTGCTTTGGAAAACAATACCAAATGAAAGATTTCATAACCAACCCTTCATTTTTAAAAATAACCCCACTACAATAGACATTATTTCACCAAAATAAACAGCTCCTTTCCTGAATGTCGTAGTACTAATGAGGTAATCATGAAGGGAATCATATGAAAGCCCCTTTGCACAAAATTTTGAAGTTTGATTCCAAATACTTGTATCTTGCCCCTTTCTTCCAGACAAGACACACATACACAAGTGTGCATACACACAGACACACACACACACACACACACACACGCCACCACCACCACCATTTGGGTAAATGTGATTAACAAATAACTGAAGTTTACTATATATGAAATCAGCAGGGAGCCAACTGCCCCACTGGCCAAATACTGAAGAACATTTCTGCTTTATTTTCTTGGCCTGGGGTTTCAGTCAATTGGATGAGCAAGAAGGTTGAGAATAGCAGGGTCAATGACTGAGGAGAAATATAAATAAATTCAAGGAGGCTTAGATAAATTCATGTAATACAGAGCCATAGAAAGTTGTTAAAAGTAAGAGGCAAGTGCTTGAAGGACACCTTCAGATGTTTAGAGTTGACATCAAGAGGACAGGCATGGCTTCTCATAGTTCTTTGTTGACCTTATCTTAAAACACTCCTAGCTCGAATCACCCAAAGAGCTGACCTACAGGGACCAGTCTACAATTTTTTACAAGATTGTTTTTCACATCACAAGAATTGAGACTATTTAGCCTGAAGAAAATATGCAGCAGTGGAATATATTAGGATTGTCTTAAAATATTTGAAGGGTAGACATTTCAAAGATGAATTGTACTTGTTTTGTGGGGCCCTAAGGGACAGAACAAAACTCAAAGGGTGGATATTACAGGGATAGAGATTTTTGGCTCATTGTAAAAAGAAGATTCTCATAGAGCAATCCAAAAATAGAATGGGCTGTCTCCATAGATAACGAGCTGTTCATCTTTGAAGGGATTCAAGATTAGGCTAATGGCCACTTGTCAGGGATGTCAAATAGGGGACTCAATAATCTGATGAATGACTGCACTAGAGCAGTGTTTTCCAACACTGGTTGTGTGTAAAATCATTTCCAGAGCTATTTTAAAACACAGATTATTGGGTCTCATGCCTCCTCCCCTCATGTTGATTCCATAGGTTCTATTAATCTGCATTAAAAAAAATTTTAATGTTTATTTGTTTTTGAGAGAGAGAGCATGAGCAGGATAGGGGCACAGGGAGAGAAGGAGACACAGAATCCGAAGCAGGCTCCAGGCTCTGAGCCATCAGCACAGAGCCCGATGCGGGGCTCAAACCCACGAACCGTGAGATCGTGACCAGAGCCAGAGTCAGACGCTTAACCGACTGAGCCACCCAGGCGCCCCTTAATCTGCATTTTTTAAACTAGCACCCCAAGTGGTTCTAACACAGATGACTAAGAGCCACTCTTTGAAGAACGTTTGACTATACAGCATATAAGATAATTTATACTTTGATGATTTGGATTTGCCTTTTTTCTATGATTCCTATGTGAAGGATGCTGGGAGAAGGCTGGAGGCTGGGACTGCAGGGCAGAGAGAAGCCTGAGTAGGAGTAGCTAGGCCTGTCTGGCAGGAAGAGGTGTCTCGAGAGTGAGTACAGCTGACTGGCTGAGTGGTGGCCTCCCCTTCCCAGTGTTCCTGTCAGGGAGGGAGAGAAAGGAAGAAACTTTCCTCTGATCCACAGGGACCAATGGGAGATGATTGTCTCAGGGACTGGAATCTGAGGCCTTGGGAGACCCCAAGTGCAGACAGATACCTACAGGGAAGCTCAAGCAGTGGAATCTGACTATGGGTAATACAAGGCCTAAAAGTGAGGAAGAAATGCCACTGCAGGGGCATAATGTCCAGAAGCTTTGAAATATTTATAATTTTTTCTCCTATGATCCTTATGACGCCCTTCCTTTTCCATGCTCATTTACTGCATGGGTCTTGGGTGACCAGGACCATCGTATTAGCATCTTTATCACCCTACAGCAAGCCCCTGATTCAAACTTCCCGTCCTAGAGGGCTGCAGGTGACCGGGTACAGGCATTGGTCGTAGGTGGAGATGGTGATCGGTATGACCTAGGTAAAGGCTAAGAGTAAGAGGAATTGCTTGGGGACAATGGGACAGAAGTAGAAGATAGACCAGGAGCTCTCTCCTACTTTCCTGTAACTGCCCCTTCCTTCCCTTTTCTTTCCTTCTCTTACCTGCTGGGTCCCAAGGGGTCAGGGCTGCTATGTTGGCGCTTTTATAACGGCTTCAGAGAACCTCTTTTCCTCGAATGGCCCTCCCTACCCGGAAGAACTTAGGTCAGCATCCCTAGGGGCTAGTCAGTGTGGAAAAACAAAAGCAGTCAAACCTCGAAAGAAGCAGGGGCACAAGACATTTCACAAAGAGAAAGAAAACAATGGGACAGAAGGAAGAGACCGTTCAGGAGCTAGAAACCACCAGCCAACGTGACAGAAGCTGCCAGCGCTCCCTCAGTCTCTGTCCCCCTGTGACCTGCATGGTCGGGGCTGCTGGCTTGGCGGTTTCACAGAGGCTTCAGGCAATCCCAAACCCCCAATGCCCCAGGCCAGAGGGCAGTAAGTAGACACACAGAACATCCGGCCTTCACTTCGGGAAGTTTGTTAAAATACAGTTGGGGGGCGGGCGGCGCGTGGATGGCTCAGTCATTCGAGCAACCGGCTTGGTTTTGGCTGAGGTCGTGATCTCACAGTTCCTGGGTTGGAGCTCCGCGTTGGGCTCTGCACTGACCGTGTGGCTGGCACCTGCTTGGTTGGGAGTCTCTCTCTCTCTCTCTCTCTCTCTCTCTCTCCCTGCTCCTCCCCAACTCACTCACTCTCTAAAAAAAATTAAATTAAAAAATCTTTCAAAATACAGTTGGAAACCATGGGCGAGAGAAATGGCCTTAAGAATGAAGGGGCAGGATGAGAAATTTCAACAAGAGTTTTGAACTCTTGTCGGCCATGGGCCAAGGCGCTCTCTACTGTCACATGACCTCTCGCCTCCCTTCTTCTTGGTCCTTTTCCATCCTTTTTATGATGTGGTAGCCCTACCGTGTTACTGCTTTTCAGATGCTTCAGGGAGCCTCATGCCTCAAAGTTCCCAACCCGGGGGAACTTAGCTGGGTAGACATGAACCCGGTCACTGCGAAGAGCTCAGAATTAGGAGGACCTAAATGCTATCAGGAAGAGGAATGTATTCTAGGGGCGCCCAGGTGGCTCAGCAGGTTAAGCATCTGACTCTTGGTTTGGCTCACATCATGATCTCATGGTTCGTGAGTTCAAGTTCTGTGCTGACAGGGCGGAACCTGCCTGGGATTCTCTCTCTCTCCCTCTCCTTTTGCCCCTCCTCTTCTCATGCTCTCTCTCTCTCTTTCCTTCTCTCTCTTTCTCAAAATAAATCAACTTTTAAAAAAGATTTAAAAAGGCAAGATGAATGTATTTTAAAACTGGCCCAGAAGGCTTCCTTCAGAAGCCGGAAGCGCGTTTCTAGTGCATCGCCCTCTGTTCCTTACCCGTTCCCTTTCCCTACTTTACCTCCTGGGTCTGGGCTTCGGGCAACAAATGCAATTGCATTTGTTTCTTACAGAGGCATTAGGGACACCAGAGGTTCGACCTTCCCCACACGGGAGGCTTGCGGAGTGGACAGCCCCGAGTACCCACATGGCAGGGTGAGGCTTCCTGGGAGTGAGTGCAGGTGACTGGTGAGAGGAGTTTCAGCGGGCCCCCTCCTTCTGGTGTCTCTACTAAGAAGGGTTAGTGATGGCTCATCTTTCTAGAAAGGAGTCGTATATGGTGGACATTCGTAACCAGACTGAAGTGAAATTGCTGCGCTCTCTTCCTCCTTCCCTTTTGCTACTTCTACGTCTCTGCATGCTGTGGGCAGCAGGTAAACAGGTGTGATGCACCAGGGTGCCGGTCGGGCCATTCCGGTTCCCAAGCAGGAGACCAATGCTCTCCAGCCCAGAGACCAGATTGCCCGGCCTTCACCCACGCCATCGGTCGGAGGGCAGTCGGTCGGTTTTCCAGTCAGTGCAGGCTGGGGGCATTGCCAAGACTCCTACGGGGTTAAGCCGGCGTGGGGAAATGTTAACCAGGTAGGTAGAGTATCCCCACCACAGATTAGCTGTTGATGAGTACCTGAGAGGAACCATTCCTCCTTTCTAACCTCCCTTGGGGTGCCAGCATCCCCCAACCAAAAGTGTGGATGCCGATTAGGACGGAGAAGGGACTTGCGACCCTCCCCCCCACTGAAGAGTAATTGCTCTCTTCCGTGGGGACCAGATGAGTTTTTGTCAGGCTAGCGTCCAGTCCTCTTCCCCTCTGTCCCCCTGGGGGCCCTTGCTGTTGCCACGGATACCTCTTCCAGTGGCCAGGGGCACTGTGGGGGAAACGGCACAAGATCCACTGTATCAGGACCTCCCGCCTTAAGTGGCTTTGTAGGGGCTTTTTCGTCTTCCTGGGCAATTATTGGGATTGCCCTTCCGCCAGTCTAGAGATTAACAGGGGCTAGTTAAAGCCATTTGTTACCTTTAAGGCTTCCCTTTTCTTGCCAAACCTGTGGCTCCGCAACACAGCCAGACCCATCCTTAACTAATCCATATATCAGAAAATTCACAACTGATGAAAGCGATAAATAGTAATTACTCACATTAGAAATATATTCTTCCCTGGAAAATGGAGATACCCTAGTGCATTTTGGTGTTTACAGATCATTAACTGCTTGTCGGAAGAACCTAAGAGGAGGGCTGTCAGAAATAAACATAAAACAGCCCATGCATCGAAAGAGAAATAAAATTTGATTTTCAAAAATGAATCTAATTCATGGCACAGCTTTTTCTAGGAATTCATCTGTTACATGATGGAAGGCATACTCTTATCTAAGGCATAGCAGCACCAAGCAGGGAAAGAAAAGTTCAAAGGGGTTGAAAAACTTACTTACTGAAGTTGAGCCAATCTACATAGATACGGTTACAGCATTCCAGAAGTCTGGTAGCTAATCTTGGAGTCTCCCGTACAAACATCAGTTATTTTTTTCAATACTTTGGATCCGTGTCTTCCCAACACTGTACCATATATTCAGCACGTCTCATGTTGCCAAGACGGAATTAAAAAGTTCCGCATTCCCTGATTTTGTATTTAAATTTGTAACCTTAATGTTGCATTAATGGCCTGTTTTGCATATCTGTTTGATTGTACCGTCTTAAAGATTCATTTAAACCTGGGGAGGACAGCATGACTCCTACCTGCTTCTCATTAATAACATACTTTTCAGTGAGCGGATAATGAATGACCTGGATAGAAATCAGTAGAAATGCAGATTGCCATTAGGCGCAGAAGGGGGGGGGCAGGCGGGGCGTCCACTTTTTCCACCATACTGACAAACAGTTTCGAGGCAGAAGGTGTTGAAAGCAAGCCTCAAAGAGAGACGACTGTCTAGGAGGGTTCTTAATTAAATAGTCTGTCGTCTTTACATGCAGGACTGTGAAGGAAGAGGCACCTTGACGGAAATTAAAATTTGCAAGTGACTTAAAAAATCTTGCGTTAATAGAAACAAGCCATCTAATTATGAAAAAGAAAACCAGATAACTCGTAGTGACAGATTACCCTAATGGGCTCTGAAAAACACACGGGTCTGCGTAAACATCCTTTAATTTGTTGAGTTCACTATTGTTAGTGGCACATTGGCGGGGGTGCAGAGTAGGGGCTAGCGAGCAGTGAGCATTTCAGCTGATAAAGGGCTGCCATTGGTTGCTCAGAGTTGGAACAGAGGGCAAGCAGGAAAGTCTTAGAGGAAAAATAAAGAACTTTTTTTTTTTAAAGTATTATTGGCCTCCTCCACTCTTCTGGAATAGCCCCAGATGATAATGGTCTTGCTTGAGAGATTGAGGGCCTGTTTTTCAAGTTACTGTATTTCTTTGGTAATAAGGTGCTGGCAGCACCTGTATTTCTTTGGTAATAAGGTGCTGGCAGGACTTAAGGAGAATGCATTTCAAGCCAACGACTCCTAATAAATTATCCCACAGACCACAGGTTTCACAGGTGCTAGAAAACAGGAAATTTGGAAATGCAACCTGGACTTTCAAGTTCCCTTTACTCTTCTAAATCCTTTAGGATTCAACATGGCTTCCTTCTGCAGTTTGACTGTTGATCCTTACTGAGTGGAGGTGATAACTGTTTTTCTATCAGAAACGCAAGTCAAATGAAATAATGGTTTGCTTAGGTTTACCCTGGAGAGTTTTTAGACTTTGGTTTTGTTTCTGTTCAATAGTAGCAGTGAATACACAGGCCTGAATATAAAACAACCTAGTTTTCTAGATGATTCTTTAAAAACAACAATTTTGCTTCAGCTCATGCATCTGTTCCCTGGGGTTTTTTTTCTTCTTCCTAATGGGGTTTGGTTTGCAAATTTGCGATTTGGCAGCACTGGTTTCAGTGTGGGCCTTTTGGTATGCTTGGTTCAAGACCCTGGTCACCGTATGACTCTAACCAAGCCGAGTGGCCATAACATTCAACCTGTCTAATTTCCCCCAGTCATACCTCCATATGAAATGCTGGTCCCGTCCTCCCTTTGGTGACTCAGAAAAGGCAAATTTACAGCTGTGACCTTAATATGATTGTAACACAGTTTGAAAATGCTAGGCAAAGGCATTTGGAATGAGTACTTGACAAAGTTACTTGGAATTTTTAGTGGAAAGCATCTCTGGAGATTCTACCACTTTCAATTTTGATTACACTCAATTCTTCAACCCATCTATCAGCGCTGATACTGGGAAGTACTATTTTTGAAAAACTGAGGGAAATTGTGAACGTGTCACCTGCCTGCCCACCTCTGTTGGAATTCTTCTCTTGCAAAGGAGAACCAGAGAGAGGGTGTCCAAACAACTTAATGTAACAACTCACAGAGCCAGAAAGAGAAAATTAGGCTAAGTGGAACTTTAGGAAGCATACTCTATTTTTTTTCCACAAATATTTCCTTGTATAATGCTCTGCTCTTTTGAAGGAAAGTATAATTCTCAGGCAGCAATAACGAGAATATTCTTTCATGGCATACCTAGACCCAGGAGTTCATTTATTTTCAATTTTATATGAATAGACTAAATTTAAAAGAACCAGTTCCTGTGCACCCCCAAGAGATTTTTCCCCACGCAAATAATAAATACAGCTTACCTTTCTCTAGAGTGGCCTTTCATAAACAACAGTCTGGGTAGGCTGTTCCAGAGCTACAGCTCAGACCTGAATGGGGCAGGAGTTTCGCTTCCTCCTTCCCTGCCCCTCAACTTAGGCTACAGCCAATCCCTCCAACTGGTGCCGTCAGACATCGATACAGCCATCACTTCCACCATCAGAGCAAACAAGAAGAATATTGTGAGACAGACAAAGTCGTTCTTGGTGCCCTTTTGCTGCCTTCTAGTCCCTCTTTGCCTTCTGCTTCACTTAAGCGGTAGACCTGCACCATCCAATATGGTACCCACTAACCCCATGTGACTAGTTCAATTTAAAGAAATTAAAACTAAAATAAAATTTAGAATTCAGTTGCTCAGTGGCACTAGCCAAATTTCAAGTGTTCAACAGGCATGTGTGGCTAGAAGCTACCATGTTGGACAGCACAGATATAGAACATTTCAGAAATTCTATTGGACCGTGCTTCTGACTGTTCCTTCAGTTTCTTGATAGTGAAAACCATATCTTCCACATCTCCATGCCCTATACCATTCTACCACAATGCCTGATACAACTGAACAGGGGGACGGGGGGGGGGCGGAATTTAACTAAGTTTCCCAACGAAGTAACTAAGTGCTTACTATGTTGTCAAGAGCTGTGCTAAATCCATTATAAGCAATCTCATTTCATCATTGCAAGACCACTGTGAGGTAGATCCTATCACCGTCCTCATTTTTTTCAGATAAGGAAACTGAGGTAACGAGAATATTCTTTCATGGCATACCTAGACCCAGGAGTTCATCTTTTTTCAATTTTATATGAATAGAATAAATTTAAAAGAATTTTAATTCTTTAGTTCCTGTGTATGCCCAAGGGCATTTCAGTGAGTTTAAATGCTTTACCCAAAGTCACTCAGCTAACAAGTACCAAAGTCAGGTCTTTATAACTTCAGGACCTACGTTCTTAACTTCTGCTCTATGCACCACCAAAAGAAAATACGTAACTGTGCATTTCACCATGGACAGGCCAGCCTCTCGCAGAACGCTGCTGACTGGGTAGCTTTTCCACGGGACTCATGTGGTCAGGGCAGAATAAAGACAGGTTGGGATCAAGGCCTGAGCATGAAGAATGGGGGGTGTAAAGAAGTATGTTGGCTTGTGTTTGTGTGTGGGTATCAAACTAGGTGGCTGGCTACTTCTCTAAATGAAATAACAGCAAAGTAGTAGCCTTAACTACCGTTTTACACATGGAGACCATTGCCGTTGGCCCCCAGTGGTGAAGATTAGTGAAACCTAATCATTTTTTGAAGTCACCCCCGCAAGCTGCACTTACCAGAAGGTTCTGTAACTCGAGCTTCCATGCCGCAGGGTTTGTGCCAGGACACGCAAACGCCAGAAAATCAATTTTCCTGCAGCTTTCACAGTCAGCGTGTTTGCCAGACAAAACCCCAGCCAGCCACTTTTTTTTTTTAAATCAGCGTAGCACCATTAGAAAGAATACTTACTGGAACACTCCTAACAGCAAGAAGGAAAAGACTTAAATCTAAACCCAACTGTTCAAACTTGAGAGCCACGGGAGATGGTGAAATGTGAATATATTGAAATTGAACATTTTGGTGGCCCCATTTGGACTTATAAGGCATTCTCTGCTAAGCATCTAATGAATTAGCTTTGATCCTAGTCTCTGCCTCAGTAGCACTGACAGCACATAACTTGCCATCATCCTTCTTCCCGCCCACATGTGCCCATGCCCTCAGTGTGCCCCTGACTTATCACCCCGTGACATCCCAGCTTGCCTGCCATCCCCAAGACCTATCTTGATTCTCCTTCCCTCCCGTATTCCTCTGGCACAAATTCTCTAATAAACCAAATTATACAAAGGTGGTGGGTGTGAGTTTTGTTACCCTCCCATTTACCACGATAGCGTGATCTAATTTATTGAGAATTTACTACATGCCAGGCACTGTGCTGGGTGCTTTATAGGAATGATCTCACTTCGTATTCTATCTCCATTTCAGAGATAATTATTAGAGTGTTAGAGGAATTTAAGTAATTTGTCCAAGTCCAACAGAAGGCATGATCTATAATGGTAGGATTTAGGGCCTTGTGACAGACTAGTGGAGTATTATATTGGTGCCTTTTACACCATAGCATACTTAACAGCCTTCAAAGTTGAACCAAAGAAGATGAAGGCTATATAAAATCATGTCAAAATGACAGGTCAAAGATGTAAACCTCAGTGAAGTCACCGGCATTTTGCTCAATGTAGTCACCAGCAATTTCTTCCCTGGGAGGCAGTGTGGAGTAGTAGGAAAAAACGGGTTTGGGAACCCAACAGACCCCGATTTGAGGGCTAATTCTGCCATTTCGCACCTATGCAATTATCACCTTACCTCTTTAAGCTTTGAAGGATGGTAGGGGAGACTAATGATGACAATGTAATCAAGAATATAGACTTCCATGTCAAATGATCTGGGTTTAAATCGCAGCTACTTCACTCATTCATTCAGTTAATACTTACTGAGGGCATTCTATGTGACAGCCTTTGTTCTAAGTCCTCAAATGAAACAAAGTCCTTTTGGACTTTGTCTTTGTGGATGAGACAAAAAAAAGATAAGCAAATATGTAAATAACGTGTATGTTTCAGTTGGCGTTATGTGAAATGAAACAAGCAGGTAAGGAGACAACAGGTCGGGAATGCTATTTTATCTCAGCTGATTGAGGAAGGCCTCTCTGTTGAGGTGACATTTGCTCAGACACCTAAATGAAGTGGGGGGCAGGCCATGAAAACATGGGGTGGAGGGGGTGGGGAGAAATTCATTTCAGATGCAGCGGCATGAGCAAGGCTCTGACCGGGGAACATGCTTGGTCAGTTTGAGAATGAAGGCCCGCGTGGCGAAGCAAAGCGAGAGAGGGAAGGAAGGGTAAGAGATGAGGGCAGACAAGACAAACCAGAGCCCGTTGTGCTGGGCCTCCCAAGCCCTGGTAAGGACGTTGGATTTTATTCTGTGTGTGATAGGAAGCCATTCTGAGGGGTTTGAGCAGAGGAATGACATGATCCAATTTGTGCACAAAAGGACCATGCAGACTGCTAGGCGAGGGTAAAAGTTGCAGTACTTTTGACCTTGCAAGAACTTGACCTTGCAAGGATCACCTGTCCATATCCCAGTTTTGGAGAAACGCAAAGACACAACATTTACTCGTGAAGGTGAAGGAGGGCCCAGGAGGTGCACAGGAGTCTATAGTGCCCGGTTCAGGCAGACAGCAGACCGAAGCCACCTTTTCAAATTTGTACCAGCTAGCAGTGCCGCCTGAGCCTTTATTAAAAGTAGCAATTTTAGAGGGGGCTAAATAATTTGGAAGAAAAAGCAGATTATAGTTTTTAATGATGTTCTCTTAACTAAAGATACACAACCTACAGAAGAAATGGACCAAATTCTTAAGCAATAAATAAGCTACAATAATAGTAGATAGCGAAGGAAAAATGAAGGAGGGTAAGGCATTTTTGTTTGAAACATGCCATTTCCCCTTCGTTAGTGTCCTGTTCGCAGGGACGGCTTTTTCCAGCCTCTGAACAGCACCTTTTACAATGCCAAGAAACTCACTCCCCTTTCTGGGACACCCATCCCCTATTCAAATAAAAAGGATCCCTTGCTCAAAGGTAACAGAAACCTTTGTAACATCAGAGACTGCCTCCATGAGGACCAAGACTCCTGATGCCAGAAAGGAGGGACAGAATGGATCTCTGAGCCAAAAAGACAGTGAAGTCGGGTGAGAGAGGTAGAGACTGAGAACCCAGCCTCTCTGTGGCATGTACAAAGCTAGTTTTATACATACAGTGGTGGAAATGGACAATAGAGGCACGATACCTGCAGTGGCCAAAAAATAAATGCATAAAGCCAGCCCATTCCCCTTTGGGGAATGCTGGAGTACAAAATTCCTAAAACCAGCATACCTGGCTGGCTTGGCGAGTGGAGCGGGCAACTCTGGATCTCGTGGTTGTGAGTTCTCACCCCATGTTGGGTGTAGAGATTACTTAAAAGTAAATCTTGCCTCCCAAAAAGGTACCTAAAACCATCGTTCCCTGACCTTTCCTTCATTCTATCCTCTCAAATTATTCACTTAGAACACACTGTACATGATTGGGGTATAGCGATGTCACAAACACCAATACTTTTTTTGCAAAATGTAACTTTGTCTACATGCTGACAGCAAATGAATACCGTGAGTGAATTAGCTTCCAATTTATTGGTCTGTTGTGTTAATGTTAATTCTCGACTCTCAACATATCAAAAAAACGCCTGTTGAATCATGTTGAAATGAAAAATTGTGTTCATGTCCACATCACGAGAAGAGAGTGTGTTATTGTCCTTTGTGCTAGTGCCGCTATATCGAGCACGTTATCATCAGTTGTTGGGGCCCCATTTTAGGAGGGACTTTGAAAAATTAAAAAGCATCTAGAAGATGGAGCTTCCCAGAAAGAGGCGGGGTGGGTGACGGGAATTCATGTCATAAGAGTAATAAATGAAGGCCCTTATAATGTTTAGTCGGCAAAAGAGACAATTAACAGGTGACACGGCAGTGGTAATCTTCAGCAGCCACACCATGTGGAAAAGGGCATATTTGTTCGATGTACTGCAGAGTGCAGAATTAGGACCCATAGGTGGAACTGCAGTTGTGATATTCATTCATCCCACAGATACATAGTGAGGGTTTCATACATGCCAGGCATTATGCTAGTCACTGGGAATAGAGAGAGAGAGAGAGAGAGAGAGAGAGAGAGAGAGAGAGACGTAATTCCTACTCCCAAGGAGCTCAGGTTGCACTGGAGATGACCATTAGAAAGCAGTATAACCAGTGCTCCATACAATGGAGAAACGGAAGCGGAAAGAAGAGACCACCCAATTCAGGCAGAAGGCAGGATAGGACTGGAGGGGAGAGAGACTGTCATGAAGGATGTCAGCCCAACAAAAAGAATTTTCTATCAATTTGAACTGTCATAAGTTATGAGCCTCTTCTGAGCTCGGGAGTGCCTCACCACCAGAGACATTTGAGCAGAGAAGCCAGGCTGCATGGGGTGAGAAGCTGAACCAGATGGTTTTGAAGGTTTCTTCTATTTCTAAAAGAAAGGCTGTTACACTACTGATTCCAATTGGATGTTCTATTGATCAAGCGGGTGTTCTCATTTAACTCTTAGGGAAGCAGAAAGCTTCATTCACCAGGTCTCCCCAGTAGCAGTGTTCTGGTTAATGGGGACTTTAATGTGTGAGCCTCAACTTAACTATCAAATGTAAGTTTTAAAGGAAAATTTGCCATCCTCCCCATATGTCTTCCTCAAAAACGTTTTTTAAGTCCAAATCAAATGATGATTACTTTTATTAATGGCAGACCATGGGCATTCACCGGAATGTATCCGAAGACCCAAATATGTGAATAACACTTGAACATAGAATTCCCTCCATAAAATGAAGCAATGATTCTGTTAAATAGGGGATTAAAGTAATTTATCATGCTATTAAGTTCTGTCACTAAAACAAATGATGCTTTCTGTGCTAGAAAAATATGTAATGTTTTTGGCACTTCTCGTATGCCGGGCACTGTTCTAAGTGACATGTACGTATTAACTCATGTCATTTCTCTCAAGAAATCTTTGAAGTAGGCACTTTAAAAAAAATTATCCCATTTGATGGATGAGGAAATTGAGGCACGTGGGGGCTTGATAACTTCAACACGTAGCGAGTGAGATTCAAACCCAAGCGATGCGACTCCACACTCTCAAACATGGCACCAGACATTTACGTCGTGCGCCTGGTCTACGGAGGAACAGTCATGCGCAGTGATGAGGGGCAGCCAGCGCCACTGCAGAGAGAGGCAAAGTCTGAGTGGTGGGCTAAGTGCGGTCACTAATCACTCGTTTCTACACATCAGCCTCACTGGGCCCAAGATCCAAATTTCCACTCAACAAAAGCAAATTTCTTTGTACAGTTGACCTTCATGACCTGTGACAAATACTTGGAAGGGTGATTGTTGAATCCATGAATGCTAGAGCTCTGCTTGATCTCCTGTTTTGGATTAATCTGTTCCTCCTCCATTCATGTATTTCTCCTTTTGGATTTCATATGCTAATTTCTAGCAGTGCTAAGAGAATTCCGCGTGGCCTCTCTGCATACCCGTTGTTTATTCGTTCTGAGGTACAAAATGGTGCTCTGTGGGATGAAATAAATGAATCGTGGCAGGTTTGAGAAAAATGAACTTGCTATTACACATCCTGACCATAATTTTTTTAATTTCTCCCAGATGATTGAACTAAGATTCAATTCCTTTTATTGCCTTCAGTATTTCAGCCAAAATAAGACAGACTGCAAAAAAAAAAAAAAAATGCTAGTGATTTTTTTTTCTTCTTTTTGGTCTAAATGTTATACAGTCACTTAAATACCAGTTAGGAAGATAAACGTTTCAGCTCAATTTTTCTCACTTGTGAGCCATTGCTTTTTCCCCTTCTTAACCTCCTTCAGAATTCAGTCATCAACCAGGAGCCAGTCATTTCTGCCACTAACTAACTTTTCATTTCCTGAATTCATTAATATCTGCTGCTTGTACACTGCACACATTCAAAGTGCCCACTTCAAGCACCGCCATTTATTCTCCTAGAAATGCATCATTACCTAAGGGAATAAACCCTTTTAACCTGTATCAGCAATCAAAGAGCTCAAGTAAATGATGAAGTAAATGAATCCAAATTATAGTGCATGCAGATCACAATTCACAAACCCTTTGCCCTTGCCTTATAAATTTATCTTTGGACGTAATAGCCCGTTTGCAAATAATGTAAGAGACAAATTGGTCTACCCCCTCCCCCTTTCGCTCAGGTTCAATTAGACCAAGATGAACACAAAGTACCTCTTTGCAAGTGCATGGAGATACACACCTACTACAGGCTTGTCTCCAATGCCAAAAAAAATTGGAATTGACCTAAAAGTCCTTCAATGGGAGATTGGGTAAAGTATGGTGTAGCCATAGCTGGAAATGCTCTGCAGTCATTACAAAAGAGATGTTTATTCTCATAAAAATATAAAGAGTTGCAAGGGAGTGAATGATAAAGATCAAATTCAGGATAATAGTTACTTCTGGCCTGGAGGAAGGGTATGGAGTTAGAGAGGGGAGTATAGGCAGACTTCAACTAACTTCATAATGTTCTACTGAGTTTTGTGGCAAGTACGGAGGTGTCCTTACATTATGTTTCATATCTTACAGTGCAGCTGAATTATTTACTAGTTTATCAAATTCTTTGAGCCACTGACTAGGAAATTCCTACTGAGGTAAAATTAAGTCATTGAGAGTGTGTTTCATTATGATGTTTCGAAATTGTTTTATGCGTCAGATGAGGATAACGTGCTCTGGAATGAGCATAAATGTCAACGGGTGAGATCTCAATCTTAGAAGACCTTGATTATTGGGGGAGAAAATTATTGGTGTGGACAACAAAGGCAAGCTCAGTGGCAAAAACAAGAACACAACAAAGTGGATTATAAAGCATATATCCTGATTGGTTTAGCTGGGAGTTGGAATCAACGATCTTTAGAGTAACTTCAGCTCTAGAATTCTACAGGGCTATAAAACCAGTGTTAGTAACCATTTTCCACCAACCTTCTGATGCCTTTGACCAACAATCTAGATGTCACCCTGATCCAGCTAAGCTTCAGTTATTAAGCAAATACATCTTAAATGCCTACTATGTACATTGTGCTGGCTGCCAAGAGGGCTACCAAAATGAATCAGGTGTGGACTCTGTCCTCAAGAACACCCAGTAATGTGAGTAGGACAGCCACATAGCCAACTCACCATAATGCACTACAGTAAGCTCTGTAGCCAAGGTAACAGCAAAAGTGCTTTAGGAACATCCAAGAAAGCATTTCTGTGGGAGCAGGAGTCAGGAAAGATTTCACAGAAGCCACGGTATTTGCTCTGGACCTCATAGGATGAATAGGGATAACTTATGCCTAGGCAAAAGCATAACCAAAGGCATAAGACGTGAAGGTGTGTGGCACATTTCAGTGAACAGTGAGTAGTCCAGTGTGACTAGATCATAGGAGAGTGTAGTCCAGATCATAAGGACTCTTGAATATCATACGTAAGAGTCTGAATTTTGTTCTGTAGGTTTTAGGGAACTATGAGAAGATTTTAAAGAATGGTCAGGTTCACATTTTGGAAGGATCGCTGGAAGATAAACTGAAGAGAGAGGTGAAGCCTGGAGAGTAATTGGGAGGCAATGTAGTCCAGACCAAAAAATGGTGGGAGCCCGCTCCAGGGCAATGGTAACGAGAATGGAAAGAAGACAAAAGAACAGAGAGGACATTTCTATGTCCGAATAAACAAGGCATAATAAGAGGCCGAGGAAGGAGTAAAAACCAAGCTTGGATGTTCGGTGGTTTCCTCATAGAACTTAGGAGAGCCAGGCTTTATAAGGAAGATAGTAAGTTTGGTCTGGAATTGTTTAATCTGAAAGTGTCTACAGGACCATCAGGTGGAGATGTCCATCAGCAAGGCTTGTTGGCTGTCTCCCCAATACATACCTTGGCTTCAACCTCTTGTCTCTACTCCCATTGTTCCCAACCTAGTCCAAGTCACCACCATCTCTCCCCTGGACTATTAGAATAGCCTCCTAACCACTCTGGCCCACCTTAGAGCATATTCTCCATACAGCAGCTAGAGTGATGCTTTAAATTTTTAAATCAGATCTTATCACATGCCTCCTCAAAGTCCTTAAATAATTTCAGAAATTTTCAGAAATTTTCAGAAATGTCAGAAATAAATAACAGAATAAATCCAAACTTTTTACCATGTCTTACAGGGCCCTACAAGATCTGACCTCTGATTATCCTTCTGAACTCATTTCCTACCATTCTCCCTTTTGTTCATTTGGCTTCAGCCGTATTGGCCTTTTTTTTCCTGTTCTTCTTGCAAACCAACTATGGAATCCAGATTCCCAATCCAAGTGAACAGTTTGAGTGACTCAGTAAGGTCCTCAGTGGGTGTCCGATCACCATAAACACAATGTTTAATTTGCATGGCGATAACTCTGAAAGTTCCAGCCCTCTGGAATTATTTAAGCAGGTCAACGCAGGCTTCAAGAATGTAGCCAGCCAAAATCCAGAGAAGAG